>NW_027491328.1:0-1200000 GCF_021521415.1 Bidens hawaiensis
CATTTTATCAGCGATATTTCGCTTGAAAATCGTCCGTTTATTCCCAAATAATTTCCAAAAATTCCACCAAAATTCCTGAATATCCAATTTATGTCCTAAAACAACCTATATCAATTTTAGAATGTAAAAAGCTCATGCAATATTATTTTCGGTCCAAATTCGGCTATAAAAATTCACACGAACGCATATACACAAAACACATTTAGACTTCTCCAAATGATCTAAAAATTCATATGTGATCAAAATACATCAAATCTGAGTTCCCAGAAAAAATTCATAATTTTTGAAGTATTTTAGCTATTTTTCCCAAATAAACGTCCCCAATTCGGTAATAAATTCGCCAAATATTCTCGGATGGTCGGAAAATTACCAAATTTTAACAGGGACTTAATGACATGGTCCCTGATGTCCCTGCAAAATTTCAAGGCCTAATAATATGACCATCACAACCTTAACCTAAACAGCCGTAAGCGAGTGTTTCGGCATTACCTTAGCGGTTTTGGTTCCGTCTTCCGCCTTTCTAATCAACTTTTCAAGCTCTTGTGCTCCTATGTAGGCTAGATACAAGTCCTATATCACAAACCAAGCAATTTTTAATCAACATAACAGCCCTTAACTTAGGGTTTCGGCTAGTACACAAAAACGAACTTTTGAACCGTAAAAACACCGTTTCAACCCTTTAATCCGTGTTTATGGCCAAAAAAAATATTAAACCAGGTTCCTCACCATTTTTATGATTAAAACATGTTTATGGACCATTTTTAAGGTTTTTACATGGTTAGGAATGATTTTTGGCAATCAAGCTATGTTTATATGGTATTAATCGAGTTTAAAACGAGCCGAAAATCGATTATTTATGACATCTTTACCTAGTTCTTGCTGGGTTTTGAGAAGACCAGGTTGATATCCAGATTCTTCACAAGAAAATGACTTCAAAATATCTTGAACTTGTTTAATATTTAAAGGTAAACCAAGGGTAAAAAAGTCTTTTTTTGGCGGGCTGGGCTTGTTGGGCCCCCTTTTGGCCCCATTTGGCCCACTTTTCTTGATTTACATGCCCGAACGTGAAATGCCGAGTCCAAATTTGTTTCGGGTTCGGTTTTTGGCGACAAAATCATATCGGGTGCGACAAACAGAGCGAAAACGAGTGTTTTTCCGGCTAGTTTTGTGTAAAATTATAAAACCATACTATACGTTTGTAAAAATCGAAAATATTTTCACGGATCGCTTAAAACATTTCAAATAAGTGTTTGGTAAGTCTTTTTCAGCTTAACGGATGATACAATGCTTGGTTTGGTAACTATCTTTCGCGTTTAAATCTATAGCGGGTAGTTAAACGAGCATGTTTTCGTTTAACTTGTTTGCTATCGAACTAAGGCCATATTACTAATATTTTAGCTTATATTAAACGTATATCACTTATAGATGGCACCCCGATATATCCGGACCATAACCAGACCCGTTTGGTTAATTCGTTTGTTCGTTACGCAATAAGTGGTTAGACGCTTATTCGAGTTTGTAAGTACTAAGGTGTACTCGGTTTTGCCACGGATGTCACAAAAAGCCCACCGAGATCAACAGATTTCGGTTTACATAATACAACCCAAACTAAGCCCAAAATACAAGCATAAACCATAAGTTATTGCCCAACATTCTCCCCTTTGGTTTATTGCTTGATCACAAATGCTTCAGCCGTAGACAGTCAGCGTGCTTCTATACCTTCATTTAGACCTTTCGGCGTATATATTGTGGCTCCTAAATAGACACTTGGAAGTTGAGTATCTTATTTAGGGCCTTTATTAAAACCTGGCTAGTAATCCAGCATAGGTCATGCTACTTCCCATATGAAGTAGATGAACATGACCTTTGTTATCATGAACAGCAGCAAGTATTAGGCTTGATTGACTCAGGAAAGTCAAACCACGATATATCTTTGGTAGATACAACAAGTCCTCCGTCACGTATTGACCGAGAACTTCTCAAAATATCTTTGATTCGAAGATCTCTCTGGTTGATCAGGAGAATCTGGTCAGTCCATACCAAGAATCTGATAACACTATTCATCGTCATCGTCATCGTCATATCACCAATTACCATAGATGACCAAACCTGTAACTACAATCAATGACTAAACCGATAATCAGTAACTTCAAAAACAAACAAACCTTCTGAATGATGAATCAAGCAAATCCAATAACCACCGAAAACCTTTCAACCATAATAGATTTCTTTACCTTTTAAAGAAGTCTACTTGAAAGTACAAGGAGATAAGAATAGATATATGGCGGCAAGTAGGTGAAAGATTTGATGGTTATAATGAGAGAAGATTTTGGAAGATAATAGAAGTTGTGAGTTTCAAGAATAATCAATAAGTAGTAATGAGTGCCTTTTAAACTGCCTGGTCACATCAAACTTGACCGAGAACATTTATTTACCGAGAACATATGGCCGAGAACCATTTACTGAAAGCAGAAAACGCACAAGACTGAGTTTTCTGGGCCAAAATGATCTGGCCGAGAACTAGGAAGAGCCGAGAACACCGTTATCACAAACAACTTGGGCCAAAGATGACTGGGTCAAGAACACAAGTATTATGGACACATTTGGCACAAATGAATGGCCCACGACATTTTGCAACCGTCAAATTTCATGATAAAAAAAAAACCCAATCCCGATTCATGTGAAAACGATTTCTTAAGACATTTGTTTCGACACGAGTAAACATGAGGTAAAAACCAAAAATTAAAAATAAGATAAAAACTAAACTAAAAAAAAAAGATTTAACCATCTGGCCTTCAGTAAATTTAACACATTTTTGGGATCAAATTTCAACTGTTTTAAACAAGCGACACCTTTTTATGAAAAGATCCGAACATGAAATCATATTGATTAAGATGCTTTCACAATGATTCATTTTCAGCATTATTGAGACATAGTGAAAAGGTTGATAGCAGGTAATTGTCATGATTTTCATTGCGCCAGTGATATGATTAGATTCAATTAGGCATAAAGCTTACATGGACATCACTTATGGACCTATGATGCCCCTTATCTATTCTCAAGGCGTATTTGGCTTTCCCCAGATCACCCTAATTTGACTCCAACCCCCTAGTGCTTGATCAAAAGAATTTTCTCTATACAAAAATAATTTTAAGCTTTAAGGTTGAACGTTGGACTTACATGCCATCCGGACTTACAAGCCATACAAATCAAATTCTGAGTTTTTGGGATACCAAAGACCATGCTTCGGTTGCCCTTTCAGATAACGAAAGATATGTTTAACAGCAATTAAATGAGAGAGTTTAGGGTTAGCCTGGAAACACGCGCATTGACAAAAAACAAACATGATGCCGGGACGACTAGCAGTGAGATACATAAGAGATCCGATCATCGATCGATAGTATATTTGATCTAAAAATTTCCCTTCAGCATCAGAAGAAAGAAGTGGTCTTTCCGCCATGGGAGTCGCTGTCGATTTGAAATCTTGGAACTCGAACTTTGCTAGAATGTGTTCGACATATTTCCCTTGATGCAGTAAAGTCCCTGTTGCACTCTGACGAACCTGTAAACCCAAAAATGTCGTCATCTCTCCCAGTGAACTCATCTCAAACCTCTTCTTCATAACCCCCTCAAATTCAATACACAAAGTGGTGCTTGTAGAACCGAAAATGATGTCATCCACGTAGATTTGGACAAGGATAAGGTCATTTCCAACCGTCTTTAGAAACAGTGTCTGATCAATGGTCCCACGCTTGTAACCATGTTCCAATAGGTGAGCCGTTAGAGTAGCATACCACGCCCGAGGTGCTTGGTGAAGACCATAGAGAGCTTTGTCTAGCTTGTAAACGTGATTAGGATACTTAGAACTCCTGAAACCTGGTGGCTGATCCACATAGATTTCTTCCTTTACTTCCCCGTAAAGAAAGGCGGTCTTGACATCCATTTGATAGACAGTAAATCCCATATAGGATGCATATGCCAAGAATATACAAATTGCCTCAAGACGAGCTACGGGAGAGTAAACTTCTGTGTAGTCCAAACCTTCTACCTGACGAAATCCACGAACCACAAGACGAGCCTTGTTTTTGACAATAACCCCAGTATCGTCTTGTTTGTTTCTGAAAACCCATCTCGTGTCAAGCGACTTTTTCCCTTTAGGCAGTTCCACCAATTTCCAGACATTTAGCTTGTCATACTGATTCAGCTCTTCATGCATTTCATCTACCCAGCTAGGTTCCTGAAGTGCCATATCAACTGATTTTGGTTCGATCTGAGAAATGAAACAGGAGTAGAGATAATTGTTTATGTTTCCTGTTTAACTTCTAGTTGACACACCCGACTCGAGGGGACCAATGATATTTTCGATTGGATGATCCCGTTGAATTCTTGATGGAACGGAGTGATCTGGAACACTGCTGGTGGCCGGCAAGTTTGTGAGTTCGTCAAGCGAATCGATTAGATGATTTCTCCAACCAGAAGCTACTGTACTATGCTGATACGAGGTACCAGATATGTATTCGTTTGGAATAGCATCTGGAAAGAGAGTACTACCGAAAACTTGTCTGATGAGACTCTCCCCCTCAACTAATGGAACCTTAGCCGAAGGTGTTGAGGTTGAAGGTAAAATACTCTCAATCGGAGAACTTGGAGTTGATTCTGAGACAGGTGTCGGATTAGGATCTTGAAAGCCCGAGGGAGACGGTTGACTATAGTCAAACAATTCTGGCGGATCAATACCCCCAACCGGCCCCTTTTGAAGAATATCAAGCAGCTCTTCATCTTCATCAGCACATACCACTATATCAAAAGTTTCAGCATCGACGGCTGAAGGCACATTGAATGGCTTGAATAGTTCGTTGTAGTCAAACAACCAGTCAGGTCCAACTCTAGCATCCGTCTCGTTTTCCTCAAGCCACCGAATATCGTACGATTCCACGATTTTCTTTGTGGACTTGTTATATACCCTGTAAGCAGTGTGACCCGCATAGCCCACAAAATAGCAGTCATCGGCCTGTGCTCCAAATTTCGGAGTCGAGTCAAGGTTCAACAGTGTGCATGGACATCCGAACGCACGAAAATGAACAACAGTGGGTATGTGTCCATAGACAATCTCATATGGTGTTTTCATCTGGCTTTTGTTGATCAGAACTCGATTCTGCACGTAGCATGTAGTGTTAACAGCTTCAGCCTAGAAAAACAACGGTAGTTTTGAGTCACATAGCATAGTTCTTGCTGCCTCGATGAGAGTTTGGTTTCTTCTCTCAGCAACACCATTTTGTTGCGGTGTGCGAGCTGAACTGTATTGTCTGAGCACACCCCTGTCAGCACAAAATTGATTTAACACGGAGTTCTTGAACTCAGTTCCATTATCGCAACGAATACTCTTGAGCTTCAGATTCAGCTAATTTTCCATTAGCACCAAGAACCTCTTGATCAGCTCTGCAGTTTCACTCTTATTTGACAAGAAAAACACCCAAGTAAAACGTGAGTAATCATCAGTAATAACTAAACAGTAAGAGCTACGTGAAAGACTCAGTACGTGTACCGGACCAAACATATCCATGTGAAGCAACTGAAACACAGATGAGATGAAATTAAACACTTTCGGCTTGCGAGGTTTGCGGTGATGTTTGCCTAAAGCGCAAGCCACACATTTTTCAGTTGTTATATTTTCTTTGATTGGCAAACCTCGGACAATGTTGTTTTTAGAGAGACGGTTCAGGTTTTTGACATTTGCATGTCCAAGACGACGATGCCACAACATGGCATTGTGTTCAGATACTTTTGAAAATAGACATGTAATTTGTTCTGGAACATTTCTGTTCATGTTGATCACGTAAGCATTATCTTTTCTTTGTGATCGAACAAGAACCCAGTCCTTTGGTATAATTATACCAGGTTTTAAAATCAAGCACTATTTGTTCGTGAAATGAGTTGAAAAGCCTTTATCACAAATCTGCGAAACACTGAGCAGGCTGTGTTTTAATTCAGGAACAAAGTTTACGTTTTCAAATCTCAATACTCCATTACTTACCGTACCCTTCTGTGTGATTTTACCTTTTTCTCCTCCCGCAAAGGAAACATAGCCTCCATTAAATATCTGAGTGTCGTTCAGTTGAGATATGTCCCCTGTCATGTGCCTGGAACAACCATTATCAACAAACCATGGTCTGATGATATTCTTCCATAGTCGTTCCTGCAACATGTGCGAGATCAGTTAGATTTTGGTACCCAGTCCATAGTCACTCTGGGCACACCAAGTTTATCAATTTTAGATACGGGTAACCAAGACATGTCTTCCCGATTATCTAGAACTGTACATGAAGAGTTTTGAGGTTTAGAAACCGGAGACTTAGGCAGCCATTTGTATTTCGGTTTTAAAATTTTGTGGCTTACACAAATGATTTGCTTTGTCTCAGGTTTACGATCGGAAGACCGTGAAAGATTCGATTTGTCTTTTAATTTTGATCCTGAAACGTTTGAAGCTTTCGAAACCAAACTCGGCTTTCCGACGTGTTTTCGAGACATGGCATGAGTTGCTTGTCTAATTTTGGCACGATCGGCCTTGTCTCGAATCCAATTTCCATCAGAAGGACTTGCCTTGAAATACTTTGATTTATTCGAATGTGATTTGTTGAAAGTATTCCGAGGCACGCTCCTCTGACGGTGTCCATAATATGGGACATAAGGACGATGCGGGCAGTTTCTAGCAATGTGACCAGGAATGCCACAGTTGAAACAAGTTTGTCGCTTCACATGTAAATCTGGGTGGCCAATTCCTGGTCTCGATCTACTTTGCAAATTTTGCTGTCTTGCATCGACCTTAGTGGTTGATTTACTTGCACTTTTCATGCCTGTGTTTACTTCTTTAACAGGTTTTGGTGGTGTGTATTTACTAGCGTTTTCCTGTTTAACATTAGTATTTAAAGATATATCACACTTATTAGTGCTACTAGAACATTCAACCACACAATTGTTTATGCTCTTAAAAAAAGAACCCACACAAGCATTAGTCTTAACGGAGGATAAATCACACAATTCAAAACAAGCATTATTAAAATTGTCTTTATTAGGCAAAATAAGTAAATCTTCCTCATCGTCCACGCAATCCTCAATGATTACTTCATCTGCACACGAAGTAGAAACATTAGTATCATTCACTTTCACAATTGATTGAGCTAGTTTGACAAACCCGGGTATTATCCTTTCATTAATTTCAGGTTTGCCATATTTCAAAGATTTCTCTTTATCTTCCTCAACAACAAATGGAGAGGGAGTATAATTATCATTGTATGGAGGTGGAACCTCATTATACCCAATTCCCTCACCCCTCTTTTCTTTCCATCTTAATTGCTTTTCAATCATTGACTCAACGACGGCACTAGAAACACCAAACTTTTTAACATTGAACTCAACATTTTCAAATTTATTCATGTTGGGCCTATTTATGTGGGTTGTACTTAGTCTGTTTGTTTAACTTGGGCTGCTTATGTAAATCGAGATCCATTTGGATCTCGGTGGGCTTTTGGTTAGTATTGGGCTTGTGTGGTTAGTTCCCTATATATATAGAATGAATTGTATAGGGTTAGGGTTCATTCACTTGTGTTCTTGGCCGTCTAAGAGTAGTTCTAGACGAGTTTGTGTTGATAGTGCTTAAGCACCCGACGTATAATAATACGTGTGTTTTGAAGCCATTATTGTGTTCTACGTGGTTGTGTTTACCTGTGTTCTTGAATCATCTAGTGTTGGAATTCCGCACCAACACCTAGATTGTTGATATCATAATTGTAGTGATTCAGATTCGGGACTTACAATTCGTTAGTTTAGCGATTTTCAAAATAGATGCTTCAAGTTTGGCGGTTAAATCAGCAATTTTCTTATTGGCATCTAAGATGTGACAACACTTGACACTGAAATCACTTTGCCGTTTTGAAAAATCTTTGTTTGATGCTTCTAGTTTTTCTGTAAGACCCTTCTCAAGTTTCTTAAGATTATATTTTTCGTGTTTTATATGTTCCATTTTTTCTAACAAGATTACTATTATGCATACGAAATAGCTCTACCTTTCTAATGCATGCTAGAGAACACAAATTAGAGTTTACCTCAGACGAACCAGCAGAATTAGAAGCCATGAAAGTAAACTGGAGACTCTTCACCTGATCTTCAACATCATCAACTTGAGCGAGGTTTACATTCTGACCCTGAACAGTGAGTGCCTCCATATGATCAGTCCAATCAAACTGTTTTACAACTAACCCTTGCTCGTTTCTTCCAGCAACAGCATTATCTCCCCTTGCATCATTCACAGGGACCAGAGCCCTTTCAGCATTTCCCTCCTATGCTGGTTTTGTGCATTCTCTGGCAAAGTGTCCTGGTTCATGACAGTTGTAGCACCTGAGGTTTTCCTTGTTGATACCGACCTTTTTGTTTGTAGGTAAGTTCCAGTTGTTCCTGCCAGTACTTTGGTGAACTTCTTCGCTCTGAATACAGCCATGGCAATTTTCCAGGAGATGTCCATCTCTTCCACGTCATCAGGATGAATCTGATCCAGTTCAGTAGAACCAACTGGTTGAACAAGGTCTCCAGCAAGAAAAGCATTATAGCAATTCATGAAGCCTGCCATGAGAGCAATATTCTCTTGAGTTTCTTTTGAGATGGCAGGTCCTTGGGCAGGAGACTTGCTGGAAGGAGCAACACTGGTTGGGGTTGAGACTGTGGAAATGGCTGTGGGAAGAATATGGAAGCAGGCGGCTGTGGCTGAGATGTAGGTGGAGTGAATTGGCCTTGAGTTGATCTGAATATGGAAAAACTTCCATTTGGCAGCTACGGCTGTGAGTACACACCCTGAGAGGACTTGAACATTGAGAAGTTGTCCTGTGATATAAGTGCATTGTTTGATGACGCGGCGTATCCAGCAGCAGTATACGAATTTGCATGGTTGATTGCTCGCTGCTTGTCATCCATATCACATGACTTAATGCTAGCGATCACCTCAGATAGGGTTAGTCTAGAAAGATCCTTTGTCTTCTTGATAACAACAACGTTCATATCCCATCCTTGTGGCAGAGAGTTGATCAACTTGTTGTTGGTTTCAATGAGAGTTAAGTGTATGTTGGCAGATCTCATCTCAGTAACAAGTGTGACAAATCTTTGAAGCTGACTTTCCAAGGACTCTCCCAGAACATGATTAAACATATTGAACTTTTGGCGCAGCAAGTCCTGACGACTACGTTTCATGTCTTCATTTCCCTCATAGACCTCTATCAGTGCCTCCCATAGGGCCTTTGCTGATTGCAACTCGCGGAAACCTTGAGCAATCTCAGGTGACATAAGAGTGGCAAGTGCCTTCTCATCTTCTTCTACCTTGTCATAGTCAGTATCAACATACATTTCGATAGGCTTGACAGCAATCTCTCCTTCAGCTGTCTCATATGTGATCGGTTGAGGACCTTTAACTATACTCCTCCACATCTTAGCGTCTTTCATCTTGACATACTTTTCGAACCTGAAATTCCATTCATAGAAGTCTTCATGCTTCAGCAGACGGGGCACACGTGTAGCAGTAGCCATAATGGAGTCTAGCTCCTAGTGAAGTGCTGAGTTGATGGTTGCGTTGATCCATGATGATAAAACACCGAAAACAAACCCAAAGTCTTCAAACAGAGAACCCAAAGACTGACTCGAGAACCAGATACTTGACCCGAGAACTACTGAGTCAACCAGAGAACCGGAAAGCAAGAGAACTATCCCGAGAACCTTGAAACTTGACCGAAAACAAGCAAAACAAGCCTAGAACTTTGTAACTTGCCCGAGAACACAGAATACTTCCCGAGAATGCTGAAATCCACCAAAGAACACCGAAAGACTTCCCGAAAACAAGAAAACCACCGAGAACGACGAATTGAACCCGAGAACAATGAATTTAGCCAGAGAACTTGAGAATGTCCCTGAAAACCTTGACTGCAGACCGTGAACTTTGAAGTCTTCCCGAAAACTTCAAATTCAACCCGAGAACTAAGAATAGACAAAGATATGGTGATTCTTGAATATTTAACTAAATCCCGAGAAAGATGGGATTCAAATTAAATGCAAGATATACCAAAATCTATTCTGAATTCAGCCTTCCTCACCCGAAGAACACGAAGAACGCCCTTCTTCGAGATCCAGAAACCTTCAACATGAGAAACCTTCAAGATCAAAAACAGAATCCTTGATATCACCAATGACCGAGCCTAGAATAGGTCTATAGGCTCTGATACCAATTGTAGGTCCCGTGAACGGATCTTTCAATGTGATATCAATATACTCAATGATTAGGCGGAAACTAATCACCAAGCTGATTCTATGAGGCAATAAAGAACAGAAGCAAAACACACAAAGAAACTTCAAAACACACGTATATTATACGTCGGGTGCGTAAGCCCTTAGCTTACACGGTTCCAAAGTACAATGGACGAACAACCTTGACCTAAACTACATACATCGTATATATAGTTATACCAACCTAGGCCCAAAACATACAAAAGCCCACCGAGATCAACAGATTTCGGTTTACATAATACAGCCCAAACTAAGCCCAAAATACAAGCATAAACCACTATTTATTGCCCAACAAAGAGAGAGAGAGAGATGGAAGATTTTGTAAAAATTTATCTTTTCTGATTCCATGTGGCATTTAGAAATTGATGTGGTCTCAATTATACATATTATTATATAAATATTCCCTACTTTTAATTGCTTTTGAGCCAAGTTTTTATTGAATATTATTAATATTTGGTTCACATGTGAGTTTAATGGTTTCTAGAGACTCTAAGCTAAAGTGGAACACTTTTACTAAACTTGAGACCGACAAATAAAGGGTCGAGCATATATTATATATTGCTAATTTTTATTATTAAAAGTAACTATTATATATAGCATTTAAAAGAAAACAAAAAGAAAAAATAAAAAAAGTTATCGTATGATTAATAGTATAATAATAATAATAACAATGTTTAAAATTGTAACAGCCCACTAGTTGGGTAGGTCACGAGCCCACAAGAAGGATCATTTTTTAGAGGCTTGATGGCAGAATACCAAGGGCCGGGTGGGGGGGGGAACCGACGAGAGAGGGCAGCCGCCATTGACCCCACTTTTGGTTTTCTTAAAGGTGTTTGTGGGGCAGATTGGAGACACAAGTTGAAGAGGGAGCTATCAACAGGGCGAGACGCAAGAGAGGAGCGAGCAAGGGTGTTCGAGTATAGAGATCTTTCAAGATTAACACCTACTCATCCAAACATTTACTATTATTTGGTTTGAATTTATTGTTTTCGTCATGAATTTATTATTTGAACTTTACTTATTTGGTTTGTTCTTGAGTATGGTTGTTGGCTAAACCCTTAAACCACCTAGGTTTATGATGAACTTTTGTTGACGTTGGATTTTAGTTTGGACTTTGCTTTTGTTATGGTTTATGATTAAGTAAGAGGTTTTTTTTATTTATTTGATGCATATGTGTGCTTAGGATTGTTTGACAGGTTCTATTGTTCCACAGTTTCCTTGGTGATTTTCTGTCATATGATAGGATTCTGTTAGGTCATCTACTGTGTGTTTTTGACTAGTTTATGGTTGATCTGCAATAAAGTCATAGGAACAATATTAATAAATCAAATAAACCTAAGTGTACTGCGAATCTAAATAGCTGAGAGGTGATAGATTATACGTAAGTCTTGGTTGTTTAAGATTGCTAGATTTAGTTCTTCGTAAGGAGTCCATCTAGGTTTGATTTTTCAGCCTTGTTTATCTTGTCGAGTGAATACTTTAAACTACCTTTGATTTTCGTGCTGTAAGGTAGTATTTCTTATAGAGGTACTTGTTATAAAATTAATTAGCGACCGTAAGCGAGTCTAATTAAACTGGTATTTTTAAGAGTTTAATATAGATCCATAGGTAGCTTCTTGAGAATGGTCAGGGTCCTGTTCAAGTTTTCTTTAAGTGAATAATTTAAGATCCCAGTTCCATAACTTAGCATTTTTCAACTATTTGATAATTGATACGTTAGGGATTCTAGCTTATGTTGTCGCTTGTCATCATTTGAATTAAGTCTAGGTTTAAGTCATCTTTAAGTCTTTATGGTTAATTAGTTTAAAATTAGTTTATTGGTAAAACCCCCTAAAAATAATAATAAATAAATAATCGTGTTTGTAGTTAAGTCTAATTTAGCTAGTTAACGTAATTAAAAAGTCTCGTGGGTTTGATATCCGGACTTACTTAGCTGTACTAGAGTCGACCGGTTCACATGCCGGTTAGTAGTTTTAGTTAAGTTAAGAGTATAGAATTTATTACTTATTGTCCAGATTAGCGTGTTTTTATTAGACTACTTTTAGCACATCAAGTTTTTGGCGCCGTTGACGGCTCTTAGCGATTGCGCTATTAGCTATGATTAGACTTACTTGCTATATACGTGCTATTTATATTTTGTTTTGTTTTTGAGTCATAGGTGTCTAAGTAGTTTTTATAGGAGTTAGGTTACTATAGTTTAGTTTAATTGCTTTAAATTAGTTTAGCTTTTTTTTCTTTATTATATTGTTTATTACTATTCTCTGGTGCTCGTGATCCTTTATTGTTTAAGTTTATCTTTGCAGTGATCTTCATGGAGTGCTACTATGAGCCCAAATTTTGGCCGATATATAATAGGATGGGGAATGTTGTTGGTTTTAAGGACTCATCTGGTGCAATGATGGATTACATACCTCATCCAGAAAAGATATTCATTAAGTTCATGCGTGTCGTCCATAGCATGAATCCAAGTCACCGCTTGGGGATTTTATGGATGAGTTTCAGTCAGGTTTAAAAAGTCAAATACAACTTAGTGAGCCGGTGATCAAGTTTGAGGATGTTGGTTTGCAGAATCAGATAGAGGAGAGTATTCCCTCATGGGAGGATGAGTTTCGAGATGAATTTGGAGAAGAGTTAGTGGGTTTAACTTTTATGGAAGAGAGAGATTTTAACCCCCAAAGAGATATTAGGGAGCTTGAATCATTGTTATTCAGGGAGCCGGTTAAGAAGCTAATTGTCAAAGAGGAATCACATGAGATATCCGAAGAGTTAAAGAATAAAGAATTGCATCTCATTGTGAAACATCATCCGCGTGTGCGCTAGTAAAACTGGCAGGTTATTAGAGATACTCGTTCGTGGATCACCACGTAAATCAACAGCCCCAAGAAGGAGGATATCTGGAGTTAGAAATCAAAGTGTATCAAATTTTTCACATCCTCGGAATTTCAATAATTGGGTGATCGAGCTGAATTCATATTTTTGGGCCCACATGAATTTGAAAACTAGTTTCTTCCTAACAAGTTGTAAAAGGAGAGTGTTGAGTAGCACTGATGGGAAGAGGATAAAGGAGAAGCCTCCTGATTGAGGTTTCAGGAACGAGTCAGGCTGAAGACTCTTTTACAAACTTAGCGCTTCACGGGAGGCAACCCGGTACTATGTTTTCATTCTATTTATATTTTTCTTTTTGTTTTACTTCTTTGCTCTGTCAGGTGTTGCTTCTCTTACTTGCAGGTTGCTCCAGGGTCGCATATGAGATGATTGATAAGCTATGGTTTTAAACAAGTGTGGGGATGCCACTTGCTTCAGGATTGTTGTTTTTACTCGTGAGAGACGATGTTATTTGAAGATAGTTTGCTGATTGGGTTTGAATTGGAAGGCGCGAACACGGCTCGAGAGGCATATCGTCACATTTACCAGGGGAGTCTGTTCCAATTCATTAATTCATTTTTATTTTTTGCATAATTTTATTTGTAATTTCCTTTTCCTCACAATGAGGACAATGTGAAATTTAAGTGTGGGGATGGGAAATTGATATTTTTCGGCAAAAATAAAAAAATGAAAAAAAAAATTTGAAAAATGTCCCAAGAATTTAATAGAAAAGTTTTCACTAAAATGGAAAATGATAGTATAATCGGGAAATTGGTTTTTCAAACTACTAATATATAATTGGAGATTTGGTTTTTCAAAGTATTAATATATATGAGATAATATAAAAGAAAGCGTACTAAGCTTGGGGTGTGTCGGCAAGCCCAACTAGTCTTGAAAGGTTTTCCATTGAATATTCTTAGTAAACCTAATTAATCTTAGATTTTGTGGGTTCTCATCATAAGGGGGATAGTGAAGCTGAAATTCGATAAGGTATAGAGAGTACTACCATAAGCTGATTACCCTAAGGTGGTGAGAATTAAATGCATTTTAAAATTAGCACGCCACTCCGTTTTATGAAAATAAATAAAGAGTGGTGGCGCCCGCCATGTCCAATTTTTATACGAGCTTAGAAATTAGTTATATATTTAGGGTAAAAGATGTCTAAGTGCACAAAAAAAACAAGAAAAAGAAAAAAAATGTTAAAATAAAGGGTTACAAAGTATTCTAAGATTGGTCCAAAAAGAAAATGAAAAAGAGAAAAGCTAAATATTGTAAAATGCCAAAGAAGCATTCTCAAAAATAGAAAAAGAGGCCAAAGTGCACATACTAGACGAGACTAAGAGTTTACGTGTTACCAAGGGAATGACGACTCTGAGGATACACTATTGGGACTCGAAGTTTTTAGTCAATAAATACTTTCTACGGAACATATAGGACAAAGTCCAATAATATATAGGTAATTCTCGTACGACCTCACTTTACCTATCATCCATAATTCCATCTAAGTGTATTTTCTTCTTACCATTAAGGGGTTCTTATCTTACGGTGATATGTTGAACCAGTTTGCTTCAACTCAATTTTTAATTGCCTTTACTATGCTTGAGATGGGGTAGGTGAATCTTGACTCAAAAGGTGTGAGATCCATAGGTTTTTATTATTACTTAAACATAATTGCTAAATGTGCTTGGGGGCTTGATAGGCTGGTGGCTGGGTTTAAGTGGAGACCAATATCGGCAATCGTTGTTTTTACGTTTATCTGAGCTTTAAATTAACCTATATGTTTTTAATACCATGTTTTCCGATTATGATTCATTGCAAATAGCTTTTTTCGGGACGAAAAAGGTTTAAGTGTGGGGATATTTGATGTGGTCTCAATTATACATATTATTATATAAATATTCCCTACTTTTAATTGCTTTTGAGCCAAGTTTTTATTGAATATTATTAATATTTGGTTCACATGTGAGTTTAATGGTTTCTAGAGACTAAGCTAAAGTGGAACACTTTTACTAAACTTGAGACCGACAAATAAAGGGTCGAGCTTTTTGTTATTAAAAGTAACTATTATATATAGCATTTAAAAGAAAAAATGAAAAAAGTTAACGTATGATTAATAATATAATAATAATAACAACAATGTTTAAAATTGTAACAGCCCACTAGTTGGGTAGGTCACGAGCCCACAAGAAGGATCTTTTTTTAGAGGCTTGATGGCAGAATACCAAGGGGGGGAACCGACGAGAGAGGCAGCCGCCATTGACCCCACTTTTGGTTTTCTTAAAGGTGTTTTTGGGGCAGATTGGAGACACAAGTTGAAGAGGGAGCTATCAACAAGGCGAGACGCAAGAGAGGAGCGAGCAAGGGTGTTTTAGAGTATAGAGATCGTTCAAGATTAACACCTACTCATCCAAACATTATTATTATTTGGTTTGAATTTATTGTTTTCGTCATGAATTTATTATTTGAACTTTACTTATTTGGCTTGTTCTTGAGTATGGTTGTTGGCTAAACCCTTAAACCACCTAGGTTTATGATGAACTTTTGTTGACGTTGGATTTTAGTTTGGACTTTGCTTTTGTTATGGTTTATGATTAAGTAAGAGGTTTCTTTTTATTTATTCGATGAATATGTGTGCTTAGAATTGTTTGACAGGTTTTATTGTTCCACAGTTTCCTTGGTGATTGTCTGTCATATGATAGGATTCTGTTGGGTCATCTACTGTGTGTTTTTGAATAGTTTATGGTTGATCTGCAATAAAGCCATAGGAACAATATTAATAAATCAAATAAACCTAAGTGTGCTGCGAATCTAAATAGCTGAGAGGTGATAGATTATACGATAAGTCATGGTTGTTTAAGATTGCTAGATTTAGTTCTTCGTAAGGAGTCCGTCTAGGTTTGATTTTTCAGCCTTGTTTATCTAGTCGAGTGAATACTTTAAACTACCTTTGATTATCGTGCTCTAAGGTAGGATTTATTATAGAGGTACTTGTTATAAAATTAATTAGCGACCGTAAGCAAGTCTAATTAAACTGGTGTTTTTAAGAGCTTAATAGAGATCCATAGGTGTCTTCTTGAGAATGGTCAGGGGTCCTGTTCGGGTTTTCTTTAAGTGAATAATTTAAGATCTCAGTTCCATAACTTAGCATTTTCCAACTATTTGATAATTGATACATTAAGGATTCTAGCTTAGGTGGTTTCTTGTCATCATTTGAATTAAGTCTAGGTTTAAGTCATCTTTAAGTCTTTGTGGTTAATTAGTTTAAATTAGTTTATTAGTAAAACCCCCTAAAAATAATAATAAATAAATAGTTGTGTTTGTAGTTAAGTCTAATTTAGCTAGTTAACGTAATTAAAAGAGTCTCGTGGGTTCAATATCCAGACTTACTTAGCTGAATTAAGTCTAGGTTTAAGTCATCTAGATTAGTGTGTTTTTTTAGACTACTTTTAGCACATTAGAAACCTTTATTCATTATATAGTATAGATATAGATATGATTCTACTCAAATAACAAAAATTGTGAATCATTACATGCCACACCTAATTAACACATTTGAGTGTTCATATCTTATCCTCATTTTGTGTGAATGAAGTTTGTTTTTTTTTTTTGTTTTTTTTAGTATAGAGTAGTTTACAGTGTTGATCCATCCTATTAATATTTTTTATGTTTGAAAATTTATTGTTCCATCATATTAATTTTTATATACCTTTTGAAAGTGGTTGTAACCTGTAAGTAGAGATAGAAAATGTGATGACAAATACATAAAAAAATATTTAATTGAAAATGAAAGAAATTTTTTTTGATTTTTAATGTAATTTTATGTTTAGAGATAGAGGAAGGTTTGTGGATGCTCTTAGGGTATTTGGTATTGAGTAATGTCACACCTAACCATGAGGGGCCTAGTTGTTTATAGAGAAATTGGTACCAAGTGTATGCAATGAAATATTATTGATAAAATAAGTTACAACATTTCCACTATGTATATGTATATATATGACAAGGTGTAACTACATAACTATCTTTTCTCTGACACTGCGGCAATCGTGTGGTTGGTTCTACTAATATTCTTGGCATATAATCTTCATTTTTCATGTTCGGCATACGCCTCTATCCTTAGGCATTCTCGTTACAAAGCTAATCCAAATTGCTATCAACATAGTACCTGAATACATGCTAAAAAGTGTCAACTAAAAAGTTGGTGAGTTCATGAGTTTAGCTCACATACACATAAAAATTTTATTTCATAAAAGCGCACAAGTTTGCGTGTATGTTAGTATAAAGCATGGTGCACATCAATCAAGTCCACATCAAATCCTGCATTAGATCATAAGTCTCCCCTTGACTTACAACCAAATGGCACCTGTCCCCCGATTATTACTCTGCCAAGAAATAATGATTAGAAACACTAACATAAGGTGGCTTAAATACATGTGTAATTCCCCTGTATACGGTTTGCTTGCATTATATATAATGCAGGGGCGGTATAGTTTGCATACCTAGATTACAAAGATAAGTTCATTCCTATGTTTTTTTACTATAAGAATTGTTGTTTTTAAATGGCTTAACATGTCATACTTACAAGATTCAATATTGCAACTTTACTTGTTTTTGTATACAACGTGACAACTTGTCCAAGAAAGGGAGGACTATAGGATTTCCGGTTTGCACTTTGTTTCTTTTCAAAAGCTTTTGTTGCATAATGTTAGTTATATCTGTTTCTTTTCAAAAGTTTTGTTTTCCGAACTCTTGACACTAAGGTTATTGAAACCTAAAGATAAGCAATGCGTACAAATCCAATAAGACGCAGACCTGGTTGCTTACCTATAGAGTTCGGAAAGGGCATGAAACCTATTAAGCCAAACATACCACACCAAACGCCATACGAATCACAACTTTATGCTTTCAAACGTGACCATGTTCTCTTTGTGAAAAGAATATGGTTACATTCCTAAGGATGCCACACAAGTCATGGTGGTTCATGCGACGTGTGACCTTGACCCTCAATATTTTACAATATGTTTTAACTAAAAGTCCGACGTCATGGTGATACACGAATAACCTGCTTTTGGTTCGATTTGATTACGCATTTTGATTGTGTGTTTTAACTGAATACTTGTCAAGTCGTGGTGATACACGAATATCCAACTTTCGGTTCGGTTTGATTACGCATTTTTTATTTTTATTGGAACATACAAGTTATGATAATTTATACAACGTGTGATTCCGAAGAGTTAATTGTTCGTATTTCGGTTTTGAAAAGTCATTGGGTTATGTGAATAGTCGAGTTTTAATTCATTTACTGAGTTTATATATTCATAGAAATTTCTAAAATTTGTGCTATAACACGAATTGTCGAGTTTCAACCCATTTTCTTTATTTATTATAATTCGAAAGGTTATAGTGACACATGAATCATAAAATTTCAATTCATTTTCTTTATTTATATATTCATTTAATGTTTTGGGTTTAAAGTTGAAAATACGAAAAGTCATGGTGATACATGAATAGTCGATTTTGAATACTCATTTTCTCGTGTGTTTTAAAATTGTGAATTCGAAAAGTCATGGTTTGCACGAATTGTCGATTTTTAATTCGTTTTCTATACATAGTTCGTTTACTATTATGGTTTTAATTGAAAATTCGAAAAGTTATGGTGGTACACAAACACTTGATTTTCAATCCGATTTCATTACTTATATTAGGTTTGTATTAATTCCTTGTTTTTATTTCAAAATTTGATATAATTTTTCATATGTTTATTCCAAAATTTACGAGTTTAGTATTAACGAAATGTGAAAACTCACGCTTACTCATGAGCAATTCAATTTCGAGTTCAAATCTTGTTTCATGCGATTATTTCTTTATTTATTTTCATAATTTATATCTTTCATGTAATATTTCGTGTGGATATTAAATAAATTTCGTATTTACAACTCATGTCATATGAATTCTTCACGCTTCGCGACATGTCTTCTTGTTTTCCGCTATAATACCCGTCAATTTTCGTTAAAAAGGATTACGTCTTGTAAAGTTTGCATATTAATCGGGATCGAGTTGGCATTCCTTAGAGACCGCCTGATCATTCTTGTAAGTCTTATTTATCAAATTTTGGTCCAAAATATTAAAGTATGCAAGTTGGGGGACCTAAATGTAAAATTTTTATATCAAAACCCTAACTCCCTTTCTTTTCCCTTCCTTGTCCGATCGTCGATGTCTGCAGCTCCCCTCACCACCAAATTTACTTTTTCCAGCCATTCCTAATAGCCAAAACTCCAATTCAAGGTTAGTATAATATTAATATAACTTTTTTTCACCATTAAACCCTTTGTTGAACACGTTAGGGTTGAGTTTTGATTAAAACAGTTGCTGACAGATTCATACTCGTGTATTGTTTGGACTGTAACTCGATGAAAATTTTTTTTATCGATTGTGTTTCCATGATGTTCTAGTTTGAGCCTAGTTTCCAGAAAGGTAAATTTGTAATTTTTGGACGAGATTTGAATGGTTTTTATGATTTTATAAAATTGTGTGTTAAAGCTGATACGGGGTGACGGATTCTGGTCTGTCTTCCCGACATCGTAACTCCTTTTTGAAAAGTCCAAATTGGTTGATTCCACTTCTGAAAGTTCACATTTTGAGTTAAGAATTTAACCCAATTGGAATTATTTCATTTGGTTTGATAATGATTTTTAAACAAATAAAACACTTTGGCTGCCCACTGAAATAGCTTCATGTACCTTTCTGTGTTGGAGAAATTTTTATGATTTTTATGTGCAATAGAAAAATATAATAAAAATCTCTTTATAAGCCTAAGACATTTATTAAACCCTGGTAACAATTTCATAATTTATCTCTATGGTTTTCCTATGTAATAAAATACATCTTTGCATGCTAAAATCTGCATGTTATACTCGTTATTGATCGATAGGTTCGCTTTAGGCTTAACCGGTGGCTGCCCTTTTGAGCATCTTTCGGGGCTATTTTCATTGAAGTTCTTGCTCCATCATCTTCCTAGGTAAGTCTTGTATATCATACTTTAGTATTATGAGTCTTGGCATTCGTTAGAGTGGTCTATTGTTGATAATGTGAAAACTAGGTTTCGATTGTCTGGTTTGCTAATTGTTGTGTCTAGCGCGTTGTTTGACGGAATTAACAACCAATTCGAATGTTGTAGCCTCGGTATGATTGGTTGGCTGTGAAAAACTCTTTTTTCAAGCATTGGGACTGAATGGGTTGTCGGTTACTCAAACGGGTCGGTACAACGCAAATTCGTGTTTATTGGTAGTTTGTGCGTTGTGCTTGCGAATTACCGACCCATACAACTCATGTAGCGTCGTGTGGACTTGTTGGCTATGATTTTTGTTGTGTTTTAACAAGATTATAAAAGTGATAAAATCCCTATTTTACCAAAAACGCAGCGGAAATAAGTTTTAACACTTGTTAATTTGATATGTATAAAACCAATTTTACAGATGCAAAACCCAAGCCCGGATCCAAATACGAAATACATACTATCAAACACATGCATGTCACTATAAGTCCATGCATATAAGGATACCTTTCAAGATAAGGAAGAGGAAGGAGATGATGTTGAAGAAGGCAAGAACTTGAATATGAAGCTCCTCAAGCTAGCATACCCCAAGCTTCCAACAAACACCACTTATAGCAAGGATTTGGTAACACTTGTATCTTCTCCTTGGTTCTTATTTCCTTGGCCGTCCAAAGAGAGGAAGAAAAGAATAGTGAGTAGAGGATTTTTCCTCTTGTCTTGTTCTTGGCCGTCCAAGAGACGAAGAGAGGAGTTGAGAGAGTTTTCCTCTAGTATACTTGTGTTTTTTTTGTGTTTTTTTGTGTTGTGTTAGAGAGAAATGAAAGGAAGAAAGATAATAAGTCTTTCAAAGTGGCACCACCCAAGTCCACCAATCCACACCATTGCATGTCTCCACTATCTCAAAAATAATAATAAAATAATGAAGAGTACAATAGAAAGGGGGGCCTTCCTGTGACATCCGTGGCAAAACCGAGTACACCTTAGTACTTACAAACTCGAATAAGCGTTTAACCGCTTATTGCGTAACGAACAAACGAATAACCGAACGGGTCGGGTTATGACCCAGATATCTCGGGGAGCCATGTATAAGTGATATACGTTTAATATGAGCCAAAACATTAGTTATATGGCCTTAGTTCGATAGCAAACAAGTTAAACGAAAACATGCTCGTTTAACCACCCGCTATAGATTTAAACGCGAAAGATAGTTACAAACCAAGCATTGCATCGTCCGTTAAGCCGAAAAAGACTTACCAAACACTTATTTGAAATTTTTTAAGCGATCCGTGAAAATATTTTTGATTTTTACAAACATATAGTATGCTTTTATAATCATACACAAAACTAGCCGAAAAACACTTGTTTTCGCGCTGTTTAACGCACCCGATAAGTTTTTCGCGCCAAAAACCGAACCCGAACTAAATTTGGACCGGGCTTTTCGTATTTGGGCTTGAGAAATCAGAAACTTGGGCCAAAATGGGCCCATGGACCTCCGATCGCAATCAGCAGCCCCCCCCCCCCTTTTTTGGTTCTTTCATATTTAAAATAGATACAAGATATTTTGGCCTCATTTTCTTGAAAACTCTGGACATAAACTCTGTTCCAGCCAAAAACAGCAAGAAAACCTAAGGTAAGAGCTTAAATAAGTAGCTTTTGAACTTGTTTAATACCATAAAAACATGTCTTGGTTACTAAAAATCATTCCTAACCGTGTAAAAATCCTAAAAATGGTCCATAAACATGTTTTGATCATACACATGGTAAGGAACCTGTTTTAATAGTTTTTTTTGTCCATAAACACGGGTTAAATGGTTGAAACGGCGTTTTTACGGTTCAAAAGTTCGTTTTTGTGCGCTAGCCGAAACCCTAAGTTAAGGGCTGTTATGTTGATGAAATATTGCTTGGTTTGTGATATAGGACTTTTACCTAGCTTGCTTAGAAGCACAAGAACCTGAAAACCTGATTAAAAAGTCGGAAACGAGCTAAACCCGCTAAGGTAATGCCGAAACACTCGCTTATGGGCTATTTAGGTTAAGGTTGTGATGTGCATATTTTTAGGCCTTGAAATTTTTAGAGACATCAGGGACCATGTCATTGAGTCCCTGTTCAAATTTGGTAATTTTTCGACCATCCAAGAATATTTGGCGAATTTATTACCGAATTGGGACGTTTATTTGGGAAAAATAGCTAAAATACTTCAAAAATTATGAAATTTTTCTGGTAACTCAGATTTGATGTACTTTAATGAAATATGAATTTTGAGATCATTTGGAGAGCTAAAGGTGTTTTTTACATATGCGTTTGTGCAAATTTTTATAGCCGAATTTGGGCCGAAAAGAATATTGAACAAGCTTTTTACATTCTGGAATTGATATAGATTGTTTTGGGACATGATTTGAGTATTCAGGAATTTTTGTGGAAATTTTGGAAATTGTTTGGGGTAAACGGACGATTTTCAGGCGAAATATAGCTGACAAAATGAATTTTTATAAATTAATAAATCAATAAATAATTCCAGAAATATTTTTATTAAAATCTACATATTTTAATTGACAAGTGGTTAAATTTTCATAATTTAATGATTAACGGTTAATTAATTATGCTAATCTGAATATTAGACAAATTCAATTTTTATAACAACCGGCAAGTTCGCAACTAACGAACCTGCGGGAATATCAAAACACCAAGAGTGATCAAAAATCATATTTTCGGATTAATTAAGTAAAAACGAACTTTTCTATGAGAAACCTGGACAATCCGGGTGGATTGTGCGCGTTTCTTCTCAAATCAAACTGAATAAACGGAAACGGGCCCCGAGGCTAATCCGGTACCCCAGTATGTGATCCTTCTTTATTATTTAATCATTTTATTAACCAATACATTTACCCAAGCTTATTTTCCCATAACTGTTTTCTGAACGCGTAAACGAACAACTTGGCCCAACTGGGAAAACGGGAATCTGAGCCAAGTTCGGTTTTAAGTATTAGACATTGAACAACATTACAACCTAAGCCTATTGTCACTTTCTGGGCGTTCCAGCTATACCCAGATTAGTTATACAGCCCAGTTTAGTACCGAGATTATAATAATATTAAAATATTAATATTATTATAATATGGACTATAGGGACTAAGTGACAGCAAGGGAAACGAACCCCAAGCTGATCTCGCACTGAGTGCCTACAAAACCGTGAGTTTCATGACCCCACTCTTTAAACTATTTTACGAACTTTTGGGGTGGAAAGCATGTTTATACACGTTATTTATCTGAAAACGGATCAGGATATAAAATATCTGAACATTTATATATGAAAAGTGCCTACGAACATAATGATTGACTACGTGCTTATGAAAGATGATTATTATCGTTGATTGATATATTGAGTGGAGATAATACGAATTGCAAAACATAATGAAATTACATGTGACAACCTGTTTATACAAATACGCTATATAATGCTAAACACAACAGGTTGAGGAAATAACGTGGTCTGTAATGACCATGGGGCTATTGTGGGCGGAAAGGGGGGCCACAATAGTACTAAACTAAAGTTGAGTATGGCCTATGAGCCAAGTTCTGCTGCAACTTACTAAACTAAAGTTGAGTATGGCCTATGAGCCAAGTTCTGCTGCAACTTATAAACTAAAGTTGAGTATGGTCTATGAGCCAAGTTCTGCTGCAACTTATAAACTAAAGTTGAGTATGGCCTATGAGCCAAGTTCTGCTGCAACTTATTAAACGAACTAACTTGATTATGACATGAATGTTAAGAAAATAATGTGATTATGCGTATTGTGGGCAGATGGGGAGCCACAGTATTTGGTGATACGTGATAAATACTATATGTGTATATGTGTCTATATACATGCTATGTGATTAGCCGTAGGAAATACTATGTGTAGAACATAGTAATTATTTGTGTGTACACTATATAATGTTTGAGTTTACGTGGAATCATTGTGGGTGGAAGGGGGACCACAGTGGTTGATGTTAACGCGGAACCGTTGTGGGCAGAAGGGGGCCCACAGTGGTTGAGTTTATGTGGAACCGTTGTGGGAGGAAGGGGGTCCATAGTGGTTGGTTAAACATGGAAATTGGAAACAGGTAGTACAAATAAACAAACAATCACGATTTTACCGAAATTTCGAATTCATATTATAAACTTACATGTGTGCATATGCACACACAAGGATATGGCTGTACATATTTATACAAACGTAAATACATATTTTTACATACGCGCGTACATACAAACTATGACTGTGTGGTACGCAGAACTGATTTTGTTAAACTTATGAAACTCACCAACTATTCGTAGTTGACCTGTTTTAACATGCTTTTCAGGTAATCAGATATGAGAAGTAATTTCCTGTGCGTTACGTGTCTGACTGATGATTGATGTCGTAGGTATTTGAGTTAGAAGTAAAGTAATTGAAAAACAGGTTTGATTGTATCACCTAGTTTGTAAAAGAGATTAGAACGATGTAATATATTGTAAATTAGTTAGTAATGTTACTTTATGAACAATGTATTTGATACCAGTTGTATCTGTTGCATTTCCGTTTTACGCTTCCGCAAATCGCTTAACGGGGTGTGACAGAAGTTGGTATTAGAGCCATTGGTTATAAAGAATTAGGTTATCCTTAGGATAGCTATAATATAACCGTAGCTCGATTATCACTTGGAAAGTTAATAATGAGTAACGATAGATACTGATGGATGCCGGGATGAACTCGTAGGGCAAGTGAGTTATTATGGTCCGGCACGTAATAACAGACTTGCTTATACGAGGGGAATTCGGCGAGAAGTCGCAGAACATATTGATAGGTAAACAATGGCAACATACGTGCATAAAGGTGATGTGGAGTATATATGAAATGTGCATACGCGCCTATCTGAGACGAGGTATAAGGATATGTGTACGTACGGTACTACCGATGATATTGAATCTTATTGTAACGAATAGTATATTCGGTTTATAACCAATATTAATTCCTATTATGATTAAAATTATATCGTATCAAAATTTATATATATTTTTTTTTATAATTAATATTAACCTTCTCATAACAAATAAAATATTTAGTTTCAATACTAATTAATACATATCCTTTTACGCTGATCTAAACTATCAAGTAACGTTTTCTTCTGATTAACGATTGCATCAAAAGATGTCAAGAGCGGGTAGCTTTACGACAGTATGAAGAACCGGTGTTGCTTGTGAGTGGGAATATGAGAATGCTTCAACAAGTTTAACTAAGTCTGGTGATGTGACGGAACCACTAAGGGGCTTAATATGCAAGACCCGGGAAAGAACCATGGGAGGCGTGTCCTACAGACAACGATTTCAAGAATATATATATGTATATATATAATATAATACATATAATACCTCTCAGCATGGGTCTAACCTTTATTTTATGTACTCATTTCTTTGATACTAAAGTAAACTATTTTCTGGTCATCCTTCGATTCTGTTGTTTGAAAAATAAACACCATCCCTAGGGGAAATACTTAGTGATGAATCCAACTTATTTAATTATAAATATAATAACTACTTTATTGAGTCCCTAATTTTATAAACAGACCGGGACTACCAGTACATATAATGTATTAATGATATTTCAAAAGAAAATATTATAAAAATAATTTCCTTTACATATCACCAGTACAACTAATTCTGATAGAACCTCCTTATCTAGCAAACTCTTCGAATCATCTATGTTTGACAACCTTCAACCTCTCTTATATTATGCGATTTCAATCGATTATTATAAAATGAAAACCCCATAATCACGAAATGATGACGTGCCCCGATTAGAATGGAACCTACTTACCTCCTACCAGTAAACTACTACTTTTATTAAGTCCGACATGCCCACGAATACTGAATGACCTGGCGAAAGAATATATTTTACCATATTAGTTAACAAACATTCAGAAGTCAGGTGGAATATACACATGCATTCCCATTATAACGTACTGATTAAACTCGTAACGAGCAAATATCTACCTACGGGAGAGACCGAACAAAAACAGCTTCCCAATAATGGGATCGTATCGGAACAATTGTCGTACAAGTTGTGAACTATTTATAATTGTTATAACGCGTGCTTTGATAGGTAAGGATAGTACGATATTGTCGTGTATAGCTTCTGATATTCCATACAAGCATATGGTGGTGCGCTATGCTAATACGGAGGACGATTTGGGCATTTTTAATACAAACATTGACCCCTATTGGATTAAAATTTCTTGTCATGAGATGACAACTTTTAATATATATGCAAACTTTGGCGTTTGCTAGGCTAATTTTACATACTATCCTTAGTATTCAGACTCGAGAACAAACCCGTGTGATATATACGTGTTAATTGAAATACCTGATTACTTGTTATTGTAATTCCTTTTGTGATCATTAGTGTATGTGAATTTTGTTAATTGTTGGATAACTGGTTATTGTTATAGAATGGCCCCGAAGAAAGTAAACATGTTGTCTGAGGCAGATATAGCCAAGATGATCGCTCGACAACTACAAACAGTACTTCCGACAATAGCAGCACAATTCGCTGCTGGTATCCATACAACTATGAATACAAATCAAGTGCCGAACGCTAACGCGGCCGTAAATAATAATCCCCCAACAAATACTAATACAACCACAAATGCTCCCCCGATAAATACTGATACTATCACAACTAATACTCCCCCGTTGAATACCAATATTACTTTCAATAATGATAATCTCCCACCGAACTTGAACAATAGTTGTAACAATCAAAATCCCCCGCAACACGGATATCAACTTAAGAACTTCATGCTATGTAAACCTATGAAAATTAGCGGTACTGAAGGACCAAAAGGACTAGTAAAGTGGATCGAAAAGACTGAATCCATCATTAATATCACTAACTGTCCACCAGATTGTATTGTCAAATTTGCTACTTCTACATTTGTAGACCACGCGCTAATGTGATGGAATACTGTTGTGCAAATTCGAGGACAGGAGGCAACCAATCGTATGTCTTGGACAGAACTTAAAAATCTTATGATAAAACACTTTTGTCCGATAAACGAAATTCAGAAATTAGAGCAAGTACTTTTGAATCTAGAAATGAAGGGTGCAGATCACTTGGAGTATACCCACCGCTTTAACGAACTGGCTCGTCTAGTCCCATGGTTAGTTACTCCAGAATCTAAACGTACTGAACGCTACATTTGGGGTTTAGCCCCCGAAGTCAGGAGTTTGGTTAATTCAACTGGCCCTGTAACTTTCGAAAATGTCGTGTTACAAGAGGCATTGTAACTTCTGATTTGATTAGAAGTGGTGCGTTAAGAATGCCCGGGGAATCATCTGGTACAAAACGAACCAATTATGGAGCAGGAATACAAGAAAGACAACAGAATAAATGTGCGCGCCTTGCAATACAAAATTACGCTATGATCAATTCCGATGTGAAGCAAGATAAGTATAACGGACCTTTGCCTAAATGTGGAAAATGTGGTTATCATCATGTTGGTGAATGTCGGACCAATGTGTGTCACAAATGTGGGAAGGTGGGACACTATGCCCGAAATTGTAGAACCGTTATGAATACTATAAATCCAACAACCCAACTCCAGGACTCACAACTACCCCAACCGCAACCAACACGACAACAACCAGTCTACCAAAACCAAACCATAATAAACCGTAATGCCTGATATGAGTGTGGTAGTATGGAGCACATCAAGAAAGACTGCCCTAGATTGAACCCAATTTCAATGGAAAGACAAAGGCAAGGACCTGCATCAACGTCCAACTCGACTAGGGGACACGTATTGTGAATAAACCGGATAGAACAAATGTAGTGACAGGTACGTTCTTAGTAATGCCTAATATACTTTAGTTTATTTATTACAGACACTGATAGACGTTTCGTTCCTACAAGTTATTACCTTGGAAAATATACCGTCTAGTAAAATAACAATTCTGTATACTATAGAAACCACCAAAAGTAAGACTATAAATACTAACCATATTACTCGAAAAACTACCCTCTTAACCTAAATAACTAGCTATTCTCTATCGATGCACTCCCGGTGGAAGTGATGAGTCATTGTGTAATAGTCAGTATGGACTAGTTAATTGAGTTCAAATGAAGGTTATATATAGAAATAGAACTGTTATAATGCCTCTTCTAGATAAAGAAGTGATCACGTACACGAAACAAAACCTAGTACCCCAATGATGAAACACGGATGAGGAAAACTATACTATCCGTAACCGAAACTTGAACTTTAAACTTTTATAGCCTTAATAACTGAGTGATGAACAAGGAAAAGTCAGGCCAGATGTTTGGATAAACTGAGTACCAGTATAAAGATGCAAGCGAAATCTATGAAGGAATCATAGGCTCATGTGTTGTAAAGTTTGCACTATTATAAGTTCTGGGGGAATACTAAAGATCCTCGAAGATGCTACAACAATTCGAGATACCCCATTGGAAGTGGGAAACAAACTAAAATAGAACCCTTAACATGTGTTCCTTAAACATCCCGAGAAAGCAATTCAAGCTGAATGATAGTTCCCTGACTAATCCACTCCAAATACCTTCTTCTGATTTGTAACAACTAACCAACTGAAAAACTCGCCTTAACAAAATCTTACTCTTGGTGAATTGTGTATGAAATTTTAGATCCCTAATTGGCCTAAGCACGGTCTATAATCCTCTATAAAACAATCAAATCAAATAAACTATTCAAACAATACAGGAAAGTGAGACCAGTAATTTCAATCCTCGTAAATTAACAGTCATCATAATATTATACAAGTGGTAATATGCTATATTATACGAGCAAGAATGTAACTCACCATCTTATTAAAATTGAAAAATTGGCGACATCCAAAATACAAAATCCGATTCGATTTCGAGAATCATAAATAAAGCTCGTAATATTAATAACAAACCGAAGGCCGCCTAAGGCTAACAAGAGGACTATACTGAGAAATACGAGAAGTTATCAAATTTTGAAAGTTGTTAGTTGAGTTGAGGAACGATGAGTTGATTCTAAAATATATAGCACTGTACAAAATGGCCTTGAAAGTTAACCCCAAAACGTATTAAACAAAATTATTTCACTCTCGATATTTCATATATCGAATCAAAACGAGTGCCTTACTGACAGAGCGGAATTAGTACTATTTGAAAACTTTTATACAACCTAAACTCTGTAAAGAGACTCGTGAAAATTCTGAGCGTGGAAAATCAAACAGTTGCGACACAATTAAATCTCATTGAATAAAATTCAGTGGAATCCACAACGGGGAATCAAACGTGTTCGGAAACAGAAAAACGAACTCCGAAACAAATGATTATAAAATTTTCCCCAAAAAGAGCATATTTGGCATATTGAATTTCGGGGACAAAATTTCTTAACTGGGGGAGAATGTGACATCCGTGGCAAAACCGAGTACACCTTAGTACTTACAAACTCGAATAAGCGTTTAACCGCTTATTGCGTAACGAACAAACGAATAACCGAACGGGTCGGGTTACGACCCAGATATCTCGGGGAGCCATCTATAAGTGATATACGTTTAATATGAGCCAAAACATTAGTTATATGGCCTTAGTTCGATAGCAAACAAGTTAAACGAAAACATGCTCGTTTAACCACCCGCTATAGATTTAAACGCGAAAGATAGTTACAAACCAAGCATTGCATCGTCCGTTAAGCCGAAAAAGACTTACCAAACACTTATTTGAAATGTTTTAAGCGATCCGTGAAAATATTTTTGATTTTTACAAACATATAGTATGCTTTTATAACCTTACACAAAACTAGCCGAAAAACACTTGTTTTCGCGCTGTTTAACGCACCCGATAAGTTTTTCGCGCCAAAAACCGAACCCGAACTAAATTTGGACCGGGCTTTTCGTATTTGAGCTTGAGAAATCAGAAACTTGGGCCAAAATGGGCCCATGGACCTCCGATCGCAATCAGCAGCCCCCCCCCCCCTTTTTGGTTCTTTCATATTTAAAATAGATACAAGATATTTTGGCATCATTTTCTTGAAAACTCTGGACATAAACTCTGTTCCAGCCAAAAACAGCAAGAAAACCTAAGGTAAGAGCTTAAATAAGTAGCTTTTGAACTTGTTTAATACCATAAAAACATGTCTTGGTTACTAAAAATCATTCCTAACCGTGTGAAAATCCTAAAAATGGTCCATAAACATGTTTTGATCATACACATGGTAAGGAACCTGTTTTGATAGTTTTTTTTGTCCATAAACACGGGTTAAATGGTTGAAACGGCGTTTTTACGGTTCATAAGTTCGTTTTTGTGCGCTAGCCGAAACCCTAAGTTAAGGGCTGTTATGTTGATGAAATATTGCTTGGTTTGTGATATAGGACTTTTACCTAGCTTGCTTAGAAGCACAAGAACCTGAAAACTTGATTAAAAAGTCGGAAACGAGCCAAACCCGCTAAGGTAATGCCGAAACACTCGCTTACGGGCTATTTAGGTTAAGGTTGTGATGTGCATATTTTTAGGCCTTGAAATTTTTAGAGACATCAGGGACCATGTCATTGAGTCCCTGTTCAAATTTGGTAATTTTTCGACCATCCAAGAATATTTGGCGAATTTATTACCGAATTGGGACGTTTATTTGGGAAAAATAGCTAAAATACTTCAAAAATTATGAAATTTTTCTGGTAACTCAGATTTGATGTACTTTAATGAAATATGAATTTTGAGATCATTTGGAGAAGTCTAAAGGTGTTTTTTTACATATGCGTTTGTGCAAATTTTTATAGCCGAATTTGGGCCGAAAAGAATATTGAACAAGCTTTTTACATTCTGGAATTGATATAGATTGTTTTGGGACATGATTTGAGTATTCAGGAATTTTTGTGGAAATTTTGGAAATTGTTTGGGGTAAACGGACGATTTTCAGGCGAAATATAGCTGACAAAATGAATTTTTATAAATTAATAAATCAATAAATAATTCCAGAAATATTTTTATTAAAATCTACATATTTTAATTGACAAGTGGTTAAATTTTCATAATTTAATGATTAACGGTTAATTAATTATGCTAATCTGAATATTAGACAAATTCAATTTTTATAACAATCGGCAAGTTCGCAACTAACGAACCTGCGGGAATATCAAAACACCAAGAGTGATCAAAAATCATATTTTCGGATTAATTAAGTAAAAACGAACTTTTCTATGAGAAACCTGGACAATCCGGGTGGATTGTGCGCGTTTCTTCTCAAATCAAACTGAATAAACGGAAACGGGCCCCGAGGCTAATCCGGTACCCCAGTATGTGATCCTTCTTTATTATTTAATCATTTTATTAACCAATACATTTACCCAAGCTTATTTTCCCATAACTGTTTTCTGAACGCGTAAACGAACAACTTGGCCCAACTGGGAAAACGGGAATCTGAGCCAAGTTCGGTTTTAAGTATTAGACATTGAACAACATTACAACCTAAGCCTATTGTCACTTTCTGGGCGTTCCAGCTATACCCAGATTAGTTATACAGCCCAGTTTAGTACCGAGATTATAATAATATTAAAATATTAATATTATTATAATATGGACTATAGGGACTAAGTGACAGCAAGGGAAACGAACCCCAAGCTGATCTCGCACTGAGTGCCTACAAAACCGTGAGTTTCATGACCCCACTCTTTAAACTATTTTACGAACTTTTGGGGTGGAAAGCATGTTTATACACGTTATTTATCTGAAAACGGATCAGGATATAAAATATCTGAACATTTATATATGAAAAGTGCCTACGAACATAATGATTGACTACGTGCTTATGAAAGATGATTATTATCGTTGATTGATATATTGAGTGTAGATAATACGAATTGCAAAACATAATGAAATTACACGTGACAACCTGTTTATACAAATACGCTATATAATGCTAAACACAACAGGTTGAGGAAATAACGTGGTCTGTAATGACCATGGGGCTATTGTGGGCGGAAAGGGGGGCCACAATAGTACTAAACTAAAGTTGAGTATGGCCTATGAGCCAAGTTCTGCTGCAACTTACTAAACTAAAGTTGAGTATGGCCTATGAGCCAAGTTCTGCTGCAACTTACTAAACTAAAGTTGAGTATGGCCTATGAGCCAAGTTCTGCTGCAACTTATAAACTAAAGTTGAGTATGGCCTATAAGCCAAGTTATGTTGCAACTTATAAACTAAAGTTGAGTATGGCCTATGAGCCAAGTTCTGCTGCAACTTATTAAACGAACTAACTTGATTATGACATGAATGTTAAGAAAATAATGTGATTATGAGTATTGTGGGCGGATGGGGAGCCATAGTATTTGGTGATACGTGATAAATACTATATGTGTATATGTGTCTATATACATGCTATGTGATTAGCCGTAGGAAATACTATGTGTAGAACATACTAATTATTTGTGTGTACACTATATAATGTTTGAGTTTACGTGGAATCATTGTGGGTGGAAGGGGGACCACAGTGGTTGATGTTAGCGCGGAACCGTTGTGGGCAGAAGGGGGCCCACAGTGGTTGAGTTTATGTGGAACCGTTGTGGGAGGAAGGGGGTCCATAGTGGTTGGTTAAACATGGAAATTGGAAACAGGTAGTACAAATAAACAAACAATCACGATTTTACCGAAATTTCGAATTCATATTATAAACTTACATGTGTGCATATGCACACACAAGGATATGGCTGTACATATTTATTCAAACGTAAATACATATTTTTACATACGCGCGTACATACAAACTATGACTGTGTGGTACACAGAACTGATTTTGTTAAACTTATGAAACTCATCAACTATTCGTAGTTGACCTGTTTTAACATGCTTTTCAGGTAATCAGATATGAGAAGTAATTTCCTGTGCGTTACGTGTCTGACTAATGATTGATGTCGTAGGCATTTGAGTTAGAAGTAAAGTTATTGAAGAACCGGTTTGATTGTATCACCTATTTTGTAAAAGAGATTAGAACGATGTAATATATTGTAAATTAGTTAGTAATGTTACTTTATGAACAATGTATTAGATACCAGTTGTATCTGTTGCATTTCCGTTTTACGCTTCCGCAAATCGCTTAACGGGGTGTGACACTTCCTTTCTCATTTTTATTATTATTGTTATTTTTATAAATTTCCATTTATGTTATAAAACATATAGGTGACATGCTTGGTAATTTGGTTTACATATTGTTATTTAACCAACTTAAATAACACTATGTAAAGTTCTCTCAAATATAAATCATCCATATGATTTATTTACTATACAAGTACATTGTATTTAGACACCTCTTTCTAAATAACTCAAATGTTAATATTTATTTGTAATGATCATATCATATTTAAACAAATATTATTGGTGTTTGTCTAGCTTGTTATTGGGTATGACCCGACTTGGATCATGACATACTAGCCACATTAATTAATAATATGTATCTTGGGCATATCGAGTCCAACAATCTCCCACTTGCACAAGATACATAGAAGATTGATGCAAGTAGCAAATACCGCCTAACTACGGTTTACTACCCCTAATACGCATGACGAAGTGCCATTCAATAACATCATCCCCTTCAAGTCCCTTACTTGAAATGATTTAGGTACATCTATCATTTATCCTTTTGCCACATATGTCATGTCAAATCTAAAGACACAGAGTAATCATTCTCTGTTGATTTAACTTTTCAGGCCTTAGACATCTCACTCTCAACGAATAAGAGGGACAAATCCCCTCTTGACTACATACGTCTCTCACAATCACCTTGTACGACACCTGATCTTAGCCTTATGTACTGTCATGTTTCAGAGCAGCGTAGAACTAAGTCAAAGTATAATACTTGGTGAATATCAAGACCCAATATGTATCTCAGGTCAGAGGATACTATGATATTCGCCTTTACTCAAATTTACTTATGATCAATCACAAGGATTCCATGTAGTAACATTTGAGAGCGGGTCAGTCCAATATTTATAACCCACAAATATCTATGAACCTTGGCAGCAACCCTTGCTCTATATTCATATCCCATGAATATTCACCAATCCAAGTTCGAAATAGTCTTACCTTCATATTTGTTCCCACAAATATGAGCGACTACGGACATTTAGAATAAGTAACTTATTCATTGATTTAAACATGCTAAAATGGAACATAACTCAAATTGTCATAATCATAAACCATAATCATATGAATGAGTCAAAATAACAATTGTTCCGATATCCAAATACAAAATTCCATCATATCCAATCACTAGAATACCGAAGTCCTAAGGCACAAGTATGACCCTCATGCTTTGGCCTTTCAAGGAGCTTCGTGAGTGGATCCGCAATGTTTTGATCGGTGTGAACTTTGCGAATACATATCTTTCCCTTTTCAACTTCATCCCTTATGTAGTTGAACCTCCGCTCAATGTGCCTCATCTTTTGATGTGCACGAGGTTCCTTGATTTGAGCAATCGCACCCTCGTTGTCACAAAAGATCTCTAGAGGGTCCTGAATGGTATGGACTACCCATAGGTCGGCAATGAATTTTCTAATCCACACAGCTTCTTGAGCTGCCAATGAGGCGGCGATGTATTCCGATTCCGTGGTGGACAATGCTACCACATATTGTTTTGAGCTCTTCCAAGAGGTTGCCCCACCATTCATAACGAAAACATATCCCGATTGTGATCTAGAATCATCTCGATCGGTTTGGAAACTCGCATCCGTGTAACCCTTTACAACGAGTTCCTCCTCACCCGAATCGTATATTAGAAACATATCCTTAGTCCTTCTAAGGTATTTTAATATACTCTTAACCGCCATCCAATGGCTACTTCCCGGATTATATTGGAATCTACTTGTCATGCTTAAAGCGCATGACACATCCGGTCTAGTACATACCATTGCATACATGATGGATCCAATAGCCGACGCGTATGGGATTCCACTAGCTTTCTTATACACACAAGCTTCATCACCATTCTTGATGAATCCAAATTTCTTAAATTCTTCATCAAAACGGTGATTCCAACTTCTAGATGCTTGTTTCAATCCATAGATTGATTTCTTTAAGTTGCATACTTTGTTAGGATGTTGTGGATCGACAAAACCTTTGGGTTGAACCATATAGACATCTTCCTCAAGATGCCCATTTAGGAAAGAGGTTTTGACATCCATTTGCCATATCTCATAGTCATAATGTGCAGCTATGGCAAACAATATCCTAATAGACTTTAGCATTGCTACGGGAGAAAAAGTTTCATCATAGTCAACCCCTTGAGTTTGAGTGAAACCTTTTGCTACAAGTCTAGCTTTATAAGTACCCAAGTTTCCATGCATATCGGTTTTCTTCTTGAAAACCCACTTACTTCCAACCGGTTTGGAATTAAGAGGTGGTACAACCAAATCCCGTACTTGGTTGTCATGCATGGATTGCATCTCTACGTTCATGGCCTCAATCCATTTGTCACAATCGGATTGTGACATTGCATCATGGTATGTGGTGGGTTCATCCGAATCTACCACATAGCATCCATCCATGAAAAATCCATATCTTTCGGGTGGATGACTAATCCTACCGGATTTGTGAACGTTTTGTGTGTCTTGATCAACCATTTGATCAATCTCAACAACCTCTTGTTGAGTGCTAGTATCAACCAAACGTGTATCGGCTTGTGGTTCTCAATCCTCCTCGAGTTCCACCGTTCTACTAGTTCTTTCCATAAGGAACTTAGTTTCCATGAACTTGGCCTTTCGAGCAACAAACACCTTTTGCTCGGTTGGGTTGTAGAAATAGTATACCATGGAGTCTTTGGGATATCCTACAAAGATATACTTAGTGGATCAACTTTCAAGTTTGTTTTGGGTGTTGTTCTTGACATAAGCCTCACAACCCCATACCTTTAAATATGATAATGATGGAACCCTTCCATTCCATATTTCATAAGGTGTTTGTCCACTTTCTTGGTTGGGGCCATATTTAGAATACGGGCCGCGGAGAGCAAAGCGAAACCCCAAAATGATAGAGGCAATGTGCTTCTAGCCATCATATAGATCGAACCATATCCAATAGAGTTCGATTCCTCCTTTCGGACACACCATTATGTTGTGGTGTTCCAGGTGGTATTCACCTAGGTATTCACCTAGGTATTCACCTCTAAGATGATCTCAGAAAGCATCACTTAGGTATTCACCTCCTCTATCTGAACAAAGTACTTTGATGCTTTTATCGAGTTGATTTTGTACTTCATTTTGGAAGACTTTGAACATTTCAAAGGCTTCATCTTTGTGTCTTAACAAGTACACATACCCATAACGACTATAATCGTCGATAAAAGTAATGAAGTATCTTTCACCATTCCTTGTCATTGTCATAAAAGGATCACATACATCCGAATGTATGATACCCAATAAGTCTTTTGCCCCTTCAATTGTCCCACTAAAGGAGTCCTCGGTCATTTTCCCTAGTAAACAAGACTCACACTTATCAAATGAATCATCTTCACTTGTTTCTAAAAGACCATTCTTTTGAAGTGTATGTATGTGATCTTTGTTTATGTGACCAAGGAGACAATGCCAAAGATAAGTCTTACTCAAATCCATTTTGAGTTTCTTGGTGCTTGATTGGTACAACATGTTATCAAAGGATGTGTTATCATGAACTAATTTATAAATGCCATTAGATGGCATTGCTTTAAAATAAAAGACATTATTCATGAAAACACAAATACCATTTTCCACAAATTTAAAATCATACCCATATTTTCTTAACAAAGAAACGGAGATAATGTTCCTAGTCAAATTAGGAGCATAAAAAATATCTTTCAAAATAACTTCCAAACCATTTGAAAGGTTCAATGTGTAGTCTCATCGGGCTTCGACAACAACCTTTGCTCTGTTGCCCATGAAGAGACTTATATCTCCTTTCTTGAATCCTTTATTTCCCTTGAACCCCTGCAATGAGTTGCAAATATGAGTTCCACATCCGGTATCCAATACCCATGTGTTAGAGGAAATAAGATTAAGATCAATATGAATATGAATCATGAAAGTTGTACCCGCGGTTTACCCCACATCCCTCTTAGCTTTCAACTCTTTGAGATCGGTTGGACAATTCCTCATCCAATGCCCAATCTCCCCACATCCAAAGCACGGATCCTCCGAGCTAACCATTAGCTTCTTTGGTTTGGGTGGTTCTACTTTAGTCTTTCCCTTGAACTTGCCCTTGACTTGTCCCTTGCCTTTGGCAACCTTTGCCTTGGGTTCTGGGTGATGCCTTTTCTTATTGCCTCCCTCATTGATTGTGAGAACGGGTAAAACCTTTTTACCCATTCCCGTCTCGGACGTCTTAAGCATTGCATGAAGCTCACCAATTCTCTTGTCCCACCCATTCATGTTATAATTCATAACAAATGTCTCAACCATTTAGTTAAGCCATTTAGGATCAAATCTGTGGCTAACTCGTTTGAGATGCAACAATTAAGGTGCTCGACACGATCAATGTGGCTTTTCATCTTAAGTACATAAGATGAGACCGATTGGCTTTCCTCTATACGACATGCATGAAGCGCTCGAACCGTTTCGAAGCGTTCCACCCTAGCTTGTGTAAGGAACATTTCCTTAAGTTGGGTGATCATGTCGTACGCCCCATGAAGTTCAAAATCCTTTTGAATCTCGGGAATCATAGTTCCCAACATGAGGCAAGAAACTTGCACCAAATCCTCATTGTGCTTAACCCAATCGTTATGGTCTTGGACATCGTCAACACTAGGTTCATCGGGAATAGGATCCTCTAATACGTAGTATTTCTTTTCTTTCTTGAGAACGATTCTCAAGTTTCGATACCAATCCATAAAGTTGGTATAATTTAGATGATCATCGTCGAGAATAGATCTTAGTGATAGGTTATTTACGAGTGGAATAATAACGTTAGGTGGATTGTTGACTGCGGCCAAACATAACAAAGCTCAATTTTAGTATTTTCGATATCAATTATTTTAATCGTTAATACACTTTTATGTCTCCAAGACAATTAATGATTAAAATCTAAAACCTAACGTACATTCAAATAGTAGTTAGGTGACCTTTATCCCACTATTTAAATTAACAAGGTAGTCAACGTTTGACGATTGCAACCCTTTGCAACTTCTAGTTTTATGGGATCGGTTAAGCATCTCATGCTTAGTTGACTTGTTTAATCCCATCAACACCATTGTACGCCATGCTTTGGTGACCCTTTTCACATGGTTTCCAATTTAAGTAGTCCTACTTACACACACGTGTGAGTTTACACATACAAGTGGTTAGGTGACCTTTATCCCACAAATATGGCAAACCCACCTCAACTCACAAGTTTCCTCTAATGCAGTTAGGTGACCTTTATCCCACACCGAGTTCCCAAGTGATTTGAGTGTCGTATAAAAGGATGGTGTTCAACTTATTTTATAAAAGGGATTTTAGTTTTCAAAATTCTAGATTGGAAAACTTTTTATGTACCTTTCATTTGCATGCATTCAAATGTATGGTACTTAGTTGAAAAACCCATTTTCAAAGTTCCTATTAATAAAACCCAATTTTATTATGAAATCATTAGCCTTTAATAAACCCAATTTTTATTACCTAATGATTTCTAAGGAACCAATTTTATGCTAGTTGATTTTAAGTTGTTAGCAAACCACATTGCAATAACACAACCCAAAGTAAATCAACCATGCAAGCATAAAACATACACAACCACAAGTTCATAACCATAGCCTCCTAATGTTGACCACACTTGTTGACCGAAAACAAGTGTGTCAAAACGTCTCTCCTAAAGGAACCAAAAGGACATGAGCTTGTGTCGGTGAACTCCCACTTGATCCCGCATCCAAATGCTCCAAGTGTTCACCCCCGTGTTGTGGTCTCCTTCATTTTATTCGGGACTCCTTCCTTGCATCTTCTTTTACAAAAATATATCCTAATACATTTTTTCTAATAAAAGAAATGCATCTAATCTACTTATTATTACAAACCAATTAAAATGAATAAATAGATTACAAACCCAAATAAATATTACAACCATATCGAATAAACAAACAATCAACACAAACATTCAACCAAACACAAAGCCATGGCTAGGTTATGAACATCCATTACATATCCAAATATCTAATGAAGCATGCATCCGTATAAGCGGCTCTTGATGCCATTGTTGGGTTTTAACAAGATTATCAAAGTGATAAAATCCCTATTTTACCTAAAACGCAGCAGAAATAAGTTTTAAATCTTGTTAATTTGATATGTATAAAACCAATTTTACACATGCAAAACCCAAGCCCGGATCCAAATACGAAATAAATAATATCAAACACATGCATGTCACTATAAGTCCATGCATGTAAGGATACCTTTCAAGATAAGGAAGAGGAAGGAGATGATGTTGAAGAAGGCAAGAACTTGAATATGAAGCTCCTCAAGCTAGCATACCCCAAGCTTCCAACAAACACCACTTGTAGCTAGGATTTATTAACACTTGTATCCCTCCTTGGTTCCTATTTCCTTGGCCGTCTAAAGAGAGGAACAGAAGAATAGTGAGTAGAGGATTTTTCCTCTTGTCTTGTTCTTTGCCGTCCAAGAAAAGAAGAGAGGAGTAGAGAGAGTTTTCCTCTAGTATACTTGTGTTTTTTTTGTGTTATTTTTGTGTTGTGTTAGAGAGAAATGAAAGGAAGAAAGATAATAAGTCTTTCAAAGTGGCACCACCCAAGTCCACCAATCCACACCATTGCATGTCTCCACTATCTCAAAAATAATAATAAAATAATGAAGAGTACAAGAGAAGGGGGGAGGCCCCTTCCTTTCTCATTTTTATTATTATTGTTATTTTTATAACTTTCCATTTATGTTATAAAACATATAGGTGACATGCTATGTAATTTGGTTTACATATTGTTATTTAACCAACTTAAATAACACTATGTAAAGTTCTCTCAAATATAAATCATCCATATGATTTAGTTACTACACAAGTACATTGTATTTAGAAACCCATTTCTAAATAACTCAAGTGTTAATATTTATTTGTAATGATCATATCATATATAAACAAATATTATTGGTGTTTGTCTAGCATGTTATTGGGTATAACCTGACTTGGATCATGACATACTAGCCACATCAATTAATAATATGTGTCTTGGGTATATTGAGTCCAACAATTTTATTAATTTTGGTCCACACGAGGCTGAGTTGGTCGTTAAGTGCTAAACGACTCATAAACGCGCATAATCGTTTAACTAGCAACTTCGATGGGTATTTTGGGAATCCTTTGTCACCGGGATTAGCTAAGGGAGGTTTTGGTTAATACAAGGCCCCGGGGGCTGTTGTAAGTGAACTTGGTAAGGCTGAGGCTTTAGGTAAATCAAATCATGCTAGAACGCCTTGTAGGATAAACGAGTTGATTCGGCCCGTTAGTAATTATTGTTCGTAATCTGACAGGTGTTTGATTTGTGGGAGTACTTAGGGGTTCTCAAGCTCGTGGTGATTTCGTGCCTTGTGTCAGGTGAGTTCATGATGCCCCTTTTCACTCTTTTCAAGTTTTGGGCTAGCATACACACCTAACTGATTTTACTCAATAAACCGTTTAAATGATCTTGCGTAGGCTTACTTGTTTCATGGTATATCTTGGGATGATATTTAAATATGTATACACATGTGTTACCTTATGGCCCATAGGCTTACTTGTATTATGGTATATCTTAGGGTGTTATATTTGTATGTTTACACATGTGTTACCCTATGGCCTATGATTAGTGATGTTGGTTAGTCCTTAGTGACTAAGGATGGCTTACTTGTGATATGGTATATTTTGGGATTATATATATATATATATATAGGGAGAGGATCAAGAGAAAACTCACCTTCACCTTTAGAGAGAAAACTAAAAAACTCCTAAGAACTCCTAAAGAATTATTTTTAATTAAAAATAAAAAAATATTTTTAAAATTCTGTTTTAGCCATTATTCTTATATTTTCTTATATTTCACTTGAAAAATATAAAAAAAATAATAAAAAAAACCGCTGTAATGCATATACGTATTACTGCGCGATACCGTTGTATTACTATATATTTTTGAGTTTAATAGTGTTTTATTGCTTATATTCAATCTTTGTGTATTGTATATGTGTAGTAGTGTTGTATTATATGGAAAAATAATAATAAAATAAAAGTCGATGTGGTGCACATGTGCGTTAATGTTGTATTACACATACGTACTAATGTGTATTCGATGTGTGTACTAGTCTTATATTGTATATATACAATAGTGTGTATCAAATATGTGCAATAGTGTTGTATTCTATGCAATACAAAAAATTTTGGATATATGCAATGCACACTATTACACATGCATACTATACCGACGAGGTTACCGACAAGTTTTTTTTTAACCAATAACAACATATAAGAATAATGGAAAAAAAAAACTTCAAAAAAAAATAAAAAAAAAAAGTTAAAAATAGTTTTTTATAAGTTTTTAAGTTTTCTCTTTAAGAGGAGTTTTCACTAGAATCCACCCCAATATATATATATATATATATATATATATATATATATATATATATATATATATATATATATATATATATATATATATGAGCATGTGTTACCTTATAGCCTAAAATTGTTGATGTTATTTAGTTCCTTGTAACTAAGAATGATGTGAGTAGGCTTATTGATGTGTGTGTGCATGGTGATCACAGCCGGGTCAAATATATTACTCGGGTTTTCAAATCCCGTGGTGGAGAGGCCCGTGTGGCGTGATCATCATTTTGGCGGGTCAAATATATTACTCGGGTTTAAAAATACCGTGGTGAAGAGGCCCATTGTATGTTAAACCATGATCGAGTCAAATATATTACTCGGGTTATGCTCGTGGTGAAGAGGCCCGTTGTATGTTAAACCGTGATCGAGTCAAATATATTACTCGGGTTATACTCATGGTGAAGAGGCCCGTATCATGTGTTTGGATGTGTAAGCCGTGACCGAGTCAAATATATTACTCGGGTTTGACTCGTGGTGAAGAGGCCCGTGTACGCGTGTTCGACCATGAATGTATTATTTGATGACATATATTTATTTATTTTATTATTATTTTCACTACTGTTTTAGAGTTATAACGTTGAAATAAAGTATGAATATTGTTTATGAAAACTTGAACTCACTCAGCTCTAGCTAACTTTGTGTGTATGTTAGACTGATTTGCAGGTTTAGAGGTAAGGAACTACCGCTTGGACGTGCTCGAGACTACTCGGACGGTTGAAGGCATATCTAGTCAAAGGTTAACTACGCAAACTGTTTTCTTTTCATTTATTAATTTAAACATTTAAATTTTGGTTTTGGGCACTCTTCCCGGTTTTTGGGCTTTTGATTTTTATTATTCCGTTGATTAATCACTCTAAAGTGATTTTAATAAGATGAACTTGTTTGGATAAAACGAATTGGTTTGGTTTTAAATTTTTTTGAATTATTTGATATGATGACCAACTTTAGGATTCCCGGATTTTGGGGTTCTACATCCGCAGCGTTGCCCTCGAAACTCAACCCACAAAACAACAACCACCCAGATCATTAAACAATTGACCCACTCAATCCTGACCACGATCGACACTAATCACGACAATACATTCAATCTCCAAAGCTATGCCTGAACCATTCCATACCCCACACAACTCTTGGACACTCAAAACTCAACCCAACAAAGATGCATACCTAAGAACCCACCCTTGTCACATCCGCCAAGGCGGAAGCGCAGGCGGTTGACTTCATGTATACCCTAAGCATACGATTATCACAAACATGGTAGTATTAGGATACCATTAGTTTTCAAAAGAGTTTTACAAACCACGAAATGTTTTTAACAAGATAATTATACATAATAAGAGATTTCTCGTATATGACCTAGATATCAATCGGGTTATACATATGAAATCCCTCCAAAATAGGTATCCTAATTATGCATCGAGGTCCCGGTTCCATGACTTCCTTACAAGCTTGTTAATTCCCTGAAAAAAACATACAAATTAAAAGGTCAACACAATGGTTGGTGAGTCCACACATTTTAAGACTAGAAATAAAATCACGTTGTTTATAAAACGTTGAATCAGTTCATAAACAAGTATATGATAAATTACTGAAACAAATACGGTAACCTCCGTAAAGTACTCAAATTCTACGAATTAATATACGACCCATGAGCCTATAATCAAACCACGACTTATATCCTTTCTGCCCTGTTCAAATCTCGCAAATAGAATATACGCACCCTGGTTCAATGCAATATTGGAGGTTAGCGCGACTAACCTAAAATAAAGGGGAATGTCAAGGCCAATAGTACTATTCATATATTCATGTGGCTAACTTCGTTAGCTAATGGTTATATTATGCAAGCAAGGGACTTACAGCACTACATAGTTCAACTTATGTTCGTATAAGGATCAGTTGTTTTGTTTCTAACTATCGTATATAAAAGCAGTTGCGTATGTTTCTCCCCCTAGTTAAAAACAATTAAACAATAAAAAGGGGTCATGAAACTCACCTTGCGAGTTCAGTGATCGATTCGCTAGCAATTTTATATTAACCCGGTCCCGCTGCCTTCAAAGTCCTAAACGCATAAGGTTACTTAGTTTGTTATCGACTCGCAAGTCGGTTTATGCTAGTCATTTTCACCCAACTAGCCGTTTCGTTTATTATATTTGTGCCAGTTGCTTTCACCAACCGAATGTTTCGTTGTTATGTTTCTATCGGTTTCTTTCACCAACCGAACGTTTTGTTTGTTAGTTTGTGTCGGTTGCTTTCACCGACCTAATGTTTCATTTAATTTTTGTATGACCCGTTGGTGATAAGTTTTTATATTATTTTTGAATATATTAATATATATATATATACTTATATAAATATTAAGAATATAATTCTTATTAGTGTCGGTGTAATATAGATATAACATGTTAGTCTTGGATCCTTCCAATAATGGCGTACATCCGAAAGGGAAAAATCCCGGAAGGTGAAAACCCAGGGCTTTCAAAGCCAAGGTATCACAATATACTATTATACATGATATGCTATACAAGAAATCCCTTGCAGGTCCATACTTAAAATGCATAGAAGAATCCGAGATCCAGGAAGTACTAAAGGATTTCCATGAAGGAGATTGTGGCAATCATACAGGGGGCAGAGCCTTATTCTCCAAGATCCTAAGGACTGGATACTTCTGGCCTACTATGAAGAAAGATGCTACGGAATACTCAAGGAAGTGCGATGCTTGTCAGAGGCATGGCAACATCCTACATCAGCCGGCAGAACCCTTATACCCCATTGTCTCCTCATGGCCATTCATGAAATGGGGAATGGACATAGTGGGAGAAAATTCTTTATGTTAGCTATGACGGATTATTTCAATAAATGGATTGAAGCTGGGGCATTTCCTCAAGTCAGGGAAAAGGAAGTTATATCCTTTATTAAGCATAATATCATTACTAGATTTGGTATCCCTTTTGAAATTATTTTTGATAATGATTCCCAATTTATTGGGAAAAGAACTACTCACTTTTGTGACAGTTGGGAAATTAAGATGATCACTTCAACGCCAGTCCATCCACAAGCAAATTGCCAAGCATAATTAAGCAACAAAATCATCATCAACAACTTGAAGAAGAAGCTTGGAATAAAGAAAGGCAAATGGGCTGAGGAACTAACCTATGTGCTTTGGGCAGATAGGACAACTCCAAAGAATGCCACAGGATAAACACCGTTCTCATTAGTATTTGGAGCTGAAGCAGTGATCCCCAATGAAATGGTGTATCCAACAGCTATTGAAATGGTGTATCCAACAGTTAAAACAAGCATCCTTGATCCTCAGATAAATGAAGAAAGTCTTGCTCAAGATTTTGATACTGTGGAAGAAATCAGGGATCAATCAAGGTTCAGGATGGCCACCTACCAACAGAAGATGGCCGGTGCATACAACAAAAATATCAGAATTAGAAGATTTGAAGTTGGGGATTTAGTTCTTCGAAAGGCGTTCCAAAATACAACTAATCCTGCCGACGGAAAGTTAGCACCTAAATGGGAAGATCCTTATTTAATTGAAGCCAAAGATGGAAATTGGGCACATCGTTTGATGAATATGGAAGTTGACATGCTCCCAAAAGCTTGGAATGCAATTCATCTAAAAAGATATTTTTGTTGATCAGGATCTTGGATCCTAAAATCTTCTTCAGTCCATTACTTGGTAAAATTTTACTTTATGTCCATATAAATTATGTTAGATTTTTGTTTTGTCATGTTGCAGAAATGCCGAGCAATAAGGCGCTCAAGTGGAAAACACGGGTTGGCCAACTCTCTCCTAAGTTTAATCGGCCTTGTCGTCAGGTTTATAAGGTCTTCACCTTATGCCATGAAATTAGGGTTTTGACACCCTCGCCTGGAGTGCACAATTATCCGGGTATGATTGGAGGCTATGGGACCAGTACACTATATGTGGCTGACAATTTCAAGGTTAAAAATCATATCTTAGATCCTGCAAATTAAATGGTAGACGTACCATATGCACAAGTTAAGGTCAATGCCGAGTTAGGCTCATCACCGCGTTTATTTGGGCCAACGCCAAGGATCGGATTGTCGCCCGTATTTAATTGGGCGTGTCCCCATGTTTTATTGGGCTTGTCCCCACGTATCTAATTGGGCTTGTCCCCACGTATCTAATTAGGCTTGTTCCCACATTTTATTGGGCTTGTCCCCACGTTTCTTTGGGCCTGTCCCTGCATTTTATTGGGCTGGTACCCGAGATGGTTGGATTTAGATCCAACTTTTCTAATTATTTTGTTCTCTTTTGGTTACTTATTTTAACAGGTAAGCAATTCAAGAAGTACTATAAGAATTCAAGATCCTCTATCCTAGCAACACAGAAGATAAAACGGAAACCAAAAGAGTTATATTATCAAGTAGCAAACCAAAAGTTGACCCGGGCTTCTCCAGCAACAGGATCATCTCGGGATAAACATGACAGTTGTTATCTAGTCACACCTATCATGTTTGGGGGCAATTGTTGGGGCAAGGATTCTTGATCCTTGTGGATAATCTATTCTTTGCGACTGTTTCCAGGAATAAAGATCCTTTATGGATAAAGGATCCTCAACAGTTAAAGACTTGGTCAAAGCATTGAAGATTATAGACGTTGGAAGGAGTTACAACTCGTTTATAACAATGAGTAACCGTTCCCAGATTCTCTCCAGGACAATTAATGCTCTTTATGGCTAGTTATTATTCAATTATCTTTCTTGTAACTATATATATTGAGTTGTAGCTGATCACAACACACAACATATAGCATACTTAGAATCATACTAGCAAACACTTTGTACTCACGTCAGCTATAATCTCACCTTTTGTAATCTTTTTAAGTTCAACATAATCGGTAGTGATAGTAACTACCAGAGGTTTTTATGCCGGCGGGATACTCTTTTCCTCATATAAATCTCGGTGTTAATCTTTTGATATAGTCACGTTGATCATATTTGTCATACAAGAATCCATCCTCACATACGAATTTGGTTACTTGATCCTTAGACTGATTTTTGACTAAAACAATGTCATCATAAAAGAAATACTATTTATTATTTGTCAATTTTATAACATAAAACTAGTCAAATGCATAATTAAGTTATATAAACTGAGTGAATCGTATTCTCAACATAAAAAATTTATTAATGACATATTTTGTTTATTTAAAGTTATAAAACACATTTATGGCTTGAATACATATATTTAATTCTTAAAACCAATATTTGCTTTGAAGGAAAATAGATATATATCTTTCCACTTATAACTCCATAGAACTACATTTTTATATTAAAATGGTATATATATAACCTCCATATGTCCACATTTCACCTAAAACCATCAATCTTTATGGGTTTTTCACAAATCAAGCTCTTAGACTTTTAAGCTCGTGTTTAGCTTCTTTTTTGATATAATCAAACTATATAGTTTTATAGGTTTATCTTCCGTATTTCAAATATACTAACTTGTGTGTATTTTTTATACCAAAATCCATCTTTTAACAATGTGAATTTATTTGCTATTTTTAGGACTTTGTAAACACACTCTAAAAAATCCTATATTTCTAACAAGTATTAACAAAATTCTTGTATAATTAGTGATTCTTGAAAGTATAACACCAAGTATTTAATCACTTTAACCAAATTTTAGTAGTATGTAAACTACATTTAAGCATGCTTTTAACCCATATCATTTAACCCCTTTCAAATCTTTTAAGAAATTTTAGTAGTATGTTTATGTTCATGATTATAAGTCTTCTCTAGTATGTTAAGTGGGTAGATTTTTAGTTGGGTGTTATAACTAGCATAACAAAGTATATAAAGTATAAAGATAGGCTTAGAAGGATTTAGCCTACTTAGCACTAGGCTTAGAGATTAGAAAGAAAATAAAGATCTTGAGCTTTGTTTCCACCACATGAGCTTGTACACTTTCTTAAGAAAAAGAAACCTTCTACACTTGTCACTTCTTTTAGAGCTTCCTAACCCATTTTTAATCTTGCATAAAACTTGGATTATGAAGAATGGAATATTGTGGGAGGGTATATGAACATTAATTGGTGATTTTAAATGGAGAAAGTGAGAGCCAAGACTATGTGTATTTGTATGTTGAAATGCTTGAAATATGTGTGTCCCTAAGTGTTTATTATATAGGAAACAAGGAATGGCTTGGGTATTATAAAAATCAAGGAGTGATGAAATGATGAAGTGTAGATTTTGGAAGTAAAAAGGAATAGGGTTTGTTGAGTTGGTAAATGATCGGTGAGTTGTATTGTTTATTTCAAGAGTGGATGGATGCATGATGGTCATGCCTTTGAATGATATGTATGTTGGTGTAAGATGAGTGATGGTGACAATATTTGATTGTTCAAAGCTTTTTATTTCATCCATATCTTTGACTTTAGTGGTGCAACATATATTATTTAAATTCCCAAATAAGTGTGTATGCATGTTTTTCAAATTGTGGAAGGTTATATAGGAACTTTAATGAAAATTAAATTCTTAAATAAATGGTATTAAATGTAAATTTGAAACTAGCTAATAATTTATAACATGTTTTTGTTATAATATTTGAGCTATTATTTAGTTTAGTGAATTTAGATGTTGAATTGCTAAGGCAACAAAGAAAGGAACTCGCCTATACTCAATGTGTAACATTATGCGCTTATATTTGTTTTGTATTCGCTCTCGGTATTTTATATAAAATAAATAGTCAGAAAATATAATCATATAACATTAAGTTCAAACCTCCTGGTTCGTTTAAATATGTATTCGAGTCGTTTAAAAATTATCACCAACTTCCGTGTTCATCGAACAAAATCTGAAATTTTGAGTAATTTAGAAAAAAAAGAATTAAATAAATTACTAGTATGCAATGTATCGTGCATATGGGGCCTATGCTAGACTAGTCGTGATTAAACTAAACAAAATTTAATCATGTGGGAATTAACATTAGGAAATCATAATTAAGCATTGTACGGAAAATGACCTGTTTAGCGGAATATCACATTCTCCCCCTGTTATTAGAATTTCGTCCCATAATTCTGGCCGTGTCATCCGTAATTTGAGTTATAGGAAAAAGATGTGGATACTTTCTTTTCATTTCATCTTGACGCTCCCCAGTAAACTCTGTGCAGCGTTTCGAGTTCCAACGAACCTTTACCAATTTAATGCGACTACGCCTTAAATTTTGTACTTTCCAGTCCGACACTTCAATCAGTTCCTCCACAAAATTTAGTTTACTATCAATGTGAACTTTGTCATGACGGATAATCAGTGTATCATCGGATAAACAATTTTCAAATTACATACATGGAACGTGTCGTGAATACTGCTCAGTTCTTGAGGTAGCTTAAGTTTGTAAGCCACGGGACCTACTCGTTCTAATATTTGAAATGGGCCAATGTACCTCGGGTTTAGTTTGCCTCGTTTACCAAAACCAGCGATTCCCTTCTAGGGTGATACTTTCAATAGGAGTTTATCTCCTACTTGAAATTCGAGCGGTTTGCGGCGGTTATCAGCGTAACTCTTCTGTCAGTCTCTCGCCGCTTTCAACCTTTCATGAATTTGGAAAATCTTATCGGTGGTTTCTTGGATAATTTCAGGGCCATTAACTTGTTTGTCACCCACTTCGGCCAACAAAGTGGTGATCGGCACTTACAACTATATAATGCTTCAAACGGAGCCATTTTGATGCTGGTGTGATAACTGTTATTGTAGGAGAACTCAGCCAACGGTAAGTGAGTATCCCAACGACCACCAAAATCGATCACACAAGCACGAAGCATGTCTTCCAGAGTTTGAATGGTCCTTTCGCTTTGACTATCTGTTTGTGGATGATACGCGGTGCTCAAATCGAGACGTGTACCTAGAGCCTTTTGTAATGATCGCCATAAACGCGAAGTAAAATGGCTATCCCTGTCAGAGATAATAGAAATTGGCACTCCATGCTTGGAAATGATCTCCTTCAAATAAATCCTTGCCAGTCTCATCTTGTCTTTCTCCTTAATCTGAAGAAAGTGAGCTGACTTTGTCAAACGATCAACAATAACCCAAATTGTATCACAATTATTTGACGTCTTAGGAAATTTCGTAATAAAATCCATTGATATTTGCTCCCATTTCCATTGGGGTATCTCGGGTTGTTGAAGAAGTCCTGACGGCTTCTTATATTCAGCCTTAACCTTAGAGCACGTCAAACACTTGCCGACATAGGTGGCAATATCTCCCTTCATTTAGGCCACCAATAGAATTCTTTAAGATCTTTATACATTTTGTCTAGTACTAACGTACGCAATTCCCGAGATGAATAGAGTATCTAGACTTTTGGGCCTCGTCTAGTACTAACGTACGCAATTCCCCGCAACGTGGTACCCAGATTCGGTTCGAGAAATAAATGATATTATCATCATTGGGTTCCAATTGTTTTACTATTCCTCGCAACCATAATCATTCAACAATTCGACCCAACGACGTTGCCTCATATTTAAATCCTTTTGGTCGAAGACATGTTGTAAATTTTTGTGGTCAGTGAAGATACTACACTTCGTACCATAAAGGTATTGTCTCCAAATCTTAAGTGCAAATACGACGGCTCTTAATTCCAAGTCATGAGTGGTGTAGTTCTTTTCGTGCACTTTCAATTGTCGGGAGGCGTATGCAATAACCTTCTTGTTTTGCAAAAAACACGCAACCCAAACCTTAGTGTGATGCATCGCAATACACGACGAAATTGTCTACTCCTTCGGGTAAAGATAGAATTGGTGCACCACACAATTTTTGTTTCAACAATTGGAAGACCGACTCCTGCTTTTCGCCCCAATCAAAATTTTTATCGTTTTGAGTCAATGCGGTCAAAGGTTGGGCTATTTTGGATAAATTTTCAATAAACCTATGGTAATAACCCGCTAACCAAGAAATTGGCGCACTACGGTTAGAGTCCTTGGCGCTTCCCAATTCTTAATCGCCTCAATCTTGGTCGGATCAACATGAATACCCTTTTCATTGATCACATGCCCTAGGAAATGAACTTCACGAATCCAAAATACGCATTTTGAGGACTTTGCATACAACTGCTCATTCCTTAACAATTCTAAAATCAACTTCAGATGCTGCTCATGTTATTCCTTGGTTTGTGAATATATTAGAATGTCGTCAATGAATACAGTTACGAACTTGTCTAGGTAGGGTTTACACACCATATTCATAAGATCCATGAAAACAGCAGACGCATTAGTTAAACCGAAAGGCATGACTAAGAACTCGTAATGTCCATAGCGAGTCCTAAATGTTGTTTTGGGTACATCTTCCTCTTATATCCTTAATTGATGGTACCCGGAATGTAGATCGATCTTAGAATAAAAACTTGAACCTTGCAACTGATCAAACAAATCGTCTATATGAGGTAGTGGATACCGATTTTTGATTTTTAACTTATTAAGCTCTCGGTAATCAACACACATTCGAAGGGTTCCATCCTTTTTCTTAACAAATAAAACCAGAGCTCCCTAGGGTGAGAAACTTGGTGTAAAGAACCCCTTATCTAACAACTATTGAAGTTGTGTAGATAACTCTTGCATCTCCGATGGTGCTAATCAATATGGAGAGCGCGCAACCGGTGCGGCTTCCGGTATCAGATCGATACGGAATTCAACTTTTCGAGGGGGTGGCAATCCGGGTAAGTCTTCGGGAAAGACTGCTGGATAGTCTCGTACGATCAGTATATCCTCAATTCGTCGTTCTTCGGGTTCCTTTTCTACAACGTCAACCAAAAACGCTTGGTATCCTTTACGTAAGAGCTTACGAGCTTTCATACACGAGACGATCTTTAAAGAACTTGTTTTCCTTTCTTCTTGAACAACCAATATTTCACCAGTCGATAATGGAAGTCGCACTAGCTTTTCAAAGCACAAAATTTGGGCATGATTTTTAGACAACCAATCCATGCCGATGACTATATCAAAACTTCCCAACTCTATAGGTAATAAATCTATTTCAAACGAATGACACTCCAAAACTAAAGTGCATCCATGGATGACTTCACTAGTTTCAATCAACTTCCCATTTGCTAACTCTATGAGGTATTTATCTTTTAATTTATTAGGCTCTATTCCCAAAAAGGGTCTAAATTTAGTAGAGACAAAACTCAAATCGGCACCAGAATCAAACAATATATGAGCATAGTGATCATTGAAAAGAAATGTACCAGTAACAGTTGAGGGGTCATGGCGGGCATCTTTTGTCCCGATCACAAATGCTCTTCCTCGAGCCTGATTGTTGTTGCTACTCAGTTTGGGACAGCTATTCTTAAAATGATCGGACTCCCACATTCATGACAAACATGTTTCCCCTTATCAGTATTCCCTTTTTCAGAAAGAGCAGAGGGACAATATTGAGTTTGGTGCCCCCGTTGCTTACATTTACCACACAAATTTCATCTCCCATCATGGTGTCTTATGCACTTGTTGCACCTAGGTTTGTTCCCAGCATAACCTTTGGGTTTAGTAGTTGCTACATATGCCTTAGCCGATTCATGGCGTTTGTAGTTTTGGTTACTTGACTTTCCAACCCATTTTCGCTTATCGCCCGACCTTTTATCATCAGTTTCCTTTTTCTCATTCACCTCTTTCTTATCACCGGAGTTTTTCTTTATCAATGCAACCATCCTGACTGCCTCATCGATTAAAGTTTGAGCCAAAGCCACTGCACTTTTAAAGGTGGCAGGTTTTTAGGAAGTAACTAAACTCCTAATTTGAGGAACTAGACCCCAAATATACCTTTCAATCCTTTTATACTCAGGAGTCACCAGATGAGTTACCGATCTTGCCAATTCTTGGAATCGAGTGGCATAAGCAGTAACATCGGAACCCATCATTGTAATATTCCACAAATCGATTTCAATCTTTTGGAGTTCACTTCGAGGACAAAACTCCTCCAGAATCATGGCGTTTAATTCTTACCATGTCAACTGATGTGCAACTTCCATACCCAAAGTTTGAACTTGTGAGTTCTACCAAGTTAGTGCCTCATCCTACAGGGTACACGTGGCATACCTCACCATAAAATTAGAAGCACAATTGAATATGTTGAGCACATATTCCATCCTTTCAATCCAATGAATTATTCCAATTGCACCTTCAGTTCCAAGAAAGATTCTCGGTTTGCAGGATAAAAAGGTCTTGTAGGAACAACCCTTTTCATTATTGTTCGCTTCTGTATTAGCAACATTAAATAGATTAATACTTAATTTATGATACGTAGTGATTCTCTTTCCATTTTTTTCGGTATGCATTTCTTATTTCTTTACCTCCTGATCCGGTGCCTCCGCAGGTACCAGTTCCGTTACCTCCGGTACCGCTACCAGACCTGTTCTTTCCATTTCGATTTGCCTCATACTATGCAATTGCGGATGCTATGCGTTGTGCTATCAATTGGTCAATCGCCTCAGGGCTCATTGGGCCGGTGCTTTCGGGGTTGCTACGGGTGTTTCGCGTTTTTGGTGCCATGAGTTTCTTTCTAATACAGAAGATAAAAGAAATAAGACAAATATATAATAACAAAAATAATGTCATCACATGAACACGAAATGTAAACACACCATAATGTTATACAATATTATACATCAAGAGAAAACATCTAGTACATATTTTTGCATAGCCGATACAAAATGGATGGGTCCAGACCCCCCATCAGTACAAAGCTTTCATACATATAATATTGCATGGGCACACCCCGCCCAGCTAGGTAAATAAGCTGCAAACATCCCACACAACATAGCTACTCCAGCCACGAGTATGCTAGCTCTAGTCATCATCTGATGTCTCCCTACAAGAACCTCCAACTCCATAATCCTACCATGAAGCTCATGAAGTAGATCAAAGTCATGGGCCTTCAAGAGTCGGATTCTATCAATGTCATCTCTGATCTGAGTAAGACTCGCCTGTAGTGCTCGAGTAGACCTCTCAAGTGGTCCAATAGTCATCCTCATCTCTCGAAACTCAGACCCGGTAGTATGCCTAACCTAGCGCAGCATCCCATGTAAATCATCCAAATCCTGTCCCATCATCCTAGCAGTATCCTGTCTCGTCCTCCTCACATCAGATAGTAAAGCCTCAACATCTCTAATCATCCTCTCGAGCTGCCTATCATGTGTGTGAGTCCTGGCGGCAAGAGTCAGTATGGTCACCTCCATTGGCTCCCTAGTGTGGGGTAGTGATGGTGGTGTCTGAGAGGACTCACCGACCTCAAAAGTAGAAGGAATATCCTCAAGGTCACGCCAATGGTCTAGTGCACGTGTCATCCATCCCGGCCTCCAAGCATCAGATCGATATTCATGTCTCTTCTTTGGTGGTTGTTTAGTCTTCTCTGGCTCATCTCGTGCAGCTAAGTTCCTCATATTTGGGAGTCGGGGATTCTTCCTAGCACACTTCATCTGTAGAGGTCCATTTCCTTTCCTAAAGAAGATGGGCTGCTCACCTAAGGCCACGTCAGGAGGTGTGGTGCTCCTAACAATCCTCTTCCCATGGCGAGGAGATGGTGGTGACAGGGGTGGGGATGGAGAGCGTGGAGGTGGGGAAGGCGGTAGTGGCGAAGTTGGTAGTGACGAAGCTAGTAGTGTTGAAGCTAGTAGTGGTGAGGATGGTGGTGTCTCCATGATGGCATCCTCTTCTTCAAAGGCAATCGGAGTGGGTGGTGTGTCTGAATGCTCACTAGGGTCCTTGTCATAATCCATGATGATGATTGGGTTTTCTTTAGACATGGATGTGACAAAAGTATCCGTACAATGTGATATAAGTTTTGTTTATGTGTATGCATGCAATAACTTTTTTTTTTGAGTCACCGGTTATAGACTAGATCTCTAGTTCGCTTTAACCAATGGCTCTGATACCAATGTGTCACACCCCTCTAAGGCGGAAGCGTAGGCGCGTGACGTCATGTATACCGTAAGCATACGATTATCACAAACATAGTAGTATTAGGATACCATTAGTTTTCAAAAGAGTTTTACAAACCACGAAATGTTTTTAACAAGATAATTATACGTAATAAGAGATTTCTCGTATATGACCCAGATATCAATCGGGTTATACATCTGAAATCCCTCCAAAATAGGTATCCTAATTATGCATCGAGGTCCAGGTTCCATGATTTCCTTACAAGCTTGTTAATTCCCTGAAAGAAACATACAATTTAAAAGGTCAACACAATGGTTGGTGAGTCCATAAGTTTTAAGACTCGAAATAAAATCATGTTGTTTATAAAACGTTGAATCAGTTCACAAAAAGTATACGATAAATTACTGAAACAAATACGGTAATCCTCCGTAGAGTGCGCAAATTTTACGAATTAATATACGACCCATGAGCCTATAACCAAACCACGACTTATATCCTTTATGCCTTGTTCAAATCTTATAGATGGAATATACGCACCCTGGTTCGATGCAATATCGGAAGTTAGCACGACTAACCTAAAATAGGGGGGAATGTCAAGGCCAATAGTACTATTCGCATATTCCTGTGGCTAACTCCGTTAGCTAATGGTTATATTATGCAAGCAAGGGACATATAGCACTACATAGTTCAACTCAAGTTCGTATAAGGATCGGTTGTTTTGTTTCTAACTTGTATATAAAAGCAGTTGCGTATATTTCTCCCCCTAATTAAAAACAATAAAACAGTAAAAAGGGGTCGTGAAAATCACCTTGCGAGTTCAGTGATTGACTCGCTAGCAATTTTATATTAACCCGGTCCCGCTGCCTTCACACGTCCTAAACGCGTAAGGTTACTTAGTTCGTTAACGACTCGCAAGTCGGTTTATGCTAGACATTTTCACCTAACTAGTCGTTTCGTTTATTATATTTGTGTCGGTTGCTTTCACCAACCGAACGTTTCGTTTGTTATGTTTGTGTCGGTTGCTTTCACCAACCGAACGTTTCGTTTGTTATGTTTGTGTCGGTTGCTTTCACCAACCGAACGTTTTGTTTGTTAGTTTGTGTCGGTTGCTTTCACCAACCGAATGTTTTGTTTAATTTTTGGACGACCCGTTGGTGATAAGTTTTTAGATTGTTTTTGAATATATATATATATATATATATATATATATATATATATATATATATATATATATTTATGTCTAGATAAGTTTTCGTTAAGTTACAACAAATATTTTTGAGAAACATAATATGTTTATTTTTTCATTAAAAATTTTTAAAACCGATTTTAAATATAATTTTGTTGTTCACTCGTAAAAATATTACTTTTATGTCTAACATATGTATTTATCTTTAAAATTTATATTTATGTAAAACTATCGTTTGACACAATATGTCATCATAAAAAAATACTATTTATTATTTGTCAATTTTATAATATAAAACTAGTCAAAGCCGTAATTAAGTTATATAAACTGAGTGAATCGTATTCTCAACATAAAAACCTTATAAATGACCTCTTTTGTTTATTTAAAGTTATAAAACACATTTATGGCTTGAATACATATATTTAATACTTAAAACCAATATTTGCTTTGAAGGAAAATAGATATATATCTTCCCACTAATAACTCCATAGAACTACATTTTTATACTAAAATGGTATATATATAACCTCCATATATCTTCCATATTTCAAATATACTAACTTGCGTGTATTTTTTATACTAAAATCTATCTTTTAATAATGTGAATTTAACTGCTATTTTTAGGACTTCGTAAACACACTTAAAAAAATCCTATTTTTCTAACAAGTATAAACAACATTCTTGTATAATTAGTGATTCTTGAAAGTATGACACCAAGTATTTAATCACTTTAAGCAAATTTTAGTAGTATGTAAACTACATTTAAGCATGCTTTTAACCCATACCATTTAACCCCTTTCAAATCTTTTAAGAAATTTTCAAGCATAATATGTTTATGTTCATGATTATAAGTTTTCTCTAGTATGTTAAGTGAGTAGATTTTTAGTTGGGTGTTATAACTAGCATAACAAAGTATATAAAGTATAAATATAGGCTTAGAAGGATTAGCATACTTAGCACTAGGCTTGGAGATTAGAAAGAAAATAAAGATCTTGAGCTTTGTTTCCACAACTTGAGCTTGTACACTTTCTTAAGAAAAAGAAACCTTCTACACTTGTCACTTCTTTTAGAGCTTCCTAACCCATTTTTAATCTTGCATAAAGCTTGGATTATGAAGAATGGAATATTGTGGGAGGGTATATGAACTTTAATTGGTGATTTTAAATGGAGAAAGTGAGAGCCAAGACTATGTGTATTTGTATGTTGAAATGCTTGAAATATGTGTGTCCCTAAGTGTTTATTATATAGGAAACAAGGAATGGTTTGGGTATTATAAAAATCAAGGAGTGATGAAATGATGAAGTGTAGATTTTGGAAGTAAAAAGGAATAGGGTTTGTTGAGTTGGTAAATGATCGGTGAGTTGTATTGTTTATTTCAAGAGTGGATGGATGCATGATGGTCATGCCTTTGAATGATATGTATGTTGGTGTAAGATGAGTGATGGTGACAATATTTGATTGTTCAAAGCTTTTTATTTCATCCATATCTTTGACTTTAGTGGTGCAACATATATTATTTAAATTCCCAAATAAGTGTGTATGCATGTTTTTCAAATTGTGGAAGGTTATATAGGAACTTTAATGAAAATTAAATTCTTAAATAAATGGTATTAAATGTAAATTTGAAACTAGCTAATAATTTATAACATGTTTTTGTTATAATATTTGAGCTATTATTTAGTTTAGTGAATTTAGATGTTGAATTGCTAAGGCAACAAAGAAAGGAACTCGCCTATACTCAATGTGTAACATTATGCGCTTATATTTGTTTTGTATTCGCTCTCGGTATTTTATATAAAATAAATAGTCAGAAAATATAATCATATAACATTAAATTCAAACCTCCTGGTTCGTTTAAATATGTATTAGAGCCGTTTAAAAATTATCACCAACGTCCGTGTTTGTTGGACAAAATCTGAAATTTTGAGTAATTTAGAAAAAAAAGAATTAAATAAATTACTAGTATGCGATGTGTCTTGCATATGGGGCCTATGCTAGACTAGTCGTGATAAAACTTAACAAAATTTAATCATGTGGGAATTAACATTAGGAAATCATAATTAAGCATTGTACGGAAAATGACCTGTTATCGGAGTGTCACACTTTTGTGTAACACATGCAATTCCACCACTTTGCTACCGCAATGTCGAAATGCCCCAAATTGTCAGGTCTCGGCCACCTCATCACCCTTGCAGAGAATTTATGCATACTAAACACCACCCATTCATATCCACGATTTGTTTCCTAACCATTTATCCCAACCATACGCTTTACCATATGCTCCTACTTCAAGCTTACTATCACTTGAGTATCCCAAGCACAGCACCAAAAAAAAAAAGCATAACTTGTTGCCACCACGCAATACCTTTCCCCGCCGCATTCATTGCTCACTGAAAATTATTTGTATTCCGACGTCGATACTTAATATTTTCAAACTCGTCAACTATGCTTAAATTTTTAAATAAATAAATTTTTCTATGCATGCTTTCCAAGTTTATTCCTCTTATAAACATCTTTTACGTAAAATTTCAAATTTCGATTAATTTAAATAGTCAATATATATATATATATATATCCACATATATTCACAAAATACTTTGTTATATGAAATATGTTCAAGTTAATTTTTCTCCAAAAAGAAATTTTCATTCTAACAAATTTTTCTCCAAAAAGAAATATGTTCAGCTGCTACTGCTACTGCTGCTGCTGCTACTACTACTACTATGCTCACAATATATTTTCAAGGGTTAAAATAAATAAAGTAAAATCTTTTACTTCAAACAAGTCCATAGCCTGTAAGGCTATTTTACTATCACTATAATGGTTTTATCTTCAACATGTTATCTTAGTTGACGATTCTTATCAATATTTTTTTCATAGGGCGTCGCCTAACAAAAAAATATTTTACAGTAAAAAGAAAAAGTTTAAAACGGCTGGCAAACTTTAGCACTAGCTAAGGATTTCTTTGCAAAATAATATTATTTTACTTTGAGCATCACGTTTATACAATCAATTTTCACAAACTTGAACAAATTTCAACAATAATTTATTTTCCCTTCTTTGCCAACACCAACGAGTTTCGACTAAGAAATCATGGCACCGCCCCTATAACAACCTTTATTCCACAACCCACCATCGAGAAGACAAGCATTGGCAAAATGCCTCCTGTTTCCCTTTCTTTCTTCTTCCGGTATATTGTAAGGCCCCGAACCCGGTAGCCTTACTTTAGCGTCGGATTTACTCATAAACACAGTTCTTACAAATCAGAGTTCATTAAAACTTTCGCGGAATATAAAAACTTTCATGAAACGTTACAACAATCCAAAACTTGCCTTAATTAAACATTCTTGTCTTTCAAAATAAACGTCAATTACAATAAAACATCTTGAGTCTTCAAATGCCAGTCTCCTATTCGCCCACCATGTGCCCGCTCAAGCTAGTTGTCTCATTCTACTCACCTGCGTGCATACTAAAAGTCAGCTACGCTGAGTGAGTTCTAGTTAATCGGACGCCATACAATACATACACATACATACATATCCGAAGATACATATCCATACCTAACTAGTTACCCTTCTGTTCTACATACATACTTACTACCATACATACATACATATCTACAATCACTAACCTCAGTCTACCGAGAGTACGTTCATAGTCCGCCGTCTATACCTGTACTCAAGGTCGTGGACACGTAAAAGGTCCGCAGTCCTTACCTATGTTCACCATTTATGGTACGTGCAAGGTCCGCAGTCCTTCCCTATACCATCCTACATCCACAACACGTACAAGGTCCACAGTCTTTCCCTATGTTGCAACCTAAACCATAGCACGTACGAGGTCCGCAGTCCTCCCCTGTGCTACCACAATACAAATACAGCACGTATAAGGTCCACAGTCCTTTCCTATGCTGATGCCTATCTATAATACGTATAAGGTCTGCAGTCCTTAACTACGTTGTCGTCTATTATCTGTAACACGTATAAGGCCCACCGTCCCTATCTACGTTTACATCTATCATCTACTTTACGTATAAGGCCTGCAGTCCTTAACTACGTTGTCGTCTATTATCTATAACACGTATAAGGCCCACCGTCCCTATCTATGTTTACATCTATCATCTACATTACGTATAAGGCCCGCAGTCCTTAACTACGCCATCACTAGCCGAGTCTATGTCCGACAAAAGCTAGAGGGATTTGCCATCCTAACTTACTATGTCGAACGTAGAACTCACATACCATTCGTGTACCTGTATACACATACTTCACATATACAATAATTACATTATAGCATAAGAACACTCTAGGCGTTCTTTACATCATTCATTTAACAACCATACCTCTTGTCGATACGTGCAATATCCGAAGATCGTTTACGCCCCGACAAGTATTCATTTGTAATGTTCATACATCTTCGATATATAATATTCGTACCTTTATTTTTGACCTGACAGTACGCACAATATCCGAAGATCGTTCGCGTACCGACAAGCAATCATTCATATCCATCACATATATCACATATGGCATACACTTATCACTTAGGATAAATGTATTAACAACACATCGAGTATGCACACAGCCCCGAAAACATAACACATAAATGGGGCTAGAAACTCACCTGAATCCTGTTACGCTCTCCGTTAATCGTTATTCCCTTCTTGAGCTGTGCACGGCTAACTGTATAATATTTACATGTATCAATTAACTACTACTACTCATGTTGCATTTCTATCTTTATACAACCCACAACGAACGGGGGTCCGGGGGCAGCGCCCCTGGCAGCGGGGTCTAGGGGCGGCAGCCCCTAGCAGGGTCCAAGGGGCAGAGCCCCTGGCTGGGGTCGAGCTTTTTAATTTATTTATATTAACTGTCTTAACACATTTTCCATTAGGTTTTTAATTTATTTTCTAATCGAACTTGACTTTAGGCGAAGTTAAACCTTACGCGAACTTAGCTTTAGGCGAAGTTAAACCTTATGCGAACTTAGCTTTAGGCGAAGTTAAACCTTAGGCGAACTTAGCTTTAGGCGAAGTTAAACCTTAGGCGAACTTAGCTTTAGGCGAAGTTAAACCTTAGGCGAACTTAGCTTTAGGCGAAGTTAAACCTTATGCGAACTTAGCTTTAGGCGAATTTAAACCTTAGGCGAACTAAGCTTTAGGCGAAGTTAAACCTTAGGCGAACTTAGCTTTAGGCGAAGTTAAACCTTAGGCGAACTTAGCTTTAGGCGAAGTTAAACCTTAGGCGAACTTAGCTTTAGGCGAAGTTAAACCTTAGGCGAACTTAGCTTTAGGCGAAGTTACCAGCTAGGCGAACTTGGCCGTAGGCGAAGTTAAGCTTTGAAGGCGAAGTTACCAGTTTGCAGGCGAAGTTATCAGTTTGCAGGCGAAGTTGCCCAGTTCGCAGGCGAAGTTGCCCAGTTCAGCTACGGGTTTGGTTTTTATCAAGCATTTTGGCGATTTTAATACCCTTGTTATGGTTCGACATCACCCACTAACGTTCCCTAACCATTTCGTTCGTATATATATATCCCGTATATACTATAAAGCTTGGATCTTTAAGCTTAAGGACATTCAATAAAACATAAACTTTAAAGGTCAAGAACATACCTTTTGTGCTTGTTTGGATCTCGTTTAACTTGTTTAATCACAACTAATCGTTTACTCTCTCTGGAATCTTGCTCGTTTCTCTCCCTCGGCCACCGGCCGTATATGGCGGTGTGTGGTGTGTGTGTGTTTTGGAGTGTGTAGAGATTATGATGGAAATGAAATGAGGGTTTAGGGTTTTAGGTTGGTTTAGGGGATATTTATATCCCTTAAAGCCCATGGACCTAAAGCCCATTCTCATTTAACCCATCTCAATTAATCTAAATCCATGATCCGTTCTTTACTCGATATTAATTAATTAATAACGCGAAATCACTAAACGTAACTTTCTTTATTCAACATTATAAATTTTAGGATGTTACATATATATATTATATTGTTTGGACATTATCAAAATAATTTTATGTATCGATTTCTGTCAAAGATTGTTTACGAAGTTAATATTAAGTTTGGTTATTTGTTAATTAGTGAACTATTTTCATTCATAGTTGCGTTTTCGAATCGGTTTCCTTTGTTATTTCAATCTTGTGGCCTACAACCTATTTCCCGTAAATGTAACCGTTTAGTGGAGATTGGACCATGTACACGTTGAGTTTATATATGTTATTACACAAATTGTTTGGTTCTCTTTCGCACAATGTTTCATCGAATTACTCTTCGATTCTTGTTTCATCAAGTTGAGACTAATGTCTTACTTTGATCTCTAAGTTTTAATCAGTTATTCCGTTCATAATCTCAATATTTTACCAATGCTTTACTTTACTCTCAAAATTTCAATTATTCTGTTCAATGTTACCTTTATGCGCATCGATATCGTATTTGAAACTTTCAACTGCTTTACGTATCCAAGAATGTAATCTATGTAATACTAAAGTCTCATTTATCTATCTTATTCTAAAACCCAATGCTTTACCGAATTATGCATTTATATTTGTTGGCTCAATGACACATTCATTTATTTTGTTACTCTCGACTTCAATGTTTTGTTTAAGTATGTTGGTATTCATGAATTTAACATTTCCAATCATTATTATTATTCTATGTTACTCTAGGATCTCGCTCATTTCATTAGAATTTCAATTACACCATCGTTTGTCTCGTTTAAACTTCAACGGGTTCACTTTGACCTAATATTTTCGCTCATCCTTGACCTCAAGGACTTGCTTTTATATATATATATATTCTTATAGTTTATTCTTGATTTAAAAGCTTTCATATAAGAATTTACTTTTTATCTTAACCACACAATGGGACGGATTATGTGGACCATCTGACAATAAAGGTAATTATGGGTCGACACGCAATTAACCAAGTCCTCGCATGGAAGACGTAATAAGTACGTTGTGAGCAATAACTCGACTCCTGGAATGATTTTGAAAGACGGGACAAATGTAGTATGATAAGGGTGTTTTGGGTAAAAATTAACAAATGCAATTTCATAACCAAATTAGTGAGTGAGACGTGGTGCTTGGTTGAAAATGAACGTAAAAATGGTATAACACAAGGATTTGTTGCGAGGAAAAAACCCATTATCCTGAGGATAACAAGAAAAAAATCTTGGGCGGTGAAAACTATCACCACCACTTTATTAATAATTGAAAAGGTTACAAGTGTTGGAGCTAGTTGGATCGTGATTACAATAAGTGAATACTACTAAGTATTGAGTGCTAATAATGTGTGTGAAATGATCCAAGTATAACTCTATTTATACACAAAAGTAGCTAACTAGAACTCCTAATTATCCGGGAATATAAGACTTCTTCCAATCCACGGCCTTCAATAAGCGCGTGGTAGTTGAAGTGGTTGAATAGTAATCCGAGTCCTCAGGGAATCATAGGAACGTTAGAAGACCTGGTAAACAACAAAAAATAGCAATCTACCTGTTAGTTATACAATATATTAAGGATACCTATTTCTTGGGAGGATACCGTATCCTTGAGTTATCCAAAATATATCGCGTGCTGAGGATATCGAAAATCCGAGCCCTAACAATTGTCCCAACATTATCGGCGGTTAAAGTGGATTACAGCTGTTAATTTTTTGAATTTTGAATATCGCCGCTTGCGTAGATCACGTGCACGTGTCAATCATCCGCAACCATGCCAGGCCCTTGGTTATCTCTATATTTATCCAGGATAAATAATTTTAAAGATCCATCCGATCATTTTTATAGGTAATCTTCTTGCTCTCTTTAATCTTCATCTTCTATAATCATGAGTGTGAAACTCCGATCTTCCGGAATCGAGGATTTCGTTTCACAAAATCTTCTTGCAAACCCCGTAAACGAAATATATACCTTCAACAATACCGATATCATGAACCTGCAAGCCAAAGGGTGTTTCCCTATGGGAACAGTCTTCAGACTTTTCGATCCTTCTGTTTCATCCAACCTTGTTTCCAAAACATGGATCTGCTTTCCATATTTTCCCTTCAAAATCGGATTCACTTACCCATTCCCAGCTTTTGTTGGGACCAGGATCTTTGATCCTCGGAAATCAAGTATCATTAGCAACAATCAGCGGGACTAAGGATCCTTTGTGGTTCAAGGATCCTCAACAGTCAATTTCAATTATATTCTAATCTAATTTTTGCAGATAAAACACGTGACTACTGGAAATTCCTATTCTTGCGGATGAAGTATTTTCCTGGTCCTCCCCACTCGTCCAAGCTCGTAAACGGTCAGGTTGAAGGAGTAAACAAACGTGACTGGATTTGTAGGAGTTAGTTAGTTTACGTTGTAATCTTTGTATCTATATATTGAACCTTAGCTGATCAAACAAAAAAAAACACAACACTCAAGAACACTTAAAATTTTTTAGCAAAAATACTATGTAATCACGATCAGCTATTGTTCCACCATTTGTAATCTTTTTTAGTTCAATATAATTGGTAGTGATAGTTTTCACTACCCGAGGTTTTTGTGCCGGAGAGATACTAGTTACCAAGGGCTTTTCCTCGTATAAATCTTCGTGTTCATTGCCTATAATCGTTACTTTGGTTATTTCATTCATTTTTGCACCAATCCTCACATACGAATTTGGTTCATTGATCCTTAGCCCGATTTTTAACCAAAAAAATTTGGAGCCCACCGTGGGGCTATTGGTGCTTTAATCCCAGAAATTCTTACCTTTATTCAATCCCTACACTCAAAGTTATAACTCAATGGCCTCTCAAGGAAAAGCCGTTTCTACAACCGCTGCATCAAGTGTTTCGGCTCAAGTGTCTTTACCACCACTACCTGTCTCTACGAAGCCACAAAAACCTATAACTGTTGCTCAGAAGAAGGAGACTGTTGTTTTCTCCGGATCAAAATCCACTACCATCTCCCAAACGGTAACTGCTAACAACGATGTTTCTATTTTGTGTTCGCAGATGAAGAGCTATATGGAGCAGCAGAACAAGACCAACCAGAGGATCCTCCATGAGATCGAGGAAATTAGAAGAGCTAAAACGGCTGCTGAAGACGCAAGCCCCATCATGCCAAAAATGCTTAACTTTAGCACTCCGGAATTCCCGGGACAGAGATATCCAGCATCCTCTTACCCTTAACAAGGATCCTCTAACCTCTTCCAGAAGAAATACTCTGACCAGTACACTCAAGGATCATCTATCCTTCAACAAGGATCTTTGGGTCAACCCGTGAGATCCTCCAATCACCTTTCGCAAGGATCCTCTGCCTTCCAATCCGGACCCTCTGGATTTTATCAAGGGTCCTCCACTCATCAACTCCAAGGATCCTCAACCTTTCAACCAGGATCCTTGGGCTTCCAAACAGAAGGGATAAACATAATGATGCATTCGCAGGCGACGGTCACGTCACATTATCGATAACGGTCCGATTCATATATGCATAGGGATAAACATAACAGTTGTACTCCATTCACACCTATCATGTTTGGGGGCAATTGTTGGGACCAGGATCTTTGATCCTCGGAAATCAAGTATCATTAGCAACAATTAGTGGGACTTAGGATCCTTTGTGGTTCAAGGATCCTCAACAGTCAATTTCAATTATATTCTAATCTAATTTTTGCAGATAAAACACGTGACTACTGGAAATTCCTATTCTTGCGGATGAAGTATTTTACCTGGTCCTCCCCACTCGTCCAAGCTCGTAAACGGTCAGGTTGAAGGAGTAAACAAATGTGACTGGATTTGTAGGAGTTAGTTAGTTTACGTTGTAATCTTTGTATCTATATATTGAACCTTAGCTGATCAAACAAAAAAAACACAACACTCAAGAACACTTAGAATTTTTTAGCAAAAATACTCTGTAATCACGATCAGCTATTGTTCCACCATTTGTAATCTTTTTTAGTTCAATATAATTGGTAGTGATAGTTTTCACTACCCGAGGTTTTTGTGCCGGCGGGATACTAGTTACCTAGGGCTTTTCCTCGTATAAATCTTCGTGTTCATTGCCTATAATTGTTACTTTGGTTATTTCGTTCATTTTTGCACCAATCCTCACATACGAATTTGGTTCATTGATCCTTAGCCCGATTTTTAACCAAAACAGCTTTTACCACCAATTTTTCAGTAAAACTGGCCTCAGCTTTGCTCAAACGATGCCGATGATTTGGAGAACCCTATAGGTTCTCGAGCAATTAATTTCTGAACACGCTCTTGATTTTACCCTGTCAGAGTAAGTTTTTGTCCATGATCTCCGTATTCATGGTTCCTCTAGTTACTTCCTTAAGACCAAGTCTGACCGAAGCCCTCTTGTTCTGGGAAATACTCAGAACAACGATCAATAGAAAAAACAGTTTTTCTTCATCAAAAGGGATACACTTCCAAATCCCGAAGGCCTTCCATATCTTTGGGTCACCAAAAGTAGGATATGTTATCCTGAGGCAGCATGCGAAAATGTATTGAACTAACATATTTTGTTTTCTTGCAGCTCTAAAGTTTTTTTAAGATTACTCCCCCTAGCCGACAGACCAAGGACAAGGTGAACTCATTTTTCCTCATAGACGAGGAGGAGAGAACTTTCCATCTTCATTCAAGCTTTCAAGAATCGTCCCAATCGCGGGGTCCGCTATGTCTGGTAAGAAATACCAATTTATTAGTCACAAAGTTTAAGGGTTTAGAGATACTAACCTGAATTTTCGTAGGCAAATCTACTACAGTTTTCGTTCTCGACAATATTGATAGTATGGTGTCCACTAGAAGTTCCAAGAAGAAGGAGGTTACTCCCATTGTCCCGCCAAAGCCTGAGAGCAGCCCAGCCAAGGGCTCAAAAAAAAGAAAGAATCAAGATATCTTCGATTCCAGTCCGGTGTACGACCTTGAGTTCCCACAGGTATGCATCCCTCTATCATATCCTTGTATCCCGAGCATAATTTATCCTGATGATAACTTATCTTGGAAGGGGCTTGAGCTGCTATCCTCCAGGTTCAATGCTGTGAACCAAGAGCTTCTTGAGTCCAATACTCGCAATGCCGAACTGCTAAAGATTGGGACCGCTAAGACCAATCTCCTCGAGAAGAAGACCAAGGAGAACGAAGACTTGAAGCAGGAGCTTGCGCTAGCCAAGAACGAGTTGGTCTATCAAGAAGAGAATGCTCTGATGAGGATTCAGGAAGCTACTGAGGGAGCCAAGAAAGCAGCAGCAATCTCCATCTTCCAATCTCGTCTCCGTATGGTAAAGGAGGCCAAGGATGCTGGTATTGACACCCCTTTCTGGGATGTGGCTGCGTGGGCGAAGGTTCTGGCGGAACTGAATGGAGAAAGTGTGGAGGAACCAGGGCCAAGTGAAGTGGAGAAGGTGGCTGAGGAGGCTGTAGAGGTGGCGATTGGTGATGCTGTAAAGGTGGCTGGTGATGGTAAGCAATTGGGCGATTAAGGTAATAAAGACAAGGCCTGAGCCCAATTTTTAAGGTTGTTTCCTTGTGGTTTATGATGGTTTGTAGTGGTTGTTGAACAATTTTAATTTTCTGTCTTCAAACAATTATGCATAGGATAATGGGAAACATGAGTGAAGGGATCTTGGTTTCAAGACGAAGCCCATATTTTCTAGTACTTTGACAATTTCAATATCGCCTGGGTGGAAGGGTCTTCCACTTGTCGAGAACGAAGCCCAAGTGTTGTTGTTAACTTTCTGCACTTTCGTTAGTAGTAATATAATCTTTTGGCTTTACATGTGTTTTATTTGCATGATTTTTTTGGAAAAACTATCTTGGTATGTCTTAATATATCCTAAACATATCTATCTTTAGAATATTATATCTTAAAGATAATATATCCAGAGAATATATCCTCAAGACTAATTATGTTTAAGAGTTAAATATCTCAAGATAATGTATCCTTAAACCTCAAAATATCTTAAGTATAACAAATCCAGAAAATATATGTTTAAAATTTCTAAAAGTGAGACTTGACACAATTAAGAAAAAAGACCATATCTATACTATATATAATATGGGACTCATGGGCAAATTAAGATGGTCAGATTTAAGAGTTTTACAATATTTTAAGCACATGGTACAACTTTAATGAGGGGCAAAGTAGTCATTGTAACACTTAATTATCACGTTTCTTTCATATTTCTTCAATATACTTACAATATTAGTCCCTCCACTTTAATCATTTTTAGTAAATTTAAAGAATAGTTACAAATTTAACCTCTATTTTTTGCATATTTATTCTTTCTAATTTCACTTTTAACCCAACTTCCCCCACGATTTATAAAAGGTTATAACCTTTTCGCACATTAATATTTTTTTAAAAACATTGCACCGTAAAAACGAGTGTTTTATTGTCTTTAATTTGATTATGATATTGCTATAGTTTTTTAGTTAAAAAAAAAGCATTTTACGTAGAGGTGTTTGCTGTCAGGTTTTGATGGTTTTTAAATTAAACTGTGAGCCAAACCGAAACCGTTAGTAATATTTTTTTGTTGTCGAAAACCGAAACCAACCAGCTGAAAATTGAAATCGGTTGGCCAATAAAAGAAAAAAATCAATCGTGAAATCAAATCAACGATCGGTTTGAACGATTTCAAACCGAACAATGAGCACACGTAAATTTGTTATGTGATTTATCAAGGTCTATGTTTCCCGCTGCATCGTGCGGGCACCCGCCTAGTTTCAAATAAAATGCAAAGGGAAAGTTAGGTATAAAAGTGTACCTTTTCAGCTGATATTAAATTAACAAACTTACACATGATGTCCCCAATTGTTGATCTTTTTATGCATCATGATCTTGGAATTCGTGCCACCTGAGTTAGTAATAACTAAGCAACTTTTTCCCAGTAAGCAATTTAACCAATCTTCGACCTAGTAAAATCAAATTAGAAAAATATGGCGATAAAGCCTGTACTGGGGTAAACCCGATATACAGGAGACAAGGCCTTTACTGGGGTAAACCCTTTATGCTGGCGAAAGGCCTTTATGTGAGAGACATGAAAATGTCTAAACCTTATATGAAACTAGGGAAAATCCCAAACGTGAGCGACATGAAAAAGCCGAAACCTTAGATAACATGAAAATGTTATAAACCATAGTACGTATGTGTGACACATCTGCCACTTATCTTAAGGATCCAATCTATAGCCAACAGCAACCGAATTATCAGCTGGTCTAGTCCGGCTACCTCGAACTATATTCGAAAATCTTGCGCTCCAAGCGAGGTGTTACCCAATTCGTTATAAAGGTGAAGACCTTTAAACCTTAGAAGATATCAAGGATATCTTATTCGTGTGGGAGGTGATCAGCCTCTAACTGTTTTCAAGATAACGTATCCTTAGGATACCTGCAAAACACAAAACTCTTGATGAGAGGTGGGTGTTAGCCTAGCTAACACCCCTTCGATGCTTAAGTCAGTAAACTTGATAACGGAATAATAAAGTTTATATATATAAGAATTTAAAGATAGGTTAGGGAACATACCTTTATCCTAGAATGTTGAGGATACGAACATACCGGTTGAGGATACTAGCTAAATATGCCTTAAGATGGATAGCATTCCAAGCTCTTGGTAAAGGAACACCTTCCATAGTGACTAATCTGTAGGCTCCTTTGCCTGCTTCTGAGTCAATCAAATAGGGACCTTCCCACTTCGAAGCTAGCTTTCCATCTGCTGGATTAGTGGTATTCTGAAATGCCTTTCTCAATACCATATCTCCTACTTGGAATCTTCGAATTCGGATGTTCTTGTTATAGGACTTGGCTATTCTTTGTTGATAGGCTGCCATTCTGATTTTGACAAGGTCTCTGAGCTCGTCAACAGTGTCTAGGTCTTCAGTAAGGCTTCTATTCCCCTTTTAGTGACCATGTATCCTAGGAATTTTCCTGCTTTAACTCCAAAGTGGCACTTGGCAGGATTCAGCTTCATGTTGTACTTATCCAGGATATCAAATGTTGTTGCCAAGTCTTTGAGATTATCCTCAGCTCTTCTGGATTTCACAACCATGTTGTCTATGTAGACCTCCATCGTGTTCCCCAGTTGGTCTTTGAAAATCATGTTGACTTGCCTTTGGTACATTGCACCTGTATTTTTTAGTCCAAAAGGCATTGCAATATAACAGTATATACCTGTGGGAGTCATGAAGGCTGTATTTTCCTGGTCTGATGGCTCCATTTGAATTTGCTGAAATCCCAAGGATGCGTCCATAAAGGTTAATATCTCGTGACCAGCAGTTGCATCCACCACTGAATCAATGTGTGGAAGTGTAAAGGGGCCTTATTCAGGTCTGTGAAGTCCACACACACTCTCCATTTCCCATTCTTTTTCTGGACTACCACCAAGTTGGCCAACCACCTAGGATAATGTACCTCTCTTATCATCTTGGTCTTGAGTAGTTTCTCCAGTTCTTCTTGTATGATGATGTTTCTTTCAGGAGCAAATTTTCTTCGGTTTTGATGCAGTAGCCTAAAAGAGTTATCTATACCAAGTTTATGAGTAATTATAGATTTAGAGATACCTGTCATATCCTCGTGTTTCCAGGCGAAGGTAGAAACTCTTTTTTTAGGAAGGATATCAATTCCATCTCAATATCCTCGGGAATACTTGATCCTAAAAATACTTTAATCTCAGTATCCTGAGGATCCAAAGATACTTCCTTCACATCCTGCTCCCTAGCTTGCAGGACCTCCCCTGGTTGTTTCTGTAATTTCTATGCTGGAGTAGGCTTTGCAGCCGACTTCATTGATGATGCATAACAATCTTCGGCGTCTTGTTGGTCATTTTCTATCTTGATAACTCCCTAAGGACTTGGAAGTTTCACACATTGGTGGTATGTTGAGGGTACTGCCTTCATGTCATGGATCCACGGCCTGCCTAAGATCACATTACAACAAGATAATGAGTCAATAATACAAAATTTTGTAGAGAGTTTACTCCCTCTATGTATACTGGAAGCTTGATATCTCCCAATGTATTCTTGGTCTCCCCACTGAATCCTACAAGGACTGAGGATCTCAGGATAATCTCAGATTCAGGGATGTCCATTTTTCTTCAAATCATCCAGTTGGATTATGTTCACGGAGCTACCGCCATCGATAAGTATCCTACGCACAAACAGTTAGCTATACTTAAAGTAATTACCAAACCGTCATGGTGGGGATCCTGAAGATCACATCGATCCTCTTCTTCGAAGGATATAGTTTTTTGAGTAGTCCATTATCCATTTTTGTTTCTTTGGCACGCTTCTTAGCAGCTGAGTACGAAGTTCCGCAAATATCTGATCCACCGGAAATGAAGGCGATGACTTTAGCTCCGGGTGGTGGAGAAGGTGTCCTTTCAGGTATCTTGACAGGATCCTGACTCTTGTTCTTGTTTCTTCCAAACAGTTCATTCAGGTATTTATATTTATCTTAGCTAGTGCGGATAGCTCATTTCGGCTTTCATGACGCTTTCGGTTCTTTTGTCATTTTCAATCTTTTCGATGCTTTCGGATTTCTGTCACACCCCGACTAGCACAACGCGGAAGCGTAAAACGGGAATGTAACAGACACCTCTGATATCAACACATTGTTTATAAAGAAACATTACAAACTAATTTACAATATATTACATTTCTTCGTTCTATCATTGTTTTACAGTCTAGGCGATACAAACAAAACCAGTTCGTTAACTATACATTCTTACTACTATCGCCCTTGCTTCTATTCACGTAGCATCAACCACACACCTCAGGCAAGTAACAGGTCACCAAATCATTCCAATTTAGGAACACCTGAAAAGCAGTTTAAAACGGGTCAACTACTAGAGTTGGTGAGTTTCACGAGTTTCAAGAAAGCAGTAATGAGTATTTACAAGTCAACACTTGTAATCATGAAATAAGTATGTATGTATGTAATTGATGTATGTGATGTAATTATGCTAAGCTGCAGTAAAGCCTGGACTGTTCGTGCTGCGTGCCTCCATTTCCCACGCTCAATCAACCACTGTGGCCCCTTTCCGCCCACAACATGCCCCGGTAGCTATGTCTAACACTACATAGCTGGTTCGTAAAAATTATGGTCATGTGCAAACGGTTTTGGTGTCTCGGCAAACCGTGCCGGCTCCGTTTGGGTTTGTCAAACCAATAGTACTATTCACAAGCCCCCGGCTCGAAGTTAATCACTGTGATCGTGGGGACTTTCGTGTGTTAGCACTTAGATAATTCACTTCATCACATGTTTCAGATAAGTACATAGATATAAGCAAACATGCTTTTCACCCCAAAAGTTCGTAAAACAGTTTAAAAGTGGGGTCATGAAACTCACGGTTTAGTAGATAATCAGTACTGTATCAGCTCGTGGTTTGTTCGGTCCGCTATCAGTAGTTCCTATTTTCAATATTATAATAATATTAATATTTTAATATTATTATAATCTCAATACTAAACTGGGCTGTATAACTAATCTGGGTGTAGCTGGAACGCCCAGAAAGTGGCAATAGGCTTAGGTTGTGATGTTGTTCAATGTCTAATACTTAAAACCGAACTTGGCTCAGATTCCCGTTTTCTCAGCCGGGCCAAGTTGTTCGTTTAGGCGTTCAGAAAACAGTTATGGGAAAATAAGCTTGGGTAAATGTATTGGTTAATAAAATGATTAAGTTATAAAGAAGGATCACATACTGGGGTCCCGGATTAGCCACGGGACCCGTTTCCATTTATTCAGTTTGATTTAAGAAGAAACGCGCACAATCCACCCGGATTGTCCAGGTTTCTCATAGAAAAGTTCATTTTCACTTAATTAGTCCAAACATATGATTTTTTATCACTCTTGGTGTTTTGATTTTCCCGCAGGTTCACTAGTCTCGAACATGCCGGTTATTATAAAAACTGAATTTGTTTAATATTCAGATTAGCATAATTAATTAACCGTTAATCATTAAATTATGAAAATTTAACCACTTATCAATTAAAATATGTAGATTTTTATAAAAATATTTCTGGAATTTATTTGCTGATTTATTAATTTATAAAAATTTATTTTATCAGCTATATTTCGCCTGAAAATCGTCCGTTTACCCCAAACAATTTCCAAAAATTCCTGAATGTTCAATTCATGTCCCAAAACAACCTGTATCAATTTCAGAATGTAAAAAGCTCGTGCGATATTCTTTTAGGCCCAAATTCGACTGTAAAAATTCACACGAACGCATATAAACAAAACACCTTTAAACTTCTCCAAATGATCCCAAAACTCATATGTTATCAAAATACATCAAATCTGAGTTCCCAGAAAATTTTCATAATTTTTGAAGTATTTAGCTATTTTTCCCAAATAAACGTCCCAATTCGGTAATAAATTCTCCAAATTTTCTCGGATGGTCGAAAAATTACCAAATTTGAACAGGGACTTATTGACATGGTCCCTGATGTCCCTGCAAAATTTCAAGTCCTAAAAATATGCACATCACAACCTTAACCTAAATAGCCCGTAAGCGAGTGTTTCGGCATTACCTTAGCTGGTTTGGCTCGTTTCCGACCCTTTTAATCAAGTTTTCGGGTTCTTGTGCTTCTAAGCTAGCTAGGTACAAGTCGTATATCACAAACCAAGCAATATTTCATCAACATAACAGTCCTTAACTTAGGGTTTCGGCTAGTGCACAAAAACGAACTTTTGAACCGTAAAAACGCTGTTTCAACCCTTTAATCTGTGTTTATGGCCAAAAAAACTATCAAAACAGGTTCTTTACCATGTTTATGATCAAAACATGTTTATGGACCATTTTTTAGGATTTTTACACGGTTAGGAATGATTTTTAGTAACCAAGATATGTTTTTATGGTATTAAACAAGTTTAAACAAGCATAAAAGCTACTTATTTAAGCCCCTTACCTTAGGGTTTGAAGGTTTTTGGCTGGAACAGAGTTTATGTCCAGAATTTTCAAGAAATAATGTTGAAAATATCTTGTATCTAGTTTAAATGTGAAAGAATAAAAAGGGGGGGCTGCGGTTTGCGATCGGACCATCATGGGCCCACCTTGGGCCCATTTTGGCCCAAGTTTATGATTTCTCAAGCCCAAATACGAAAAGCCCGGTCCAAATTTAATTCGGGTTCGGTTTTTGGCGCGAAAAACTTATCGGGTGCGTTAAACAACGCGAAAACGAGTGTTTTTCGGCTAATTTTGTGTAAAATTATAAAAGCATACTATATGTTTGTAAAAATCAAAAATATTTTCACGGATCGCTTAAAACATTTCAAATAAGTGTTTGGTAAGTCTTTTTAGGCTTAACGGATGATACAATGCTTGGTTTGTAACTATCTTTTGCGTTTAAATCTATAGCGGGTAGTTAAACGAGCATATTTTCGTTTAACTTGTTTGCTATCAAAATAAGGCCATATTTCTAATGTTTTAGCTTGTATAGATCGTATATCACTTATAGATGGCCCCCCGAGATATCTGGGTCATAACCCGACCCGTTCGGTTAATCGTTCGTTTGTTACGCAAAAGGCGTTTATTTGCTTAAACGGTAAATACAAGCTAAGGTGTACTTTGTTTTGGCTCAAATGTCACATTATTCCCCCGTTAGAAAATTTCGTCCCCAAAATTCGATTATTCAACTTTTTCTTTATTTGGAAACAGGTGCGGGTATTTCTTTTTTAATTCAGATTTCCGCTCCCACTTGAATTCGGGTCCCCTTTGTGAATTCCCCCGAACTTTTACTAGAGAGATTTTGTTGTGTCTTAATTGTTTTATTTTTCCCTCTAATATTTCCACCGGTTCTTCAACGAAATTCAGTTTTTCGTTTATGTTTAAGTCTCTTAATGGCACGATTTCGGTTTCGTCAGTAAGACACTTTTTCAGGTTCGAAACATGAAAGACATCGTGAATAGAACTCAACTCCACAGGAAGTTTCAGTCGGTAAGCTACCGGACCTATCTTAGAAATGACTTTATATGGCCCAATGTATCGCGGAGCTAGTTTACCGGTTTTTCCGAATCGAATGACGCCTTTCCACGGGGATACTTTCAGAAAAACTTTGTCACCTATTTCAAAGGATAACGGCTTTCTATAAACATCAGCGTAACTTTTCTGTCGATCTCGGGCGATTTTCAATTTGCTTGTGATTTTACGGATATTGTCGGTGGTTTCTTGAATCAAGTCAGATCGTGTAATTTGGGTATCTCCAACCTCAGTCCAACATAAGGGTGATCTACATTTCCGTCCGTACAGCGCTTCATACGGTGCCGCTTGAATGCTACTGTGATAGCTATTGTTGTACGAAAATTCGACCAGTGCAAGATGTTGATCCCAGTTTCCACCAAAGTCTAGTACACAAGCGCGAAGCAAATCTTCTAAGGTTTGAATTGTTCGCTCAGATTGACCGTCGGTTTAGGGATGGTAGGCAGTACTTAGGTCAATTCGGGTTCCCAAAGCTTCTTGTACGGCTTGCCAGAAATGAGAGGTGAAATGGCTATCACGATCGGAAATAATTGAAACGGGTACGCCGTGTCGGGATACGATTTCATTGATGTAGATGTGAGCAAGTTTTTCGGTTGTGAACGTGGTTCGGATTGGAAGGAAGTGTGCGGATTTGGTTAGTCGGTCAACTATTACCCATATTGCATCGTTTCCTCTGGAGGTTTTTGGGAGATGTGTTACAAAATCCATGGTAATCTGTTCCCATTTCCATTGTGGTATTTCCGGTTGGTGCAACATTCCAGAAGGTTTTTGATATTCAGCCTTAACTCTCGCACACGTTAAATATTTACTGACGTACGTGGCTATATCCTTCTTCATACCGGGCCACCAATAATACTCCTTCAAGTCCTTGTACATCTTATTTGTTCCTGGGTGAATGGAGTATTTGGACTTATGGGCTTCGTCCATGATCAAGTCACGCAGATTGCTGAAAGTGGGAATCCAAACTCGATTTTTGTAGTATAGAATTTCGTCAGTTCTTTCTTCAAAATTTTGTTCGGTTCCATGCAAGTTTTCATTTTCCAAGTGATCTCCTTTCAGAGCTTCGTTTTGAGCAATACGAATTTGATCGGTGAGACTGGTTTGGACGATCATTCCAAGTGCTCGGACCCGTAGTGGTTTGATCCTGTCTTTTCTACTCAAAGCATATGCCACTATATTAGCCTTGCCCGGGTGGTATAGAATCTCACAGTCATAGTCGTTCAACAATTCTACCCATCTTCTTTGTCTCTCCTGTTTAATTCTTTCTGGTCAAAAATATGTTGTAGGCTTTTGTGGTCGGTGTATACTGTACACTTGGTGCCATACAAATAATGCCTCCAGATCTTGAGCGCAAAAATAACCGCGCCCAGTTCCAAATCATGGGTGGTATAATTCTTCTCATGCACCTTTAATTGTCGAGAAGCGTATGCTATGACTTTGTTTCTTTGCATAAGTACGCACCCTAAACCTTTCCAGGACGCATCACAATAAACTACCAGATCATCAGTTCCCTCTGGAAGACTCAGTATCGGGGCTTGGCATAGTTTCTGTTTCAGCAATTGAAAAGCCGCTTCTTGATCTTCTCCCCACACATAAGCGCGATATTTTTGAGTCAAAAGAGTTAGAGGTTGGGCTATGCTGGAAAAATTAGCAATAAAGCGTCGGTAATACCCAGCTAAACCAAAAAATTGGCGGATCTCTTTCGGTGACTTTGGGGCTTGCCAATTTTTGATGGCTTCAATCTTGCTCGGGTCTACATGGATACCGTGTCGGTTAACAACGTGCCCTAAAAATTGTACTTCTTGTAGCCAAAATTCACACTTTGACAGCTTGGCATACAACTTTTCCTTTCTCAACAGCTCCAAGATAGTTCGTAAATGCTGCTCGTGTTCCTCCTTGGTTTTCGAATATATCAAAATGTCATCAATAAACACGATAACGAATTTGTCGAGGTACGGTTTACAAACTCGATTCATAAGGTCCATGAAAACTGCGGGAGTATTAGACAGTCCGAACGGCATAACTAAGAATTCGTAGTGGCCATAACGAGTTCGGAACGCCGTTTTAGACACGTCTTCCTCTTGAATCTTAACTTGATGGTAACCGAATCGAAGGTCAATTTTCGAGAAGTAGTTTGCCCCTGGAGTTGGTCAAACAAATCATCTATTCGTGGAAGAGGGTATCGGTTCTTGATGGTAACTTTGTTTAATTCCCGTTAATCGATGCACATTCTAAAACTTCCATCTTTCTTCTTTACGAATAATACCGGTGCTCCCCAAGGAGAATAACTAGGATGAATGAAACCCTTATCTAACAATTCCTGTAACTGGTTGGATAGTTCTTGCATTTCAGAGGGTGCCAACCGGTAATGTGCCTTAGCAATAGGGGCTGATCCTGGGATTAAGTCAATACGGAATTCAACATGTCGGTTCGGTGGTAATCCAGGTAAATCATCAGGAAAGACATCGGTGTATTCACGTACAACGGGAGTCTCTTCTATGCGTTTCTCATCAGGGTTCTTTATAGTCACGCTTGCCAAGAATGCCATACAACCTTAGCGTAAACATTTCAACACTTTGAGATGAGACACGAGAGGTAAAATCGAACCAGACTTCTCTCCTTGTACTACAATTACCTCACCATTCGAAAAGGGAATTTTAACCGTCTTGTCATTACACACAATCTCCGCCTTATATTTGGTTAACCAGTCCATGCCAATGATTACATCAAAACTTCCTAACTCTACTGGAAGTAGGTCAATAAGGAATGGGTGGTCATTAAGAATAATGGAACATTTTTAGATTATTTGGTTGACAGTTATAGAGTTACCGTTAGCGAGCTCTATAGTATAGGGATTTGTTAGTTCACTAACTACCATATTACCCAGGGACATAAAACTAGTGGAAACAAAGCTTCTATCGGCACCAGTATCAAATAATACAGAAGCATATTGATCAGAAACAACAAATGTACCTGTTACCACGTTCGGGTCTTGTCGTGCTTCTCCTGACCCAATAACAAACGCGCATCCCCGAGACGCACTTGAAGTCGATGCTTGGTTTCGACCGGTGACTGATCCTCGATTCAGTTTGGGGCAGTCCCTTATAAGGTGCTCCGTGCTCCCACATTCAAAACAAGCACGGCGATTCACTATAGTTGAGTTTTGCTGAGATGGTTGCTGACGAATTGGTTGTGGTCTCGGTAGTTGGGGACGACGGGGTTGGGTTGTCTGGTCTGGTCGGTTTACAATCTCCATACCGATTCGGCAATTGGGACCACCATTGTGTCCAGTCCTTCCACATCTTTGACATATTATCGGTCTACACTCGCCCACATGATGAAAATTACATTTATCACATTTTGGCCATGGTCCCTTGTACCTATCTCGTTTCACTTCAGAACTGCTCAAGACATAATTTTGTATTGTTGGGCGTGTACATTTATTTGCTGGCCTTCCTTGTGATCCTGATCCATAATTGGTTCGCTTCATGCCTGATGATTCCCCGGCCATTCTCAACACTCCACTTCTTACCAAGTCAAAAGTTACGATGCCGGCCTGAGTCACGGCATTCTCGAACGAAGTGTGACCCACAGAGTTCACCAAACTCCTCACTTCCGGGGCTAAACCCCAAATATAACGTTCAACTCGTTTATTTTCAGGAGTTACTAACCATGGTACTAAGCGGGCCAATTCATTGAAGCGGTTCGTGTATCCCAAATGATCCGCTCCTTTCATCTCCAAACTCCAGAGTTTGTGTTCTAATCTTTGAATTTCGTTCCTTGGGCAGAAATGTTCCAACATCAGTGTTTTGAGTTCAGCCCATGTCATGCGGTTAATTGTATCTTGTCCTTTTATCTGTACCGTAGTGTTCTACCACATCAAAGCATGATCCGTAAAAGTAGAAGCAACATACTTGACTATGTTTTCGGGTGGACAATTGCTGATATTAAGGACAGATTCAGTCTTTTCGATCCATTTAATCAGCCCGTTTGGCCCTTCAGTGCCCTTGAAATCAATCGGTTTACAGGCCATGAAGTTTTTGATCGAATATTCCCTTCAAGGGGGATTAGGGTTGTTATTGTTATTGTTTGGGTTCGGTGGGGGATTATTGTTGTTGACATTATTTGCATCAGGTGGGGGATTATTATTTGTAACTGTTTCAGTGTTGGTTGGGGGAGCATTATTGTTTTGTTGTTGGTTTGTTTGCATATTTGCGTTTACACCGGCAGTTACTTGTGTTACAATAAGCGGAATTACTGCCTGCATTTGCCGAGCAATCATCTCGGCTATTTCTACCTCAGTCATAGGGTTTGCTTTCTTTGGGGCCATTCTATAATGATAAACAAATATAATCTAATTAGTACTAATTCCAGTCTGTGGCACTATGTAATAGTAATCACAATAAATGTTGTACAGGTAAACCAAATAACATACTGACATTTCACAAATTGTTCTGTACATTGATATCAAAAAGTACATATACTTAGCCTGATAAAGGCCAGTGCTTGCATGTATATATCAAAATCTGTCACTAAGTGACTGTTAGACTTAACCCTATAAGGGTCAGTGCTTGTAATAATGTACAAAGTTGTGCCCCATATTAACATAACATACTACTATATACATACATGGGGTATCAAAAGATCATGTACACATAATTGTAATATTCCGCATCTATCCATACAGACGATAGGCTAACCACAAACATAAAAATAACAGCACCATAATCACCCAGTAACAGTTCCACAGCCGAACTGTCACCCTATCCAAACAACAGTGGTGGTAGGCATTTGACTGCTGCAAGTTCAGTACTATCTGATGTAACGTCGATAAGTACTGGGTCATGTCCCTCCTCTCCTGGTTAATGTTAGCTATGGCTATCGAGTGGTCTATCACACGGTAAGTCAGGACAGCCATCCAAGAGTTGTTTCCTGCGTTTGGGAGGTCAGGGCGAGGGGTAGTTATACTCAATGAACGAGAAGATGAAGTATCTACCCTAGGGCGTGAAGGTCCTCCCCGGTCATAGGTAGATCTGAATGGAATCGAGGTAGGGTCAATCGGGGTTACCCGAATACGAGCAGTCTGCCGGACCCGCGCAGTAGCTGAAGTCGTCAGCGACAGGTGTATAGGTGGAGTGGGTAATCTGGCTACTCTAGCAGGTGAACGATACTGACTGTTAACTTCGTCTTGATCCCTGCGTGGTGACCTGGGTGGATAACTATCGCATCTGTAACCAGATAGATCAGGCACATTCCTGGGTAGCTCTCTACAGATAACTTCTTCTTCCACCTCTTCCTCTTCTTCCTCCGGTTCCTCTTCTGGGTCCTCCTCTTCTAGATCCTCCTCTGATTCTTCCTCGGGATCCTCCTCTACAGATATTACCGGTTCTTCTTCCGTTACGTAGTCGTTATTCCTTGACATGACTCTGCACAAAGGTTAGTTATAAGAATAATAACTATTGCTATCGCTAACTATTGTCGAGGAGATTAATTAATTAAACCAAATTTAATATTAATTATATTATAATATAATATTAGTTATATTAAAATTTTAATTATTATTATTATTTAAATCAATACTGAATATAAATGAATATAGTATTCATAGTAAAATTTACCGTCATCAACAGTATCGTACGTACACGTATTCATACACCTTGTTTCACATAAGCACGTATGAGTGTTACATATATATATATATATATATATATATATATATATACATATATATATATATATATACTTTTCCATTACCTTTTATACACATAGGTTGCCACTTTTACCTAACCACACGTTCCGCGACTTCTCCTAGAATTCCCTCGTACAAGCAAGTCTGTTATTATGTTCCGGACCACAATAACTCACTTGCCCTACAAGTTCATCCTGGCATCCATCAGTATATAATATTAATTTATTATTTAATTATTTCCTAAAGTTAATCGAGCCTACGGTTACATTACAACAAGATAATGAGTCAATAACACAAAATTTTGTAGAGAGTTTACTCCCTCTATGTATACTGGAAGCTTGATATCTCCCAATGTATTCTTGGTCTCCCCACTGAATCCTACAAGGACTGAGGATCTCAGGATAATCTCAGATTCAGGGATGTACATTTTTCTTCAAATCATCCAGTTGGATTATGTTCACGGAGCTACCGCCATCGATAAGTATCCTACGCACAAACAGTTAGCTATACTTAAAGTAATTACCAAACCGTCATGGTGGGGATCCTGAAGATCACATCGATCCTCTTCTTCGAAGGATATAGTTTTTTGAGTAGTCCATTATCCATTTTTGTTTCTTTGGCACGCTTCTTAGCAGCTGAGTACGAAGTTCCGCAAATATCTGATCCACCGGAAATGAAGGCGATGACTTTAGCTCCGGGTGGTGGAGAAGGTGTCCTTTCAGGTATCTTGACAGGATCCTGACTCTTGTTCTTGTTTCTTCCAAACAGTTCATTCAGGTATTTATATTTATCTTAGCTAGTGCGGATAGCTCATTTCGGCTTTCATGACGCTTTCGGTTCTTTTGTCATTTTCAATCTTTTCGATGCTTTCGGATTTCTGTCACACCCCGACTAGCACAACGCGGAAGCGTAAAACGGGAATGTAACAGACACCTCTGATATCAACACATTGTTTATAAAGAAAGATTACAAACTAATTTACAATATATTACATTTCTTCGTTCTATCATTGTTTTACAGTCTAGGCGATACAAACAAAACCAGTTCGTTAACTATACATTCTTACTACTATCGCCCTTGCTTCTATTCACGTAGCATCAACAACACACCTCAGGCAAGTAACAGGTCACCAAATCATTCCAATTTAGGAACACCTGAAAAGCAGTTTAAAACGGGTCAACTACTAGAGTTGGTGAGTTTCACGAGTTTCAAGAAAGCAGTAATGAGTATTCACAAGTCAACACTTGTAATCATGAAATAAGTATGTATGTATGTAATTGATGTATGTGATGTAATTATGCTAAGCTGCAGTGAAGCCTGGACTGTTCGTGCTGCGTGCCTCCATTTCCCACGCTCAATCAACCACTGTGGCCCCTTTCCGCCCACAACATGCCCCGGTAGCTATGTCTAACACTACATAGCTGGTTCGTAAAAATTATGGTCATGTGCAAACGGTTTTGGTGTCTCGGCAAACCGTGCCGGCTCCGTTTGGGTTTGTCAAACCAATAGTACTATTCACAAGCCCCCGGCTCGAAGTTAATCACTGTGATCGTGGGGACTTTCGTGTGTTAGCACTTAGATAATTCACTTCATCACATGTTTCAGATAAGTACATAGATATAAGCAAACATGCTTTTCACCCCAAAAGTTCGTAAAACAGTTTAAAAGTGGGGTCATGAAACTCACGGTTTAGTAGATAATCAGTACTGTATCAGCTCGTGGTTTGTTCGGTCCGCTATCAGTGGTTCCTATTTTCAATATTATAATAATATTAATATTTTAATATTATTATAATCTCAATACTAAACTGGGCTGTATAACTAATCTGGGTGTAGCTGGAACGCCCAGAAAGTGGCAATAGGCTTAGGTTGTGATGTTGTTCAATGTCTAATACTTAAAACCGAACTTGGCTCAGATTCCCGTTTTCCCAGCCGGGCCAAGTTGTTCGTTTAGGCGTTCAGAAAACAGTTATGGGAAAATAAGCTTGGGTAAATGTATTGGTTAATAAAATGATTAAGTTATAAAGAAGGATCACATACTGGGGTCCCGGATTAGCCACGGGACCCGTTTCCATTTATTCAGTTTGATTTAAGAAGAAACGCGCACAATCCACCCGGATTGTCCAGGTTTCTCATAGAAAAGTTCATTTTCACTTAATTAGTCCAAACATATGATTTTTTATCACTCTTGGTGTTTTGATTTTCCCGCAGGTTCACTAGTCGCGAACATGCCGGTTATTATAAAAACTGAATTTGTTTAATATTCAGATTAGCATAATTAATTAACCGTTAATCATTAAATTATGAAAATTTAACCACTTATCAATTAAAATATGTAGATTTTTATAAAAATATTTCTGGAATTTATTTACTGATTTATTAATTTATAAAAATTTATTTTATCAGCTATATTTCGCCTGAAAATCGTCCGTTTACCCCAAACAATTTCCAAAAATTCCTGAATGTTCAATTCATGTCCCAAAACAACCTGTATCAATTCCAGAATGTAAAAAGCTCGTGCGATATTCTTTTAGGCCCAAATTCGACTGTAAAAATTCACACGAACGCAAATAAACAAAACACCTTTAAACTTCTCCAAATGATCCCAAAACTCATATGTGATCAAAATACATCAAATCTGAGTTCCCAGAAAATTTTCATAATTTTTGAAGTATTTAGTTATTTTTCCCAAATAAACGTCCCAATTAGGTAATAAATTCGCCAAATATTCTCGGATGGTCGAATAATTACCAAATTTGAACAGGGACTTATTGACATGGTCCCTGATGTCCCTGAAAAATTTCAAGTCCTAAAAATATGCACATAACAACCTTAACCTAAAAAGCCCGTAAGCGAGTGTTTCGGCATTACCTTAGCGGGTTTGGCTCGTTTCCGACCCTTTTAATCAAGTTTTCAGGTTCTTGTGCTTCTAAGCAAGCTAGGTACAAGTCCTATATCACAAACCAAGCAATATTTCTGTGACATTCGTCAATTTCAGGTCTTGTTTGTATTCGTTTTTGTATTTGTTTATTATGTAAACCGACCCGATTTGTAAACCGAAGCTTATGTTATAATCAAAATAATGGATTTATGTTACAATATTGTTTCAGATTTGTTGGGTCTTGAAAACATCCTATTTTTATTTTTATTTTTATTTATTTATTATTTATTTATTTATATTGTTGTTTTGTGTTTTTGTCTTGATCCATTTTGCATGAAAACTCTTGTGTCTCACTCCCATATTTGACCACCAACATTACCCTATATATACACCACCTTTCCTCTTCATTTTCCCTTGCTACAACTCTAAAAAAAAAAAAAAAAAAAAAAAAAAAAAATCTCTCAAATATCAAAGATTCAAGGTTATCTTTTTAAGTGTTCTTGAAGGTTTTTAGTCTTTCATCTTAATTAGTTTATGTAGCCTTATTAATACTTGTTTATGGTTGTGAAACATATATATAATATACACCCCTTGTTTACCTTTGGTAGTTACTTCTCCGATTCCGGTCGGTGAGGTTTCGGACCCCAAAAGGCAAGGTTTCATGGAGAACTTCGTTTCCTTGATATATATACATCTATATAACTTGTTCATACATATTAATCTTGCTTATTTTAGTTTGTTGGTCATGTTTACAAGTTCCATGGTTATGGGTTTTTAAGAGTCTATGCTTCGGTTTAACCGTAAATAGCTCTAAACTGTAAACCGAACTTTGTTACTAGTTTTTTTTGTTTAAACATACTTAGTGTTAGATTTAAGTTTCTAAAATCATTTTTACAAATTCTATGGTTATGGGTTTGTAGAATCTTACCTCGGTCTTAACCCAAAACACGATCCGAACCGAAAACCGAACTTTTGTTTAAATACTTTATTGTTAACTTTTGGTATTTTTTTATTTGTACATTATTTTACAAGTTATTTAGTGTTTGGACATGTGGAAACCATCTATGAATTTGTTGTAAGATGGAAACCGAACCAAACCGATTCTTCCTCGCTTAAGACACACAAGTGTGTTTTTTTTTAGCCATCAAGACTTGTATATTTCTTTAAAAACAGTTACAAATTGATTTTTAAATATTTTCATAAGTACTTGGAAATATTGGATCCAACTTGATCTCATAACAAAGTTTGGACCGACAAAACCGAACACTCGCTTAACGTGCGTTGTTAGTTCTAAAACAATGGAACTACATACTTGGTTAAGTCTTATTAAATTTTATTGAGTTATCTCATAACATTCAATATTTTGGAAAGTTGACTTTGGGTTTGACCAATTATCAAGACCCGAACCGACAACCCGAACACTCGATAAAAAAAACCCGTTTTAGTATCTTTATTCCAAAAGGATTTGCATTCTTGCATTTTACCCACCTTATTACTTAACATAGGTTGAGTAAATATTAAGGTTAGATACTTTAACCCAGTTTCGAGCAAACTTACATTTTTAAAGGGTTATTATTATAAATTCTAAAATAGTCACATTTTAAACCTTGAACTTTAATTATTTACATTTCTCAACATTTATTTTGTTTAAAGACCTTCAAGACAACCTTTCTAAATTCAAGACTTCTTTTCTTTTTAGGCATTGTGCGTTAAACTCGTCATTCCGACAAATCTCCAAATTATCATCTTTCAAGTTTACTACTTGAAGGTGAGTACTTCATACCCCATTTTCCATCTTTTATTTTGGGAGTGACATTTCATACTTATTCAACAAAATGCTTTATATTTGAATCTTAAACCACAAACGTAGTTGTATACTTTACCTAAATAATTGCTCGATTTGGTGTTCTACGCTTATATGCCTATGTGTTTATCGCTTTTGGTTGGTGGAACTATAAAATCCTAGACTATTTGGCATCCCCTTATAGCAAGGTGTCGTTAACGTAATGCAATTACCGGTAACTATAAATCCTAGACTATTTGGCATCCCCTTATAGCTAGGTGTCGCTAATGTGTTTAGCGATATCTATTTATCCAAATTACCACTTTTATTTATCGTTTCGTATGCAAGTTTTGTGGCTATCTTTATTATATACTAATATTATTAAACTTATGAATTGCTCACCGACCTTTGTGTTGACAAACTTTATTTTATGAAATGTTGCAGGTTTGCATCTTGGTTGATTTATGATTGTGAAGAAAACGACATCAAAGACCTTAGGATATTAGTAAAAATGAACAATATCAATTTGCCATATTTTGTGATATCTTGTTCTTGGTTATTTTATGGATAATTGTTATGTGACATTTTCGATGTTGTGAAATGAAATGAGTTTATTAAATATTGTCACTTTAATTAGTGTCATGTGCTTATGGACAATCGTTACACCTCGGCATGTTCCGCCGCCTTTGGTCGGGGTGTGACAGATTGGTATCAGAGCCATGACAATAGGATAGGTGGTTAGACGTAACGACCTAGTATTGTTATGCTTAGGGTCCTATACGTGTGCTCATACGTGTTTACTCTATTTTGATTGTTCATATTGCATATTCTTTATAAACTTGTTTAAAATTCACCAATATCCCAAATGTTCACATACACACACTTTCATAGTATTTCCAAGGTATCCTTACCTTAAAACGCAAAAAGTAGATTTTCATTGTGTTTTATTGATTACAAGATTAACTTGGATCCCGTTATTTATAATCCCTTAAAGGTTGCATTTATATCGGGTTCGTAGCCCTCATAGGAAGCGAGACATTATAAAACGACCATTTGACAAAAAGATTCCAAGAATCGAATGTGATTTACTTACCTGGAATGATGGGATTATAGTGCTCGTTTTCTAGGCCACAAACCATGTTATACATGTCAATACTTTAAGTAGTAGAATGCGAGCGTTCCGGTCGCCATCCTAATTTTTCGGTGTCAAAACAATAGAACTACGGTGATTCGTGGACTAGTGCTTTGACATGACGTTGTATCCCGATTTATGGTGTTATTATCGTTATTTGAGTCGAAAACATGAAAAAAAAATTGCGGTGATTCGTGCACATGTTTAGACTCCAACGTTGTGTTTTATAAAAAAAAAAATTTTTTAAGTTGGAATATCAAATCATGGTGGTTCATGTACGATTTTCCGACTCTATAAACCTCAAAATCTCAAATTTTTAAGCTTTAACCCCTCAAAATCTCAAAATCATTTACGATTGTTTCCAGTTTGTTGTTTATATACAAAGATTTATATTTTATCTAACACTAACATCTACTCCTCACTAACTCTAGGATTCACAATCAAAAAGAAAATTTAACTTCACCTTATTCTTATTTTATACACTCTCATATCCATTTCTTTTTTACCTAAAACTTATTCCATTTCTTTATAATCTTTTAGCATGCCTCCACTAAGATCGCGCAAGAGCACCAACCGACGTATGGCTGCTTTTATCATCAAGAAAATGGCCGCTGTGATTCCCGAACTTGTAACTCAAATCCAAGCTACCCAAACCCGTATCCTACCCATATAAGCAATTTACTAGTGCCAACCCAACCGAATTCTGGGGTACGAACTGTGCGACTACCTTGTTGCAATGGTTCGAGTCTATGGAGAATGTGTTTAGATATAGCGAGTGCCCCGAAGCGAAAAAGACAAATTTCGCTTCAAGCATGTTTAGAAAAACCGCTCTAACATGGTGGGGTAGTGTCATGCATCTCCAAGGGTCGGAAACGGCTATGGCTCTTCCATGGTCCGACCTCAAGGCATTCATGATGAAGAAGTTTTGTCCCAAACACGAACTTCAAAAGCTTGAGGAGGAATTTTGGAACATCAAGCAAGATAGTGGTGATAACGCCGCTTACTCACTCCGTTTCCACGAGTTGAGCATTCTCGTCCCTCATTTGGTTACCCCGGCTGAGCGTGAGCTTGACAAATACATTGGGGGTTTACCTATGCAAATCCGGGACTCAGTCATGAGTAGCAAACCGGTGAATCTTGAGGATGCCATTACTCTAGCCGGTGCGCTATCGGAGAATCATGTGAAAACGGGTACCCTAACCCTCAAGAAACCAAACGAAATAGCCAAACCCGAGCCCGCACCACAAGCCAAGGTTGAACCCGCACCACAAGCCATTAACTACTCTAACTCTTCCCGTCACAACAATAACAACAACAAGAAGAAACCCAAAACCAACTACCGAAACTATGCCGTTACCCAACCCCAACCTCAACAACAAACCCAAATTCCACCCCAAACCCGAAAACCCTATACCGGTACCACCCCACTATGCAACATTTGCCAACTCCATCACCCACCAAACATGCCTTGTCGCCATTGTACCATTTGTAACCGACTTGGTCATCTCAACACCACATGCCGATCCGCACAACGAACCCAACCTAACCAACCAAACCAAGAAAGAACTTTTCCCCAAAATACTCAACACCGATATGCACCTAACCCACCAAACCAACCTCAACAACCCCGAGCTTGCTACAATTGCGGTGACCCTAACCATTTCCGCAACAATTGTCCTCGCCTCATCCTTACTAACCAAACCATGACCGCACCTTACTACCAAACTCAAGCTTACCAAGTTCAAACCTACCAACCTCAATTTTCCCAACACAATGCACCACTCATCCAACCCATCCAAGCCATACAAGCACCACCTCCTCCACCACCGCAAGCACCTCAAGTCAACCAAGGCAATCAAGGACGAGCTTTCATGATGAATGTTGATCAAGCTCAAGCGGAAAACGATGTTGTGAACGGTATGTTTTTAGTGAACCAACATTTGGCTTCCATTTTATTTGATACGGGTGCCGATAGAAGTTTCATCTCTTTGAAATTTGAGTCAAAAATTGCCGTGTCTCGAACCAAGCTTTCCCGGTCGTTTTCTGTTGAAGTCGCCAATGGGAACTCCATCACCATAAATTCCGTCGTCTGCGATTATACTCTCGTTCTTGCTAACCATAAATTCTCCATCGATCTCATCCCGATGCAAACGGGAAGTTTCGATGTCATAGTAGGCATGGATTGGTTATCTTTACACCGTGCCGAAGTTGTTTGCTTCGATAAATTCATTCGCATTCCGCTTGTTAACGGTAAAATCCTTAAGGTCTTCGGAAAAGCTACTTCGAGAAGGCTTAATCTCATGTCGTGCTCTCAATCGCAAAAATACTTACGCCAAAAGTATGCTCCGCTCCTGGCTCTCTTGGCGACAAAAGACAAAAAGGAAAGGAAAATCCAAGATATTTCTATTGTTCGTGATTTCCTCGATGTCTTTCCCAACGATGTCACCGGTCTTCCACCCGCTCTTTCGATTGAATTTCGAATCGATCTTGTGCCCGGCGCGATGCCTGTGGCCAAGGCTCCTTACCGTTTGCCCCGTCAGAAATGCAAGAATTATCGAACCAACTCGAAGAACTTTCCAATAAAGGTTTCATTCGTCCTAGCTCTTCTCCTTGGGGCGCTCCTGTTCTCTTCGTGAAAAAGAAGGATGGTTCGTTTCGTATGTGCATCGATTATAGGGAACTTAACAAAATCACTATTAAAAATTGTTATCCATTGCCACGAATCGACGACCTATTCGACCAATTTTAAGGCGCAACTTGCTTCTCCAAAATCGATCTTTGATCAGGTTATCATCAATTGCGTGTTCGCAAAGAAGACATACCAAAAACCGCTTTCCGTACTCGATATGGACATTTCGAATTTTTGGTTATGCCCTTCGGGTTAACAAATGCACCTGCGGTGTTTATGGACCTCATGAACCGCGTTTGCAAACCATTCCTCGATAAATTCGTTATTGTCTTTATTGATGACATTCTCATCTTTTCAAAATCCAAAGCCGAACATGAGCATCATTTGCGTTCCATTCTCGAACTTCTTAGAAACGAACGACTTTATGCCAAGTTCTCCAAATGCGAATTTTGGCTGGAGCAAGTTCAATTTTTGGGACATATCGTAAACAACAAAGGTATTCATGTTGATCCCGCTAAAATTGAGGCCGTTAAGGATTGGAAAACTCCAACAACTCCCACGGAAATTCGATCCTTCCTCGGTTTAGCCGGATATTATCGACGTTTCATTCGAAACTTTTCCAATATCTCTTTGCCTCTTACCTCCCTCACTCATAAAGGAAAACAATTTGATTGGGGTTCGAAGCAAGAAAAAGCCTTTTGTACTCTCAAGGACATGCTTTGCAATGCTCCCATTTTAACCCTTCCTGATGGAAACGACGATTTCGTGATATTTTGCGATGCCTCTCATCAAGGTCTTGGTTGTGTCCTCATGCAACGAGGTCAAGTCATCGCTTACGCATCAAGGCAACTTAAGGTCAACAAGAAGAACTACACGACTCATGATCTCGAACTTGGTGCCGTTGTTTTCGCTCTCAAAATCTGGAGATATTACCTTTATGGTACGAAATGTGTGGTTTTTACCGATCATAAAAGCCTTCAACACATTTTTGACCAAAAAGATCTCAATATGAAACAACGACGATGGGCCGAATTACTTAGTGATTACGATTGCGAAATTCGTTACCATCCCGGTAAAGCGAATGTTGTCGCCGATGCCCTAAGTCGAAAGGTTAATGTTAAATCCGTTCTGCTTCTAAGCGTTGTCATTCAAACCGATCTTCAAATTCGAATCTTCCAAGCTCAACGTACCTCCGTTGAAGAAGGTAACATGTATGACGAAATGTCATGTGGAGCCGAACTTCAACTCGAAACCAAACCCGATGGTCTTTTATACTTTCTCAATCGTTTGTGGGTTTCAAATCGCGATGACCTTCGTACTTGTATACTCGACGAAGCTCACAATTCGCGGTATTCCGTTCATCCTGGTGCGGATAAGATGTATTTCGATCTTCGTGGTACCTTTTGGTGGCCGGTTATGAAAAAGGACATAGCGTTATTCGTATATAAATGTCTTACTTGCTCAAAAGTTAAAGCCAAACATCAAAGACCTTTTGGTCTACTCGAGCAACCACCGATTCCCGTTTGGAAATGGGAAGACATTGCTATGGACTTTATCACTAAATTACCCAACACCCAAAAGGGCAACGATAGCATTTATGTGATCATCGATCGTTTGACCAAATCTTCTCATTTCATTCCGATCCGCGAGAAGTATTCTGTCGAGCAGCTTGCTCAAATCTATGTTCGAGAAATCGTGTGCCGACACGGTTTACCATTGACTATTATCTCTGACCGTGATGCTCGTTATACCTCTCATTTTTGGCGTTCACTTCAAGAAGTTTTAGGAACACGTCTCGATCTTAGCACCGCTTATCATCCTCAAACGGACAGTCAATCCGAACGTACAATACAAACTATCGAGGATATGCTACGAGCATGTGTTCTTGATTTCGGTGGGAATTGGGATTCTCACATTCCGTTCATTGAGTTTTCTTATAACAATAGCTACCATTCGAGCATTGAGATGGCTCCTTTCGAAGCTCTTTACGGTCGTAAATGTCGTTCTCCGATAAGTTGGAACGAAGTCGGTGAAGCTCAAATCATGGGACCCGAAATGGTTCAAGAAGCCACCGACGTTATTGATCGAATCCGTAAGAACCTCCTAGCCGCTAGAAGTCGTCAAAAGAGTTACGCCGAAAAACGGCGAAAACCAATCGAATTTAATGTTGGTGATCTTGTCATTCTAAAAGTATCTCCTTGGAAGGGGGTAGCCCGTTTCGGAAAGAAAGGTAAACTAGCTCCTCGTTTCGTTGGTCCTTTTAAAATCCTTGAGCGTGTTGGAAAAGTAGCTTATCGACTCGAACTACCGGAAGAACTTACCGGTGTTCATCCGACATTTCATGTTTCAAATCTTAAAAAGTGCTTAGCCGGGGGTAATCTCCATATACCTCTCGACGAAGTACATGTCGATGAGTCGATTGTCTTGGTTGAACGACCCGTTGAGATCATGGATCGCAACGAGAAGAGAACCAAGCGTAGCCGTATTCGGTTAGTCAAAGTTCGATGGAAATCACGGCGCGGCGCGGAATTCACTTGGGAGCGAGAAGACAAAATGAAAGAGAAGTATCCACATTTGTTCGCAGCATCGTCTTCGTCTTAATTTCGGGACGAAATTTCCTAAAGTAGGGGATACTGTGGCATTCGTCAATTTCGGGTCTTGCTTGTATTCGTTTTTGTATTTGTTTATTATGTAAAACTACCCGATTTGTAAACCAAAGCTTATGTTATAATCAAAATGATGGATTTATGTTACAATATTGTTTCACACTTGTTGGGTCTTGAAAACATCCTATTTTTATTTATTTATTATTTATTTATTTATATTGTTGTTTTGTGTTTTTGTCTTGATCCATTTTGCATGAAAACTCTTGTGTCTCACACCCATATTTGACCACCAACATTACCCTATATATACACCACCTTTCCTCTTCATTTTCCTTTGCTACAACTCTAAAAAAAAAAAAAAAAAAATCTCTCAAACATCAAAGATTCAAGGTTATCTTTTTAAGTGTTCTTGAAGGTTTTTAGTCTTTCATCTTAATTAGTTTATGTAGCCTTATTAATACTTGTTTATGGTTGTGCAACATATATATAATATACACCCCTTGTTTACCTTTGGTAGTTACTTCTCTGATTCCGGTCGGTGAGGTTTCGGACCCCATAAGGCAAGGCTTCATGGAGGACTTCGTGTCCTTGATATATATACATCTATATAACTTGTTCATACATATTAATATTACTTATTTTAGTTTGTTGGTCATGTTTACAAGTTCCATGGTTATGGGTTTTTAAGAGTCTATGCTTCGGTTTAACCGTAAATAGCTCTAAACCGTAAACCGAACTTTGTTACTAGTTTTGTTTGTTTAAACATACTTAGTGTTAGATCTAAGTTTCTAAAATCATTTTTACAAATTCTATGGTTATGGGTTTGTAGAATCTTACCTCGGTCTTAACCAGAAACACGATCCGAACCGAAAACCGAACTTTTGTTTAAAGACTTTATTGTTAACTTTTGATATTTTTTATTTGTACATTATTATACAAGTTATTTAGTGTTTGGACATGTGGAAACCATCTATGAACTTGTTGTAAGATGGAAACCGAACCAAACCGATTCTTGCTCGCTTAAGACACACAAGTGTGTTTTTTTTTAGCCATCAAGACTTGTATATTTCTTTAAAAATAGTTACAAATTAATTTTTAAATATTTTCTTAAGTGCTTGGAAATGTTGGATCCAACTTGATCTCATAACAAAGTTTGGACCGACAAAACCGAACACTCGCTTAACGTGCGTTGTTAGTTCTAAAACAATGGAACTACATACTTGGTTAAGTCTTATTAAATTTTATTGAGTTATCTCATAACATTCAATATTTTGGAAAGTTGACTTTGGGTTTGACCAATTATCAAGACCCGAACCGACAACCCAAACACTCGATAAAAAAAAACCCGTTTTAGTTTCTTTATTCCAAAGGGATTTGCATTCTTGCATTTTACCCACCTTATTACTTAACATAGGTTGAGTAAATATTAAGGTTAGATACTTTAACCCGGTTTCGAGCAAACTTACATTTTTAAAGGGTTATTATTATAAATTCTTAAATAGTCACATTTTAAACCTTGAACTTTAATTATTTACATTTCTCAACATTTATTTTGTTTAAAGACCTTCAAGACAATCTTTCTAAATTCAAGACTTCTTTTCTTTTTAGGCATTGTGCGTTAAACTCGTCATTCCGACAAATCTCCAAATTATCATCTTTCAAGTTTACTACTTGAAGGTGAGTACTTCATACCCCATTTTTCATCTTTTATTTTGGGGGTGACATTTCATACTTATTCAACAAAATGCTTTATATTTGAATCTTAAACCACAAACGTAGTTGTATACTTTACCTAAATAATTGCTCGATTTGGTGTTCTATGCTTATATGCCTATGTGTTTATCGCTTTTGGTTGGTGAAACTATAAAATCCTAGACTATTTGGCATCCCCTTATAGCAAGGTGTCGTTAACGTAATGCAATTAATGGTAACTATAAAATCCTAGACTATTTGGCATCCCCTTATAGCTAGGTGTCGCTAATGTGTTTAGCGATATCTATTTATCCAAATTACCACTTTTATTTATCGTTTCGTATGCAAGTTTTGTGGCTATCTTTATTATATACTAATATGATTAAACTTATGAATTGCTCACCGACCTTTGTGTTGACAAACTTTATTTTATGAAATGTTGTAGGTTTGCATCTTGTTTGATTTATGATTGTGAAGAAAACGACATCAAAGACCTTAGGATATTAGTAAAAATGAACAATATCAATTTGCCATATTTTTTGATATCTTGTTCATGGTTATTTTATGGATAATTGTTATGTGACATTTTCGATGTTGTGAAATGAAATGAGTTTATTAAATATTGTCACTTTAATTAGTGTCATGTGCTTATGGACAATCGTTACACCTCGGCATGTTCCGCCGCCTTTGGTCGGGGTGTGACAATTTCATCAACATACCAGTCCTTAACTTAGGGTTTCGGCTAGTGCACAAAAACGAACTTTTGAACCGTAAAAACGCCGTTTCAACCATTTAATCCGTGTTTATGGCCAAAAAAACTATCAAAACAGGTTCCTTACCGTGTTTATGATCAAAACATGTTTATGGACCATTTTTTAGGATTTTTACACGGTTAGGAATGATTTTTAGTAACAAGACATGTTTTTATGGTATTAAACAAGTTTAAACAAGCATAAAAGCTACTTATTTAAGCCCCTTGCCTTAGGGTTTGAAGGTTTTTGGCTGGAACAAAGTTTATGTACAGAATTTTCAAGAAATAATGTTGAAAATATCTTGTATCTAGTTTAAATGTGAAAGAATAAAAAGGGGGGCTGTTGTTTGCGATCGGACCATCATGGGCCCACCTTGGGCCCATTTTGGCCCAAGTTTCTGATTTCTCAAGCCCAAATACGAAAAGCCCGGTCCAAATTTAATTCGGGTTCGGTTTTTGGCGCGAAAAACTTATCGGGTGCGTTAAACAACGCGAAAACGAGTGTTTTTCGGCTAATTTTGTGTAAAATTATAAAAGCATACTATATGTTTGTAAAAATCAAAAATATTTTCACGGATCGCTTAAAACATTTCAAATAAGTGTTTGGTAAGTCTTTTTCGGCTTAACGGATGATACAATGCTTGGTTTGTAACTATCTTTTGCGTTTAAATCTATATCGGGTAGTTAAACGAGCATATTTTCGTTTAACTTGTTTGCTATCAAACTAAGGCTATATTTCTAATGTTTTAGCTTGTATAGATCGTATATCACTTATAGATGGCCCCCCGAGATATCTGGGTCATAACCCGACCCGTTCGGTTAATCGTTCGTTTGTTATGCAAAACGTGCGTATTTGCTTAAACGGTAAATACGAGCTGAGGTGTACCTCGTTTTGGCTCAAATGTCACAATTTCCTTTTTACCTCAACTTATAAGGTGAGTTTTTTACAACCCCTTCTTAAACGTTTTCATATTTTGGGGTAACATATGTATTTATTACAAACTCAAGAATTATGATTTCGATTGCAAACTACAATTCACTATATGGACTTGTGTGTTAATTGATTACTTGCTCGAATTTACTTGCACATGGTAGCCTCAATAAATATGATCATACGCTCCCCTTTGCACTCAGGTCCATTGTATCGAGTGGAAAAGGGCCTCATTATCCGAGTACGTTGGTTGTTACCAACTGGAAAGAACCTTACTTTTGCGATTACCCGAGTACGTTGGTTAATACCAACTGGAAAGGACTTTACTTGCTCGTTTATCATTTGTCCATGAATTGTATGATTTTTATGTATTTATATAAAACTATGGGAACTCACCAACTATGAGATGGTTGGCATTATTTTATTCATATGTTACAGGTACCGTGAATAGAAGATGATACTTGGAGAAGACACTAGACTTAGGTTATTTAAACAAATGGATAAAATGTTTATTTGTAATTATTTTTCCTTGTATTCTTTGTTTGCAAACTTGTGTATACGATGTTTAAATCAATTAATGATAATATTATCACTTAATAGTGTCACGTGTGTTTTGAACAATCTGTACATCACACTCGGGCATTTCCGTTTAAGCCGGGGTGTTACATAGTGTAACAAAGGTTATAGAATATTTAGTTAAACCCAGTAAGTCTGAAATTTGAAATCATGTTTGAAAAATCCTATAAAGATTGTTTCATGTTGCATTAGATTCCTATGGTTTAAAAGCAAAAATAACTGCTTTAACATACGGGCATGGCTGGCTTGTTTGGTTTGTTGGCTCATAATGAATGTTAGTTTATTATTTCGTTGGTCCGCACTTTATAAGCAGATTCTAAGAACACATTTGAATAGAAATCTAGGCTTAAAAATAGGTATGGATGATCACATTCTCTGATAATAACCAATGATATACAACATCAGAAATGAAGATGGTGGAACTGGTTCAGGTATGTTTTGCTCTTTTTATTTGTCAAATTCATCTACTTTATTGAAGTGACCGACTCGTAGACTCGGATACAGGAGCGAAAAGTTTAAAATGATTTATCTTTTACTCTTTCATTGCCAATACAAATGTGATTTCTAACCGGAGTTGCTATTTGGGATGCGGAAGCCTAACAAGATTCTTTTGGTAAAAGGTAAATTCTTTAATCCAAAACTTATTATGATATGCTCTTCTTTTGTCAAATATATATGTTTTACTAACATCTAATTTTTATGTGTGTGAGGTTGCTTTTGCTCTCTACCCAAACAAGGCAAGGAGTTGTGGTGTCCATCATTCATGGCGGGCTTCAAGAGAAACTTGTTTCTGTTTGTTTTTTATTTTTAAAATATAATAATACATGTCATTTTAAATACTTAAAGAAGCGCACACAATAGGACATTGGGCTAATATAGTCGATATGGACTAGCAGACCAATAGGGTCGATACGGAATTACCGACCAGTAGGGTCAATAGGATGTAGATGATGTTCATTTTTCAACAGTTTCAAAATGGCATGCTTGTTATATTTATAAAAAACAAAAAGGAATCTCACTGAAGCCTGTCTTGAACGAAAAACAGCAACCTGGTGTTCGTGTCTGTTCATCTCTAATTAAAGTACTCATTTTTCATAAATGGTACTTTAGTGGGTAGTGGGTAGCCAGTGTAAACTTTTTAACTATGCCAACTATAAATTTGAAAATTATTATTTCCTGTCCCAAACCCTGGTAAAGGAGGAGGGTTTATACCTTAAAAATTTCCCGTCAATTTCACCCATTAACCCAACATGAACAAGCCTGGTTACTCGAAAAATGATTGTTATTGGGGGTCGGATATGATATCAGATAGAAACTGAACAGGTTTAACAATTACACTGATTTTGATCTACTCCTTGTCTACCTTCTTTAGCCTGATCTGGCATCTAACTTTTGTGGACAACATTTGAACATTAACATAAGGCAGCACTGATATGTGCTTTCTCAGAGTATACGGTTTGCTAGCTTATACATGATGCAGGCTCTGGGTGTTCTTCGGGTTAATTTTTTGGGTTTCGGGTTTTTCAGATCGGGTTTCAAAGTTTTAAATCCAGACCCGAAACCCAACCCAAATCTCTCACGGTTTCTTCAGATTCGGGTTTTTTTTGGTTGGGTTAATCGGGTTTAGAGTATCCTGGAAAAAAAACTGCATTGCTAATTTAAATGTAACATATTCTTCTTTACTAGTAAAGTAAATAAACTAATAACAAAAAACAAAAATAAATCGATAAAACATCATAAAAAGAGTCAAATTTAACAAAGTTCAACTATAGTAAACAAGACCGTCATAATCGTCTTCAGCATGTCGTGATCAGGTTGTTGGATTAAAGTTGTTTTCAGCCATAAATTGAAATATTAAAAAATAATAACCAATCGATTCATAATAGATGGAACGAGAAAAATTGACTTGGACTAAATTTTATAATGTCAGCAGTTAAAACTTGGCCTATAATACCTAAAATATATATGGTTTTAAAACTAAAATTTTATTCGAGTTGACTCGAAACCTAAAATTCGGACCTAAGAACCAACCCGAATTACTTTGGATCGGGTTAGTTCGGGTTCGGTTTCGGGTTTTCTCAGGTTGGGTTTCAGGTATGACAACCCTAATGCAGACAGGGTGATATAGTTTGCATTCTTGGATTACAAAGATAAGTGAAATTCTATGTTTTTAACTACAGGGCTCATTGTTCTTACTCTACTTAGTACTAATTAATGCCTCATTATGCACGTAAGATTCGATATTGTAACTTAGGTTTTTACTTTTTACAGTGTGATGACTTGTACAAGAAAGGAAGAACTATTATGCCTATTGAATCTCTGGCTTGCACTTTGACCCACCTAGCAAACAACATAAATATGATCTGACATCAATATTTTGTGGACAGCATTTGAAAAGGTTGAGATGTCAAACAATAATGAGAAGCACTTTAAATACATATGTGCATCCCCTGTATACGGTTTTCTAGCTTATACATAATGGAGGGGCGGTATAGTTTGCATTCCTAGATTACAAAGTTAAGTTCATTCTTATGTTTTTTTACTATAAGATTTGTTGTTTTTACTAGGCTTAGCACGCCATACATTCAAGATTCAATATTGTAACTTTGCTTATTTTTGTTTAAAACATGACAACTTGTCCAAGAATATTGGATCTCAGGTTTGCACGTTGCATAATGTCAGTTTCATCTGTGCTTAACATAATATACTATTTGCATGCATAATGAGCACTTTTGGATATGATTTGGCAATCACATATTTAACTTCCTGCATAATCGGTAAGTTACTATTCAACGCATTGTTTCTTTTATTTGAAATGCTACGTTTTCTCATAGAGTAGAAAATACATTTTGCCAGTTACAAATTAGTCTCTTAGGTTACAACATACGTAGAAGCAACCAGATTAGCAAGCGCCACCTAGTAAGTTAGCCTCTTTCTTTTAAAAGCTATATATTTGGTTTGTTTCTTTTGTCTTCGGTTCATGTGCTAGTATAATAGTTATGGTAGTGTAACAAAAGTATTAGAAAATAAGTTAAACCCCGTATGTCTGAAATTTGAAATCATGTCTGAAAAATCCTATAAAGATTGTTTAATGCTAGATTAGATTCCTACAGTTTAAAAGAAAAAATAACTGCTTTAAGTCTTTAGCATACGCACATGGCTGGATTGCTTGGTTTGTTGATTCCTAACGAATATTAGTTTATTATTTTGTTGGTCGATGTACGCTTTATATATAGATTCTAAGAACACATTTGAATAGAAATCTAGGCTTGAAAATAGGTATGTTACCGTTTCTCTCCCAAGTAAATTCGTTTGTCTTCTGACAAAGTACATTATACAATACTTCTATTATACATCAGTCTTATCAAACAATTTTTATTATCTAATTTTGTCAAGTTTTAACTAATGTACGTCTAAAGTTCTGTATCATAAAATAAGAAGACGAGTTCAGTTAAGTACAAATTGTTCAGCAGTTAGTTTTACTAATCTGGTAATTTCAGTACTTATGTGATCTGTTCACATGGAACAAAACTGAACCATACGACACACTTTCAAATTTTCAATCATTTAAAGGACACTTATGTTTTAGCATACTATTTTAACAAATTTAAGCCTAGACATCATAGAATAGTATCCGGAATAAGCACATAAATTATGTAGCAAGATCCAAGCTTGTAATGCCTATTAAGAAAACATCTGTTATCTTTTTAATTTATAACCGAGCATATTATCTTCCAACATTGCTCATCACTCATGAAACATGTTACACCAGTACTTATGAAAAAGATCACAAACCATACACCTCGATTCACTAAAAAAACAGAAATACATGGCTTCGCTGATATTGGTTAGTATTTTCAAACGCCTCCTACTCATTTCAGATATCCCTATCTCAAAACTGCATTGTTAACTTGTTCTCTCCTTAAATCTGCAAGCTTTAAATAATCACTGGAAATGCACGTTATTAGTTTGTCTTTCATGATAAGAGTTGTTTTTGCTTAAGTGGTGAAGAAACACTAAGGTGCTGTTTGTTTTTGCAGACATAAACTGTCTGTAAGCTGATTTCATCTGTTTTTATGTCTGCAGCTGAAGATGTGGTCTGAAGCTCTGTAAGCTGAAAAAATAAGACTGTTTGTTTTTATAAAATTAACAGAAGATGAACAAAATTGATGTTTGAGAGAGAAACTGAACGGATTGTATGAATCACGATAAAACTTCTCGACTCTTTCAATTTATATAAGCAGACCAAATCAGCCCAAAACACAACCACCAGAACGAGGTGGTCGAACGGCGGTGGTCGAACGGTTTAATGATGAAGCAGCGGGGGGTCGACGGAGGTGGTCGAACGGTGGTTATGGCGGCGGTATGGCGACCGAACCAAGGGAGAGAGCAGGAGGCGGTATGGCGGTGGTTATGGCGACCGGAACCAAGGGAGAGAGGAAGAGAAGGAGTGTACCTGGAGGAGCAGAGGCGGTGGCGATGGCTGCCGGCGAGTGGAGGAGCGACGGAGGCGGTGGCTAGGGTTGGAAGGGCTGGACGACCGGTTGTGGAGGATGAAGACGTTTGAAGCATGTTTCAATAGCTTTTGTTTTAAGAAGTTATAAGCTGTTTGCAGATATTATTCTTTTAAAAAAACAAACTGTCTTCACAGCTGATTGTCTGCGCGCCTGCAGACATTACTCTCCTGAAGATGTTTGAAGCAAAAACAAACATCACCTAAGTGAACCCACAGGCAGATTATAGATAATCTAGGGGTTAAGTAATGTTTCCCACGAATGAGGTCTAGCAGAGAAGGTTGTTCTTCAGGGGACCTGCAAAACAGACACCGTAAGCTCGTCACTGAGAAGGGGGGGTTCCTCCTTGTGACCACCCTCCGGCGTGAGAATCAGACTAGATTGCTCTGAATATAAGTGTATATTAAGATATTGCTAGATAAGATTGAGATAACAGATGATGTCCTTACCATTCCAAGGTGTTGGAGTATTTATAGCCGAAGGTAGGTTTCCAAGCAGGTATAGCCGGCTGAATAGTATTCCTGTTCTACCAACAGTGGATCACGCACAAGCCATGCTGGTTGGTGGATAGGTTACGTCCAACAGTAATAAGGTCGGCTGTATACTGTTCCTTTTACTGCCGGCTACGCACTGTTCCACCAACTGTAGGCTGCGCACGTCCCATCGTAAGGGTTGGTGAGTAGGCAGCGGCTAATAGTGACAAACAGTACTAGAGGGTGCTCCTCCTCGTATTGTTGTCGGTGAGCTGTCACCCTGTGATTAGTTCATGGGCTGCTCTGGTCAAACTGTCTGTTCCGCCCATACCTTAGTAGGTATAGTACGAAATACCTTCCAGAAGCATACGGACTGGCTCATTTAGGCGGGAGTGTTCCCGCCTTGCTCATTCCTTCATGTGACTACTGAAGTAACGAATGCCTTGTGCGTGTAGCCTTGCTGTTAGTGCGGGTAGCCTTCCCTGATGGCTTGTATCCGCAGCTGCGGGAACAGGCGGGGTACTTCACCATTGGGAGGCTTTCCCTGCGGGTACAGCTGGCGTACTGCGCGTAAGGTTCTTTGAGCATGGTGTGTCCTGCTGGAGCAGTTGGTCATTGCGCAGACGTCCCTGTTCAAGGTGAGTCTTGCGGGTCCAACTGGGCTCTGCTGGGACCTACCTCTTCAAGTCCCCCCAGTCCAATGTTCTTCTCATGAATGTTTAATAAAGTGAGGTGAACTTTTGGACATAGCAAGGGGTTTTGAAAAGGGTATAGTTTTTCGGTTTTCCGTGGTGATTCATCCCGCGGTTTTCCTGATGTCACGCAGAAATTCCCGACTTTTCTGCTTGATCTTTGGGTGTGAAGCGGGTAGGTTTGTAACCTCCTCGCGCGTCAGGAGCGTTGAGTCCCAATTGTGTGGATTCTCCATGGGGTTTTGGTGGTTTTCGACATAGTGATCATTTATGCTGAAACCACCAATTCCATCTTGGAGTTTCAAACAATATAGTTCTCGACGTTCCCGTCGTGCGGGAATGTTATTCACGTTTCCGCAAGCATGGCCCAGAAGATCCTTCTTGGTTTGAATTCCCTACAGAGTGCTAAGTACGTGAAGGGTTTTGCCTTGACACTGTACCCGCACTCGTCTTACGGTTACTTTACTTCCAAGGTATTCTTGGCTTCAATTCCCTGCGGGTGCTCGGTATGTGAAGGGTTTTGCCTTGACACTGTACCCGCATCCGTCTGACGGTTACTTGGTTGCCAAGTTATTCTTGGCTTCAATTCCCTGCGGGTGCTAGGTATGTGAAGGGTTTTGCCTAGAACGTTGCTCATCACTCATGAAACATGTTACACCAGTACTTATGAAAAAGATCACAAACCATACACCTCGATTCACTAAAAAAACAGAAATACATGGCTTCGCTGATATTGGTTAGTATTTTCAAACGTCTCCTACTCATTTCAGATATCCCTATCTCAAAACTGCATTGTTAACTTGTTCTCTCCTTAAATCTGCAAGCTTTAAATAATCACTGGAAATGCACGTTATTAGTTTGTCTTTCATGATAAGAGTTGTTTTTGCTTAAGTGGTTAAACCTTTCAATACAGTAAGTACTGTTAGGGTGAAATTGAGAAGATCGGGTGGGTCAGTGACCCAAATAGTCATTCAAAAAAAAAACAAGTAAAAAAATTCAAGGTATTAGTTAAAAATTACATCTAAATTTGCATGCAAGATGCTTTAATACAGACGGGTATCAACTTAGAATGGGGCCTTTAAGTAAATGTTTAATTTGGCACGGGACAGAACGGGTTGTCACCAAAATGGGTTAAGGTCAAAACAATTCTATCTATTTATTTTTATTTTTTTTTTAATTTTTAAAGTTAACACCAATACGTACTTTTTAACACTCATTTGAAATTGTGTTTCTGTCCAAGGTTATTAATCTATGCAATTTTTGGTAAGGCCCCCGATCCCGGGTTTCCTACTTTTGCTCATGTTGAATTTAGTCATTCACGTAATTCGGAAATCAGAGTTAATTAAAACAAATTGCGGAATATAAAAGTCATACATTCGATCAATCCTTTAAGCACTTGTTTAAAACAAATAACATAAGTCTTAAATGTTTAACATAATTAACACGTGAATCTTCTTCTTAATCGATGTCAGTCTTCATTTTGTTCGCCGCGTGTCTCAATCAAGCAACCAGCCTCATTCTATTCACCTGCGTGCATACTAAAAGTCAGCTACGCTGAGTGAGTTCTAGTTAATCAATTAACATACATTACATTCACGTTCAAACTTATACGCGTCCGAAGATACGTATTTTATATTTTAATTACTATTTCTCATTCATACATACATACATACATACATGCATGCATACACACATACACACATACATACATACAGCATCCATGCATGCATGCACACACATACATACATACATACATACATACATACATACATACATACATACATACATACGTAGGTACTTACATACCTTCTTTCATACTTTCCTATGGTATTCCGTAAACTATCCGACTTCTACTGTCTCAGATACTATTAGGGTCTGGCCCCTTCTGTCTACGATATTTTCAGGGTCTGGTCCCTTCTGTCTCAGATATTATTAGGGTCCGGTCCCTCCTTTCTCAGGTATTATTAGGGTCTGGTCCCTCCTGCCACGGTCTCAGATATTATTAGGGTCTGGTCCCTTCTATCTCAAATATTATTAGGGTCTAGTACCTTTGTCTCGCAGAACCTTACAACCATACGTGTCCAGTCAATCGTCCATACATTAATTTCATACTTTCATTATCATACGTGCCTACTTTACATATCATTTAGTTGCATATATAATTATATTATATGCGCACATTCATACCAACATTCTATAATAATAACATTCAATACATAGTCATACACGTATCATACACTTATCACTTAGAAAAAGTGTATTAACCATCACGTTGTAGTATGCACACAGCCCCGAAAAACATCACAAAGAAAGGGGCTAGAAACTCACCTGTTCTTGCTTTACTTTATGATCTTGAACAAATGCCCTTTGGTTGACCCGAACCTTGAACAACTATTAAACGTTAACTATTAAAGTTTAACCGACTAGTGATACTAACGTGATTAATGAACTATGATGTAACTAATTAGATTAACAAAGTTAACTAATTAACAAAGTTAATTATTTAAGTAAGTTAATTATCTCAAGTGCTTGTTTACTAGACATTATCAGGTACACGGTTGCATAATGTCATAGCAGCATGGGTTGGACCCATTTGAAAAGCCTAGTTAGCTAGGCCCATTTGCAAGTCCAGATTCATACGCATGGGTCTGATGCAATTCCATTCGCATGGGCCTGGCTCACACCCATCACCATCCGTAATTTCTATCAGGTGAATACTAGGCTTGACTTCCATGGGGATGAGATTGCTTTGATTGGTGTCCAGTATGTGTATACTCCACTCACAATTCCAAGTGTGAACACAACTATTATTTCATACTAGCTCAGCCAATATGATTAATTCTGTCAATTACCGACAAACTCAACTTTATTTTCTTTTCAAACATGAACTGGACTCTATTCAATTTGTGACGTCTAATTACTCTAATCTCTTTTCACAAAAGTTAACAATTTTCTTAATCGTAGGGAGCCGATCTACTATCATACCGAATCTTATTTTCAAATGAGTTCGTTTAACGAATCTTTTTTGGAGCCGAGCTTTACTCGCTTAACATGAAGTTATCCATTTAACTCGTTTGATGTGAAGTTTGAAACTTTAGTGTTTATAATAATCTGATCTAATGCTCTACCAATTTTCATGCTAAACCAACTATAAATTAACCATCTATTTTAAGAAACTTACCTTTAACGAGCTTAGATTTGGAAAAGAATGTGATGTTTGATGACGTCTCATTTACGTTTCCTTTTAGTCTTGGCTAGATCTACTCATTCGTGAAGTCGGATCTTGAAACCGACACTAAAATGAACCCTTCAAATCTTGAGTTTGTTATGCGTAAAAGAATGGTGTAGAAATTGTGTTGGGAATAAGGGTTTACGGTTTAAGGAGTATTTATACTCCTAGCCCATGGGCCCTTAAATCTACCATGTCTTTCTTAAGCCCATTCTCTAACTAAACCCATTTAGATAAATCCATTTAAATAAATAATTAACTCAATAATAATAATAATGAAATTCCATTTTTTTATTTATCTGAAATTTGGGTCGTTACAAATCTATCCTCCTTATAAGGAGTTTCGTTCTCGAAACCTACTTCGTTCCCATAACGGAATACTCCATATATTCTCCGTTCCAAGCAAATATACGATCTTGCCTAACCCGTACTTAGCATTTCTTGACATCTACTTAGGTCCATTGCCTCAGAATCATCGAGTGGTTTCCTTGAGTTTTAGTTGTCTTGGGTAGGTTGCCCATGAAGTTCTCGATGATACCTTTCTTTGTCCAAACTTAGCAAGTCCTCATACTTCCCTCAATCATATCCCTTTCGTAAACTTCACGCATAAACATCGTACTTACCGTCACAGTCATAGTCTTTAATCGATTCTAACCATCTTCTATGTCTCATATTCAGCTCCTTCTGCTCGAAAAAGTACTTCAAACTCTTATGGTATGTATAAATAGTACACGTGGTACCATACCAAGTAGTGTCTCCAGATTTTGAGAGCATGCATTACAGCTGCTAACTCTAGGTCATGTGTCGGGTATGTACTTCCGTGAACCTTCAACTGTCTGGACGCATACGCTATGACCTTCCCTCGTTGCATCAACACGCAACCTAACCCACGATGCGAGGCATCGGTACAAACTACTAAATCCTCATTACCATCGGGTAAAACAAGGATTAGAGCATGCGTGAGTCTTTTCTTCAATTCTTCGAATGCTTCTTCTTGAAACTTGCCCCAACTAAAGAACACGGTCTTTTGGGTCATACCGGTCAACGGTGCGGCTACCTTAGAGAAGCCTTCGACGAATCTCCTATAATAGTCAGCCAACCCTAAAAAACTGCGTATCTCAGTTGGGTTTTGCGGAGTCTTCCAATTTTTTATCGCTTCAATCTTCGATGGGTCCATGGTAATATCCTCGGGATTGATTATGTGACCTAGAAACTGTACCTCTCGTAGCTAAAACGGGAATTTCGAGAATTTGGCATATAGTTTCTCGTCCTTTAAGACTTCTAATACTTCTCTCAAATACTTAACGCGGTCAGGATCGCTCTTCTAATAAATCTCAATGAAAACGATAACCGACTTGTCTAACATCGGCCGACATACCCTATTCATCATGTCCAAAAATTCTGCGGGAGCATTCGTTAGACTGAACGACATCACGAGGAACTTGTATTGTCCATACCGCGTTCGAAACGCTATTTTAGGGTCTGGTCTCTTCTGTCTCAAATATTATTAGGGTCTGGTCCCTTCTATCTCATATGTTATTAGGGTCTGGTCCTTTGTCTCACATAACCTTACAACCATACGTGTCCAGTCAATCGTCCATACATTAATTTCATACTTTCATTATCATACGTGCCTGCTTTACATATCATTTAGTTTCATATATAATTATATGTATACGCACATTCATACCAACATTCTATAATAATAACATTCAATACATAGTCATACACGTATCATACACTTATCACTTAGGACAAGTGTATTAACTATCACATTGTAGTCATACACAGCCCCGAAAAACGTCACAGAGAAAGGGGCTAAAAACTCACCTGTTCTTGCTTTACTTTCTGATCTTGAACAAACGCCCTTTGGTTGACCCGAACCTTGAACAACTGTTAAACGTTAACTATTAAAGTTTAACCGACTAGTGATACTAACGTGATTAATGAACCAGGATCCAACTAATTAGATTAACTAAGTTAAGTAATTAACTAAGTTAATTATTTAAGTAAGTTAATTATCTCAAGTGCTTGTTTACTAGACATTATCGAGTACACGGTTGCATAATGTCATAGCCGCATGGGCTGGACCCACTTGAAAAGCCTAGTTAGCTAGGCCCATAAGCAAGTCCAGATTCATACGCATTGGACTGATGCAATTCTATTCGCATGGACCTGGCTCACAAACATCACCATCCGTAATTTCTATCAGGTGAATACTAGGCTTGACTTCCATGGGGATGAGATTGCTTTGATTGGTGTCCAATGTGTGTATACAACACTCACAATTCCAAGTGTAAACACAACTATTATTTCATCCTAGCTCAGCCAATATGATTAATTCTTTCAATTACCGACAAACTCAACTTTATTTTCTTTTCAAACATGAACTGGACTCTATTCAATTTGTGACGTCTAATTACTCTAATCTCTTTTCATAAAAGTTAACAACTTTCTTAATAGTAGGGAGCCGATCTACTATCATACCGAATCTTATTTTCAAATGAGTTCGTTTAACGAAACTTTATAGGAGCCGAACTTTACTCACTTAACATGAAGTTATCCATTTAACTCGTTTGATGTCAAGTTTGAAACTTTAATGTTTATAATTATCTGATCTAATGCTCTACCAATTTTCATGCTAAGCCAACTATAAATGAACCACCTATTTTAAGAAAACTTGCCTTTAACGAGCTTAGATCTGGAAAAGAATGTGATATTTGATGACGGCTCATTTACACTTCCTTTTAGTCTTAGCTAGATCTACTCATTCGTGAAGTCGGATCTTGAAACCGACACTAAAATGAACCCTTCAAATCTTGAGCTTATTATGCGTAAAGAATGGTGTAGAAATTGTGATGGGGAATAAGGGTTTAGATAAATCCATTTAGATAAATCCATTTAATTAAATAATTAACACCATAATAATAATAATAATGAAATTCCATTTTATTATTTTTCTAAAATTTGGGTCATTACATTTTTTGTATGAGCAAGTTTGTTGAATACATTCAGGTACTTGAGAAAAGATTGAAAATAATAAAAGTCACATTAAATACATTTTTTTCTTGTTGGATCCACCCAAGAAGTTTTGGTATTTTTGGTGTGGGTTGGGTTTGAGTTGATCTCGTAAGTTGTGTGTTTTTTTCTTGCCCCAATATTATACTTTTTTCTCTTAAGTAGTTACGTCTTTGAGAGGAGGGTAACTGTGTCATTTTGATTTTTGTTACATATTTTTTAAACCTAATTTATGTTCTATTCCTTGTTCTTTCTTGCATTTTTGACTCATGGTGGCCTGCACGAGCCTACTAATAATGAGCTTGAATGATCTGACCTGACATTAAATTTTTATTGTAAACATTTTAGACAGATATGATCTGACATCAAGCTTTTGTGGACAACATTTGTTGTATACGGTTTGCTGGTTTGTACATAATGCATGGGCAATGTAGTTTGCTTTCTTAAATCACATAATAGTGAATTTCATATGTGCTTAGGCTATCAGGTATGGACACCGGGCTGGAGAGCGGTGCTGGCGGCAACACCGCCCCAGGCTAGTTGGCGCTGCCCAGCGGCAAGGATGCGTGAAAAATTCACCGCCTAAAATGCCGCTAGATCCTTCTTTGAAGTCTTACATAATTATTCATCCATTTTTTTGTTGAGTGTTGTAGAAAAATAATTGATGAAGAAGAAGATAGAGCATGTTGTAATTTTAGAGGTTTTTTTTTTTTAAATGAACACAGATGGAGATTATGTCTGCATACATAAAGAGGATGATAGTTAAACCTAATTTTTTTTAGAATTGGGTTTTCAATGGGTTTGTAAAAAAAAATAGGTACAAATTTTAAAGAATAGGCCAGATTGGAGATTTGGGTGTGTATTTCTTAATAACTTAGAAATTTAATAATTAATTATGATAGTGTTATCAATTATTTAACTTTTAATTTTAGTTACATTAAATTAATCTGAGTTATATAAATATTATAATTTTATCTAAAATGAGGGTAGTTGTGAATTGATTTCTATTTCCATTATATTATGAACAATAGTGAAATGGAGTGTGGTATAATTTGTGTTGACATTACACTATAAAGTAATAAGTTCATGAGTTTTTGAAAAATAGTCTTTAAGAACTGTTCAGCAGTTGTGACTAATATAATAATTTTGGTAGTTAGTTATGTGCAAGTACAAACTGTCCAACCATGGAAGTAAAGTGAGCCATATCATAGGATAGTGAAGAGCTAGGTCCCAGCAGAGCCCAGTTGGACCCGCAACTCACCTTGATAGAGACGTCTGCGCGGTTGGACCCGCAAGACTCACCTTCAAAAGGGACGTCTGCGCAAAGACTAAACCCGCAAGACTCACCTTGAAGAGGGACGTCTGCGCAAAGACCAACTAGATCCGCAGGACCCACCATGCTCAGAGACGTGACGTCCTTACGCGCAGTACGCAAGCTGTTCCCGCAGGAAAAGCCTCCCAATGGTGAAGTACTCTGCCTGTTCCCGCAGCTGCGGATACAAGCCATCAGGGAAGGCTACCTGCGCAGCAAGGCTACACACACAAGGCACTTAACTCTTAAATAATTCAGTAATGTCACCTGAAGAAGGAGTGAGCAAGCCGGGAACACTCCCGCACAAAGCCGGGAAAACTCCCTCCCAAATAAGCCAGTCCGTACGATACTGGAGGATCTTTTGTACTGTAACTGACGAGGTATAAACAAAAGATCTGACCAAAGATACGACAGCTCACTGACAACAGTATGACGAGCAGCACGCTCTTGTACTGTATGTCACTATTAGCCGCTACCTACTCACCAACCTGTCGGAGGACGTGCATAGCCTGCAGTTGGTGGAACAGGAATAGTACACAGCCGGCCTGGTCACTATCAGCCGCTGCCTACCCACCAACCACCAGCATGGCATGTGCGTAGCCCACAGTTGGCAGAACAGGAACACTATTCAGCCGGTTGTACCTGCTTGGAAACCTACATTCGGCTATAAATACTCCAACACCTTGGAACGGTATCATTATCTTATATCTTATCTCATATCTCATATCTTGATATATTACCTGATATCTGCTCTAGTCATTCTCTTAATATACACTTATATTCAAGAGCAAACTAGTCTGATTCTCACGCCGGAGGGTGGTCACAAGGAGGTACCGCCCCTTCTCAGTGACGAGCTCACGGTGTCTGTTTTGCAGGTCATCAGAAGAACCATCTTTGCCGGACCTAACCCCTTGTGGGAAACATCTATTTAACCCCCAGATTATCCGTAATCTGCCCGGGGTCGATTAGTGTTTCTTCATTGGCGCCATCCGTGCATAAAAGCTAGAACTAATTTATTCAGTTTTTTCAAAACCTCCGAAAAGATGGTTAAAGTTACTCCGTTGCCAAAGCCAGCGAATGACCAAGAAACCCCGGTAACCACAACCCCAGCTACTGGGGGGAACACCGGCGAATACACACATTTTACGAACACTACCCCGGTTACCCAAGCGGGGGCAAGTGCAGTAAATTTTACGAACACTACCCCGGTTACCCGAGCCGGGGCAAGTGCAGTAAACAATCCTCCCCTGGGATTCATTGATACCCAGGTGGAAAGACAAAAGACGAGGCCCCCTCGCCAAACACTTGAACAAGTTAAAGCGTGGGCGGAAAAACGTCAAAGGGAATTCCTAGCTGAGTTGGATGAATGCTTGCGTTCACTCCAACAGGCTGACGAATTCGGAAGCACTCAACAGCTCAACATGAGCAATGAGTGCGAGTACTTGGACGACGATTCGGAGGAATCCGACACCGACGCAAACCCTCGCCATAGGGCAAAAGGGAAGCGTAAGGAAACGGACTTCCAACCGAGAAGGAATTTTGGAGAAACCTTCAAACCAAAAAACGCGGGTGGAAACCCACGTGACTTCTCTAAAACCTTCAGACCAACCGCTGCAAATGCGGGAACCTCCAAGTTTGCAAGGGACATTGCGGAAGCAATCGCCCCAAGAAGTGCCAAACAGATGTCAAACATCGGCACATATGATGGTATATCTGACCCAGACGATCATTTGAACAGATTCATAGCGGGGGCAACCGTCAGCAACTGAACGGAACCCACGTGGTGTTATATGTTCCAGATGACGCTGGTTGGAGCAGCCAGAGCGTGGTTCGACCGTTTACCGGTCCACCACATCTACGATTGGGCAGACTTCCAACAGAAGTTTAGCCAACACTTCAGCCAACAAAGAAAGTATACCGAAGAGCAATAGACAATCCTCAATTGCATTCGAGAGGAAGATGAATCTTTGCTAGACTTCATCACTCGCTTCAACTCAAAGAAGCTAAGTCTGGGTAATATTAGCGAAGATCTTGTTCGCACTGCTTTCATCCAGGGCACAAAAGACCTAGAGCTCATCCGCACCTTAACGGGTAAAGATGGCATGCCATCCACATGGGATGCCATCATGACAGTAGCTAAACGCTTCGCGGAAACGGAAAAGCAACTGGGTAGAGATCTTCCCCAAAGCACAAACCTCTACACCCAGAAAACAAGAGAAAACAATGTCCTTACCGCCCGACTAAACAAAAAGAGGAAGCTAGGCATTTGGCAGTCAAGGGTAAACTTTGACACCTCATCCGGCTCGCACCCTCGGTTAGGCGGAAAGGATAACATGCCGTCAAACCGGAACTCCAGATGGACGCCACTCACCAAAAGCGTCACCGAGATATTCGACACTGAGAGACTCCCATGGCCAAAGGCTCCAGTAATCCGAGAGCGTCACAACGCTGATCAGAGCAAATTCTGTGACTTCCACAGGACAAAAGGCCACAACACCGAGGAATGCGTAAACTTGAAGGACATCGTCGAAGCATTTGTCAGAGATGGGACGCTCACGCACCTCGTGGCGTAATGAACGCTGAGCAGGCTAATGCGTGTAGTACCCCAGTTGGGGAAAACACGAATAAAACTGCAGCTTCAATGTCGGAGACTACATACTGCGTAAACAACGAGATTCCGAACCAAGTGCATATCGGCTCGAAGGCTCGATGACACTCCCAAGAACATGGAAGGGAGCTCAATTACACAGTCTGCATGTAGATCAATTCCAAACTTGTAAAAGAAAAGGCCCAGAGCCACTTCTAATGGAAATGATTCTCCTTATCACATTGACGCTGATGGTCTTACATTTATATTTCTACACTGATATGCCGGTCTTCACCGCATACATAAGTGGGGAAGTAAGTCGTTGCGTGTGGAAGGCGGCAAAACCCGCATAAACACAAAAAACGGCAAACCTTCACGCAGGTCAGTCATAGGTAAAGTTTGGTCATCCCACTAAATGAAAGTGACGGTCTTACCCGCACAAATCATGATAGAGGAAACCGAACTAACCTATTGACAACCGCGCGTCGAACGGTTAATTTATTCAAAACGCTGATGCCGGTTTTCACCGCATAAGTGTAAAGAAGTCGTTGCGTGTGGAAGGCGACAAAACCCGCATAAACACAAAAAACGGCAAACCTTCACGCAGGTCAGTCATAGGTAAAGTTTGGTCATCCCACTAAATGAAAGTGACGGTCTTACCCGCACAAATCATGAAAGAGGAAACTGAACTAACCTATTGACAACCGCGCGTCGAACGGTTAATTTATTCAAAACGCTGATGCCGGTTTTCACCGCATAAGTGTAAAGAAATTGTTGCGTGTGGACGGCGGCAAAACCCGCGTAAACACAATAAACGGAAAACCTTCACGCAGGTCAGTTATAGGTAAAGTTTGGTGATCCCACTAAATGAAAGTGCCGGTCCTAACCGCACAAATCATGATAGAGGAAACCGAACTAACCTATTGACAACTGCGCGTCGAACGGTTAACTTATTCTAAACACTTAGAAAATTTCTAAGGAAAAAATGAGGAAAACCTCCACGCAGGTCAGATATAGGTAAAGTTTAGCCATCCTGCTAAGTACAAGTGACGGTCTTACCCGCACAATCACGAAAGAGGAAGCAAAACTTTAACCTATTATCTGCCACGTTGATAGGTTAACTTATCCAAAGTACTTCAAGAAATTGCTAAGTTAAACTATAATATGCATAAGCATGTCGTATAACGTTTATAAAGCAAGAGTGACGGTCCTACCCGCACAAAAGATTTACATTCCATAAAAATTCAAGTGTTACAAGAATGGCCGGGTATCTACCCGCCTACAAGAGTGTAAATCTATACAAAAACAAACATATCCTAACAGTGGGAAGGGATCTAAAGGTTCAAGCTTCAGGACCACTCCCTCCAAACCCACTTGTACCCGCACCATCACTTGGCTGTGGCGGTTCAAGAAAGGTCTTGAGAATGGTTAACCCATCATCAGCAGCAGCAACTTCGTTCACCTTCTCCACCACTGGATGCGGGAAGGCAGCATACTGGTTCACTGCTTGGTCATAAGCAGCTTCTATATCCACATCATATAAAGGGAAGTTGGAAGGCGGGATGCCCTTCTCAACGAACCCTAGACCAAGCAGGAAGCCAGCCTTTTCCCCATCCTCATGAGAAGCGTTGAGGGCTGCGCTCATGGCATCGTCGTATGATGTGTCCGTGAAGACTCGATGCACAACCTACAAAACAAAAATACAAGTATCAAAACCTTTTCTAAGTATAAAGAAAAGCGTGAAGACATTATGAAGCTAAGCTTACCTGCGACAACGCTTCTCGTAGAAGCCATTCCTTGGTAATCAGAGCCTCCTGGAGGGCAGCTTGAGCTTGGTTACGGGCGTGTTCGGCTTCACTTTTGTTAAGGTTGGCAAGCAACACTTCTTTAGCCGCAGCCTCTTCGACGCCCTTAAGCTTACGCTCAGTATGGTCAAGCACGCCCCTCTGGTCCAAGATCTCTTGGAGCTTCTTGGCGTCTTCCATGGCCAAGGCATCATGAGCCTGTTGGAGCCTCTCTAGTTTGGCTTTAAGTTCCTCATTCTCGAGGCGTAGAGGCTCAGCAACAGCTTCAGCCTTGGTGGCCCTCTCAGTTGCGTTCCGTGCAGTTTCCTTAGCCAGCCGAAGATGTTCGTTAACAGCTTGGGCAGCCTTGGAACGGGCCTCGAGACGGGCCTGAACTTCAACCTCAAGGGCCTTGAAGGCCTTCTCCTTCTCCGCAGCAACAGCGGAGAGCCTCCTGTTCTCCTCTCGGACAGCCCGCGCCTGAGCTACTTCTTGGATCCGAGCTGCCTTTAACTTGTCGTTTTCACGACAAAGCAGCTCGACGCGCGGCTGCATCCGGGCTAGGAGAATCCGGAGCTCATTTGTCAACCTACCCTCCTGGTAGCTCGACATTGCTTCCCCCAGCGCCCCCCTTGGGGCGGCGTGGCGCGCCCACTCGACGCATTCTACAGGCGTCCGAAGGGTTGTTCCTCGGCGGATGTTCCATCGTGGAACATACACTTCATTGGAATCCGACACTGCAAAAGCAAAAAGCAGTAAGGAAAAGATGATAAAAAAAATATATATAGAAATAATAAAAGGCCAAAATAACCCTACGCACCTGTAGGGTCGACGACAGGCCTGTAGCCGCCAAACCCATCACCCGAACCTAACGGATATCCATCCAAGAGGTCAGGCAGATGGGAAGGAGGCAGAGATTGGCTTGACGCCCCAACCCCGGACATACCTGAAGGACCGGCCGTAGTCGCCGGCGCCGGAGGAGGCATGGCGGAGGCCGCCGTTGTAGAGACCAACGGAGGTGAACTCACCGGAGGTGAACTCACAACCGCGGTCGTCGCTGCGGAAGGGACCACAGAAAAACTCACCGCCGGCTCAGTGAAAGAATCAGTGAATATGGCACTGACAACCGGCGGAGACGTCGTCACAGTTGGAGCAGTTGCCTCAACCGAGTGAGCAACTGAACCAACTGAAGCAGGCGCAGCCGCCTGGGTCATCGCCTCAGGTAGGTTGACCAAACCTACCGTCATGGGTCCGGAGCTGCTCCTCCCCGCTCCACCCTGGAATGCGGTAGCATCCATGCCTACACGAAGACAAGATATTAAAAACAATGGCGGAAAGAAATTGCGGGTAAGATTAATTTATACTTACGAGTTCTCTTCAACTTGAAGGTTCTGACCGGCGGGGACGAACCCGACGGAGCCGGCCTCTTCATGCAGGTCACCGTCGTAGAACTTGGTCGCGCGGCAGTGGCAGCTGTCTCAACCTCCGAGACTGTTGTCTCACCACCACCAGGGTTCCCCGCCACCTCCTCGTTTTCGGTCTCTGAGTCAGACCGATTCACTGGATCGGCAGTGGAGGCAACCTTTGCCTTCCCCTTCCCGCCAGCAGCCTTCTTCTTCCTCACGAAGAATGGACCATTAGAGGAATTCCAGCAGAGGTTTGAGCATTGACAGGTCTAGGGTTAAACAACTCCTTACCTGGCCGCGTGGCACTTAGAATCGGGTGGCCCGGCGGGTAGACCTCCACGAACCGATCCGCCGTTTGCTCAAGGATGGGCAACTCGTTCTCATCTAGAGCACGGGTACCCATCCGAGCGGGACCATCAGCTTCCCGCGGGTACAGAAGCGATTGCAAATCGTTTCCCTCTGAAAAAAGAAAAAAACAGTTTAGCTGAAAAACCCTAAATCAGCAAAAAGATGTGAAGCATACCGTAAGGGATAGAGTTCAAACCGTATTCAAGGACGATGGGAATCTGCGGCGCCTCCGCCCCAGCATTCTTCCACACCCGGCTCATCCCGAGCATCACTATCCCGGACTCCGCAAAGCGGTAAACCGGAGACTGGATCCGGGAAATCTTGGCGAACCATTCCGCCTCCTCATAGTTGGAGGCGTGAAGGTTCGGGAGAGCTCTCCCGTTCTTAAATGTCATCGCTATCGGGACGACGCGAGCGGAGTTATAGAAGAACTCCCGCTTCCAAGACCGAAGACTGCGCTCGGTTGTGCAGATCTTCAGACCCTTGATCCGATTGACCAAGGTATACCACCCCTGGATACACCTCCAAGAATAGAAGGTCATCAGGCGGTCGACATGGGGCTTCACGCCCAGAATGAGGCACACCCATTCAAAATGGCGGATCTTTGTGATCGCCATTGGGTGTACCTCCGTCAGGTGCACACCGTGTCTCTCCAGAACACGGTATACAAACTTCGTCAATGGGAACCTGAGATTCCCATAAATGAAGAATGCAGCATACACCCCTATTTTGCCCTTGGGGGCATCATACACCGTCTGGTGTGGCTCAGGAAACTCAGGCTCGAAAGGCTCGAGCATGAACTTCCTGACGATATACTGATACTGGCCGACGGGAAGAGCACATTGGCACTCGCCAGCAGTACTTATCAGAAGTCGACGACGGATTCTCGACGAACACGTCAGACTCCTCGGCAGTAGCCTCAACATCATGGGAAGAAGACATTCTGGAAGGATGAAAGGCAACGATTTCAGGAGAATGCTCGACAGAAAGGTTAGAGTATTCGCCGGAAATCGCTTGAAGAAGAAAGAAGTGAAAGTGTGGATTAAGATGCAACCTCTCCTCCCTTTATATACTCATCGCAATGAATGCGATGAATTTAATGCGGAAGAGAGAGGAAAACACTGGTGCAATGAAACTATGACACGTGGAAAAAGCAAGCTGGCAACAGCTGTTGACAGGACGCGTGCCGGAAACTTCGCGGCCACGCGCCCGAAAACTCGCGCCCACGCGCCTGAAAAAGCGTCTGGAATGACCATATACTGTCACGTCGTCATAACTTCCTGCACGTCCTGACACTGTCAGAAGAAACCGTCGGACGACGTTTCAACAGTTTGGACTGTTCTTATCCTTTCACCAACTCTTCGAATTTCAAAAAGATTCAAAAAGATTCAAAAGTAAGCGGGACTATACCCCTTACCTTGGCAACCAAGTAACTATAAGACGGGTGCGGGTACAGTGTCAAGGCAAAACCCTTCACATACTTAGCACCCGCAGGGAATTGAAGCCAAGAATACCTCGGCAAACAAGTAACTATAAGACGGGTGCGGGTACAGTGTCAAGGCAAAACCCTTCACATACTTAGCACCCGCAGGGAATTGAAGCCAGTAATACCTTGGAAGTAAAGTAACTATAAGAGGAGTGCGGGTACAGTGTCAAGGCGAAACCCTTCACATACCTAGCACTCCACAGGGAATTGAAACCAAGAAGGATCTTCTGGGCCATGCTTGCGGAAACGGGAATAACATCCCCGCATAGCGGGAACGTCGAGAACTAGATTGTTTGAAGCTCCAAGATGGAATTGGTTGTTTATACATAATTGATCACTATGTTCAAAACTACCAAAACCTCATGGAGAATCTATACAAGTGGAACTCAACGCTCCTGACTTGCGAGGAGGTTACAGACCTACCCGCATCATACCCAAAAATCAAGCAGAAAAATCGGGAATTTCTGCACGTGACATTAGGACTTCTGCGGGAAGAATCCCCATGGAAAACCTTAAAACTAAACCCTTTTCAAAACCCTTTGCTTAAGTCCAAAAGTTCACCTCACTTATTAACAATTCATGAGAAGAACATTGGACTGGGGGGCTTGAAGAGGTAGGTCCCAGCAGAGCCCAGTTGGACCCGCAACTCACCTTGAACAGAGACGTCTGCGCGGTTGGACCCGCAAGACTCACCTTCAAAAGGGACGTCTGCGCAAAGACCAAACCCGCAAGACTCACCTTGAAGAGGGACGTCTGCGCAAAGACCAACTGGATCCGCAGGACCCACCATGCTCAGAGACGTGACGTCCTTACGCGCAGTACGCAAGCTGTTCCCGCAGGAAAAGCCTCCCAATGGTGAAGTACTCCGCCTGTTCCCGCAGCTACGGATACAAGCTATCACGGAAGGCTACCTGCGCAGAAAGGCTACACGCACAAGGCACTTAACTCTTAAATAATTCAGTAATGTCACCTGAAGAAGGAGTGAGCAAGCCGGGAACACTCCCACACAAAGCCGGGAAAACTCCCGCCCAAATAAGCCAGTCCGTACGATACTGGAGGATCTTTTGTACTGTACCTGACGAGGTATGGACAAAAGATCTGACCAAAGATACGACAGCTCACTGACAACAGTATGACGAGCAGCACGCTCTTGTACTGTATGTCACTATTAGCCGCTGCCTACTCACCAACCTGTCGGAGGACGTGCATAGCCTGCAGTTGGTGGAACAGGAATAGTACACAGCCGGCCTGGTCACTATCAGCCGCTGCCTACCTACCAACCACCAGCATGGCATGTGCGTAGCCCACAGTTGGCAGAACAGGAACACTATTCAGCCGGCTGTACCTGCTTGGAAACCTACCTTCGGCTATAAATACTCCAACACCTTGGAACGGTATCATTATCTTATATCTTATCTCATATCTCATATCTTGATATATTACCTGATATCTGCTCTATTCATTCTCTTAATATACACTTATATTCAAGAGCAATCTAGTCTGATTCTCACGCCGGAGGGTGGTCACAATGAGGTACCCCCCCCCCCTTCTCAGTGACGAGCTCACGGTGTCTGTTTTGCAGGTCATCAGAAGAACCATCTTTGCCGGACCTAACCCCTCGTGGGAAACATCTATTTAACCCCCAGATTATCCGTAATCTGCCCGGGGTCGATTAGTGTTTCTTCAGATAGTCATCAGGCTTATTGTTTTCATGCGAAGAGTTGCTTTTGCTTATAAATGCTTTCAGTCATGTAGGTTAAAACATTTAATACAATAATATTAGGCTTTCATTGTATATGCTGTGTAATATGTTAATCACCACCTTTAACAGAGTTAAGTGTTTATAAGTACTACTGCATAGTGTCATACTTTATCCGGGTGCGCCTGTTATGTTAAACAGCCTGCTTCACTTCTCCATTCAATTCGCTAAGTAACATACTTAAAAGCAATCGGATTAGCATATGGCATCCGCCAAGTTAAACTTCTTTTACTCAAAAGCTATTGGATGATATTTAGTATTCATTGCATACTCTGTTATGATCATTATGGCTTGGTAATATATAATATCTAATGATTTAGATCATTGTGACTAGTGTAAGCCAGTAAGGCCATAGGGTGTACTCTAACCCCTTTTAACTCCGCATAAGCTTCACATCACTTATTTTTCTCTCTTTCACTCCGTCTCATCCAAAGAAAATGGTTTAATCCATTTAACTCCATCGCACTCCTATTAATTAAAATAACAAATCAATTAGTTATTAATACATATTCTTTCTTTTAACCCGTTAAAAGCATAATTTATAGACCATTTTAACATGCATAGCACTAGTGAAGAGTGGTTTAATACATGTTTAAAGTGCCATGTCATGTTACCACTAGTGGTTGTTAGAGTATACCACACCACATGGCCTAATAAAAGGCACTAGTAATAATTTAGAGAACATGAAGTTCTTAATACTCAAGGTATAAATTAGACCTTAAAACATGGTAACCAGTTAAATCACTTTAACTTTGGTCTGGGACAACAGGATTTACCAAGATAGATTTAGGTCAAAATGGATTGTTTTAAGAAAGGTTAACACTAATGTGCACAAACCAACAAATGTCCAGAAACCTTTACAAACAACTTGGACATTTATTTATGACGTAAAAAGTTTTAAATGTTGTACAAATACACGACTTATTTTAGTTTTTTCCAAGCATATTATGTTCGAAATACAACCAACTTTCCTCACTTTCACGAAGCTTCGTCTCAATCACCTGAAAACACGTTTAAAAAACGTCAACACAATTTATGTGAGTTCTCAAGTAATAAAACAAATATTTATCTCAAAACGTTTTATTTGATAAAATATTTACATGAAACCCCTTCGACTTTTCACATTTATAACTTTAGTTAAAACGCTTTCGTCTTATCACGAAAGTTTAGAGTATGACAAATGGGTGACATCTCCCCAGTCGACCGCCTAGAACCGACTAACGACTTTTACAACCTTGCATGCAACATTTACTACCTTCGTCTAACCAACTTAATTACAATTATCATAGGCGTAAATGCCAAAGTTAAAGAAGATTGTTCATTACGTAAGTTTACACACTTAAATCCCAAACAAGTAAATGAAGTTTATTCACTATAACCTTCAAGCTAACCTACGCATATCCTAGGTTATCATAATACGTATATGCAATATTTATTATATAATTAATTAATTATAAATGTTTACTGTCAAACAACTAAGTATATGATAAATAAAAAAACAAGTCAAACCTGAGTCGATCTCGAGCTTGGAAAATTATTAATTATAGAGCAACTCTAACTTTTGAAATAGCGATCGAAAAGAACCAAACTCGAACCTGATCTCTATTGAATTAATATATCAACAACCTCTTCAAATGATTTTTCCGTAAAATTATTATGTAAATCAACAAAAGTATAGACCGAAGGAGACACTTGCCCGAAAAAGTGGTTGTCATACTCATAAGTAGGCATAGGTTTTCGGCATTGCCAGACAAACAGTGATTCATGATTTGGCTTATACTACCAACATCATTGGCATGTGAAGTGTTCTTGTAGATTTAGGTGATGTTTGTTTTTGCTTCAAACATCTTCAGGAGAGTAATGTCTGCAGGCGCGCAGACAATCAGCTGTGAAGATAGTTTGTTTTTTTAAAAGAATAAGATCTGCAAACAGCTTATAACTTCTTAAAACAAAAGCTATTGAAACATGCTTCAAACGTCTTCATCCTCCACAACCGGTCGTCTAGCCCTTCCAACCCTAGCCACCGCCTCCGTCGCTCCTCCACTCGCCGGCAGCCATCGCCACCGCCACCGCTCCTCCAGGTACACTCCTTCTCTTCCTCTCTCCCTTGGTTCCGGTCGCCATAACCACCGCCATACCGCCTCCTGCTCTCTCCCTTGGTTCGGTCGCCATACCGCCGCCATAACCACCGTTCGACCACCTCCGTCGACCCCCCGCTGCTTCATCATTAAACCGTTCGACCACCGCCGTTCGACCACCTCGTTCTGGTGGTTGTGTTTTGGGCTGATTTGGTCTGCTTATATAAATTGAAAGAGTCGAGAAGTTTTATCGTGATTCATACAATCCGTTCAGTTTCTCTCTCAAACATCAATTTTGTTCATCTTCTGTTAATTTTATAAAAACAAACAGTCTTATTTTTTCAGCTTACAGAGCTTCAGACCACATCTTCAGCTGCAGACATAAAAACAGATGAAATCAGCTTACAGACAGTTTATGTCTGCAAAAACAAACAGCACCTTAGTTCATTCCTCCTCCAGTCACATGATTCAAGGAAAATACCTAAAAATGTATACAATGCCAAGAAACATAAAAAATAGTCAAAAGCTATCCGAAATCCGAACAAATTAGAAATAGAGTGAAAAGAAGTTCTTAATTACATATTCTCTACCTCACCAAATTATTCATCAACCAAGCACGCTGTTTGTCATCAAGATCATACTGCATTCGTGCCATCTTTCTTTGGTTGATAGAAAACATCACGCTAGCACGTTCCCTTTTTTCAAGATCACGCCTCATCTTCTCAATCTTTCTTTCTTCACGTGACATCCTTCTCCTCTTCTTTTCTTTAGGATCCGAGCGTTGTTCAACGTTTTGTCGGTTTAAACGAGTCATGAGACAAGCATCAAACTCTCTCCTACTGTTTTCATCCTTGAGAATCCCATAAGACGTCTGCAACGCTTGAAACTCAATGACTGCATTAGGGTTGTCAGGTCTCTTGTCTGGATGCAACTCCAAAGCCTTTAATCGGTAGGCTTTCGTTCTCTCTTTTTCGGACATCTTGAACCCTAGTTCTCCAGATGGCAATCCAAGAACAATGTAATGATCGATGCAAACTTCCATATGTTCTTTCTCGGTTGGAATAAGAAATTACTTGATAGTTAAGAACCCTTATACTATTTTTGCACGATCATCAAGAAACATCACAAAATAGTTAAAAATATATTATCGTCACCTGTTTCTTGATGAACACGGTAGAAGGGTTTACTCGAGACGGAGAGATCGAGTTGTGTGAAAATATGTATTGTGATTCGTGAGTGAAACTTAAATAAATAAGTGACTTAAGTTCTCAAAGGCGGTCGGTTATACATAAGGTCTAAAAATCTTTTCATATCAATTAATAATAAACCACTCGAAATTATGTTTTAAACTATATAAATCTCCGGTATTTATTTCTTTATTAAAAACCTATAATAATCTTTAATCAAATTAATATGACTTTTTTTTTTGTTAATCCTTAGCTCCAACTCTTTCCTTTTTCAAATTTGTATCGATAATATATTATTTACACATTTCTATTTGCAATCATTTACGTTTTCTTAAAGTTCTGCTACATGAAAATAATTGACAGTTTATGTCACAAATGTTATGATCTCTGTTGAAATTAATGAAAGAGAAAATTTCCTGTGGTTTTAGACGGAGTCACTTTTCGTCCCAGATAAAAAAAATGAATTGTTTAAATCCTCATGTTTTAAAAAGTGAACCATATTCGCCCCTCAATCTAACAGCCATTAACATGAAGTTTAAAATCAAGGGTATATGTGTAATCTTGCAACAACAGCGAAAAAACTGCCGCCGTTCAATCTATCACCCATGCCGTTCACATTCGCCGGATTTTAAGACGTTTAACGTTCACATTCGCCGGAATTTAAGATGTTCACATTCGCCGGATTTCAATCTATCACCCACGCCCTTCAATCTACTACTCTCGCCGTTTCGCCGTTCACATTGGCCGGATTTTAAGACGGAATTTACAACCGGCCTTCACGACGCTCGTAGGTGTGACGGAATTAAGATAAAAATCAACTAATATCATTCAAATTAAGATAAATCTCAACTGATTTCATTCACAATTAAGGTCAATAACAACTTCTTGTCATTCAAAATTAACCTAAAAACCAACTGATTTAATTGAAATACTTACACAACACAAGAATCGTCGGCCGGGTTAGCATATGTCCGGGATATATGATAGCACGTACCTGCACCACATGAGCAAAACATATCTGATGCACCGAAACCTTGTGACCTCGATTTCGCCGACATGGAAGATGAGAATTGTGACATTTTGGCTCCAATCGAAGATGGTAGTTACCTAGGGCTCCAATCAAATCGAAAAGGAAGAAGAAGAATCAGTAAATTATGTGAATTAGGGCTCCATATTACCAAGGAGATGAGGAAGAAAGAAGAAGCGTCTGTGTTAGGGCTCCAGATGTTGACCTGTTATAATTTATAATAAATCAGGGGTAAAACAGTAAAATTAGACATTTTGGACGGAAAAACTAACAGAGGGACGAATACGGTTCACTTTTTAAAACATGAAGATTTAAACAGTTTATTTTTTTATCAGGTACGAAAAGTGACTCCATCTAAAAACCACAGGGACTTAAACAGTAATTTTCTCTTAATAAAATTACAGATTCAAAAATGGTTTGTTTTAAGGTTGACATGTTTAGCTAAACAAATTGACCGGCTACTAACGTGTTTATGACTTGTTTAACCCAATTATTACAGCTAGTCAACTCATTTAGCACATTCACAACTTGATTCTTGCACGTATGACACATTTAGATAAATTGGTTAAACAAGTTGTGTTCGAGTTACATGATTTTAAGTGTGTTTGGGTTTAGGATGGATATGTGTCATATTCGTGTTTAACAATAAATCTTGCCACATACTATTTTCCTCATCTCACTCAAAAACAAACGAAGATAAATAAGATCAAGATCTGAACAGTGCAGGTAAATTGAGCAATAGGAATAGTAGAACAAAATATGAAATCAGCATAATGCACAAATCATCTACAATATGGAGATGATTTGTACGGGTTTGAAACCCTAGAAATAAGCCATAGGGAAGAATGTTTATTTGTGAAAATTATTCTTCCATAACCTGACCCTCCGCGGAGATGATAAATAAATAGCTGTTGAGAGAACCGAGTAGTTGTTGAACCTGTCAGACCTTCACACACATTATGTCGGAGCTTCCAAAGAAGAGTCAGAGTTTACCAAACGATGAGACACGTGGGATGTTAAGGTTAAACGCTCTTCTAGGCCCATAATGACGTAGTCTGAGACTTGAGAATGAGTTGGTTGTTGGATCCATAAGCCCACAACATGAGTGGCCCAATATAAAAAAGGAAATAAACTAATTAGAATAACACACAATAAAGAATATAAAACCGGCATAAATGTATAATTTTAATAGTTTGATTTATTAAAGAAACTAGGGTAGATACCCGTATGCAATACAAATAAAAACAAATTATTTAAGCATCATATACATGTTCGATGCCGTGTTAAGCATGTGGTTACAACGTCCAATGCAACTATTATTATTAATGTTAGTTACAAAAATAAAATGCCCCCAATGGTTTGACCCAAGTTACAACTTCATATCCTAAATTTAAAAAGTTGACGGTGTTAGGAAGTTTCTTCTTCTTAGGGGCGTCTCGCCCCAACGGGATCACCACCCCACCCTCCTCAGCCCTGAAAAAATGAAATCGTGCAAGGGGTGTACACGCCGCGCATCCCGGATGTTTTATTTAGTTGTTTTTTATTTGTAAACAACAAACATCCATGTCTCTATTTGAAATTAAAAAGACGAATGAACAGATTTGTTTTATTTTCCGGTATATAGAGGGTGGGCTCATAGTAGATAAAGAAGATGACCTAATTCCAAGTTTCCAAGTTCCAACTTTGCTGTATTGGGTTTTTGGTGCATTGGGTTTGGGCTTTCAGACCAAGTCAATGTCATGGCTCATTAATATTAGACCAGCAACTAACAAATAATAATAATAATAACGAAATTTTATTTTTATAACTTTTATAAAGCTAATCTTTTTTTTCAAATACGTTTTTGGTTTCGTGTTTTTGAACCTTTATTTTATGAATACCTTTTTAAAAATAACGATTTTTCAATGAGGGAATATGACAACTTTTTACTAGATTCTTCTAAACAAAAAATAGAACCACCACGAGAGAGTTACGTTTAGCTTAACTAAGAGTTACGTTTAGCTTAACTAAAAAAATAAAAAAAAAACCGCTTGCTTGATTTAGTTTTATATATTTGTATTTTGACATTTGGTTACTGGTATTACTATATTCTTTAGCAAAGATATAAATATAAGAATAAAACTAATGAGAATTTAAGTAAAGTTGCAAATCTCAATTCAATTGCTGATAAATTATATTTTTAGTATTAGTTTATTAGTTATATATTGTATAGCGGTGGACAAACCGGTTTAAAACTCAAAATCAGTTTAGGTTGAAACCGGTTCGGTTTGATCACAAAAATCAAAACAGGCTTATGAACAATTTCAGATCTGGTTGAAACTTGACTAGGTTAGGATCGTTTTCGGTTCGTGTTTCGACTGGTTTCTGTTCGGTTAACCGGTTTGGAACTGGCTTTGAAGAAGAAAATTGCAAACCGGTTCCGAACCTATGGTTTCAATCGGGTTCCAAACCAGTATCGGCGTGAGCGACTTCATACCAGTTCGGTTTCAGTCAATTTTTTGGGTCGGCTCGGTTAACCGATTTATTCGCCCACCTGTAATATTGTGTATGGATCAAATACAAATGACTTTTAGTGTAAGTAGTGTTCCAATAAGTAAAGTAATTATATTAACACTATAGTAATTATTATTACTCTATAACTTTTGAATTAGTTATTATTACATTAGTTTATTTTTATAGCATAATTACTTCAATTTAAAACTGTAATTACACTAATTATTTGTATATTTAGTATGTTAATTTTATTTGTACCGAATCTCACTCCATTAGAGTCATATGATACCCATCACCTATAGTGGTTTTTTTTTATTTATGTGACTTTCTTGTATTTAGGCTACCATACTCTTTAAATTTAGAGAGTCTCAATGCTTCACTTTGGCCAGATTATGTGGTCTTAACCGAGCCCACGCTGGCTTCAGAGTTTGGCTCGGGCGCTCCCCCGAGAAACCATACCACCGGCTGCCACTTCATAATCGTTGTGCCACTACAAGTGCAAAACTCTATGGCCTAACAGACAGTGGGACGAAAACCCGAGTGGGCTCAAAATTCGAACTGATAATCTTATACAAGGCCTAACTCAAATCCTTCATTGCTAATATATATCCAAAATGATACAAGTGAAGATCAAACTTGAGTCTCTACTGAAAATTCAAGTCTTTTACCACTGAGCCACAAAACCACATACAGGGGGGTGCCTACATTGGTTTAGTGATATGATATTTGCTTATTACAAAAAAAGGAGGGGGGGGGGTTAAAATATACACGTGCAAAATAGGCCGTATTTAAGTATAAATAGTTGTTGAAAGAACAAAATTAGAATCACGTAACACTTTCCTTTTAAACGCTAAATGACACTAAAAATATATACTTTATTTCTAACCCACAAAATCAACTAATTAAAACAATGTTAATACTTATTCAAGAAGCAAAGATACTCTTTTTTTTCCCTTTTCTTTCAACATTGTTTGGAGTCACACCTAGGTGAGTTTTTCTGAAACAAAATACTAATTGTTAATATTGTTTTTGATATTTTAGGTCTGACTCGTCTAAAAATATCATTAAAGAGGAAATCTATCAATAAAAAAAAGAATCCACTTAAATAAGATTTCAAACTTAATACAAAAATACCCTAAGATGACTATCGCTTTTATACCATTAACTAAACCAGACGACCAACTATAACTTAATAGATCGGACCAATGTTTTCAGACCAGGCCTGGACGTTGATCCGGACGTCTTACCGGGTCAAAGGTTGGACCGAACCGGGAGGGCAGACAGGTGTTTGACCCGGCTGACGTCATAAATAATTTAAATATATATTTACATATATATAATTCATATACATATAAATAATAATAATAATAACAAACTTTAATGTTTATTTATGTAATGTACGTTGCTTTTTAAATATATATGATTTATGTTTGATCAATAGAGACATCAATGAAACTTGGTTGGTTGGCTTATGGAGTAATTATTAAAACTTCTATCTCTGAAATGACCCAAGTTTGAATCCCGGCATACACATTTCATTTTGGATTTATTAAAAAATCGGTTTTACCGGTTCAACCGTCGGGTCAACTGCGCCAACCATCACCCGCAAAACCCGGCCGGGTTTTTAGAAATGTCCCAAATACACAGACCCCGCCCGGTATAAACACCGGGTTCCGGTCAGACTGATCCGACCAGCCGGGCCGTTCCGGGTTTCAAAACACCGGATAGGACCAACAGTGACTATGATGTTAATAGTTCATAGAATCATAGGAAGAAGACATGTGGGCAATTATTAATTGTTTTTCTTGACAGTGGCGGTTCATACGATCCTTGGTCCCAGCTTTTAATTCTTTATTCCTTTTATTATTTTTTAGATTTAGTTATACTTTTTAATATCAAGAGTAGAATAAAATGGTAATTTGAAAGTAACCTTACTGATTAAAATAAACGTTTATTCATTCAACGATTCAAAATTTGACAATTGCGCAAACGACGGAGACAATATAGTTAATTTATTAAAAGCTGGAACGAAAATTGAAAATGGAGCATCCTAAATTTATAAAAACAGGTTATTTGTTTGAATAAAGTTTGAAACCTAACGTTAATATTTTAGTTGTAGGTTGTTGGCAGCCTAAATTTCTTGCTTGTTAAGATAGAATTAGATTAGGCTGAGGGGTGCGGAGCGCTAGTCAGGACGCGAGAGGGAGTTCGCTCGCGCCCCGGGGCGCGAGAGCCACACCACCGGGGCGCTAGAGGGGCGCGAGAGGGGCGCGAGAGCGGAAAACGAGGCTGGCGCCAGGAGGCTCGCGGGACAGGTTGAGCGTGAGGGGTGTCTTGGGATGCAAAATAGAGCCGTTGGGGTTTAAGCTGGGTGTCTTGGGAATGTTTCAGCATATATATATATATATATATATATATATATATATATATATATATATATATATATTCGTGCAGAAAAGCTTCAATTCAACCACCGAGTGTAGGTGACGCCGATGGTGGTGGAGGTTACGGTGGTGGTGAGGAGGAGGAGAGAGAGTGAAGGTGCCATGGTTTTGACCGGATTCCGGTGGAGGTTACGGTGGTGGTGAGGAGGAGGAGAGAGAGTGAAGGTGCCATGGTTTTGACCGGATTCCGGTGGAGGTTACGGTGGTGGTGAGGAGGAGGAGAGAGAGTGAAGGTGCCATGGTTTTGACCGGATTCCGGGTTGAGAAATTCCGGTTTTGACCGGATTCCGATTGAGTTTTTGAAGACCGGATTCGTTGAGGTTTTGACCGGATTCCGATTGAGTTTTTGAGAAATTCCGGATTCGTTGGGTAATACATTTATAAAAAAAAAAAAAAAACCGCTCGCGCCCCCTCTCGCGCCCCTCCACACCATGCCCCGGGGCGCTATCACCACTACCAATACCCATCTTATCAAGTTTCTCTCTCTGCCACACGTCACAATATTATTGGATGGCGCCCCCACTCACGCCCCCTCTCGCGCCCCCCACACCCCTCAGCCTTACTTTGATACTCCAAACAGTGGAAAATTATCAAAAGGGGCGCCTTCAATTCCGGCTACCTACAAAAGAAAAGGAAAAATATTTTAACACACTCGAATATAGAATACAATACATGATACCGTAAAGAAAGACCTAAGGACGTGTTTACCATTTATGTTATTCTTTTAGTTTGTTCAAAAGCTTATGGAAAGTTTTTATTAAACTGTTAATGTATAAGTCTTGTTTCTTAGGTCTTTAAGCATAAAAAGTTTTGATACTTTAAATTGTTAAGAGTTCTTTTAGCTAGGTTGGATTGTTCCAGGATCGAAATTAAACGAGCCTAGAGGTGCAAATTCAAACTGATATTTAAACATAATAGATATTAAAACCGAAATAAATCATTAACTGGTATAGTACAAACCAATTTGCGACCAACATTAACCATAGGCTAGGGACCGGAGAGGGAATTTCACGCAGGAAAGATTATCCGGAAATAAGTCAATAAAGTTGGTGTCAATAAGATTAATTTCAATAGGTTAATAAGGCCAGTGGTTTTAAGCCGGACCAAACTGGTTTACATATGCTAGGGATCATCACTAAAAATCCGTTAGGAACCATAACCGATTATAGGAATAACCACTTTTGACCGTTTAACCAATAATCGGTTACAATTAGTAACCGATATATATAATTACCGGATAATCGGTTTTTGCACTTAGCCTCTAAACGACCCAAGTTGACTCATTTATCTTAACGAACTAAAATATTGAGCTAGAGCTTTAATTGTAAATGCTCTAGTTAATTAGTTAATTTTTAAACTTCTTTAAATTTTTAAACTTATGTTATTCGATACATATGTATAAATCAAATCAACCGTTTTATATTATCAAATTTCAACACACACATGATCATATATAACTTACATATTATATAGTTTATGATTTGGATGCGTAAAAATTTGGGTTATACCAAACACGCCATAACAATTCATAACTTACATACTATATAGTTTATAATTTATATGCACAAAAATAGGGGTTGTGCTAACTAACATATACGCGAGATTCAATATAGAAGACCAAAAAATTATGCCATAAAAGATTCCAAATTTTTTGTTTTTTCTGTAGTTCATCTTTTTCACATACTTATGCGTTTTACATACAAACGTTTATGTTATTATATTAAAAAATTTGTTTGTGGTAAAAAGTAAAAACAAGATACACTTGGACTAGAAAAACGCCAATCATCAATTTCCAACTATGAAGCGAATGAAATCCCATACATAAATCGGTTAATAAAAGAAGAGAAAATATTAATTTTCTTTTATTTTTAAATATTATATACACATTCAAATTATATGCAAGAAGTATATCAATACTAGCTTTTGAACCCGTGTATTACATGGAATTTATCAAATGATAAATACACATAAGGTCTATTATTTCAATTGTAATTCTCAAAACATTTATGAATTAATTTAACATACATAGTAAAATTATGAGTTATATTGTTTTTCAATTCACGACTTATGAAATGTATCTTTTTATGTTTCACCCCATGTACTACACATGATGAAAAATATGAACTTAATGTAATTTCTCGTGTAACAATATTTAAAAGATGACGATTAATGTATATATAGACAATAATATAGAGCATAACGTCATTAAACAATATAAATGCAAACCTAAATATATATTTTCTATAAGGCTGAAAAACAGCCACCAGCCAATAATTGATTATATTTAGTATCAACTTTTTTTTAAAGGTGATTAGAAATGTGACACTTACACACATTTAAATAATGAATAGTTAAGTGTCATTTTTATATTTGAGGTTTAACCAACTATGCAACTTTAGTAACTTTTTTAAATTTCTTGCAAATCAACACCTGACATTTCCAAAATCATGCTATTTTCCATTATTTTTAGCAAAAATAAAAGAACAAAAACACTTTTTTTTAACAAAGTAGTTCGACTAATTTATTCTTAGTTAAAAAATGTGGTTCGGTTCGTTCATTTTTGCTAAAAAAAGTGGCTTGGATCATTTGTTTTTGTTAAAAAAAATGGTTCGGTTTGCTTGTTTTTTTATTTTTTTTAAAGTAGTTCGGTTCATTTATCTTTGTTAAAAAATGTGGTTCATTCATTTATTTTATTTTTTTAAGTAGTTCGGTTCGTTTATTTTTGTTAAAAACCGATTCAGATCGTTTACTTTTTAAAGTAGTTCGGTCCGCTTAATTTTGTTAAAAAGTAGTTCGGCTTATTTATTTTTGATCACGAGGTTAAGTAAATGAGAAATATATAATTTACTATTTTATCCTTGATTGATGGAAAAAACAAACGATTTAACGAAAAGTACTAAAATAGAATGTTTTTTGAAACAAAAGGTGTGATTTGCAAAATATTTAAAATATGTATTAAAGTTGCGTAGTTGATCAAACCTCATGTATAAAAATGATACTTAACGTACTCAATAATGAACAAACTTCATACTATGTTATAACTCATTTGACAAATGGTTTTGACCCATGAATAGCTAGAATGAATGAGATGAGAGATTAGAAATTAGTAGTAATATAGGTTTGACACCTAAGATTCAACAATTTCTTTTATTAGTATTGTAAGATAAGATAAGATATGACTTTACACGTGTAAGTTTTATAATAAACAAATTTTGTTTATATATTTTTTCTAAAGTTAGAAGACATTAATGAACATTAGATATTAAACAATTTCCTGTATTTTAAAATATAAAAAGAGAATAATTTAATTCGTAATTTACGTTCTCAGAAAAAATGTTTTCTGTATCAAAATTATAGTTTTAATTTAAATGAGCGAGCCAACGATTCAACTTATCATAGTGCAAGCTTGATTCGTTTGCAAACGAGATTTAATTAAAAACGCTAGTTTTAATAGAGAAATTGAATATATTAACGCACTTTAAAGCTAATAAAACGTGCGATTTACAGATATTATATGTGTCACTCCACTAGATAATTGAGTATAGCTGTATCTTTACTTCTAGGAAAAAACTACAACCTCAGTTTACCTCAACCCTACGATTGATTCAACGGCCAAGATCATATCTCAACATCCTATACTTGTTCATATAAATACCATGTAGAGCCTGGCTCCATCAAACCACAAAACTTCAGGTATTAGTCAACAAGAAATGACTGGGAACAAGTGTGACAAGAAATCCTTCTTTTCTTTCTTTGCCATCTTTAGGTTGAAGAAGACTCGAAGGCGACATAATTACGAGTCTTGGGACGAGCCGATGAAGGCTTACAAAGTATATCCTAGTGATCAAGATAGGGCCGGAAGATGGGCTGATCCTAGTATCGACAAAAAAGCTTCAGCTTATATCGACGACTGGACGAACAAATGGAACAGTGTCAACGGATAGAGCTGATGACAGACTCAAGGATTCGAAGGAACAGAAGATGTAACTATTCTACATTTGTTATGTAATATACAATAATACAGACATTAGTTAAATAATTTGTTTTGTTTGTTTATGTATTTTCCTATACCATGAATATTATTAATGTTGTGTGTATCAGATCTCTGCCTTTGTATGCATTGTTTCTTATTAGTATCAATCCTTGTGTATATCTCTCCTCTTGTATGCATTATTATGAACTGAGAAGCCTATAGATTAATTACTAAGCATCGGGAATGAAGTTTCAGGACCCCAAGCTGCTTTCTCTCTGGCTCGTTGCATAATGTTTTACACAAGCTAATTATCGAATTTTATTCTTCAACCATATATCTGGGTATCAATAAACCTCATGTAATACTATTGTGAGAGGAAGGTGTGTCATGCCAGACCCACACTCACAGAACACTGTGACGCGGTGTCAAGAGCGGCCCACGAGTCCCTGATCACGCTCACTATGACTCATGAACTATGAGCAACAAGCTCACCAATACAATACCAATCACACACCTCCACATACACATTCAGCTTAATTTTAATTTTTTATTTCAATTTTCAGTTTGTGAGTTAGTAATATTTTTCTTAAATAATCTATTCTCGTCTCAGTTTTTTCTTTTTTACATAGTGTTGTTTGTACTTAATTAACATTTGAGTACAAACTTTTAACACAAACGGATATGAATATTCAGGTTAAAATGAAAATCCACTTGAATTGTGAAAATCTGCGAAAACCCTATGTAATATCGGTTTTGTTTTTTTGTTACATGTAATATATGTTGTAACATTTAATACAAAACATCGAAACATAAAAAAAAATGTTTTGCTATTTTTTAACATTTTTTTACTAATTTTTATATATGTTTTCAGGAGAGAGAAAAAGTTATATTTATATTTATATTTTTTATTCACTTTAATTGTGGACCACAAGATTTAAACATTAATTAAAAACATGTGGTTGAGAATGGGTTTCTAGAGTTTTCACAACTCAAGTGGGTTTTCATTTTATACTTAGCCTATGAATATATATATATATATATATAGGTATTGGTTCTTTTCAGAAGTTTTTTTACAGTAAGAAGTGCTAGAAGTAATATCATCCAATCATATTTTTTCTCTTAATATTTTCTTTTAAATAATTAGAAGGTTAGAATTGTCATTTTATTTTCTTAATAAAATTGGTAAATACTAGTATTTTGCAACCGTTTCACCAATTTTTTCAAGACCGATCATCTGATATCACATCCATCATCCCCATCTTTCAAATTAAACATCTGATTTCAGAATCCTAGAGAAATAGCATCCCAATAATCTACTCGATTTTCAGTCATGATTTTGATATATATTTCGATTTTGACAATCACCCAGCTAATGTCATAATATTATTATGATCCAGATATAGCTACATTAAAATCACGATGATTCTGCAAGTCGTCATCAGCAAATCCAGGTTTATATCTATTCTGATTCCCCCCTTCAACCCTCTTCCACCAATTGTTACCCGTATGATCATATTATTTTTTAGGGTTTGGTAAATCGATAGCAGGTTATCACAGTACATGGCGATTTACTATAAAATCAACTAATTGTTTGATAAATGATTCTCGATTGCTCAACGTTTATTGTTAGATGCATATAATTTTATTGGATGATTATTTTCTTCATTTTTATTATGTATCCCAACATGTGTTGGTTATTTGTTTTTATTTATGAAAGATCAATTTTATTAAACTGTAGATGTCTTTCTTATATACAGCCATAAATGTCAATTTATGATTATAAAACTGTTTATTTTTCTTAACTTATTCTACTTAATTGTTTCATTGCTCAACACATCATTCCATAGTGCTCATAACCAATATCCTGGTACAATTAGCCCTCTTAATTTGGTTTTTAAATTGAGTTGGTTTTCTGAATTTCTATATCTAAACAGGTGCAATGGGTGATGAGTCAACTACACATAATGTTCAGCCAAGCAGTATACCGACTAACGAGTATGACGGTAAGTTATACGTCTTCCATCTTTTATCATTATTTTCAACTTTAATGTTCACTCAGAAATTGTAAGGATCATCAAAAATATGCGTGTACCTTTGTCACCTGTGTAGCGATGTCAAATGTGTATGTATGTGCATAAATAACATATATGTGTGTGGCTGTCACGTGTGTGTGTACGGATCTGCACAAATATGCGTGTATGTTTTGTCACCTGTTTAGCTTCGTCACGTGTGTATGTATGTTCATGCATAACTAATATGCGTGTGTGGTTGTCACATGTGTATGTATGTTCATACATTTGTATGCACGGATCCGGACAAATATTCGTGTACGTTTTTCATCTGTGTAGCTTTGCATTTTAATGTTTGTTTGGATGTTGTCATATCTTTTTTTATTCAGACATATACAATCTTACGTTTGCTGTCCTACTTGTCTGTTATTGTATATTATTTTTAAATTATTAAATGTACCTTTGTAATTAACTAAAGTAATGTTGTTCAACGAATTAAGAGTTACCTTTTTATAGTAACACCTTCTGCAAATTTTATTTATTTTCGTGTCTTTGTGTCTTCATTTTATGGAAAGACTTTTTTTTTAAGACGTATGAATGTTATGAATTTTTTCAGTCTTCGTTTATTGGCTATCTTGTTTGTGTTAACCTGGTTATATCTGCTATATTATTGCTGTTATTTTTGTCGATTTGGTATACTTTGTAGTTCTGACAGTTGTATTCTTTTTCCTCGGATGTGTAGCTGCGTTTATGGTGTAGCTATGGTATCCTGTGTGTAGGTCTTGGTATGCTAACGGCTGCTAGTCTTTCATATCTTATTAGCAGATTGTTTTGTAGTCAAACATTTATGTAGATGATGATGTGGTTAACGTGTTGCCCGTCAACTTGTTATACGTAGTCATCTTATTTCCTCTACACTCCGATTCTTTTGTTATTTTTATCTGACTACCTAATTTCATTATTTTCATATACTTTTTCTAGCTGTTCAACATTGTAAACATTATTTAGCTATTATAATAAGATCCAAACTATTTTTGTTCCAGGAAACCATGTTGTTCCCAACTACAAACGAGTGATCCAGAAAACAGCGAGTTGTTACTCGGACAGTCGAGTGTTCCACGCGTTATTAACCTTGAGTGTAAGAGTTAGAAAGTTTAATTTATTTCTATTTTCTTTCATTAATGCTTCCTTATTATTATCTACCTATTGGTAGTTAGTTTGAAATTTTTAAAATTAATACTCGTCTTATTATTATCCACCTATCCAGAAAATGACGAACCAATTTGCTTATACTCGTCTGATGGGTAAAAATGTTGGATACCAAATGTTCCATCACATGAAAAACCTTCGATTGGTCTACAATTTAAAACTTGGGATGATGCGGTAGCTATGTACAAGGCGTACGTAGTCAAATCCGGTTTCGATGTAAGGATGTCAACCATAATATGGACCAAAGGTGCCATATCTCATAGGTATATGGTGTGAAGCAAAGCCGGTACCACACGTTGCAAAGATGTGGATACCATGGACACGTCATCGTCCTCTTCCAAGCGACGCCACACGAATATAAAGGTTACAGGTTGCAATGCGCGTATTAAATTTAAAGTTCCATCGAACTCTGTCGGTTTTGAGATATATGATTTCAGAGAGGTTCACAATCACGAGCTTGTTAGTGATTATAATATGGAACTAACACGCGGGAGAAGACAGTTACAGTTTTCAGATAAGGAATTTATTCAAAATCTTCAAACTACAGGTTTTGGTCCAGTCGTTGCTCACCGTGTTCAGTCATCTTTGAAGGGTGGACAACATTTGGTCACGGGATCAAACACTGATTTTAAAAACCATGCTCGCAATATTAGGTATTGTGTAGCTGATGCGGATGCTCAAATGATTGTCGATAGGTTTACCCACAACATGAGTCATTTGGAGGATTTTTTCCACTTCAAAGCTGTTGACGGTGTGCTACGGTCTATATTCTGGTCTGACGGCGTATCTAGATGCAACTACAGTTTGTTTGGTGAAGTGCTAGCCTTTGATGCAACATACTCAACAAACAAGTAACAAAAAGTGCGTTACTTTTTTCGGCCACAATTTCTAATTCTAATTTACCACACTTCATTTTTATTTCAGGCATGACATGATTTTTGTTCCTTTCACGGGCGTTGACTGCCACAAGAAATGTGTTACCTTCGGTGCTGGCTTAATACATTCCGAAACGATCGAGTCATACCAGTGGTTACTAGATGCGTTCATATCAGCTCATGGCAAGCAGCCCAGGTTGGTGTTGACAGATCAAGATCCAGCAATGAAACAAGTCGTTTCATCTATTTTGAATGAATCTACACATAGGCTGTGCATGTGGCACGTTACAAACAAAATACCTGTTAAGGTATGTATACACCTTTCATTATGAATGTTCTTCTCCAGTTTTTAATTATTTTGGTATGCACTGTTCATTTTAAGTTATTTATTGGCTCTATTGTACATTCAACAATACTAGTTACTACTTTTTTGTTTTCTAGCTGAAGAGTGAGATTCAGGTTAATGAAGAAATTAGATGTCGTGTTAACAAGCTGGTTTGGAATGTATTCATCAAGCCAAAGACGTTTGAATCCAGATGGAATGATTTGAAGGATGAATTTAATTTAAGTGAAAACAAATGGTTAAAAGACATGTTTGCTATCAGGGAAAGTTGGGTTCCGGCTTACTTTAGAGATCTTCCAATGTGTTGTTTGATGAAGAATACCTCATGTTGTGAGAGTTCCAACTCACAGTTCAAAGTATATTCTAGCCCAGGCAACAATCTTGTTCAATTCATGAACTGCTTTGAAATGACATTGAATGCTCAACGACACGTGCAGCGCGAATTGCAAAATGATACCACAACAAAGACACCGCCGTTAGAGACCCGTTTGCCAATCGAGCGTCACGCCTCCTACGTCTACACTATAACAATTTTCAAAGAAGTTCAGAAAGAGATTATCAAGGGATTGTATCACTGTGCACGTACATGTGTTGACTCAGCAGATGGACTCAACATTCATCTTATCAACCACAAAGACAAACGCAACGGGTTTGTTGGCGAATATAAGGTACATCTCCTATCATGTCACAACATCACTTACATTTGTTGCTTACTTACTGTTACGTCACTAACTACTCACCCTGATTAAACGTATATGTCAGGTGACTCACAATCCCAATGACAACACATTTTCATGTTCCTGTAAGGGTTTAACTCGTATCGGCTACCTGTGTAGACACATCTTCAAAGTCTTTCAAATCGAGCTAATTGATGAGATCCCTGACAAATACATTCCATCTCGATGGAGGAGTGACGTCCTACCCCCATCACTTTTTAAGATGGAAACCAGATTCGGTGTTCCACTTGATGAAAGAACGAAACTAAGGCAACAGTTTCTGTCTTTGACCAATCAGTGCACCGACCGTGCACGAGGAAACATAGAACTTCTTCAATCGTTGGTCGATCAGATGCATCAGATCAAGGACAAAATATGGGAAAAAATGCCTATAGAACCTTTCTATAACAGCAACTCCGCCATAATACAAGACTTGATTGGCTACAAGCTACCTGAGCAATTCACAATAAAGCCACCAACAGGGATTAAAAATAAGGGTTCAGGTTCTCGCAAGCGCAAGATTGGCCCAGGCGAGAAGGCTAAGAAGAAAAGCAAAAAACCAAAACGTTTTTGTGCAAAATGTAACAAACGGGTTCGTGGTCATGACTTGCGTAACCATGAGAAAGTTATGAAAGAGAAGGAACGTAGGCGAAAAAAAAGGGAACAACGCCGAAAGGAAAGGCAACAAAGGAGAAAAGACAAAATGGCAACGACAGATTACCAACCGGCGGAATATGCAAAATCTGATGACACCGTGGGCACATCTGACACGTATTCTTCTGAAGATTCGGATGAGACAAGCGATGCCAACTACAACATATGAATAATACCTGTTTCTTTTATTGTAATTTGTTTTTTTTTTCTTGCGAGCCCTTACCATCATATGTTACCCCTACACATGTTCAATAAACATCACATTTCAGTTTAATACACCTCTACTGAAATCACACTTGTGTAACATACCATTATTTTTTTACATCCCTAGTCAAATGAAATGTCATCATCATTTATTTCGTGTAAAATACATGCGTCTCTCTGCCAACTGATTATTGAACATCGATTTGACGTCTCAACATGTTGAATGCCCACATCTACAAGACATGTTATACGCATACATACCAACGGTCTACCTTGGAAAACTCTTAGATTTGCATATGCTCGTGTCACTTACTCTTACTTATATATGTAGCCATACGAAAAAATGTCATCCTCCACTTCATGTCAACTAAAATGCGTCTACATATGCCAACCGATAAGTGAACATGTATTTTGCTGTGGTTAAACAACTCCTTTGTGAAGGCACATCGCTCACAAAGCTCTGTGTTGAAAATCCTTTACAAAACTACTTACAAAAAAAAATATTATAATCTTTACTTACCAATTTCTGACTAAATGGGTGTGTGCATGTCGTTCGTGCATGGATAAATGCTCGAATGTGGTTACCTGTTGGTCAACTATAACTGTATGCTATCATTCATATGCACCAAGTGGTGTTTACGTACGTGATATTCTTTTTGTGCGATTCTCCATGCTAACATACCAAGTAGTATCCCAATGTTTTTAGGTACTCAAACTTTAGGGCTATCCCAACTCATTTGTTCTTACATACTCTGAGATCTGACATCTTATTTCTGTAGCAAACAACATTAAATTCCTCTTGAACACACCAACCTTCAGTTTCGTTCCCATAAACCTACAACATAACCACACTATCTCTACATCTGAGCATTACATTAACTTATTTGACACATTGTACCTTTGAGGTTCAACGAACTGAGGCAACAACCGTTACGTGTGTCAGCCAACATAAAAATAAAAAAAAAAACAATCACCTACTTTGCGTGTAACAACAAACATATCACAAGATCTCAATTATCCACGCATATATTGCATCCGACAAAACATAAACATCTGGTTAACATACCAACTTCATTAACATACTTAAATCCTGGTACATTTAACGATCCTCAAAATTTGGTCATAGCAACCCAGCCTTTGATACATAGCTGATACATTAGAATCAAAAGCACATCGCCATACCATAAGGTTTTATTAGTCATAAACAAAACATATTAATGGCTTAACATAAGGGAGTTTTTTAACAGACAGCCATCAAACATTATTCATAAAACCATAAAACATTAAAAACTAAAACGGGTTTAACTGACTTCAGCATGCATGCATCAGTCGCTTACCAATGCTTCATCGATCTTCCCTTTTTGCTTGTTGACAGAAGACATCATAATCTTTGCGGTGTACTTTATCCTTAAGCTGACTAACACCTTTTTACTCTTCATTGAAACCTCCTCAAGCCCACAGCAGCAGTTACTCCCCCCCTTAAACGTCTCCATATGCCTCATAGTGAACAGCGCAAACTCTTCATATTCTTTTCTAGTGCACTTTAACTTCAGCCACTTCGGTTCTACCCCTTCCATTGGAATTGCTTTTGGATGATCAACAATTCGCAAGTAGCTCACAAAAAACTCCTTCTGCATAAACCATACATCAGTAGCCGTTACACAACCTTCTCATTTATCATCAAACAATAAACAATAACATATTCGAATTGTTAAACCATACTAACCAATTTTGTCACCGTACATGAGCAAACGCCACTATACTCTGCATCCGAATCCTTATCTGCTTTCGACCGCCTTTTGTTTGTGGCCTTATCCGCATTGTCTAACACCTCAATTGCTAGATTTTTCACATCAAAGCACACCAGATAATAGTGATCACCTGTCACAATTGGTAATACATACATGTCATATGGCCGTATTCGTAGTTTTCTCACATAGTTGTTAACCGATCGCCTTAGATTCTCCTTTATCAATCCGATGCCCGCTGTGAACATCACATCTTTTAACTCGATCATGCTTCCATTCTGTTAATTCCAAAGAAAACACATTATTCCACACAAGAGGTTAAACACAAATACATTCCATTATCCGACCATATAATAAACTATAATCAGACTGTTAACTACAACAATAAAAAAACACAGACAATTCAACTCGTACAAACTACCTTATCCGATCAAAACTCAACTCAAATGATTATGTTAACTTCAAAAACATTTACAAACACTCAAACAACACGATCCGATCAACCATCCACTCTAATAATTCTGATAATTTAAATAACATTAAAAAACTCAGCCACCTCAACATGCATAGACTACTACCGTACCCGAGCAACCATAACATATAAGCATCAATTTATTTTGAAAAAAATAAAAAACACAGACAGTTCAACATGTGTCACACCACCGTTTCCAACAAACATTAAAATCTTAGCATTCTGTTAATCGCATAAACCACAAATACACACAGACAGTTGAAATAGTTTACACTACCTAAATAGCTACACAAACTACTGCTACGTTTAAACTGTGTACGATCACGATTAACCCCCATAATCCAAAGCTACACATACTACATTGCAACACATACACCCTCAACCACAACCTACACAACACAAGAAACTTTAACATGAACGGTAGCTAGGGTTCGTCATTGAGAAAACAAAAAAAGCCACAACACAAGAACATCTACATCTAACTCGGATGTACATACTTTCAAAAAGACCTGAATCGTTTAATCCAAGTAGCAATCACCAAACCCCCAACTCGGTGGCGAGCCTAGACCGGTGGAAATATACGAGCCTGCAATTGCTTCTTATACTCCTCTAAATCGGATCCACCGCCGTTAATTAACCGGATTCGTTTGCTCGTCGGTTTCGTATCAACAGAGGATTTCACGCGCAGAGAGGTGTGTAGGTGAACATAGGTTTTGATTGTGTGTATCATCTGGATTTCAATAATATATTCGTTTATAGAAGATTGTGAAATCAATTTGGAAGGAAGAGTGGCAACCAGGAATATCAATTGATGAACCAGCCGTCCCCCCTAACCAGCTACACCAAGATTACAACCTTACCCTTTTAACCAAATAATATCTAGTTACAACTTCCTAACAATTACCAAACTACCATCTGCTAACCTACACCATAGATCTTTTTAATCAACGGCTGAGATTCACTTCTCGCACATCTCATCCTAACAACACTTATCGCAAGATCCATCCCCTATATATATATATATATATATATATATATATAATATATATAAAAGAAAACCTTAAAATCCTACGTGTCGCAATGTGGTTGCTCCCCCCTTTTATGGAAGCCACCAGATTGCTTGATTTTTAAATGGAGGCCTCTCATTGATTTAACCCAAATTAATGGGTATGGGTCTTGCAAAAACCAGATATATCTTAAACGGGTTATAACATCTCATTAAAATAAAATTTTATCTTACCAAATATTTGATGTGAAAATCCTAAAAAAATAGGGATATACTAAAAATTAATATTTGATTTAAAAAAAGATATTATTTATAATTAAGAAACAATTTTATTGTAAAAAAAAAATAAGCGGGTCATGGGTCACAAAATCCAGATAGCATTTAAACGGGTTATAACATATCATTTATTTGTGAAACCCTTTCATCATCAAACCCTAATGGGGTGTTTGGGATTCTTTATTTTTTCCTTCTTGTAACTTATTAACTTTTATAAGTTAGGTGTTGGGTAATGTGACTTTTTTAAGTTTTTAATGAAGAAAAAACGGAGGTTTTGATAAGTACTAACTTATCAAAAACAACTTAAACAAGTCAAAAGTAGGTGCAAATAAGGAATCCCAAAAATGACCTAAGTATATTATTAGCTTTCTTAAAATAAAGAAATTTAAAATCAAAAAATAAATATTGAAAAATGAAAAATATAAAACAACCCCCGTAAAACAACCATTTCTCAAGTCATCATATTGCTTTATTTATAAATGAAGCCTTCTCACGCATTTGACCCAAATTCACGGGTAAAGGTCTCACCAAACTCAGATAGCTCTTAAATGGGTTATAACATCTCATTATATTAAAAATTAATCTAATCAAATATTTGATATGAAAATCCTATAAAATAGGGATATACTAAAAATTAATTTCCTATTTTATTTAAAAAAAGATATTATTTATAATTAAGAAACAATTTTATTATAAAGAAAATAAGCGGGTAATGGGTATCACCAAACCCAGATAGCATTTAAACCGAATTATAACATATCATTTATTTGTGAAACTATTTTATCATCAAACCTCAAGTATATTAATTATTAACTTTCTTATAATAAATAAAATTAAAATCCAAATATATATATATATATATATATATATATATATATATATAAAAACGAATAATGTAAAACAATCCCCGTAATATGGGGGATAAAATCTAGTATAATATATATAAATGAAACCCTTAAAATCCTACGTGTCGCGATGTGGTAGCTCCCCTTTTTATGAAAGAAACCAGATTGCTTGATTTTTAAATGGAGGCCTCTCGTTGATTTAACCCAAATTCATGGGTATAGGGTCTTATCAAAACCAGATAGCTCTTAAACGGGTTATAACATCTCATTAAATTAAAAATTAATCTTACCAATTATTTGATATGAAAATCCTATAAAATAGGGATATACTAAAATTTAATATCCAATTTAATAAGAAAAAAATATTATTTATAATTAATAAACAATTTTATAGTAAAAAAACACAAGCGGGTCATGGTCACCAAATCCAGATAGTTTTTAAACGAGTTATAACATATCATTTATTTATGAAGCCCTTTCATCATCAAACCCTATGTATATTATTAACTTTCTTACAATAAGAAAATTAAAATCCAAAATATAAATATTAAAAAACGAAAAATGTAAAACAACAATTCTCTTAAGCCATCAGATTGCTTTATTTGTAAATGAAGGCTTCTCACGCATTTGACCCGAATTCATGGGTAAAGGTCTCACCAAACTCAGATATCTCTTAAACGGATTATAACCTCTCATTATATTAAAAATTAATCTCATCAAATATTTGATATGAAAATCCTATAAAATAGGGATATACTAAAAGTAAATATCCTATTTTATTTAAAAAAATATATTATTTATAATTAAGAAACAATTTTATAATAAAGAAAATAAACGGGTAATGGGTATCACAAAACCCGGCCATATAGCTTTTAGCCGGATTGTAACATATAATTTATTTGTGAAACCATTTTATCATCAAATCTCAAGTATATTAATTATTAACTTTCTTACAATAAATAAAACTAAAATCTAAATATATATATATATATATATATATATATATATATATATATATATATATATATATAGGATTAGTATCATTTGAGAACTCTTAAATTATTTAAAAACTTGAAGGAACTCTTAATAAATAACGTTTTTTATAAAAAAATTTTGTATGTTAATGTTATTTAAGTGTAGTTTTATAACTTTTGACATCTATATTTACGATTATAATTTTAAAAATTAGTTATTTTACGCATGTCTATGTTTTTTGCACATGTAAATTTTTATCACATAAATTTTATACATGTGTAACTTGTGATTTATATATGTAATCAAAAATTTTTTTTTATAAATATGATAAAACAACCTCAAATAATGTTAATATATAAAAAAAGTTAAAATTTTTTTTGTTTTTTAAGAGTTCGTAAAAGTTCTTAACTTTTTTTGAGTTCTCAAATGAAACTAACCTTATATAATAATAATAATAATAATAATAATAATAATAATAATAATGTAAAACAACCCCCATAATACGGGAGATAAAATCTAGTATATATATATTAGAAATAATAAACACTTAGGTTTAATATTACTAGAAAACTAGGCATTTGAGACCATCTTTCCGGTCGCAAAACGGTCGTAATTGCCATGTTGCGACCGTTTTGCAACTGAAAATGCGGTGGGAAAAACGCAGGTCAGAATTACTCTGTTGCGACCATTTTTCGACCGTTATTACATTTTAGGACCAACAACTAAAGCGGTTGCAATTCATGCAACCACCGCCGCGGTCGGAATTCTTGCAACCACCGCTGCGGTCGGAATTCTTGCAACCACTGATGCGGTCGGAGTTCTTGCAACCACCGCTGCGGTCGCAATTGCTATAGCTGCCAATTTAATTTGTACCATTTGGACTAATGAATTGTCCAGACATTTTATAAAAAAAAGTATGTAAATAAAAATATCAAAAATAACCCCGTCAAATATAAAATCCAAACGCACATCCAAATGTTCAAAATAAGGCGTGTTAACGTGGCTTCAAAATATTGACATTGCTTATCAAACCACAGATTTTAACAAAGTTTCAATGTTAGTCATCCTATTAAGAATTGCATCTTTCTCCGCATTATCCTTTTCCTTTTCAGCCATCTACTCCTTAATAATTATGTATAATTTTTCTTTATCTTTTTCTTTTTCCTTCACAAGCTCATTGATAACCAAGTGCAACTTTTCAATCTACAAAACAATTGATAACGGGTAAAAAATTGTGACATTTGAGCCAAAACAAGGTACACCTCAGTACGTAATTACCGATTAAGCAAATAAACGCCTTTTGCGTAACAAACGAACGATCAACCGAACGGGTCGGGTTATGACCCATATATATCGGGTGACCATTTATAAGTGACATACGATCTATACAAGCTAAAATATTAGAAATATGGTCTTAGTTTGATAGCAAACAAGTTAAACGAAAACATGCTCGTTTAACCGCCCGCTATAGATTTAAACGCGAAAGATAGTTACAAACCAAGCATTGTATCATCCGTTAAGCCGAAAAAGACTTACCAAACACTTATTTGAAATGTTTTAAGCGATCCGTGAAAATATTTTTGATTTTTACAAACATATAGTATGTTTTTATAATTTTACACAAAACTAGCCGAAAAACACTTGTTTTCGCGCTGTTTAACGCACCCGATAAGTTTTTCGCGCCAAAAACCGAACCCGAACTAAATTTGGACCGGGGTTTTCGTGTTTGGGCTTGAGAAATCAGAAAATTGGGCCAAAATGGGCCCAAAGTGGGCCCATGATGGTCCGATCGCAGCAGCAGCCCTCCCCCTTTTTTTTTCTTTCACATTTAAACCAGATACAAGATATTTTCAACATTATTTCTTGAAAATTCTGGACATAAACTTCTTCTCCAGCCAAAAACTCAAGAAACCCTAAGGTAAACAACTTAAATAAGCTACTTTTACACTTGTTTAAACTTGTTTAATACCATAAAAACATGTCTTGGTTACTAAAAATCATTCCTAACCGTGTAAAAATCCTAAAAATGGTCCATAAACATGTTTTGATCATACACAGGGTAAGGAACCTGTCTTGATAGTTTTTTTGGCCACAAATACAGATTAAAGAGTTGAAACGACGTTTTTACGGTTCAAAAGTTCGTTTTTGTACACTAGCCGAAACCCTAACTTAAGAGCTGTTATGTTGATGAAATATTGCTTGGTTTGTGATATAGGACTTGTACCTAGCTTTCTTAGAAGCACAAGAACCTGAAAACTTGATTAAAAAGTCGGAAACGAGCCAAACCCGCTAAGGTAATGCCGAAACACTCGCTTACGGGCTATTTAGGTTAAAGTTGTGATGTGCATATTGTTAGGACTTGAAATTTTTCAGGGAGATCAGGGACCATGTCAATAAGTCCCTGTTCAAATTTGGTAATTTTTCGACCATCCGAGAATATTTGGCGAATTTATTACCGAATTGGGACGTTTATTTGGGAAAAATAGCTAAAATACTTCAAAAATTATGAAATTTTTCTGGGAACTCAGATTTGATGTATTTTGATCACATATGAATTTTGGGATCATTTGGAGAAGTTTAAAGGTGTTTTGTTCATTTGCGTTCATGTGAATTTTTACAGCTGAATTTGGGCCGAAAAGAATATTGCACGAGCTTTTTACATTCTGGAATTGATACAAGTTGTTTTGGGACATGATTTGAGTATTCAGGAATTTTTGTGGAATTTTTGGAAATTGTTTGGGGTAAACGGACGATTTTCAGGCGAAATATAGCTGATAAAATGAATTTTTATAAATTAATAAATCAGTAAATAAATTCCAGAAATATTTTTATAAAAATCTACATATTTTAATTGATAATTTTTTAAATTTTCATAATTTAATGATTAATGGTTTATTAATTATACTAATTTGAATATTTAACAAATTCAGTTTTTATAAAAACCGGCAAGTTCGCGACTAGTGAATCTGTGGGAATATCAAAACACCAAGAGTGATCAAAAATCATATTTTTGGACTAATTATGTAAAAATGAACTTTTCTATGAGAAACCTGGACAATCCGGGTGGATTGTGCGCGTTTCTTCTTAAATCAAACTGAATAAACGGAAACGGGCCCCGTGGCTAATCCGGGACCCTAATTGGTGATTCTTCCTTATAACTTAATCATTTTAGTAACCAATACATTTACACAAGCTTATTTTCCCATAACTGTTTTCTGAGCGTGTAAACGAACAACTTGGCCCAGCCGGGAAAACGGGAACCTGAGCCAAGTTCAGTTTTAAGTATTAGACATTGTACAACATCAAAACCTAACCCTATTGCCACTTTCTGGGCGTTCCAACTACACCTAGATTAGTTATACAGCCCAGATTAGTATTGAGATTATAATAATATTAAAATATTAATATTGATTATAGGAGCTACTGATAGCGGACCGAACAAACCACGAGCTGATACAGTACCGAATATCTACTAAACCGTGAGTTTCATGACCCCACTTTTAAACTGTTTTACGAACTTTTGCGGTGAAAAGCATGTTTGCTTATATCTATATACTTATCTGAAACATGTGATGATGTGAATTATCTAAGTGCTAACACACGAAAGTCCCCACGATCACAGTGATTAACTTCGAGCCGGTGGCTTGTGAATAGTACTATTGGTTTGACAAACCCAAACGGAGCCGGCACGGTTTGCCCAGACACCAAAACCGTTTGCACCTGACCATAATTTTTACGAACCAGCTATGTAGTGTTAGACATAGCTACCGGGGCATGTTGTGGGCGGAAAGGGGCCACAGTGGTTGATTGAGCGTGGGAAATGGAGGCACGCAGCACGAAAAGTCCAGGCTTCACTGTAGCTTAGCATAATTATATCACATACATCATTTACATACATACATACTTATCTCATGATTACAAGTGCTGACTTGTGAATACTCATTACTGTTTTCTTGAAACTCGTGAAACTCACCAACTCTAGTAGTTGACCCGTTTTAAACTGCTTTTCAGGTGTACCTAAATCGGAGTAATTTGGTGATCTGTTACTTGCCTGAAGTGTGTGGTTGATGCTATGTGAATAGAGACAAGGGAGTTAGTAGTAAGAACGTATAGTTAACGAACTAGTTTTGTTTGTATCATCTAGACCGTAAAACAATGATAGAACAAAGAAATGTAATATATTGTAAATTAGTTTGTAATGTTTCTTTATAAACAATGTGTTGATATCAGAGGTGTCTGTTACATTCCCGTTTTACGCTTACGCATTGTGCTAGTCGGGGTGTGACAGAAATAAACAAAAAAAAAAATTTAAGGTTGCCCTAAATGATTTCTAATCTCAACAACAAGTTACTAAGAGCATCTTTTGATCCTAAACTGATTATTATGAAAATGAAAGTGATGTTTGACTTTTAAAAAGTCAAACTGTCCAAATAAAAACGGGCTGTAATAAACTGTTTATAGTTTGACTAAAATTCAAACTATAAGCGGGCTATAATAAACAAGTTATATGTGAGTTGTAAACGGGCCGATGATATATAATAATACTATTAACGGGCTGTGACAAACATGTTTAACCAGTTATAAACAATAATACTATTAACGGGCTGTGACAAACATGTTTAACCAGTTATAAACAATGGGTCTTTTGACTAAGCCTATGCAAGTAAAGTGTAAGACCCATGTAACCACTAGACCCGACTCGCCATACCCTGGTATATGAGAAATAAGTTTTGATCCATGTCAAAATAAAATTTAACTTTTTGAACTAGCCTGGACATAGCAAAAAATTTGACCCATGTCAAAATAAAATCTAACCAACCCGTTTGCAGCTTGTCCAAAACGACTTGTAATCTCAAACAACCAGTTACTAACCACGCCTTTTGATCCTAAACTAATATTATATTAAATTACTTATAATGTCATTCTTGGCTTGGATTAGTAAAAAACCAATTTAATAACTTTTCGATTATGAAAAAACCAAAAAAAGTTATGAAAAAATCAAAAAAAACTACAACCAACTAATAAAAAAAAGTTAATTTTTTTCTTTCTTTTACTTATAAGGTAAGAAATGTGAAAATAAAAGACATAAATAAATAAATGAAATATGTAGGTCATAAAGTTGCATATATGTAACTCATACGAGGTACGCACATGTAACTCATATGAGGTACGCATATGTAGCATACAGATTTAAGCTACATTTTTTTTTACATTTCTAACCTTACAACAAAAAGAAATGAAAAAAATGATAGGTTTGTAGTTGCTTTCTTGTAACTTTTTAGTTTTCTTATGTTCCCTTCCCATTATACATATACACATTACACACACGCACACATATATACATATATAAAAGCAAGGAATTAAGAATTAACAAACTTGAACTATAACTGAAGTCGTTGTATTAGGATGAACATTCAAAAGACAGATGCTTTGCAAGGTCTTTTTTAGCACCATTTCATATTCCCTCTCTTGCTTCCCTAACCATCAAAACCGATCTCAATTAAGTATTTTGTTGTAAAAAGAACCTCATGAATTAAATGGTAACAAGATGCATCAACAAATGTAAAAAACTCACCACTCTGTCCTGTTTTTGGCTTCCAAATGACTTCAATACAAGCCTTTTTAGGATTTTCATTTTTCTTAGTCCTAGCTTTCGGTCTATAAACAACAGCAATCACCTTTGTATCACCTAATGCCATAAAACACGACATATGATTCCGAATCCAAATTGAAGATTTACAATCTATCTGTAGATATTTTTTTAATTTTGAAACTGAAATTAGGTGTGCAAACGAGCCAAGCCGCTCACAAGTTACTCGAGCTCGGATCGATAAAAAGTTCGAAAGAAGCTGAGCAGCCTTGTATGGGTTCATTCGGCTGAATAACTTCAGAAAAAACCGGGTAACCATGTCAAATTACCAAAACCTAGATTCAACGAACTAAAAATCGTTAATACTAACAATCGTTCAACAGAAAACTTATTAATAAACCTAATAGTTAATACTAACAATAGTGAGAGACTGTGATTCAGAGATAAAATCATCGTAAACAACAAACGGACCTCAATTCAAATCCAGTTCAGATCCAATTGACTCAATTCAAATCCAGTTCACATTACATATCAATCAATATAAATAACTAATTAGAAATCAATACAAGTAACTAATTAGAAATCTAACAATAACCTAATCGTTCAAAATCCGTGAGAGTGAGTGATGAGAAAACGAACCAGACGAATTAACTGATAAGTGATGTCAGATAGCCAACGAGTCTTACGGTGGCAGTTCGGCGGTTACGGTGGCTAACGGCAGTTCGGCAGTAGTTCTGTAATCATTCAAAATCCGTGAGGTTGAAGATGGTTTTGGATCTGAGAAATAGTTCTGTAATCTTAAAATAGTTTATATGAAGTCAATTTTGCATATTTTAAGTCAAGTCCTTCTAAAAAATAGTTTTAAAAGATACATACAGTAACTGAAGTTTATAGAAATTTGGATTCATACATATGCATTTTTCTATTAATTAATTACTTTTTATCATAATTATATAAAATATTATCATGTAATACATACAGTGACTAAAGTTTATAAAAATTTGAATTTGTTATAATTTTTACAAAAACAAAATAATTTTTTTGAAGTTGCACGTTACATTAGAACGGTGCATCTACCTTGTTTACAATGGCGTGCTTTAAGATTACACCGGTTTCTCGTCTCATCCAATATCACAGTTGCGCGTCTACGTCTAACACTGCCTTTGTAATACGTTTTGCCTACGAAAAATAGCCCTCCAAGTACATTTTAAGCACGCCTTAATGATGCGTTCAACATACGCATATTACTGCACTTACTCCATGAGCCTAACTGAGCTCGGTGTATGAATCCGAACTTGTTTCTTAAAGAACTGTCTCGAATAACTCGTTTAAGGTATTGCACACACGAGTTCAAGCCGAGCATAGGCTCGTCAAAGGTTTTTACCATAATATATAAGATAATAAAAATTTTATATAATTTAATAAATAAAAATGAGTCAAGCCCGAGCCAAAAGTTTGAAAAAACATATCACGAGTCGAGCTCTCATAATTCAAAACAAGCCGAGCGCAGGCCTAGCCCCGGTTACAAAAAAATTTATTTAATTTTTTTTTAAAAATAAAAAAAAGGTTAAAAACTTCGGCCACATAGTATCGGTTGCAAAATCTCCGACCGCTTAGCCACCGGTTGCAAAAACTCCAACCGCTGAATGCAAAAACATCGATCGCCTAGCCAGCGGTTGCAAAAAACTCCGACCGCCTAGCCACCGGTTGCAAAAACTCCGACCGTCTAGGCATCGGTTGCAAAAAAAACTCCAACCACTTAGTCATCGGTTGCAAAAACTCCAACCGCCTAGCCACCGGTTGTAAAAACTCCGACCGCCTAGCCATTGCGGTCGCAAAAATTCCGACCGCTTAGTCATCGGTTGCAAAAATTAAATTTCGGTAGCAAATATGATAAATCGGTTGCTAAATTTGCTACCGTTTTTTTCGGTAGCAAATTTTGGTAGCAATTGCCTAATTTTATAGTATAGTGTTATTATAAGTAACAATTTGTATTATCATTATTATTATATATTAGTTAGGTTAGGATAGGAATTTTAGGTTTATTAGATAAAATATGGTGGCAAATACATCCACCCGTTATTTAACGGTTATTGCTCCCGCCAAACCGTCATTCATTGTTGTGTATATATAGGAACTTGTTGTAAACGTTTATGTTACCAAGATTATTCATTAATCCAAAACATATTTCTTCAATTGCTGTATGTATTCTGCGTTTTGTGTTTATGATATTCCAATAAACTGGTATCAGAGCCACGGTCGGAAATCAAAGTGAAAATATCAAATTTATATGATCTTGGGAAGAAACGAATGAAGACGATGAAACGTGGATACGAAAACGTGCGAGAAATCAACAATGAACCCGATCGTATAACCCCGCGATTACGTGCGATTGCAAAATTAAGACAAGAGATTGCAATACTAGAATTGGAAAAAGAATTAATGATGGTAATGGAACATTCCAACGGTAGAAGTGATGATGAAAACATGATGATAGAAGTGATGATGAATACAGAAGGAGAAAGATTGATGAAGAAGTTGGTGATATTAGAAAATCTGGTAAAAAAGCGTGAGGAGAAGAGTGATGAGGAATATGGTGAAATCAGAAAGACGGATAGAAAAGGAATTAATGATGATGGAATAATCCGATGGTGAAACATCGGAACTCGGACGGTTTGATGAATCAAAGAAGACTGAATTCGACAAAGATGAGAATGATCATGATGATCAAAAAGTTGATATGGATACGGAATCGAGAGAGAAATTGGTGGATTATTAACAACACCACAAAAGGACATACAACGATGATCAAGAAAAACAAGGAGACTATAACACAGAAAATTGCATGCCTAAAGAAATCAAGTGACCAACGCAACCGGTTACCGGCGACGATAAAGGAATAAAACGACAAGAATTGCGATGCATTGTTCTTCGAAGGAGATATGAAAATTTACACAAGGGATAGACAACAAGAATTTGAGAATGGAACTCTGATTAAAGAAATGGAATTGATTTTGGAAAAAAAAATACTTGAATCGACAGAGAAGAAAAACAAGACCAGAATTTGTGACAAATGTTAGCGACAAATCAGGGATTGTTTTAGCGACAGACGGAAGATCATTAGCGACAAAAAGGAGATTTAGTTATCCAAAATACAAAAATTTACGATGCCAAATACTAGAAGACTTGATCCAAATTTGCAAAGTTACAAAAAGGGATCATGCATATGTGATTAGAGAGTTATTCAACGTTTATGGCTTATGGGGAGTAATTAACATGAAGCAAAGAAGGAAGAAGAAAATCAAGAGACAAAGATTTAATTTTGAAACAAGTAATTTCAGTGGTGGATGAAGCAAATGCAAGCCTACTGAAGAACACCATTAAACCTATACGTGTTTAAGGGGGAATTTTAGAAATAATAAACACTTAGGTTTAATATTGTTATTATTATAAGTAACAATTTGTGTTATCATTATAATTATATATTAGTTAGGTTAGGATAGGAATGTTAGGTTTATTAGATAAAATATGGCGGCAAATACATCCAACCGTTATTTAACGTTTATTGCTCCCGCCAAACCGTCATTCATTGTTGTGTATATATAGGAACTTGTTGTAAACGTTTATGTTACCAAGATTATGCATTAATCCAATACATATTTCTTCAATTGCTGTACATATTCTGCGTTTTGTGTTTCTGATATTCCAATAATATATATATATATATATATATATATATATATATATATATATATATATTGTTCACACAATTGGTTTTGATACGTGCTTAGATTGACCTTTAAGACGATAAGTAATTACATAAAGATCATTAATCTTATTTGTTTAAAAACGTTTAATAAAAATGCATAAAAATGATTTTACATTCCCTCCCCACCCACCTCATATGTGTTATTTTGAGCAACACATTTAGTTTTTATATTTACATTTCTATAATTTAACTAAATATTATATTTTAATAAAATTATCTAGAAAATTCATTTAAGCTACTACATCAGAGTCGGGTATCCTATTTCAATCACACACATTTATTTTATAAGTTTTCTCTTTCTTAGACACTCATAAACACTTATAGCATTGATTAATAGCAGATCTCTATATGCAATTCCTAATTTGGTTGGGTGGTAAGATGGCGAGTTATAAAATAAGAGGTCAGAGGTTTACCTTCATTCTTAGAATAAAATAATATTTTAACTTACGGTCTTAATTTCTCACTTAACCCGACCTAAACATGTCTTAATCCCGATTATGGAATATAATCATACTTTTTATTTTACCGGGTGTCACAAAACTGGTACCAAACTCAGTCAAATCTTGTCCAATTTTGACCAATCAAAGTGAAATAAACCGTTTTCAAATCATTGTTACTTCCCCTCCTAACCAATTCAATATGAAATCAATCGATTACACTCGATTCAACTCAATTAAGCTAATATCAACTCAATTAACATTCAATAGATCAATCCTTAGTCCTTAATTCAAACAATTAACAACTAAATTTGAATGAATTGATTCAAATAAAGTCCATCTCAGTCTATATATCGAATTTGCATCAAAACACATCAATTATCCTAAATCAGTTCACGAATTGACTAATCAGATCATCCTTAAGTTTTGATACCACTTAAGAACATATGAGGAGCATTAAAGGATCTAGTCTTGTGATTAAAGTCAATTGGAACGGATTAGGGCACCGTGTGTGTTTGTGTGTATTTTGAGAGTGAAATCGGGTAATGAGACAATGTTTTATAAAATACCAAGATCGTTTATTACCAAATAAGATTGCAGAGTTTACATAGACCCGACTCATTTGCTAAACATGCTTAGCGAATGAGTCCCTTTCGCTATTCCATTCGCTAGACACTCCCTAGCGAATGGCCTGTATAATCTAAACTCAGACGCTAACATTCCTAGGTAATCAACAGGATGTCGCGTCTGATTAGGATTTATATGCATTATTTATCCCTTGGATAATAAGCTCTGATGCCAAATGTTTGGATCTCAAGTGTTGTCCCCTTCCAGTTACTACATGCTCGTTATAAGAAACACCCTTAAGGTGAGAGGAGTAAAAATCAAAATATGGGGATTTTTAAGGAATTTCCCAAAATAAATAACGACTAGTGTTTTGAAAAAACAAATTGAGAATAAGGCATAGTCTTGAAATAGTGTGCTTTTAATGTGTATATGAGATATAATAAATAATTAATTAAATTATGAACAACTAAACATATAATTAGCGCACAACCAGGGGCGGCCCAAGGTTTTTAGAGGCCTCAAGCTAACTAGCAAGTTGGGGGCTCTTTTTGAAACTTTTTTTTAATACAAACCCTCCTCCTTTATCCGGGCTTGGGACCGGCAATAATAAACCAAAATCGTTTATAGTTGGCGGATTTAATTTTTTTTTAAAGTTAAATCATGTCGGTAGAAAACAATGTTTACATGAAATTTATTTTTCTAGCTTTAGTAGATACAAATTATTTAATGAAATTGTCATTTGTAAATTCATTGTTTATAGGATGATCGTCATTTGTAGGTTAATTATTTGTAGTTTTTTGTGGATGTGAAAAACTTAAAGATGCCTCCTTGTTGTGATTCAATTAAAGCCTCCCTTTTAAGTCTTTTTTGTTTTTTTCATGAGATTCGTAAGTTTGGTGTCGATTTGACATTAAAACAAGTAGCAAATAACAATGGGCAAAAATTCAATGAAGGCAGATCTAAATTTCTAAACTCTATTGCAATTGGGAAAAATTCAATTAGTGCAGATTCTAAATTTCTAATACAATTGGGCAAGAATTCAATTTGGGCAAATTATAAACTACCAAATCAGTATACAGAGAAAGACATAAAGTGATAACAATAAACTAACCTCAAATTGACAGATTCTAACAGCACTTTAGTAAATCCACTTGAACCAGAAATCAAAATTAAAAACCGCACACCTGAACGAGATGCTGGCACTAACAGTCAGCAAGTCCGCACAACCTCAGAGTAGACCTGAACTGAAAATTGAAAGCAAAATTTGCAATTGCCAATTCAATCACAAATTAAAAATCAAAGAATATAAGAGCCAGAAATCAGAATGCTATTGCTGAGGTTAAGCAAAGATATGATATTTACATGGTATATAAAGAAGATGAACATGACCATTGACCGTTCGCGATTAAAGATGATTTCCACTTTCCAAGTTTCCATTCCATAATGCCTGGAAAGTACCAAAATAGTCGCTTGAGTTCTTCCAATTTGGCGTCCATTCTTCCTGCCTCCGGTCTTCCATCGATGGCAAGAAAAAGCCCTAATATATTTTATTTTTTTTTTAAATCTGGGGGGCTCTATATTTTTGGGGCCTAAAGCCCTGGCTTGGCCTAACCAAGCTATTGGGCCGGCCCTGCGCACAACACATAATGCATATCACACATAGGGATCCTAAGCATGACTATACTAGACTGTTATGTCTAACCAGTTATCCTATAACCTTTGCTATGATACCAATATGTCACACTCCGACCAACGACGAAACATGCCGGGGAGTAACTTAGATTGTTTAATAACTTGAAACACTAATTATAAATGACAACAATTATTTAATTAATTTAAATAATCCCATGTACACTTAGTCAAAACAATTGTAACTAAAAATAATTGAAAACATGATAATTTGTCTTATTAAAATATCCTACGGTCCAAAAACTAATTCTTCAATTATGGAATTCTTCACATAGAAGCACGTGTAACATGCGTAAAAATAAATGGGTTAACAATTTGTTGATGTGCATGCTCAAGATTATATATATATATATATATATATATATATATATATATATATATATATGTTGTTACATTTAATACAAAACATCTAGAAATTTAAAAGAAAATTGTTTCGTAATTTTTTTATATTTTTTTTTAACTTTTAAGCATATATTTCAGGAAAGAGTAAATGTAATTTTACTTATTAACTTTAATTGTGGACCACAAGTTTCAAACTTTAATTAAAAGCATGTGGTTGAGAATGAATTTCTAAAGGTTTCTCTCTCCTGAGAAATATGTTTAAAAGTTAAAAAAAAATGTAATAAAATTTCGAAACAATTTTTTTAATTTTTCGATGTTTGGTATTAAATGTAACAGCATATATTACATATGTTTTATAAAACAAAAAAATAATAATAATGTTACATAAGGTTTTTATAGGTTTTCTCAACACAAAAAGGTTTTCAATTGTTGAGTCGGATATTTGCTAAGGAAGATTGGAATCTTCTCAACCTCCTCTGGAAATCGGCTAAGTATGGACTTCGAGCAAGCTTGGACTGTCGACCATGGTCTTCAGAACCATTTTTGGTGAATTCTTCTAAGTGTTGAAGGCTTCGAGCAAACTATACTTCAAAGAGCAAGAGGGTTCTGCTATCGAGTATGGATTGCCAATCGAGCAAGCAACTTGATCATCCAAGTTTTAACCAATTGATCCGAGCACAGGATGTCCGAGCACATGGTGACAAGCATGGATGTAATAAGAAGATGTCATATGTTCCAAGCATGGACTACGAGCATGGTTCAGTCCCCCGAGCAAGATTTACATCCGAGCATGCTAAAGATTGTTCAATAAGTCTCAAGACAGGATTGAAGACATCAAGAAGAATGAGCTTGCTCGATGGACTAATTCGAGCAAAGAAAGGATTGGTCAAGAAGAATGAAGCTTGCTAGAGGAGAATATTTTCTTTGTAAAAATATTCTAAGTAAAATATGCTCGAAGATACTCATCGAGCATACCTTGCATACTGAGTCTGCTCGAGCAAGATACATATCATGCTCGAAGACTATTACACTTGTATTTGTAAATGTCTTTCATTATGTAATGATTTAGGATTCTAGAAGGAATGTCAGGGTCTATAAATAGCGTCCTAGGTTTCCATTTTAGAAACGACGCTGGCTACGCACGCAATAAATGTTATATTAAATGCAGTGAATCTTTATCTTTGAATATTCTTTTTGTTTCCTCATACCGTCACCGCCCTAGACATTCCTTTACTGTTACATTAAATGTTATATTAAATGCAGTGAATCATTGTCTTTGAATCTGTCCTTACTGAATATTATTTCATTGTTTCGTTGTCATTATATCAAACCTTCGTTCCCATCCGTTGAATATCTTGATTCTGCCGGGATATTCGATAGGCCTTTGGGTATTGGATCTGTGTGCTCTTGTCGACCTACCTAAGGTTGCACCTGATCCCCGGTCCTGGCAAGTGGTATCAAAGCTTTGGAAGCTCACTGAAGGCCACGGGATAGAAGGTTTGTGATAAAGCTTGAAGCTTTACAAAGGTTTCGTCTATGAAAGCTCAGATATGAAAAGATGGATGATCAAGAGGTATCAACAAACAAGATTCCAAGGTTACTCGGACAAGAAAACTTCATCAAATGGAAGGTTTTATTTGAAGCTGTTGTTAACTACAACGACCCTGAGCTGTGGAACTCTATCCGGGATGGACAATACATTCCCTCTCTAGCTACAAACAACAACGCAACCATTGAACTCAAAATGAAGAAACGTGATGATAAAGCTCTGTCAATGTTGAAGTTAGGTCTCTCTTGGGAGATTCTGACCAGTGTCAACCATCATAAAATGGCAAAGGAGATGTATGATGCTATGATTGACATGTTAGAGGGCAACACAGAGCTCAGAGATATCAAGAAAGACAGACTGAAGCAACAACTTGACCGTTTCAAGTTCAAGGAAGGTGAACGACTGAATTCTATGTCCATTGTTAATGAAATCAGAACAACTGACTTACAAATTTCTGATTTTGAACTGAACAAGAAATTGTTGTCTTCAGTGTCTGGAGAGTGGTATACTGTAAGTAAGTTTATTAAAGAGAAAGTTAGCTTTCCTAACATCAAACTAGATGATCACATAGCTTTTCTGAAGGCTGCTGAACATGAGATGATCGAGAATCATATGATAAAGGGAAGAGAAGCCTAGTTTTCCAGTGACTAATGCTCTAGTAGCACCAATTGGAAATCTCTCTGTTAAGAATCAGCAACAGCCTATTATAGAAGAGCCTTCTGAATCAAGCTCGATGTGTGGAGGACAATCGAGGTTTAATGTTCAATTAATTGAGGATGATGTTGTCTCTACAGCTAGTGGATATCCTCCCTATGTGCAGAATAATTCAGGCCAGGGAACTGACTATCAGGCCTTATTCTCAATGTTCACTGATTCCTACAATGCATTTGTAGCAAAAAATATCATTCATACAAGTGTAGTGCAGGAAGATTTGGAACAGATTGATGCAGATGAACTGGAAGACATGGATATAAAATGGCAAGCTGCAATGTTGGCAGTCAGAAGCAAGAGGTTGTATAACCAAACTGGGAGATCATCTTTTTCCGGGCCAAATGATCGAATAGGATTTGATAAATCAAAGGCAATATGTTACAACTGCCAGAAACTAGGACATTTTGCTAGAGAGTGTAATCAACCAAAGCAGTTTGGTAATCAAGTCAATCAAAATCAATTCTATCAAAATCAACCCCAGAATTACCAGGGATCTCAACAGAGAAATCAGATGGTCAATCAAAATCCTTACCAAAATTAGAACAGACCCCAGCAACAACAGGTCCAGCCTCAAAGAAACAATTAACTACAGATTCAGAACTACCAAAACAGAGGAAATACCAATGTGGTGAGTCAAGCAAGAGACCAGGGAAATGTTGCTGTTACAAGGGAACCACATGATGGGGATTTCGATTGGAGCAACCATGTTGCTGAAATTGTAAAGGAAAATGTTTCTTTTATGGAAAAGGGGCAAGAAAAAGGAGAATCTTCTGGTTCAAAGGTACATTCTGAACTTTCTATTTCTGATCTTCTATTAACCATAGGTGAACTAAATCAGGAGATTGGAAAGTGGAAATCAGAGTGTGGAAGGAAAGAGGCTATCCTGAATGCATTTGAGTCAAGTGAAGGCACATATAAAAGTAAAATCAAGAGTCTAAAAGAAGACTACATGCAAGCATACATGACCTAATCCAGAATGAGTGTTGAGATTGATGGCTTAAAGAAAATGTATGCTGAAGAAAAACTCAAGAATGGAGAGTTATTGATACAAATGGACTTCTTGAAGAACTTGGTGTCAACTGGTAACATTGTTAGGTATGTGGAAAAGATGACTGAAGAGGAAAAATACAAGAAGGTGCCACCACTTTTTTGTGATAAATATCCACTAACGGTAGATAAGGAAAGCAGGAATGAATACTTGAAGAAGTTCAAGAATGTGTTTGAGGACAAACCTGAGTTTGTGAAACAAATGAGAATGTAACTGTGAGCGAAGATGGAGAGTTTGTCATGGAAAGGAATGAGAAGTCAGAGGAAAAAGAAGTGAAAAACGATGGACAAAAGAAGAGATGGAGTGAATACTCCAGTGAAGGGAGCACATGCAGCTGCAGTAGTGACAAATCTTCAAAAGGCAAACAAAAGAAGAAGGATTCAAACAAAAGAGATGATAAAAGAATTCCAAAGTTGCCAAAGATAACCCCTAAACTCAAGAAACATTATGAAAAAATGAGGAAAGAACATGTAGTGTTTGATCTATGTGATAGACCTGAGATCAAGAAAAAGACTGATGTATCAAGAAAATCTTCATATGATCAAACACATCCTCCAATCTATCCAGTGTTTTCAAACCATGAACTCTTTGACATTGAGGATGCTGATTATGTGCCTATGAGAAGATATGCAACAAAGCAAGAGGTAAGCTCTTCAAGAACTCCATCTAAGTTGAAGAAGATTGTGTTTGTGAAAGAAAAGTGTCCTCTAATACCTGATATCAGCAAGCCTATCAAGATACACTTCACCACTTCTTTATGCCCCAAAACCTCCTTAGGTTTTGACTTTCCCAAGCCTAGTGACAAGATTAATGAGAAACAACTAATTGAAGACATGGGAAGCTTTGCAAAGGTGTGGTGTAAGAAGTGTGATGCCTACGGGCATCACACTGATCCTTGTTAGGTGGTTGAAGAGACATTTGAAATTCCTGATATTGTAAGTGGATTTGACATGAAGGGTTATAAGGAAATGTATGAGAAGTATCTGAATGGAGAAAAGAACTCTTCAGATGGAGAGGACAACAGATTGACCCTGGAGAGAAGGTTAAAATCTGTGTTAAAGATCAAGGAAGAACCAAAGGTCCCAAACAAAACTGTAAAGAACAAAGGGTCTAGTGATAAAGGAAAAGCAAAGCTGAGACCTGGTGTTCTAAATGGTGATGAAAAATTCTTGCTAAAACAAGGATTTGAACCAAGAGGCTATCAGTAGAAGTCTAAGCAACAAATGAATGAATGGAAAGACTGTGTGATTGATCAAATTGAAAATAGCATCAAGTCACCAGTTGTGTCATACTCGAATTCGGATGATGAATATGAAATAGTCTATGAAGATCCACTTCCAACTCCTGTTGAAACTCAAACTGACTCTGATTTGCAAACTGATGCATTTTGTGACTTAGAATGTAACTGATCCTTTTGTGTATATTTGTGCAGGAACGGTCCATGAATTGCAATGATATATGGTATATTAACAGTGGTTGTTCCAGGCACATGACCTGTAATAAAGCAGCTCTTGTGAATTATGAATGAAAATATGAGGGACCAATTGCCTTTGGGAGTGATGAGAACAGAGGAAAGATTGTAGGAAGAGGCACTCTCACCAATGGCAAAGTATCCTTTGAGAATGTGCTGCATGTTGAAGGACTACAATATAACTTACTCAGCATTTCTCAAATATGTGATAAAGGATACAAAGTGGCTTTTAATGATGAACATCTAATCCTCAAGCCTGAATTTGTCATTCCACCAGAAATGATTATGATGATGGCTCCAAGAAATGGGAACCTCTATGAGCTGAGAATGAATATAGCAATCTCAAGAGGTGGTTCATGTTTTGTCTCCAAAGCCACTGAGAATGAAACAAAGTTGTGGCATAGGAAGATGTGTCATGTCTATCTCAAGAACATGAACAAGCTAGTGAAAGGTGAGCATGTTGTGGGACTTCCAACTAGAGAATTCAAACTGGAAGAAAAATACTTCTCATGTCTCAAGGGAAAACAACATAAGTCATCCCACAAGAGCAAAATGATAAATTCAATTGATGAAGTGCTAGAACTACTTCACATGGATCTGTTTGGTCCTGTAAGTGTTCCAAGCATTGGAAAGAAGAGATTCTGCCTAGTTATAACTGAGGATTTTTCAAGGTTTACATGGGTCTTCTTTATGGGAAGCAAAGATGAGACTCCGGAACTAATCAAGACTTATGTATTGAAAATGGAGAATCAACTTGAGAAAAGGGTGAAGGTGATTAGAAGTGACAATGGGACAAAATTCAAGAATGGTCAAATGGAAGAATTCTGCACTTTTAAAGGGGTCTTTTAACAATACAGTGCTCCAAGAACTCCTAAGCAGAATGGTTTTGTAGAAAGAAGAAACTAAAAATTAATTGAAGCTGCAATGACCATGATAGCTGATGCATATTTGCCAGTTACTTTCTGGGCAGAGGCTATCAATACTGCTTGCTATGTGCAAAATAGAGTTCTGTTGAACAAGACTCAAAACAAGACTCCAAATGAGATAATTTTCAAAAGGAAACCTTATGTGAAGTTCTTGAAGCCTTTTAGATGCAGATGCTCACTGCTGAACACAAAAGATTATCTCAACAAATTCCAATCAAAATCATTGGAATGCTTCTTTGTGGGCTATTCATCCCATTCAAAGGCTTACAGAGTCTATGTCAAGGAGCACATGGTGGTGATTGAATCCTCAGATATTATATTCAATGAAAATCACTTCAACAATGTGAAAGGACCCTAGTGGCTGTTTGATTTGGAAAAGATGATCAAATCATTCAAAATCTACAATGAAGATTTGGATGACAACATGTTTTGGACAAGCATTGAAGAGAATGACAAGCAAAGGCAAATTGACTTGGACAAGCTGTGGTCAACTGTTGCCTTAGAAAATCAAGGATTCAACTTTGAAAGAGGCAATGGAGGACCAACTGAAATGGAAGTGACTGATCAAGAAGCTGCAGTCGAAGTGTCAAATGAAGGACCAAGTGAAGTGGAGAGTGAACCACTGCAGAGTCAACCTTAAGAAACAAACATATTTGAAGACAGATTTCAGTCTTTGTTTGATTCTCTTCAGATTGGAACTAATGAAGCATCCTCATCTGCAGATACTCTACACCCAGAGACTACTGAACCTAAAGATATGCCTCAGAATGAAACTGCTGATATGGATATGACAAATCTTGAATCAGAAATGAGTGCACATCAGATTGTTCAAACCACTTCTATTGAAAGAAATCATCCAGTAGAAAACATAATTGGTGACTTGCATGAAAGAGTGACAAGAAGTTCTTCTGAAAGAGCAAACATATGTCTCTATGCATGTTTTATATCCCAAGTTGAACCAAAGAATATCAATCAAGCTTTAAAAGACAACAGCTTGGTGGAAGCAATGCAAGAAGAGTTAGCTCAGTTCAGAGACTTACATGTTTGGGATTTGGTTGACAAACCCAAAGGAAAATATGCAGTTGGCACCAAATGGGTTTTCAGGAACAAGAAGGATGAAAGAGGAATTGTCATCAAGAACAAAGCAAGGCTAGTAGCTCTAGGGTGCTTACAAGAAGGAGTAGACTTTGAAGAAGTCTTTGCTCCAGTTGCAAGACTAGAAGCAATCAGAATGTTCCTAGCATATGCAACATCAATGAACATCAAAGTCTATCAACTGGATGTCAAGTCTGCATTTCTAAATGGGAAGATTGATGAAGAAGTGTATGTGACACAACCACCTTGATTTGAAGATCCAATCCATCCCAACAAGGTGTACAAGCTAAGTAAAACATTGTATGGATTACATCAAGCTCCTAGAGCTTGGTATGATGAGCTGTCAAATCACCTGTTGGATAATGGATTCTACCGTGGAGCAATAGACAAGAATCTGTTCTACAAGAAATGGAAGAAAGATCTACTGCTTGTACAAGTGTATGTTGATGACATCATCTTTGGTTCAACAAATGAACAGATGTGTAAGGACTTTGAACAAGTGATGAAGTCAAAATACAAAATGAGTTCTATGGGAGAAATGAACTTTTTCCTTGGACTACAAGTACAGCAGAAAGTAGATGGCATTTTCATAAATCAATCAAAGTATGTTTAAGATGTTCTCAACAAGTTCAAGTGCTAGGATTACAAGACATTTTCTAAACCAATGGACACATATGAGAAGATGGTAGGTACCTGATGAAGAGGGGGAGCCAGTGGACCTGCATGAGTATAAGGCCAAAATAGGATTATTGATGTATCTGAGAGCATCTAGGCGAGATATTATGTTTGCTGTGTGTGTCTGTGCACGATTTCAAGCTAATCCAAAGGTCTCCCACATGTTGGCAGTGAAGAGGATATTCAGATATCTTAAAGGAAAACCAGAATTAGGGATTTGGTACCCAAAGAACCCTTCTTTTGACTTGATAGCCTATATAGATAGTGACTATGATGGTTGCAACATGAGTAGGAAATCAACTTTAGGAGGCTGTCGGTTTCTTGGAAACAGGCTGGTGTCTTGGCAATGCAATAAGCAGACTACAGTGCCCATCTCAACTGCTGAACCTGAGTACATTGCTGCATCTACCTGCTGTGCATAGGTTTTATTGATCCGAAACCAACTGTTGGATTATGGTCTGAATTTCTACTCACTCCTATTTTGATTGATAATACTGCTACCATGTTTATTGTCGAAAATCTAGTACAACACTCTAAGACTAAACACATTGAAATTAGGCATCACTTTATTAGGGACTGTAGTGAAAAAGGCTTAATAGAAATGAAAAGGATAGATACATCTGATAACTTGGCTGATCTGTTCACCAAACCTTTTGATAAAACCAGGTTTCATTTTCTGTTAAAATGCCTAGGTATGATAAATACTGATGAAATTTGATTGATGATGTGTGCTTAAGTGAGCTACATACTGACTATAAATTTGATGTTCACTATGACTGATTGCATGATTTGTTGAAATATTCTTAATTGACAATTATGAGTATACAATCATGCTTGTTACTTTGTATGTGTGAAATATGACATTTGATGACTGCTCATGTTTTGAGTGCTTGAATGTGTGCTTACTTGATATATCTTATTACTTTTAAGTGCTCCAAGCATGAATCTGTGCTTGAACTTTCTTTTGTTGCTCCTCAAGCACAAGCAATATGACTTGAACATCTTCTAAGTATATCGAGTGTAGATGTCATGATTCTGATGATTGAGCATAGATATATGCCTTGAAAAACGTCTTAAGTAATTCGAGCATAGATCTGTTGATCGAGCACAGAATTATCTGTTTAACCTGTTTCCAAGTGTTTCGAGCACATGTGAGTTTTGCTCGAGCACAATGAGTGAGTTGAACTTTATTGAAGTTCATCGAGCACAAGCTTTGAAATGATAAATTCCAAGTATGCTCGAAAGGATACTTGTGTGCTGGAGTGAAAGTTCACTCAAAATTGTGTAAGTTTGCTAATTGTGTGTAACTTGTGTGCGATTTGTAAGTCATATGCGCTTAAATGATAAAATGTGTTTCAAAATTAGATGCAACATGAATTTCTCAAAGAAACTAATTTTTGACACATAAATGATTTTTGACTCAGCAAACCGCTTCAGTGAACTGATAGGAGAAATGATAATATTATTCACTTACAAGCTTTGAAGAAGCTTACAATGTTTTAAATAAAGATTGAATCCAACATTTGGAAAATGATAGTTTATTGGTTAACCTCATAACCCATGGATTATAGGTTTAAAGGAACTTCTGTTCAGTAACTTGACATTTTGTATGGTATCTTTTATTGAGTGTAGTGACATCAGTGATACAAATATAATGATCATGCTAAGTCTGACGTGGTGACCCATTTGAAGACCAAGGTATGTTTCCTTGCACATCTCTCCGAATGATGGGCGGAAAGGTAATTATCTAGTCATACACGAGCTCGTTGATGTCTGGGCCTCACATAACTATTTTACAAAGTATTTGAGCAGCTATAAATATATTGCTATATCTTAAAAAAAATAATTTTATTATGTAATTCTACTAGTAAAGTACTAATAAATAAATAAGTTATAACATATCAAGACTTAAAGGGGCACTAAGGGAGCTACAAGGGTGGGGCATACAAATAAGTCCTAAACACCCTGAATGTAAGGCATGTAAGTCCGGATGGCAAGTAAGTCCAACGATCAACCTTAAAGTCTGATATATATAAATAAATAAATATATATATATAGATAAATAAAGTCTTCTCAATTATCAAAAACATTTTTGACCAAGGCATCAGGGGGTTGAAGTCAAATTGGGGTGATTGGAGAAAGCTAAATAAGCCTTGAGAAGAGATTAGGAATAACTTGAAGTCCAAAATGTAACCATTCTATCTAATGCAACTAATATATCACAAAAGTCATGAGAATCATGCTAAGTGCTACTACCCAAAGTCAACCTGACCTAAGTTATAATAAGGCCGACAATTAAATGGTGTGAAAGTTTTTAAACAATCTGATCCCATGTTGAGATCTTTCTAAAATGATTTGAAATGAATTTTTGATTGAATTTTGATCTCATATTCACCTTAAATTTATGCTTATGTCGCAACAATGATTTCAAATGACTTATCTTCTGAATTTAAGCAAGGTTTGAGTGTGGTATCTGTCTAGCCTGCTGGACAGATGATGTTTTGTCTTTAAAATAGAATCTGATTTGATCTAAGTGATTTCGAGTATGTTCTAGGTGTTAGAATGTGGTTCGAGCTTGCTTTAACTTGTGTGTTATTTGTTACTCTTCAAGCACAATGATATGCTTTGAAAACTTTGACAAGTGTTTCGAGCATAGATATCTCTTAGGTTGATCTTCGATCACAATGTTCTTCAGTGATCATACAGTTAGTGTTTCGAGTATGTGTTTATGCTTGTTGCAAGTTTTGTTGCCTTGTTCGAGCATACAAATAGACATGATAGATTTCTTTTAGGTTGTTCGAGCATTCTTATTCTCACGAGCATATTGAGATTGCATCTTTAGGTTGTATTTAATTTGAGAAAATCTCGAGCATAACCTTATGCTTGAGCATGTGTGACTTCACATTATTTGGCAAAGTTGGATGTTGGTTGAGTCTCGAGCATAGGTATACTCAAACACAGTATTGAAATATCTCATCAAAGGAATAAACTTTTTCTAAGTTTAATCGAGTAAACTTACTTTCGAGCAAACCATAAATGAACATTTCTTTTAACGTATCCAAAATTGTTGTACGTCGAGCATGTACTAGGATGAGTTCTCGAGTCTACTGGGAGACAGCTGTTTATCTGGCTGTATTCTCGAGCAAGGGAGGTACACTTAATTTGAATTAAATGACAACTGTCATGCACTAGACGACAAAAATGTACTGTACCATCCAAACGTTATGTATAAAAGGGGGACTTAGAAACGTTTTCAACAATGTTTGTTTCCCTCTTTCTACCTCAAACGAAAACCCTCTTGCTTGTGTAACTCCCGTTCACTCGACATCTTACTTTTGCTTGATACTCTCTCGAATATAGCCATTAACTCTGTTTCGACCTTGGTAAGATATCGGTTATCGTTATCGTCACCCCAAGTCTCGAAATTAGGGTTGATATCATCACTTTACTGACTGTTTACTTGACTTGTGTAGGTACGCATACGACTATGGAACAGGTTATTGAAGATGATTTTCTTCTTTAACTAACTAGCGACCACTAATTATGTGTTTAAGAGTATTGACTATTCTTCTATTTTGCAGAGCTGATGGCACTGAAATTCGAAAAGCGACACAATATGTGTGTTCGATTGGAGGTGGACGATGAAAATAGAGAGTTGGAACTCATCATCAACTTTCTACATAACTCCAATCTACGGGTGGCTTTAACAGAAAGCCCAACCATATACAGAAATCACATCTCAGATTTCTGGGGCTCAGCTACCTACGTCAATGACATCAATGGGAAGAGAATTGAAGCCTCTGTCCTGAATCAAGATATTGAAGTCACTGAGGCATCAATCAGAGAGGCACTACATTTAAACGACAATCATGAGGTGCAGCCGTCGTATTCTGTCCCAAGAATTATGAGAATCTTTCAAGAAACCAAGGATATCAAGGAGGTGTACATGAGGGCCAGTTTCAGAAAGGAAGTTTTCCGCTGGTATACCGATTTCTAATACATCATGTTATCCAGTCCCTGTCTCCAAGGAGAGGGACTTGGACTTTATTGAGCAGAGAGCTAGCCACCATGACTGTAGCCATTTTATATCAGAAACCATTTAACTTCTCAAGATTTATTTTCAATGGATTGGTTTCGAATGCAGAGAAGGAGGTGGATCAGAGATTTGTAATATACCCAAGGTTTCTCCAGATTCTCATTAACAGATCTTTGCAAAATCTGCAACTGACAGGAGAAGTTCTCATATTACAAGACCCTGATTCTATCAAAGATTGAAGGATGCAAGGAGTAAATTTACTAATAATGCAGACTGGGATGTTCTCCCTTGGTTACTTGTTCTAGAGTTAGGAGTAATTGATGTACCTCATACTCCTGGTAACAGTGATGATGAAGATGATGATGATGAGTGTAAGACCCCGAACCCGTGGAATCTTACAGTTGGTAATCATATCCAAAATTTCACAAAAATTTAAAACCAAACAATTCGTTTTATTTAAAACAAATTCAGAGTAAATAACAGCGGAAAAAGTTTAAGTATTAAAAATCCCAAACTCGGGTACAAGTGCCCAAAGTCAAATGTAAATAAAATATCTGTCTTATTTGAAATCCTCGACCAGAAATGCCTTCAACCGTCTAAGTAGTCTCCAGCACGTCCAAGCGACAACCTCCAATCCTTAACCTGAAAGTCAATCTAACAAACATACAAAGTCAGCTAGAGCTGAGTGAGTTCAAGTTTTCATAAACAATATTCATACTTTATTTTAAAGTTATAGCTTTAAAACAGTAGAGAGAATAATAATAAAATAAATAAATATATTTCACCAAATAATACATTCATCGTCGAACACGCGTACACGGGCGTCTCCACCACGAATCAAGACTTGAGTAATATATTTGACCCGGACGTGGTAAGACCTAAGCATGTGACATGAGCCTCTCCACCACGAGTCAAACTCGAGTAATATATTTGACTCGGTGATGGCTTACACATCCAAACACGTGATACGGGCCTCTCCACCACGAGTATAACTCGAGTAATATATTTGACCCATTCACGGTTTAACATACAACATGCCTCTTCACCACGGGATTTTAAAACCCGAGTAATATATTTGACTCGCCAAAATGATGATCACACCACACGGGCCTCTTCACCACGGGATTTGAATACCCGAGTAACATATTTGACCCGGCCGTAATCACCATGCACACACACATCAATAAGCCTACTTACAACATTCTTAGCCACAAGGAACTAAATATCATCACACAACCATAGGCTATAAGGTAGCACATGCTCATACCTATTTATATAGATGAATATATATAATCTCAAAATATATCATATCACAAGTAAGCCATCCTTAGTCACGAATGACTAACTAACATCACTAATCATAGGCCATAGGGTAATGCATGCACACACACACACACACATACACACCACACACACACACACACACACACACACATATATCATCCCAAAATATACCATTACAAGTAAGCCTATGGGCAATAAGATAACACATGTGTATACATGTCACACCCCGCCAATGCGGAAGCGCGGGTGCGTGACATCATGTATACCGTAAGCATATGATTATCGCCAACATACATGTATTAGGATACCAATAGTTTTAAAAGCGTTTATAAACCATAATTTGTTTTTAAACAATAGTAGTTAAACATCAAAATGGTATCCCATCTATACAATGAGGTCCTGTCTTCATGATTCCTTACGTGAATTGTTAATTCCCTGAAAAACATACGATTTAAATAGTCAACACAATGGTTGGTGAGTTCATAGGTTTTGAGACTTGATATGAAATAACATTATTCATAAATCACTGAATCAGTTCGCAAACAAGTAAACGATAACATATTGAAACAAATACGATGATCCTCCGTAGACTAGCTAAATCTACGAATTAATATGACGAACCCTGAGCCTATAACCAAACCACGACTTATATCCTTTTGCCCTGTTCAAATCTCACAGATGGAATATACGCACCCTGTTTCGATGCAATATCGGAGGTTAGCGCGACTAACCTAACAGTAGGTGGAAATGTCAATGTCAATAGTACTATCCGTATATTCCTGTGGCTAACACCGTTAGCTAATGGTTATAGTATGCAAGCAAGGGACTTATAGCACTACATAGTTCAACTCATGTTCGCATAAGGATTGAGTGTTTTGTTTCTAATTATCGTATATAAAAGCAGTTGTGTATGTTTTCCACCCCGAATTTATAAAACAATAAAACAGTAAAAAGTGGGGTCGTGAAACTCACCTCGTTAGTTTAGTGTTCAGATCCCTAACAGTTTCAGTTTAAGCCAGAGGTCAGCTGTCATTACACGTCCTAAACGTGTAAGGTCAGTTGGCTACCGTTATCGACTCGCAAGTCCGTTTATGCTAGTCGCTTTCACCCAACTAGTAGTTTCGTGAGCTCGTAAAGTGCCGGTTGCTTTCACCAACCGGTCGTTTCATTTGTTGTGTCGATTGCTTTCACCAACCGGTTGTTTCATTTGTTGTGTCGATTGCTTTCACCAACCGATCATTTTGTTTAAAGTGTCGGTTGCTTTCACCAACCGATTGTTTCGTTCAAAGTGTCGGTTGCTTTCACCAACCGATCGTTCGCTTGTTTTGTAAGTAACTTTTCATACGCTTGTTTTTGGACGACTCGTTGGTGATAAGTTTTTATATTCTTTTTGAAATTGAATATTTGTATAATTGCATAAATATTAAGATTGCAGTTCTTATTATTGTCGGTTATATATAGATATAACCGATTTGTTTGGTCGATTAATAAATATATATATCAAAATTATATAAACATAATCCTTAGAGTTTGTAAACCATTTTACCTTCATAAATACTCTCTCTCAATATATAGTCACAAAATGAGTTCCATGACTCAAAACCTATTAATTTAATCAATATACATATGTAGCCAAAAATGCATATATTTATATCATTAGAATATCAAAGGTTCATAAACAACCATTTTGCATATAATTATTTCTGTAACTATTTTAGGCACTTTAAATGTTTATATTTTACCAAAATATATATCTCTAAAGTTTAAAATACATATTTTCCACTAAAATATATATCAGTCTCGTTTTTATTAAAAATGCAACGTCAAAGTAGATCTCAATATTTTTATCACTAACAAAGTTTGAGTATTGAAATTTAGATTTTTATATAACCCATATTCTTATGTAAAGTACCAAGAGTGACCATTTTTATTTTTACAAAACAAGAAAGTTCTTACAAACTATCTTATAAAGTTAGTTATCTTTTTTTTTTTTGTTTTTACCACCAAAACAAACAACGTGTAGGCAAGCATGAGAACGTCGACCCACACTCACCATTCATATTACAAAGAGAAAAACAATCTCTTCTTATATATTGGTTTTACAATATATGTTCTTTTTTAATTCTTATCAAGCTTTTAGAAAACCATAACTACTTGGGTGAATAACTTAGCATAAACACAATTTATATAAATATATAGATAGATTTAGGATGGTTTAGCTCACTTAGTTCTAGAATTTGAGATTGAGATGAAGAAAAGAAGATCTTGAGATAAATTCCACCAACTTGAAGCTTCATATGCATGCTAGAACCTTGTTTCTCGGAACGGAAGGCACGTTTAGGTTTAAAGAAAAAAAGCGAATAATGCACGTCGGGTCTTGAAGCTGCAACCAGAGAGGGTAGCGTGGCAGCGGGTTAAACGAGCTGGCTATGGGGGTGAAGTGAGGTCGGAGGGAGCGGTCGAGCTGCGTTGTTGTAACCCGCGAGAAAGATCAAAAACAGAGCCGTGAGTTTGTGTTGAAATGTTTATGTTTGTTCTTGAGCCCATGAGTTTGATTATATAGATATGTGAAACATGCCCTCTTGATAAACCAAGAAATGATTGAGGGTTTGTGTGTTTGGAAAGCAATTAAGTGCACGAGTTGAGGTATGGGTTTTGGAAGTAGCAAGTGTGAACTAGAGTAGAAGGTAGAAGTATGGATTGGTGAATTATCTTATATAAAATAAATATCATGCATGATGGTCATGCGTGCATGATGATAGCTTATTTGTTGTGTTTTTTATTCAGTGTACAAACAATCAAATGAGTGGGGATGATGGCTATTTCTTGATGGGAGGTGATGTCCGAAAAATAAGGAAAAATACGAAAGTTGGTTATACAGTGGTGGTGGGAAATAATATCTTGCAATACTTTGACTTTTCATTCCATTTTGTATGTGTGGTGAGTGTGAGTTTGCTTAAAATTGGTTGAAGGGTGCACGTGGGGTTTTGGTGAGGCAAAATAATATATTTCAACAAATGTGATGTGTGGGTTTTGGTTTCTGTAAACCTATTTAGGATAGGGTCATAGGTTAGTGTTGAGGTTAGCATTAAAAGCTCAATTACCATGTTAAACTTAAATATATGAACTTGCTACATGTATTGGAGGTGGGGTTGGGATGTGATGCCCGAGATTTAAGGAGATGCGGGTGATGGTTTGGTGAAGCATGGGATGGATATGGTATGATTAGTTTTGATACTGTGAACTTTGACTTATAGGTATTTGTAGGCTTTAATATAGTATGCCATAGATATTATCTATCAACTCATGGAGAATGTGTGGTGTATATGACAACATAGTAAAGTTTAACAAAATGAAAGATTTGGGAATGGTAAGTTGGCTGGAACCGTGGGTGGGTAGACAAAGAAGGATTGAAATGATAAAGTTGGTAACAAGACCTTGACTTATGTACATGTACTATATTGCTATGAATATATATTTATTTGTTTGTAATTCATATTGGTGGTATGTGTGTGCATATCTTGCAACAGACAATAATTCAAGGCTTTGAATTATTCAAACTTGTGAAATGTGTGCATGTTTATAATTCAAACGTTTAAGACATGAGTTTTCGAGTATAAAGAATAAGTGTATTAATTAGTTAATAATTTCCATTGTAAAATATTTGTTAGTTTTAGATTTATTACAAGTTTAATCAAGCCTTACTTAATTAGATGTTGCACATGTTTACGTACCGGCATATCGTAAGGTTTTAAATAAATAATAAGCACTTGTAATTCGTCTTGTATTTGTTGTCGATAAAAATATATTCGTAAATATAGAATCAAAACTTGTTGGTTCGTTAAATACATTCGAGTCGTTTTTAAAAAAAAATGATCACCAACGTCCGTATTTGTCACATAAATCCGAAAGTTTGAGAAATTTCTATATAAAAAAAATTACTTAGATGCAGTGTATCGTGCACGTGGGCTTTTGCTATACTAATTGGGATTAAACTTAACAAAATTTAATCAAGTGGGAATTAACGTAAAGAAATCAAAATTAAGCATTGTACGAAAATTGCCTGTTTTGCGGAGTGTCACATTCTCCCCATGTTAAAGAATTTCGCCCGAAATTCAATTGATGTGAAATTTGAAAGTGAGTCGTTAGGATGACCTTGAAAGATAGTTGGTTGTTAGACCTTTCTAACAAAGACTGAATCTCTTATGAAGACGTATTGGAGAGTTTGTTTGTCTTAATGGCTAACAATAGGTTCTCTTGTATCGATTTCTTGTGGGGTACATTCCCAAGGAATGAAATTAGTTCATGAAAATGTTTAGGATTGTGAAACTGCCTCAAATATATGACGTAGGTGCTTGCAATATTCCGTTTATGTCACGAGGAACGCCAATGATGGTGGTCAGACTGGGATAACAGTTGTTTTAAACTACTCTATGAGTAATGAGTTAGTAGTCAAGACTACAATAATTGAAATCGTTGTTGCCGGCCGTAGAAAACCGAATCGTGTACTTGAAAAATTATGGCACCCTTTCAAACTTCATCTGATATGGAAGAATAAGTTAAGATGGTATAAGTAGCATTCCGTCACATTTAACATTGCACAGACCAATGGATTGCCATACGAATATACAGGACATCCATTGATGGAAAGGAGAGTATATTAAAATCAATTATTACGATCAATAGTTGTAACTCATAATAGTTGAGATGATCTAATCGAGAGCGTGAACTACCAACAAAACGGATGACTTTTACTAGGATATATTAGCCAAGCGGCATGAAGATTAGACTTATCCATCTCTTGTAAATTTTATAGAGAGTGAACTCAGTCATTAGGAACTGACTGGCTGTCAGAGATTTCAAATATCTTATTCCACAATCTTGGTGCATCTTGTTGGTATCTAGGAAACTCTACTCTAAGTTCGTTTGGAATACGTTACGTATCCACATATTGATGATGGCGATTGACCTTAGGATTTGGCATAGAATTTAGGGTTGATAGAGTGAAGACTCGGTGAGTAGGATTATTAAGAAATCTGGGGCGTATAGGCAATATGTCACGTCAAAAATGATTTTAGTGTTTTCGCACATCGGCGTGTTAGTAATAATTTTCAAAGATAATGATGTAATTATAGGTAGGAACCCGCTTTTTTTTTTTTTTTTTTTTTTTTTTTTTTTTTTTTTTGGTACAATCCACATGTAAGACTTGCGACTAGGGGTTCATTATAGATATTGAAACATGGAAGATCTTTATATTAGAGTTGGACAGAGATCCAAATTAAGTTTTTGGTCAATCAGACGAGAGACTCAGCACGAGTCTTGTAACATCCGTTAACTCCGGTTTGAAGAACTAAAGCTTGTAGAGTATGTAAAACTCTCGGGACTTAACCGACATTTCTCGGAAGCATTCACGTCATCCCGGTACGTTAAAGAACCTAACCATTCCTTCCATTTTGCCTTACACTTGAATCTAGAAGGACTAGAGTGTAATATCTTATGTTATAACACGAAAAAAAAAATAAATAAATAAAACCCTAAACCTAACAGCTACAGCGATCGGCCAAGAGGCAGCCCCCCCCCATCATTGCTTCGACTTTTTGATCGATTCCAAGTTCCTAGAGATAGTTCAAGGTATTTACTACAATCCCCTACACTCTTTTTGCTCACCCCTAATCGTTTTGATGCTCAATTTTGCCGAAACTTTTCGTTGGGCAGATTTCGGCTAGAGTGCAATTGACCCACTTCCCATGGATAAAAGTTAGAGTTTCTGGTGTAGAAAGATCCCCAGGTATGGCATTTATATCATATTAAAATTTCGTGATCATTGGAGGTGTTTAGGTCGGTTAATCGATTTTAGTTCGAAAACTAGGGTTTATCGGGTGTAGAATTTCAAATTGTTGAGTTTGATGCGTTAGTTGATCGGGTGACCGACCGATTCAGTTTGTGCAGCCCTAGGAGGGTTTAAGGGCTGTGGAAAAATTATTTTTTTGGTTCTCGCGGCTGTAGTGGTTAGTGCTTTGTCAATCGAGTCGGCGGCGCGCGATTTTTCGTTTAATGTTTAAGTAAGTGTTGTAAAAAGGAACCGTCAACCCTATCAACTCGGGTGACATAATTATGATGAATTAAAAGAGTTAAGACGTAATTTGGTCCATTCGTGGCTGATTCGGTTAACAAATGGTTTTAAGGATTATTTCTCGCGTATTCGACCCGATTTGACTATCTTTGGGCCTTGGGCCAGGTATTGGGCCTTGGGCCACGTATTGGGCCTTGTGCCAAGTTGTGGGGCCTTGGGCCAAGTGTAGGGCCTTGGGCCAAATGTTGGGCCTTGGGCCAAGTTGTTGGGCCTTGGGCCAAAGTGTTGGGCTTGTACGGCCCATTAGGCTAGAGTGTTCCTACAGTCTAGTTTAGTAACGCGTTATGTATAATTTACAGGCCTTTGCTTGTGATTTTGCTCTTAGGAACTTCCTAGCTCGTTGCAAGTATTCGATCGATCTCAGGTGAGTTCATGATGCCCCTTTTACTCATTTTACTTTTGGGCTAGCATGCGCACCTAAATGTTTTCTTACTTGATGAAATGTTTTTAAAATGATTTTATATTGGCTTGCTAGTATATGGTAAGCCTTGGGATGTTAAATACATATATATGTATATACATTATTTCTTGGCCTCTATTTGGCGATGTTGTAGTCGTTTCGACTACTGATGTTGTGTATGCCTACTTCGTGTTTGCATGCACTGATGTTACGTGTTTGGGTTGTACGTTTGCTCGACCCTGATGTTATACGTGGATGATTATATATATATACTGTTATGTATATAGGGATGTTATTGAATGGATGTTTACATATACATTTTGTATATGTATGTATGAGGATGTTTAAGTTCGGTAATGATGATTAGATGGATGTACCCTTTTACTTTTAGAAAACCTTTGGTATGACTATCATGATTTTTACTACTGATATCTTTTACTTAAAACTTGAACTCACTCAGCTCAAACTGACTTTGTGTGCATGTTAGTGTAAGTTTCAGGATTTGGAAGAGGATGCCTTATCGCTTGGACGTGCACGGAGCTACTTGGATGGTGAAGGGCATACTGGAAGGAAGAATTGTTTATGAATATTTTATTTCAAGGAAACTTATAAAAGTTATACTTATTTTAGTCCTTGGGCAAAATTCCCGGGTTTCGGGAACTTATTTCGTTTTTCATGTTTTCCGCAAAATTTATACTCTGATACGTTTGTTTTAATGGAAGAAACGATTTTTAAGTTTATTAAAATTTACGAGTGTTTGAATGATTACCAACTGTGGGGTTCCCGGGGTTCGGGGCCTTACAAGTCCAGTGTTGAGAATCAGAACAAGGAGTTTACGTCATTGAGTTTTCGAATTTGAAATTTATAAATCCTAACTTGACAATAAAAAGTGCTACTTGTTAATCCAATTGACGCGGTTTATGGTGAAAGATATTGGTTATTTTTCGTATCCTTATGATCTAACATATTATGGAGGTTAACAGTATGTCATGAAGGCATTCCCTATTTCTAATTAATAGAATATGCGTAAGCAATGTAGAAACATAAGTGCGTTAGATTCAAGGTTTGATAGGAAGATGTGCTCACTATTTACTTTATAATAGTGAATCGTAGGAATTAGCACGAAAAGCGAATGAGTATGGTTGTGGACGTTGAGTTTGTTTCGTTTAGAATCGAATAAAGCGTTTCAGCATGTAGGGTATGTTTATTTTCCGGGCATCTTTCGTTGACCCGACTATCTTCCCGGTATGTTAAGTTATCTAAGCTTTCCTTCCAAATTGAAATATCCCTTAAACTTTGAGGGCTAGTGTGTAACATATGTTATATCATAAAAAAATAAAAATCCTAACCCTAACACCTTAGGCGCAGCCGATCGGACCAGCAACCCCCTGGAAATTTTTCTTCTTTGCAGCCGAGATTAAACCGTAAAAACTTTAATTCAAGGTTGGTTTTATGATTCCCCATATCTTTTACACCTTAATTGATATTTATATTACGTGTATTGATCGATAAACGACTTGTTTTAGGTTAACCGGGTGGCTGTCCAATTGAGCTTTTCCGGGACTGTTTTGAGTGAGGTTTTTGCACCAAAATCTTTCTAGGTATGTCTAGTATAACATACTTAAGTATCGTGTTCGTTAGATTGGTCAACTAGTTGTAGTTTGATTGTTATGTTCGGTTGACTAGAATTGTAGTTTGGCGCGTTTAACGCGAGAATTGAAGTGATTAATGACCAATTCAGCTCGGGGACACTCGATTTGATGTACGGGCTGTTCAAAATTCACTTTTATAAGTTATGGGGCTGAATTGGTTGTCGGTTACTCCAACGGGTCGGTACAACGCGCAATTTCGTTTGTTGAGTAGTTGGTGCGTTATACTTGCGAACTACCGACCCATTTGACTCGTGTAGTGTCGTGTGGCCTTGTTGGCTGTGATTTTATCATGTTGGGTCCACACGGGGCTGAGTTGGATGTTAATGGCCTAATCGACTCTTAAACGCGCGTAATGGCATCACCTAGTGCTTCTGGGGTAATTTGGGAATTCTTTATTCCCGGGAGTGTCTAAGGGTCGGTTTGGTGAATGTGGGGCCTCGGGGGCTGTTGTGATTTAGTTTGATGAGGTCGAGGCTTTAGGTGACCCGAACCCCGTTAGAACGTCTCGTAAGATAAGCGAGTCATCTTGATGTCATTAGTATTGATTGAATGTAAACCGGCAGGTTTTTGAGTCTTGGGATTACTTAGGGATTCTCTAGCTCGTGGTGAATCCGTGTCTCGTGTCAGGTGAGTTCATGATGCCCCTTTTTAACTCTTTTAAGTTTTGGGCTAGCATGCACACCTAAGTGATTTTCTTGATGAAACGTTTAAACTGTTTTACATAGGCTTGCTAGTATATGGTAGGCCTTGGGATGTTATAGTGTACATATATATACATTATTGTTTGGCCTATATTTGGCGATGTTGTAGTCGTATCGACTACTGATGTTACGTATGCCTACTTTGTGTTTGCATGCGTTGATGAGATGTTACGTGTTTGGGTTGTACATTTGCTCGACCCTGATGTTATACTTGGATGTTATATATATATATTTATATATATAGGGATGTACTTGTAAGGATGTTTATATATATATATTTATGTATATATATATGTATGAGAATGATTGTTTATCAGTGATGATGACTTAATTGATGTACTCTTTTTATTTTAAACTTTTGGTATGACTATCATAATTATTATTACTGATGTTATTTATTTAAAACTTGAACTCACTCTGCTCAAGCTGACTTTGTGTGCATGTTAGTGTGAGTTTCAGGTTAGGAAGAGGATGTCTTATCGCTTGGACGTGCACGAAGCTACTTGGACGGTGAAGGGCATACGTAGATGGAAGAATTTATTTTTGGACATTTTATTTCAAAAAGTTTTATAAATTATATTTAAATTGGTTTTGAGCAAAATTCCCGGGTGTTTGGGAACTTATTTTGTTATTTATGTTTTCCGCTGAATTATACTCTGAGATGTTTGTTTTAATGAAGTGAAGTGTTTTTAAGTTTAAATATTCTTATGAGTCTCTTGAATGAATGCCAACTGTGGGGTTCCCGGGGTTCGGGGCCTTACAGCGTACGAATATGAATTTTGTTATTGTGAAATCACCCATGAAATTTTTGTTTAGGAAGTTGTTGGTATCAAGCTAGCTTAAAATCTTATATATAGGACTAAGAATTTGTTAAAGTGTTTAGAGCTTGACTGCCACATAACGATTAAAATGGGAATAATTAAGGTTAATTTTTGAAGAAAAATAATCATACTTAAGATCAGCTTGATACATACGAGTTTAATTAAAAAAAATTGAGGATGCTTCATTTTAAACCAAGGGAAAGCTACCCAACGAACATTGTAATGAAGCGCGAAGGATCCCCTCATTAAAATTATTATGGTAGTTAATCAATGGTTGTCGGGTGGTTAACACTCTCTCATCCGATTATTGGAAAGCGTTGAAATGATGGCAATAAACACGGAGAATTTAGTGCTAACAACAATCATCAAGTAGAGTTGAGAGCATTGAAATCAACATAATGTGTATGCTAAGTGAAGCAACATGAATGTATAAGATGGGTTGGAGTTTGGTAAAAGCTTTCCTAAAAGGTTAAGTTCGTTTGAAACATTAAGTAGACTACAAGTTCATGACGAAGACACTAGGAATGCATGCGCATGCGCAAAGAGTTTCAGCTATTGCAAACTACTAGGAAGTGTATGCGAAAATTTTACTTCAAAGGGTAAGATTCCACTTACAAGCGTAGTGAGGAAATTTATGTTGTACTGTGTTATACAACATGTTATTCACATTGAAGTTGAGTTTCTCAATTTTAGAGTAAAATTATTAGAAATCATTCATAAACGTCGAATGGAGTAAGGTAACGGAGTCACCAATTGATATATGCATCAATAGGAAACACACATAGCAAATAATAGAGGCACAAGTTAGGAGAGAAAACTTAATTTCTGTAAGCTCACGGCATAATAATATGCCACGAATGATTTTTCGACATCGGCTTGGGTATAGAGACCCAAAAATTGAGGAATAATCTTAACAGAGTACCTGGTCAGTTCTGTTGCTGATGGCACCGAGTTTTGGCCAACTATGATAACAAAGTGAAACATAAAACATTTCAAGTAAACAACGATAGAAAGATATCGTAGGGTGTCATCACGGTTACCCTATCGGACGTTCATTTTACTTGGAGACCAGTTCTCGATTAACAAACTTATGAATTTAGACCAATTTGATTAGTTGCTCGGACCATAGGGTTCACCAGGATTCTCATGCATAGCACATTATGATTACGTGTGCACCCGTAATAATAATCTACCTTGCATGGTCACCCAAGTGTCTTCCATATTCGAGCTTACATGTAAGGGAACCAAAACGTCCATTTAATTGTATTATCGAATGCTAAGAAAATTGTCATGAACAATAAAAGATTTGTTAATAATCATGGACCGAAGTTATGTAGGACGGAATGATTATAATGACCCATCCACAGGCATCCTCAAGATAGGATGTTACATGAATGGTTCCATATGAACAATTGGAGAGTAGTCTTTTATTCATCTGGGTATACTCCGCTTCACGATTGTTAGCCTTTACGTCATCGTGTAAGAATTTCAAATAGAAATTAACACGTAGCTTCCTCGTGTGATATACACCCACACGTATTCCAGGCGCACCATATGGTCGTGTAACCGATTGTCCAGCTCAGAATTGCAGTCTCGTGAGACGTACTTTACAGTAGCAATATATCAATTCGGTACTCCCATTACTAGAGCCATCGCTTCTAATCCCATAACGGTACATTGAGGTTGCCGAGTCATCCCGACTCCGCGACTGTTAAGAATATTTTCTAGAGTCCCCGTTCGGGTGCGGGTCCCACTGCCAACCGGCACGGGTGGTTGGTGCGATTACCAAGACTAGCGTGTCAAAGCTCAGAAAATGGCGGCGATCAAGAGACTGATGGTTATGGTGTCGGGATACATCATGAGTGGATGATGAAGAGGAAAACCATGTGACAACAATATTCGTACAATATATGTAGTATAGATTATGCAAATGTGTATGTATGTAATGAAACTATTTTGTGAGTCACTAGTTATAGACCAGACCCTCTAGTTTGCTATAACCAATGGCTCTGATACCAATCTGTGACACCCCCCAATGAGGAAGCGCGGGTGCGTGACGTCATGTATACCGTAAGCATATGATTATCGCCAACATACATGTATTAGGATACCAATAGTTTTAAAAGCGTTTATAAACCATAATTTGTTTTTAAACAATAGTAGTTAAACATCAAAATGGTATCCCATCTATACAATGAGGTCCTGTCTTCATGGATTCTTGCATGTTTAACATATTGATTCTGGCGTTTCCTTTCTTGGCTCCGCTTCCTCTTACATTATTTGTCTTCTTCGGACATTCTGTGCTGAAATGCCCATTCTCTCCACAATTAAAACACATAACTGTTTTTCTTCTACAATCATCTTCTGAATGACCAATTTTCTTGCAGAAGGTACATGTGAGAAATGGATTGATTTTGGGAATGCTATTTGATCTTAAACATCTCCCATGATGTCTCCTTTTACAATTCGAACAGATTGGTCTTGTAAATTTAAATGACCCTTCCTCTTTAGTTTTATTCATTTTCTTTATCTCTATTTCTCTTTCCTTTTGCTTCTCATTCTTATCTTCCTCTTGATTTCTGATAAGACCATTCATAAGATATCCAGCCAATTCCATGGCTGAGTCAACTGTTTGAGGAAGATTAGATCTCACCATGTCTCTGATTTCTCGAGGTAATCCCCAGATATACCGGGTCACTTTGTTGTATTCGGGTTTTACCATATGTGGTACCAGTCTACAATACTCATGAAACTTAGTATTGTATTCTCTGAGATTTGTGCCTTCCACTTTGTGATTCAAAAACTTGATTTGAATAAGATCTCTTTCGTGCATGGGATAGAACCTTCGTATCACAAGTTCTTTGAATGCTTCCCATTCCATTTGGTACAAGATTTCTCTACCCTTAGTCATAATTAGGTCATTTCACCATTCTAGGGCTTCACCTTTGAATAGTTGAGATGCGTACTGAATCTTTTGAATCTCAGTACATTGACTTATAATGACAATAGACTCGAGTTCCTCAAGCCATCGTAATGCTGATATGGCACCTTGATCGCCATAGAATTCTTTTGGTTCATAAACTTGAAAATTCTTTAAATTACAACCTTGAATTACTAACTTCTTTTTAAAATCACGATTAAGAATGTTATTAGCACTAGAACTATGAACGCTTTCTTCATGGTCAACAGGATTTTGGTATGGATGAGTTCTAACAGTTTTCTTTGAATGCAAAGATTTACTTTTATGTGATCCTCCTTTCATTGCATCGACGAGAGGAGTGATTGCATTATGAATCATTTCTTGTACTTTGACCATAAATTGCTCAGGAATCTCCTGGGCATGCTTGGATACTTTGTTGCTTCTTTGATTTGAAGCTTCATCATTGTTCTCTTGATTGATTGAAATTTCTGTAAACATAATCATTTAGTATGAAAGAAATATATTATTGATAATAAATGTTTACAAATAATTGTATGATACGATATATAAGTATGAAATATCTATTTATGCTATGTTTAATGATTTTGTCATATTTCGAGAGGATTTATAGAAGATCTCTTGTTGACTTTTCCTTTCCTTATCTCAAATATCTTGTTCTTTTGAGATTATCTTTCTTGCATAAGGCACAATCTCGATGCTTTCTCTTTGATTGAAGAATGATGTTAGGATAATCGTGTGAATAATACGTTCATGCATCTCATCACCACAATGTGAGTTCCTGAATATCTTTGTTCTTGAATCAGCAGACTTTTGAGAATTTCTCTTAATATCTGTCACTGTCTTGGAGCAATTTATCTTTTGAAATCTGTCCACCTGGACCTTTCCTCAATCCCATTGATGTATTTTCTTTTACTTCCAATTACTTGGAGAATTATGCTTTCTATTCTTGACATACTACAATAAAATTTTAAAGACAAGTTCAATATTCGGGAAAATTTAAAACATCTTTTATTTATCTTATTGTAGTTACAAGAGTGCACAAAATTTATTATAGCTATACTTGTTTATAGCTACTATTCTATTTATTTCTTCCAACGGATGATCAATTTTTTGATCTTGCTATCCTTTTTGATATTCTTAGTTGTCTCCTTTTCTTTTCCTTTTTCTCATTCTTTTTCCTTCTCTTCTTCCATTTCTATCTCGTTGAGCATTGATTCAGCTACTTTTGAAACGTCTACTCCATAGCATGTTGGATCATCTATGAAATGGTACATTCCTTCATATCTTGTACTCCAATGTTCATTTTGAGGATGAACAAAGTAAGGATCTTGATTTATTGGGTAATTGAAATATTCCCGCCCTTGAGAATTTACTTCTGGATTAGTCATTATTCCTTTTCCCTTTGACTTTATTGATTTCTGGGATCTTCTTGATCCACTTGATCCTGTTCCTCGCACACCTTGTCTTCTAATGATGTGGGCTAGTGGGATATTGGAATCGAAGGAATCAGAATTTTCTTCCATTAAGGTCTGATACGAGTCTTCACTACTAGATATTGGGATCAGAAGTAAAGATGTCCCTATAGGCCCTTTTCCTTTACCTGACGGAGGATGGAATGATCCTCGGCTGGATTGGCGATCAGACATCTGTACGATGTTAGATTGGGAATAGGATCGTGTTCCTATCTTATCCTTAATAGTTTTATTTATGCTTCAAATACTTTTAGTCAAGTACCTATCAATATCGCTATGATAAGATTGAATCTTATATCTAATCATTTAATGACTATATCAATTAATATTTTTAGCATAACCTTATTTCTGCTCAAAGCCAAGGTATAGTTTAATACCTAATTTGCTAAGAACGATGGCTTTGATACCAACCTGTCACACCCCGACTTAGGGCCTAGGCGTGACACCCGTAGTTGGTACCTGTTTTGAAAATATATCAGAGTTGCGGGTTATTAGCGGAAGTCTTTGATTATATTAATTTATTTTGAAAACCTCTTGAATAATAAGTATTCAAGTATTTGATTTACAAACCTTTGTTTATTCTTGTTTACAATATTTTATTTATTAAAAACTGAGCCATCTCTATATGCGAGCATATATCTCCAAGAGTGACTCCTATCCCTTGCTATCTGTGCTATACTTGCTTTCCTGTAATGACGGGAAAAATATACGTCAGCGATATGCTGGTGAATCGTTGACTCTGAAAACATTTAACTGACAAGATAGTTTTGGAACAAACTCAGCAGAAACGTCTCTTATTTCTGGGAACTTGTGCCACTGCCATACACCCACAATTATGGTTCTCCAATAATTGATGCTCATTGGAGAACTTTCGTTATGTCTGTTAGCCTGGGCCACGTAGCCTTGATTAATAGGTTAACAGATATGTTTGGATCCAGAAACATGTGTAGTCGGTCTGAGTTGCTTTTATTATCTACCTTATAACTTAGGGATCACGTAATCCCTTAAAATGTAGAGATCACGTAATCTCATATTTGACTGACTGTTTAAGATAAACAACCCGTTTATCTGATTGTGAAAGGTTAAAAGTATTCACCTGTGATTGTGATTGTCTTTTCTGAATGATGTGGTGATCTCGTTTGAAAACCCTTGTGAATGAATGATTGATCTATGTAATAACATAAGTTTATATAAATACTCGGATCGTCTCTTGATCCAGCTACAGACCTTTAGTCTGGTTTTGATAGCTTTATACCTTTACTGATCATTTGTTTGAGTAAAATATTTAGACTCGTAATCTTTTCATTTATTTACAAATCATGTGTTGAGTTTCTTCTTCATGAAGAAACATCAATTGATAGGTTTCTTCGTCAAGAAGAAACATTGAATTGACTATAACCCTGGTATGTAAAATCTTACATTTCTTAGTTATGAAGAAACTACTATATCTGCTTGTATGTAAAAGCTTATGTTTCTTAATCATGAAGAAATATTATTTTAACTATAACCTTTGCATGTATAAATCTATTATAAACATAATCATTATCAAGGTTTTGGGCTATACCCCTGACTATGGTCTAAGCCATATAGTATAATAATAAAATAATATTTAGGCAGAACCCCTACCTTATGCAGTATTTGGAGTTTATATGCCTACGTTTGTACGGGCAGCGCTTCTACTTCTATCGCGTATCGAGGCTCAAATCGTTAGAACTTCGGGACTTGGAACGCACTACGAGGTCGGCACGCTTCTCGATGCTAAGTGTATGTGAGTGGTGGTGTTTTGGTGTGAGAATGGAAGTGCCGTGAGCCTCCCCTTTTATAGCCAATTTTGGGAACCATCGCGTAGCGCGATGGTCCTTTCTATTGGGGCATCACGTAGCGCGATGTCAGATTTTAACGCGTGGCATGCTGACTCAGCCCTAGCGTCTGCCACGTGTCCCCCGTTGCGACACGTGTCTGGTGGCTCATCCAACTCCATCCCGTAGCGCGATGGTGATCTTTCTGGGCTCATCGCGTAGCGCGATGGGTCCTGAAATCAAATTTTCAACTTTTGGTCCCTCGTCTTTGATAATTTGTCATTTCTTGATCATACTTCCATTTCCAAAAATACTAAAGCGGCCCGCAGCGATGCGAGCGTGCGAAGTGCAAAGTGAGCCATCAAAACGCCACATTACGCCCGAGTCCGAGTCCGAGTCCGTGTCCGTGCGCGTGCGCGTCGGGTGCTTCGCACCCTCCGGTAAGACTATGGAGAGTGGTTTGCCACATTAAAACATTTCAATGAAAACTTGCCTCCTTATAAAGAGCTTCCATTTCTTTGTTTGTTTCCATGTGGGATGAAAATTCCATTCCTTATTTATTCCCATGGAATGCTTCCCTTTTTCTTTCATCTATCCATGTGGGATGGATTTTCCTACTTCCTTAAACATAAGATGCTTAATTTTTCCTTATCTCATTTTTCCCATTACTTGATTTTGAGATTATTTTAATTCTCCAACTTTCAAAGTTGACATATTTAGTCCAAACTAAATATGGATTTTTCTAGGATGTTATAGGTGAATAACGTGGTCTGTGATGGCCATGGGTGAATAACGTGGTCTGTGATGGCCATGGGTGAATAACGTGGTCTCTGATGACCATGGGGCTATTGTGGGCAGAAGGGGGGCCACAATAGTACCAAACTAAAGTTGTGTATAGCCTATGAGCCAAGTTATGCTGCAACTTAATAAACTAAAGTTGACTATGGCCTATGAGCCAAGTTCTGCTGCAACTTAATAAACTAAAGTTGAGTATGGCCTATGAGCCAAGTTCTGCTACAACTAAACAAACTAGCTTGATTATGACATGAATATTAAGAAAATAATGTTATTACGTGTATTGTGTGTAGATGGGGAGCCACAGTGTTTGGTGATACGTGATAAATACTATATATGTATGTGTGTCTATATACATGCTATGTGAATAGGCGTAGAAAATATTATGTGCAGAAAATACTAATTATTGTGTGTACACTGTGTAATGTTTGAGTTTTCGTAGAATCATTATGGGCGAAAGGGGGGCCACAGTGGTTGATGATACGAGGAACCGTTGTGGGCGGAAGGGGGGCCACAGTGGTTGATTTATGTGGAACCGTTGTGGGCGGAAGGGGGGCCACAGTGGTTGATTAAACACGGAATTTGGAAACACGTAGTACAAACAAACAATCGCGATTTTATCATAATTTCAAATTTATGTTATAAACTTACATACCTGCATATGTACACACAAAGACACATCTGTACACATATACAAATGTAAATACATTTTTATATATGCGCGTACATGCAATTATGACCGTGTACCATCCCTAGGGGAAATACCTAGTGATGAGCCCAATTTATCAAATTATAAATATGATAATTACTAAAACTGAGTTTTCAATTATAATATTACTAGTCGTGACTACCAGTACATATAATCTACTAATGATATTTCAAAAAGAAATATCAATAATAATAATTTTCTTTACATATCACTAGTACAACTAACTCTGATGAACCTCCCTAACTAGCAAACTCTTCAAACCATCTATGAACGAGAACCTCCAACCTCTCCTATATTTTCGCTATTCCAATTGGTTATTATAGGAGAAAAACCTCATGCTCACGAAGCGATGACGTGCCTGACTGGAATGGGACATACTTACCCCAACCAGTAAACTACCACTTTTAGTAGACCCAGCACGTTTGTGTGTACTGAATGACCTAGTGAAAGAATATATTCTATAATTATATTTAACAACCTCTACGGGTCTAGTGGAATATACGAATGCATTCCTTTGATAACACACTAATTAAACTCGTAACGAGCAAATGTCTACTTACGGGAGAGGCCGAACAAAAACAATTGCCCAATGATGGGATCGTACCGGAATAATTGTCGGGCAAGTTGTAAACCGTTTATATTTGTTATAATGTGTACTTGGATAGATAAGGATAGTATGGTATTGTTATGTAGTGCATCTTTTCGATACACCATGAAAGCATCTAATAGTGTGTGCTTTCCTGATATGGAAGACAACTTTGGCCTTCCGTTACAATACTGACCCTTACAGGGTTAAAATTTCTTGTCACTTGGTGGCAACTTTTGATATATACATACAGACAATGGCCTTGTTAGGCTAAATCGATATGCTATCCTTGATATATATAGACACATGGACAGAGATGTGTAATACATATATGCTATTTGAATTACCTGATTTCTTGCTAATGTGATTCCTTTTGTGATGAGTTGTGTAGTGAACTATTATTAGTTACGGTATAACTGGTTATCATTATAGAATGATCCTGGAGAAAACAAACATACTATTTGAGGCAGTGGTGGCCGAGATGATTGCTTGGCAACTGCAGACAGTAACTCTGACGATAGCAGCATGATTCGCTACTGGCATTAACACGGAAATGAATACAAATCAAATACCGAACACTAATACGGTCGCGAATACTATCTCGCCGCCCAATACTAATACAGTTACAGATATTGTACTTCCCAAAAATACTAACATTGTCACGAATAATACTCCCCCACTGAACATTAATGCTACTACCAATACTTATAAATTTCCCTACTAAATGCCATTGGAAATGGAAATCTCCTACCGAACATGAATACTGGTCGTAACAACCGTGCTCCTTCACGACGAGAACATTCGTTTAAACAATCTATGTCATACAAACCTGTAAATTTTAATGGTACTAAAATATCAAATGGGGTAGTAAAATGAATCGAAGCAATGGAACCTGTTATCAGAACCAGTAGTGCCCATCAAATTGCACCGTTGAGTATGCCACTTGTACATTTCTTGACCATGCCCTTACGTGGTAGAAAATGATGATACGAATTCGGGAACAAAAAAGTAATCAACCACATGACTTGGACAAGACTTAAAACCGTTATATTGAAACATTTCGTCCAAGGAATGAAACCTAAAAATTAGAACACGAACTCAAGAAATTGAAAATGAAAGGTGCGGACAAATTGGAATACACAAAATGTTTTAACGATCTGGCTCAACTGATGCCAGGCTTAGTCGCCTAGAAGTAGAGGCTTTGGCTTATCCAATTAACAACTAAACCTTTGAGGATGCCATGACACAAGCCGGTGTGGTAGGTTTTAAATTGGTCAGAAATTGTTTGTTAAGTATGCCCGAGGAAGAATCTAGTACAAAGTGAACCAATCGTGAAACAGGGGTACAAGAGATACAACCAACTAAATGTGCGTGCCCTACAACTTAAACCGATACTTCGATCAGTTTTAATTCCGAACGAACAGTATACAATAAACTTTCGTTAGAGTGTGGGAAGTGTAATTATTATAATAAAAGAGAATGTCGAACAAAGGTATGTCACAAAAGTGGGAAAGTTGTACACTATGTCCGTAATTGTAGAACTATTATGAATACTATAAACCAACCAACCCAACTTTAGTAATCACAACTACCTCAGCCCTAATCGATCCGACAACAACCAACTCACGAAAACCAACCCATAATAAGCCGTTATGCTTGCTATGAGTGTGGCAGTATGGGGCACGTCAAGAAAGACTATCCTGGTTTAAATCGAGTTGCAATGAGAAGACAAAACCAAGAACCAGCCGATGTCCATCCTGACTAGAGGGCACGTATTGTGATTAAATCAGATAAAGTAAGCGCATTAACGAGTACATTTTGAGTCTAGTAACTTTAGTTTTATTTAATGCGGGCACTGATAGATGTATCGTTTCTAACCAAGTAGTAAAATAATAAATTCTTATATTATAGAACCCACTAAAGGTAAAACTATAACCGTTAAACATACAGTTCAAAAATGCCCTCTCAACCTAAACAACTAGCTATTTCCTGTCGATGTACTCTCGGTGAAGGTGAGGAGTAGTTATGTAATAGTTAGTATGGACTAGTTAATTTAGTTCAAACGGAGGTTACAAATGGTGATTAGGTGGAATTGTTAAGCAATCATAATTGTGAAAACTGAAGAAATTCCTTACTAGAAGAACCGAAACTTAAAACTTCAAGATTTTATAGCCTCAATTACCAGGTGATGAATGAAGAAAATTCAGGCCAGATGTTCTGTTAGACTAAGTACTAGTGTAAAGATGTAAGGGAAATTTATGGAGGAACTGGTATGAGAAAGATCGTAGGCACATGTGTTGTAAAGCAGTAAACCATAATAAGTTAAGGTGAAATACTAAAAATCCTCGGGGACGTTACAACAGTTTGAAATACCCCATTGGAAAGGGGGAACAAACTACAATGGACCTCTTAACACATGTTCCTAAAACATCCCGAGAAAGTAATGCAAGCTGAATGATAGTTCCTTGACTAATCCACTCCGAATACCTTCTTGTGATTTTGTAACAACTACCCAACTGAAAAACTCGCCTTAACAAAATCTTAGCCTTGGTGAGTTGGGTTTGAAAATTTAGATCCCTAATCGACCTGAGCACGGTTTGTAGTCCTCTAACAAACAATCAAATCAAATAAACTATTCAAACATTAGAGGAAAGTGAGACCGATAATTTCTGTAAGTCCCGAATCTGGATCACTACAATATGATATCAAGTATCTTGATGTTAGTGCGGAATCCTAAAACAAGATGGTTCAAGACAATAAGCAAGAACTCGTAAAACACACGATGAAGTGCTTCAAAACACACGTTATTATTAACGTCGGGTGCTTAAGCACTATTCTTACAATACTCGTTCTACCAACAACGATACTAGACGGCCAAAACCTAAATTGGACCACCTCGTAAACCCTATACAAGAGATCTATATATAAGGTAGCCAACATACTAGCCCAACAAAAGCCCAAAGCCCACCGAGATCCTTAAGGATCTCGGTATACATAATACACCCCAAACTAAGCCCAAAGTACAAGCATAAACCACAAAATATATCCCAACATTCTCCCCTTTTGTTTATTGCTTGATCACAACTGCTTCAACTGTAGATAATCAGCGTACTTCCATACCTTCATTTAGACACTTCGGCGTATATACTGTAGCTCCTAAATAGACACTTGGAAATTGAGTGTCTTATTTAGGGCCTTTATTAAAACCTGGCTAGTAATCTAGCGTAGGTCATGCGACTACCCATATGAAGTAAATGAACATGACTTTTGTCATCATAAATAGCAGCAAATTTTAGGCTTGATTAACTTAGAAAAGTCAAACACGATGTATCTTTGGTAGAACCAACAAGTCCTCGGTTAAGGTTTGACCGAGAATGCTTCAAAACCCCTTCAACACGAAGATCTCTCTGATTAATCAAAAGAATCTTATCAGTCCATGCCGAGAACCTCATAGCATTATTCATCATCTTCATCATACCACCAATCACCATTTATGACCAAACCTGTAACTACAATCAACGACTAAACCGATAATCAGTAACTTCAACAGAGAACAAATAAACCTTCCGAATAATTAATCAATCAAATCTAATAACCACCGAAAACCCTTCAACCCTAATAGATTTACTTACCTTTTAAAGATGTCTACTTGAAAAAAAAGTAGCCAGGAAATGATGTATGGCGGCAAGTAGGTGAAAGATATGATGGTTATAATGAGAGAAGATTTTGGAAGATTATAGAAGTTGTGAGTTTTAAGAATAATCAATAAGTAGTAATGAGTGCCTTTGAAACTACCTGGTCACATCAAACTTGACCGAGAACGTTTAATTACCGAAAACATATGACCGAGAACCAAGTACTGAAAGTAGGGAACTCACAAAGTTGAGTTTTCTGGGCCAAAATGATCTGGCCGAAAACAAAGAAGAACCGAGAACACCATTAACACAAACAACTTGGGCCAGATCTGACTGGGTCGAGAACACAGAGATTATAGACACACTTTGCTCAACTGAATGGCCCATGACATTTTGCAATCGTCAAATAAAACCAGATCCTGATCCATGTGAGAACAATTTCTTAAGACATTTGTTTCGACACGAGTAAACATGAGGCAAAAATTTAAAAATTAAAAATTAAGAATAAAATATAATTAGAATAAAAACCAAACAGAAACAAAAATGATTTACCTATCTGGCCTTCAGAAAAAATTAACATACTTTGGGATCAATTTTCAGTTTTGCAAACACGCCACTTTTTGAGAACGAACATGGAATCATATTGTTTAAGGTGCTGTCACAAGGATTCATGTTCAACATTATTATGACACAAAGAGACAGGCTGATAGCAGGTATACCGAACTTAGCATGATTTTCATTGTATCAGTGATATGGATTAGGTTTAGTTCGGCATAAAGCTTAGATGGACATCATTCATGGACCTGTGATGCCTCCTATCTCTTCTTAAAGCGTATTTGGCTTTCCCCAGATCACCCCAATTTGGCTCCAACCCCCTAGTGCTTGATCAGAAGTCTATACAACAAACATTTTAGGCTTTAAGGTTGAACGTTGGACTTACAAGCCGTCCGGACTTACAGGCCTTTCATTTAGAGTGTTTAGGACTTACTTGAGTGCCGCACCCTTGTAGTTCTAGTATGACCCTTTAAGCCTTTAAACAACTAGTTTGTTTACGAAATATATATACAGATAATGACAATTTTTTTTTTTTTTTGATAATAAGCAAAACAATACAATATTTTTGGTGACCATGACACTAACGGGCTCGTGTATGACTGGGTAATTGCTTTTCTGCCTATCCTTTGGAGAGATGTATATGAAAGCATGCACCTTTCTTCAAAATGACTCTCCACAGTAAGTTTAACAATTTTAGTTTATATCACTTTAACTTTTACGCATCATGGAAAGCTATCATAAAAATCAGTGACTGTTCTAGGGCCTTTTAAGCTTAATAACTTCACCCACTAGACACAAAAAAACAATTTGTCTATCATTTTCCAAAGGTTGGATCAATTTTCATTTGAAAATAATTTTAAGCTTTATCAAGCTATTTACTAAATAATCATATCATTTCCCAGAAGACACACATGTTAAGAACTCAGTCACCCCGGTCACTGTTTAGCTTTCAGGTGAATGGCTATCCCGTATGACCACAAGTGGTTAACAGGACCAAACACATATGAAAATACGTGTCCCTCCAACTTGGAATTACCGACATAATTTTATGTGAAGGATTTCAAAACATAAAACACATCACAATCGCCCCGAATGCTTTCAGTCGTTAGATAAATGGCTATCCTGTGAATCTACGAGTAGATTACCGGACCAAACATATACAAGTATATGTTCTTCAAACTTGAGCAGTCGACATAATTTTAAGCGAGAGTGAATATAAACAAACACACATTTTAACTTTTTTATTTTTTTTTCTTTAATAAAATGATAAAAACGCACACACACTATTTTTGACATTTTTCTTTTTCTCCCCCTAAATTTGTACATAAATTATGACACGAAGAAAAATTTATGAACACAATTTAAACCTAAAAAATACTCAGTCATCAAAACACAGCATTTTAAGAAATCCCACAAGCACATTAAATCTGGCTATTCCGACCGGTTTGTAAATAGGTCCTCCACATTATTATTAGTGTGAATTTTCAAGATTAATCAGTTTTCGGTCGTAACAGTCACGAATAAAATGGACTTTGATGTCAATGTGCTTGGTTTTGGAGTGCTGAACGGGATTTTTAACAATTGCAATAGCAGCATCATTATCACAAAAAATGGGAGTGTTAGGAAATTCCAAACCGTAGTCCAACAATTGATGTTGCATCCATATAACCTGTGAACAGCACGCTGACGCAGCAACATACTCTGTCTCGGCAGTCTAAGTAGACACTGTTTGTTGTTTCTTGAACTGCCATGAAATGAGACGATCTCCTAAAAACTGGCAGCCGACAGATGTGGATTTCCTGTCAATGTCATCTCCACCATAATTGCTATCAGCAAAAGCAAAAAGATCAAATTCTGAGTTTTTGGGATACCAAAGACCTAACTTCGGTTGTCCCTTCAGATATCTAAAAATGCGTTTCACAGCAATTAAATGAGACAGTTTAGGATTAGCCTGGAAACGAGCACATTGACAGACTGCAAACATGATGTCCGGACGACTGGCGGTGAGATACATCAAAGACCCGATCATCGATCGATAGTACTTTTGATCTACGGGACTCCCTTCAGGATCAGACGACAAAAGGGGCCTTTCTACCATTGGAGTGGCGGCACTCTGGGAATCTTGAAATTCAATTTTTGCAAGCATATCTTCAACGCACTTTCCTTGATGCAGCAAAATTCCCGTCGAGCTTTGACGAACCTGCAATCCTAGAAATTTTGTCATCTCTCCCAACGAGCTCATCTCAAATCTCTTCTTCATAACCTCTTCAAATTCTAAACACAGCTCAGCACTGGTGGACCCGAAGACAATATCATTCACATAAATCTGAACCAGAATCAAATCTTTCCCAACGGTTTTAAGGAACAGAGTTTGATCAATGGTCCCCCTTGTATAGCCATGACCTAGAAGATGTGCCGTCAACGTAGCATACCACGCTCAAGGAGCTTGGTGAAGACCGTACAATGCTTTATCAAATTTGTAGACATGATTAGGATTCTTAGAGTCTACAAACCCCGGTGGCTGATCCACGTAAATCTCTTCCTTAACTTCGCCATACAGAAACACGGTCTTAACATCCATCTAATATACCGTGAAACCCATGAAAGACGCATAAGCCAGAAAAATCCGAATGACTTCAAGTCTTGCTACAGGAGCATATACTTCGGTGTAGTCTAAACCTTCAACCTGACGAAAACCACGAACAACTAACCGTGCCTTGTTTCTAACAATAACACCCGTGTCATCTTGCTTGTTTCGGAAAACCCATCTCGTATCCAATGCTTTCTTTCCTTCTGGCAGTTCAACTAGCCTCCACACTTTCAATTTATCGAACTGATTCAACTCTTCGTGCATGGCATCCACCCAACTTGGTTCTAGAAGAGCCATTTCCACCTACTTCTGCTCAATCTGAGAGATGAAACAAGAAAACAAGCAACTGTTTATGTGTCCCGTCTGACTTCTGGTGGACACACCTGTTTCAAGAGGACCTATGACATTCATTTGGATGATCTCGCTGGGTCCTTGATGGAATTACATGTTGGGGAACGGTACCGGTAGGAGGCAACTTTGACAGGTTCTCATCAATCTCAGTGAGGGGATTCTTCCATCCAGAAGCCGCAGTACTGTGTGAGTACGAAGTGCTGGCAACGTATTCATTTGGAATGACATCGGGAAACAAGGTGCTCCCGAAGATTTGATGAAAAGGACTCTCCCCCTCAACTGTTGAAGTTCTTTTTGAAGAGTTTGGAGAATATGCAGTTTCCGTAACTTCTTTCGGCTGACTGACAGACGCGGGTGGGTTGTCATCAAGTGGTTCTGTGACATCATCATCCAGAAGAGGAGATATGTGAGATACTGCATGTGGGTCTTCTTTATCAGTATCTGCTGTAGCAAACCCTGAAGATTCTGTGTTGATGACCGGAAACACATTGAACGGTTTGAAGAGTTCATTGTAATCGAATAACCAGTCCGGACCAACACGAGCATCAGTCTCGTTTTCTTCTAACCAACGAACATCATAGGATTCTAGAATCTGTTTAGTTGACTTATTGTAGACTCTATAGGCGGTGTGACCAGCATACCCAATAAAATAACAATCATCAGCTTTGGCCCCAACTTCAGAGTAGACTCGAGATTCAGTAGAGTACACGGACAACCAAAAGCTCTGAAGTGTGCAACAGTAGGCTTATGACCATATACGATCTCATATAGCGTTTTCATTTGTGATTTGTTAATTATCACCCGATTCTGAACATAACAGGCCGTGTTGATAGCTTCTGCCCAGAAGAATAATGGCAATTTAGAATCACACAGCATGGTCCTTGCGGCCTCGTTAAGAGTCCTGTTTCTCCTTTCAGCCACATCATTCTGCTGTGCTGTCCGAGCTGAACTGTATTGACGGAGCACCCCCTTTCTGAGCAAAAATAATTCAATGATGCATTCTTGAATTCCGTACCCTTGTCACACCGAATGCCCTTCAGCTTCAGCTGATTCTCTATAAGCACAACAAATCGCTTGATCAATTCTGCAGTTTCACTCTTATTTGACAAGAAATACACCCAAGTAAAACGTGAGTGGTCATTAGTAATAACGAGACAATAAGAGCTGCGAGAAAGACTCAAAACATGAACCGGACCGAAAAGATCCATATGCAGTAATTGAAACACAGATGAAATGGTGTTAAGCAATTTTGGTTTGTAAGTTTTTCGATGATGTTTACCCAAAGCACAAGCCACACACTTCTCAATAGTAACAAAATCTTTGACGGGTAAACCTCGCACCAAATCATTTTTAGCAAGAGGATTCAGATTTTTCATATTAGCATGACCAAGACGACGATGCCAAAGCATGGAATTATGTTCAGACACCTTTGAAAACAAACAGGTTATTTCATCAGGAACATTTTTGTTCACGTCGATCACGTAAGCATTATATTTTCTTTGTGATCGAACAAGAATCCAGTCTTCTGGTATAATGATACCAGGTTTCAAAATCAAGCACTCTTTCTTGGTAAATGAGTTGAGAACCCTTTATCACAGATTTGTGACACGCTCAACAAACTGTAATTCAGCTCTGGAACAAAATTAATATTTTCGAATTTTAGAACACCGTTACTTACAGTACCCTTCCGCGTGATCTTCCCTTTTTCTCCACCAACAAAGAACACATACCCACCATTAAAAATTTGAATGTCGTGTAGCTGGGAAATGTCTCCTGTCATGTGCCTGGAACAGCCACTATCAACATACCAAGGTCTGATGATATTCCTCCATAGCTGCTCCTGCACGAAGTGCGGGATTAATTAGACTTTGGCATCCAGTCCATAGTAACATGGGTAAACCTGACTCATCTATACTCGTTATGGGCTGCCATGACATATCTTCTCGATTATGTAAAATGGAAGAAGAAACCTTCTTTACCGGAGACTTAGGCATTCATTTATGTGTACCATTGTAAGATTTACTATTGTTTGTACGAACGGATGGTTCAGTCTCTGGTTTGCGTGTAGAGGGAACAGACGAATTTGTTCTCCCGACATGCCGTGATTTAGAAATCGAGTTAGTTTTTGAAGTCGACTCATGGTTTCTATCACTTCTACTACACATGTTAGGCTTGGTCTGATGAGGACGAAACCTACCAGATTTGTTCTTGTTCCAATCACCGTCAGAGGGATTTTCCTTATGATGCCCAAAATTTCGTCGATAGGTATCACTAGGCATATTCCTCTGATAAAATCCATAGTAAGGAACATATGGACGATGTATATAGTTTCTAGCAATATGATCAGGAATCCCACAATTATAACAAGTTTGACGTTTTATATAACAATCATTGTGGTGAACCTTTTGTCTTGACCTATTGTGTGGGTCAAGTCGCTTAGCTTGATGTTTACCATTAGACCTCTTGTTCGGTTCGACACCCTTTTGTTCATTTGAGCATCCCTCTTTAATGAACTTGGGTGGTGGGTAGTTTTTAGCAAATGTTTTATTTTTATTTTTCTTATTAAAAACCACATCATCATAATTCACAGTTTTAACAGAATTAACCACACAATTGTCTTTGCTCTTAAAGCCAGATCCCACACAAACAGTCTAACTAACATAAGTCAAAACAGGTAGTTTTAAAGAAACATCAGAATTAATGTCTTTATTAAACGAAACACAAGAGTCGTCATCCTCATCAGTCCATTCCTCAACAATTACTTTCTCTGCACATGAAGCAAACACGTTAGAATCGTTCACTCCTGAAGTGGATACATTTATATTCACAGGATCAGACTTGTCATTCTTATCTTGTTTACCGTACTTCATGCCCTGTACCTTTTCTTCCTGTTCTTTGTTGATAGGAAGTCGAACATAGTTGTCATTGTAAGGTGAGGGTACCCGACTATATCCTATGCCCTCACCTTCGTTTTCCTTCCACCATAACTGATTATCAATCATTGAAGTAACTACTTTACTGGAACCCTCGAATTTTTTGAAATCAAGTTCAGCTCTTTCAAATTTAGCATTTAAATTCAAAATCTATATTTAGGAGGCTTCCAGTTTAGCGGTTAATTCAGCAATTTCCTGCTTGGCATCTAAATGGTGACAACACTTTATGCTGAATTCATATTTAAGCTTAGAAAGATCCTTTTGATTTGCTTCTATTTTATCTAAGAAGGCTTTTTCATTTTTCTTAAGTTTAAAATTTTCAGATTTCACTCTTTCCATATCTCTGATCAAGTTATTATTGTGGAGTTTATATAAATTAATTTTATCAACACAATCTTGAGAACATGGTTGAAAGCTTACCTCAGATGAGCTGGGAGGAGTGAAGGCCATGAATGCAAATTGAAGTTCCTTGATTTGCTCCTCAGCAACATTTTCTTCCTCAGCATCCTCTACGTGAGCATAATTGGCGGTCTGATTGCCAATGTTGCGAGCAGCCATCTAATCATCCAAAGAAAATTGTTGAGCAACCAAACTCCTTTCACCATTTCCCGAACTACCCCCAACTTCTCTTCTAGCATTTCCCACTGGAACCAGCGCCCTCTCCGTGTTTCCTTCCTTTGCTGGGTTGGTACATTCACGAGCAAAGTGACCCGGCTCGTGACAGTTGTAGCATCTCAGAGTGTCCTTATTAAAACCCACCTTCTGATTGTTTGGCATATTCCAATTGTTCCTTCCCATTCTCTTAGTGAATTTCTTGGCCCGAAACACTGCCATGGCGATTTGCCAAGAGATATCCATTTCTTCAACTTCATCTGGATGGATTTGATCAATCTCAGCAGCAACCACAGGTTGAACCAGATCACCAGCTAGAAATGCATTGTAGCAGTTCATGAATCCCGCCATTAAAGCTATGTTCTCTTGAGTTTCCTTTGGGATAGAGGGAATCTGACTGGAGTTCTGACTGGGAGCAACACCAGATGATTGAGGTTGAACATTAGCAGCAGAAGATTGAGCAGACTTGGTGAAAAATATTGGAGCTGGTTGAGGTGGGATGGAAGAGGATTTGCCTTGAGTGGAAGTAAACATTCAGAAGTTTCCTTGAGGTGGAAGTTGCTGAGTGGCCTTAAACATTGAGAAGCTGTCTAGTGAGATCAGGGCATTGTTGGAAGCAACGTTGCTTGTCATGATTTATTGTAGGAGTTTGCATGATTTATTGCATGTTGCTTGTCATCCATGTCACATGCCTTAATGGTAGCCATCATCTCGGATATAGACATTCTGTTTAGATCTTTTGTTTTCTTGAAAACGGCAACATTCATATCCCAACTTTTAGGCAGTGAGTTCACCAACTTGTTGTTTATTTCAGAAGTTGCCAGATAGATGCTTGCAGATCTCATCTCAGTCACAAGAGCTATGAACCTTTGAAGTTGAGTTTCCAATGACTCTCCCAAAACATGATTAAAGATATTGAATTTCTGTCGCAGCAGGTCTTGGTGACTTCTCTTTATGTCTTCGTTTCCTTCATACATCTCAATTAACGCCTCCCACAACTCCTTAGCAGATTGGAGTTCTCTAAAACCCAGAGCAATCTCAGGTGAGAGTGCCATAGTAAAGGTTGAGAGCGCCTTTTCATCCTCTTCAGTTTTAGCAAAATCATCATCATCGTACATAGCAATAGGCTTCACAACAACTTCAGTTGAGTTCTCACGTTGATACGTGATGATTTGGGGTCCTCTAACTATGCTTCTCCAGATTTTTGCATCTTTCATCTTGACATACTTCTCGAATCGAAATTTCCACTCGCTAAACCCTTCATGAGACTGTAGACGAGGCACACGAATGGTGGTCCCCATTATGGAATCCAGTTCTTGATGGAGTGAAGCATTGGATGACCCATTATTATTAGTTAATTGATCCATTTTATTTTTAATCAGTCCAAATCCAAATCAAATTGATCAGGTCCAACTACGTTCACAGTATCCGTTGACCGAAAACCAAAAAATGTTGACCGAGAATAAACGTTGGTGACTGAGAACAGAGATTGTTGACCGAGAACTAAAGAATGTTGACCAAGAATAAACGTTGGTGACCGAGAACAGAGGAATGTTGACAGAGAAATTTCTTTACTTATATTTTCTGTGAAAATGATGATACCATTGTCATTTAAAAAACCGGTTCAGCATTCTAAAACCAAGCACATCGATATCAAAATTCATTTTATTCATGACTGTTATGATCGGAAACTATTCCATCTTGAACAGGTCCACATTGATAATAATGTGGCGGACCTATTTACGAAACCTGTCGGAACAGCCAGATTCAATGTGCTTGTAGGGTTTCTTAAGATGTTACGTTTTGAAGACCGAGTATTTTTTAGGTTTAAATTTTGTACATAATTTTTTTCTTGTCATAATTTCTGTACAAATTTAAGGGAAAAAAAAAAGAAAAATACAAAAAGAGTGTGTGTGTGTGCTTAATATAAAAAAAATCATAATAGAAATAAAAATAAAAATCAAAAACGTTTTGTTCTCTTGCTTAAAATCATGTCGGTTACTCAAGTTCAACGGACATATTTCATATGTTTGGTCCTGTCATCAATTCTTGACTCACGGGATAGCCATTAACCTTAGGACTGAAAGTGACCGGGGCAACTGAACATACATAAAAAAATTATTTTTTGGTTTAACTATCGGTTTAAGTTCTTTCACTGAATATTATGTCAGTTGCCTAAGTTTGAGGGATACATATTATTATGTGTTTGGTCCTATCATGTACCTATAGACACATAGGACAGCCATTCACCTGAAAACTTAAGGTAACTGGGGTGATTGAATTTAAAATCTTCTTCGGAGTTATCATCTGGGAAGTGATATTATTATTCAGCTAAAAGCTTTTTAGAAGCTCAAAATATTTTCAAGTGAAAATTGATCCAACCTTTGAGAAATGATAGATAAATTGATTTTATGTGCCTAACTTGTGAAGTTATTAGGCAAAAAAGGCTTTTGATTAGTCATTGATGTGTATGGTAGCTTTCCATGATAACTAAAAGTTTAAAGTTATATAAACTAAATCTGCTAAACTTATGGTGGAGAGTCATTTTGAAAATACTCTGCATGTCCCTAGATACATCTCTCCGAATGATAGGCAGAAAAGTAATTACCCAGTCATACACAAGCCCGTTAGTGTCTTGATCACCAAAAATATTGTACTGCTTTGCTTAGAAAAAAAAAATTTAGCTTCAAAATTTATTGTCATTCAAATTTGTTTTACAAAAGCTTAAAGGGGTCCCAGGGAACTACAGGGGTGGGGCATACAAATAAGTCCTAAACACCCTGAATGTGAGGCTTTTAAGTCCGGATGGCATGTAAGTCCAACGTTCAACCTTAAAGCTTAAAATTATTTTTGTATAGAGAAAATTCTTTTGATCAAGCATTAGGGGGTTGAAGTCAAATTGGGGTGATCTAGGGAAAGCCAAATACGCCTTGAGAATAGATAAGGGGCATCATAGATCCATAAGTGATGTCCATGTAAGCTTTATGCCTAATTGAATCTAATCATATCACTGGCGCAATGAAAATCATGATAATTACCTGCTATCAACCTTTTCACTATGTCATAATAATGCTGAAAATGAATCATTGTGAAAGTATCTTAATCAATATGATTTCATGTTCGGATCTTTTCATAAAAAGGTGTCGCTTGTTTAAAACAGCTGAAATTTGTTCCCAAAATATGTTAAATTTACTGAAGGCCAGATGGTTAAATTTTTTGTTTTAGTTTAGTTTTTATTCTAATTTTATTTTATTTTTAATTTTTAGTTTTTACCTCATGTTTACTCGTGTCGAAACAAATGTCTTAAGAAATCGTTTTCAAATGAATCGGGATTGTTTTTTTTAGATCATGAAATTTGACGGTTGCAAAAAATGTTGTGGGCCATTCAGTTGAGACAAATGTGTCCATAATATTTGTGTTATTGTTCGAGTCATCTTTGTTCCAAGTTGTTTGTATTAATGGTGTTCTCGGCCCATCCTGCTTCTCGGCCTAGATGGGTATCTCAGAAGTTCAAAAGGTTTTGTTTGCAGATTTGATTAAGTTTGGAAGGGAGTCAAAGTGGTTTATCAAGGTCCTCATCCGTTGGTCAAGTTTGGAAGATTTGCTAAGATCGAGGCAGATGTTGATGCTGTTGGTGCAGCTGTAGCTGAGGAACATGTGGTTCCTGCTCAAAGGTACAACAATCAGTACCTACTGCTGAACAAGTTAAAAAGTTCGAAGCGTTCAAGAAAAAGCTCCAGTTGACTGCATTGAAACCTCCTCAATCAGTCACTATGACACATGTTGAAGATGATATTGACGAAGAGCCAACCACCGATTTTATTCTACGCAAACGACGAAAGAAAGATCCGAGACCGGGCGTGCTGGCTAGTGATGTGATACCAACTACTCAACCAACTGTTGCTGAGCCCGTCGCTATTGAAGCCCGGACAGCTCAAGGCCCATCTCATGCTGCTAAACAAACTCAAGAACAGATTTTTGAAGATATCCTCGAGCACGACTAAAATCATGCAATAAACCAAGGGGGAGATTGTTAGGCTATATTTTGTGGTTTATGCTTGGTATTGTTAGACTTAGATTGGGCTTAGTTGGGCATTTATGTGTAAATCGAAATCTATTGATTTCGGTGGGCTTTACTTTGTTTTGGGCCCAGGTTGGGAGTCTATATATAGGATGTATGTTTACATTTGTAGGGTGGCCAGTTGGTTCGTGAGTGGGTCATCAGTTGTGGAGGGGGTCCAATTTAGGTTTTGGCCATCTAGTATCGTTGTTGGTAGAACGAGTATTGTAAGAATAGTGCTTAAGCACCCGACGTTAATAATAACGTGTGTTTTGAAGCACTTCATCGTGTGTTTTACGTGTTCTTGCTTATTGTCTTGAATCATCTTGTGTTAGGATTCCGCACTAACATCAAGATACTTGATATCATATTGTAGTGATCCAAATTCGGGACTTACAATTTCAATCCTCGTACATTGACAGTCATAGTAATATTATGCAAGTGGCTATATATTATATTATACGAGTAAGAATGTAACTCGCCACCTTATTCAATTGAAATTTGGCGACCCCCAAAATACAAAATCCGAATCGATTTCGGAAACCATAGATAAAGCTCGTAATATTAAAAACAAACTGGAAGCAGCTTGAGGCTAATCAGAGGACTATACCGATATACGTGAGAAGATAATGATTCTTGAAATATGTTAGTTGATTTAATGAAACTGACGAGTTAACTTGAAAATACATGGAACTATACAAAATTGTCTCGAAGGTAAACCCCGTAACGTATTAAATAAAATTATCTCATTCCCGATATTTTATATATATCGAATCAGAAAGTGCTTCACTGACAGGGCGGATGTAATACCACCGGAAAACTTGTATACAACTAAGCTCTATAAAGGAACCCATGAAAATGTTGAACGGGGAAAATCAAACAGTTACAACACAGCAAAATTTTACTAGATAAAGTTCGATGGAATTTACAACGGGGAATCAAACACGTTCGGGAACAGAAAGAACAAATTCTGAAGCAAATATTTATAACTTTTCCCTAAAACGGGCTTAATTGCCATATTGAATTTCGGGGACGAAATTTCTTAACTGGGGGAGAATGTGACATTTGTGACAAAATCGAGCATGCCTTAGTATTTGTTTATCGAATAAGCGATTAACAGCTTATTGCGTAGCGAGCAAACGATTAACTGAACGGGTCTGATTGTAACCCAAATATCCCGAGAGGCCTCTATAAGTGATATACGTCTATTATAAGCCAACATATTGATATTAAGGCCTTAGTTCGATAGCAAACTAGATAAACGAAAACATGCTTGTTTAAATACCCGCTATGGATTTAAACGCGAGAGATAGTTCCGAAACAAGCATTGTATCATCCGTTAAGCCAGAAAAGATCTACCAAACACTTTGTGTGGATGTTTTAAGCGATTCGTGAAAATATTTTCGATTTTTACAAACAAATGGTATGTTTTTCTAAATTTACACAAAAATGGCCGAAAAACACTCGTTTTCATGCCGTTTCTCGTACCAGATATATTTTTCGCGCCAAAACCCGAAACCAAAATAAATTTGGACTTGTGATTTAATGTTTGGGCACACAAAACGAGTAAGTGGGCCAAAAATTTGGGCCAAGGAGGCCCAATATACCTCCCGGCCCGCCAAAGTTGAAAACTACCCTTTATATATTATTTTTTATTTTAACAAACTTAGTTCACAAGTTTGTACACAAAAATCTGTATTTATGCAGCTGGTTGCTTGCTTCTTCATATGGTTCAACAAAAATCCAAGGTAAACTTGTTATTTTGATAAAATTTTAACTTGTTTAAACATGTTTAATTGCATATAAACATAGTTTGATTACCAAAAATCAATTGTAGCGATGCAACCTTCAAAATGATCTAAAAACATGTTTTAATCATACACATGGTTAGGAAACTGGTTTGATAGATTTTTTGGCCATAAACACGGATTAAAGGGTTGAAACGATGTTTTTACGGTTCAAAAGCTCAGTTTAGAAACCTAACTGAAACCCTAATTTTCATGGTTGGTATCTTGATGATACATGCTTGTTTTGTGATATAGGACCTATAATTACCTTGTTTAGAAGCACGAGAACTCGAAAAATTGATTAAGAGTGCGAAAACGGGCGAAAACCACAAAGGTAACGCCGAAACATTCGATTACGGGTTGTTTAGGTTAAGGTTGTGACGTGCATATTTTTAGGCCATGAAATTTTTCAGACACATCAGGGACCATATCATTGACTCCCTGTCCAAATTTGGTAATTTTTCGACCATCCGATTTGGAGAGTTTATTTGGTAAAAATAGTTAAAATGCTTGAAAAATTATGAAATTTTGTGGGGATCTCAGATTTAGTATATTATTATCACATATGTAATTTGCGGTCATTTGGAAAAGCCTAAATTTGTTTTGTGCATTCGCGCTTATTTGAATTTTCATGGTCGTTTTTGGCTCGAAAATGGTATTTAGCAAGATTGTTAGATTCTGAAATTATTACAAGTGGTATAGGGAAGTATTTTTATCACTCAAGAATTTTGGTGGATTTTTCGAAAATCGTTTGGTATAAACGGACAATTTTCAGGCTAAATAGAGCATATAAAATGAATTTTTTTAAAATAATAAATTAGTAAATAACTCCAGAAAAATATTTATAAAAATCTACATATTTTTATTGATAGGTGTATAAATTTTCATAATCTAATGATTAACGGATAATTAATTATGCTAATTTGAAGATTAAACAAATTCAATTTTAACGAAAGTCGACAAGTTCGTGATTAACGAACCTATTGGAATATCAGAACATCAAAAACAATCAAGAAGCATATTTTCGGATTAATTATGTAAAAATGAACTTTTTGTGAGAAATCCGGACAATTTGGATAGATTGTGCGCGTTTTTCTCCAAATCAAACTAAATAAACGGAAACGAGCTGCGTAGCGAATCCAGACCCCTAAATTATGATCTTTCTTTATAACTTAATCAGTTTATCAACCAACACATTTACCCAAGCTTACATTCCCATAATTGTTTTCCAAACGCGTAAACGAGCAACTTGGACCTGCTGTTGAAACGGGGAAACCGTGCCAGGTTCGATTTTAAACATTAGACATTGAACAACATCACCATCTAAGCCTATTGACACTTTCTGGGTGTTACAGCCACATTCAGACTAGATATGCAGCCCAACTTAGTAAAAAGGTTATAATAATATTAAAATATTAATATTATTATAATATTGAATATAGGGACTAGTGATAGCAAGGGAAACGAACCCCGAGCTGACCTCGCACTGAGTGCCTACAAAACCGTGAGTTTCATGACCCCTCTTTTCAAACTGTTTACGAACATTTTGGGGTGAAAAGCATATTTATATACGTTATCTACCTGAAAACGGTTCAGGATATGAATTCTCTGAACGTTTACATACAAAAAGTCCCTAAAAACATAATGATTGATTACGTGCGAATAAATGGTGAATAGTATTCTTGAATGACAAATTAAGTGAATATGGTACGTGTAAGTCCCCAAATCCCGGGAATCCTACAGTTGGTAATCACGTCCACAAATTCACAAAAATTTAAAAACAATCGATTCGTTTTATTTAAAACAAGTTCAGAGTAAATAACAGCGGAAAAAGGGTAAGTATTTAAATATCCCAAACACGGGTACAGGTGTCCAAAATCAAATGTAAATAAAATATTTGTTTTATTTGAATTCCTCGACCAGAAATGCCTTCAACCTCCCGAGTAGCATCCAGCACGTCCAAGCGGTAGCATCCACTTCTTAACCTGAAAGTCAATCTAACATACACACAAAGTCAGCTTGAGCTGAGTGAGTTCAAGTTTTCATAAACGACATTCATTAAAAATTTAAATTCCATAAGTATGAAATGTAGTGGAAAATCATGAGACCATAAAATCATAAATAGCCTTTCTTAACCAAATCATAAGTGAATAAAACATTAAATATCTTTTCACACAGAACGGGCCTCCTCACCCCGGGTTTTCCCCGAGTAATATATTTGACCCGGCCGCGGTTTAACAAAACCGTTAAAATCATGCAATACGAGCCTCCTCACCCCGGGTCATCCCCAAGTAATATATTTGACTCGGTCACAGTTTAATAAAACAAAATCACGCAACACGAGCCTCCTCACCCCGGGTCATCCCCAAGTAATATATTTGACTCGGTCGCGGTTTAACATCCAAACACGTGATACGGGCCTCCTCACCCCGGGTCTTCCCCAAGTAATATATGTAACCCGACCACGGTTCATACATCCAAGCACGTGATACGGGCCTCCTCACCCCGGGTCTTCCCCAAGTAATATATTTGACCCGATCACTGCTCAACATCAGGGTCGAGCAAACGTACAACCCAAACACGTAACATCAGTGCATGCAAACACAAAGTAGGCATACACAACATCAGTAGTCGAAACGACTACAACATCGCTAAATATAGGCCAAGCAATAATGTATATACACATATATATATTTAACATCCCAAGGCCTACCATATCTAGCAAGCCTATATAAATTCGTTTAAAAACATTTCAAGAGTTTAAATATCAAAACGGGATTATAAAACATTCTAAGAGTTTAAATATAAAAACGAGATTATAAAACATTCCAAGAGTTTAAATATAAAAACTGGATTCTAAAACATTCCAAGAGTTTAAAATATAATACGGGACACGAACAGTTAGGCCATCATCAACACTAAGTATTCGTACTTAGACATCTATATACATCCATATGTTTATATCCCTATAAATACCGTCCCAATAATAACATCAGGGTCGAGCATACGTACAACCCAAACACGTAACATCTCATCCAAGTAATAACATCAGGGTCGAGCACACGTACAACCCAACACGTAACATCTCATCCAAGTAATAACATCAGGGTCGAGCACACGTACAACCCAACACGTAACATAAGTGCATGCAAACATAAATAGGTCTACTCATATTCAATTACTGCCAAGTCCACTAACATCCTCGAGTCTAGACCATCAATAATGTATGTAACCTTAAGGACACAAGACCATGAACGAGTCTAAAATATCCTAAGGCATATAAAATAATTCAAATATAGCTTTCAAAATGCACCATCACGAGTGAGACTATGTACAACTATTCAATTCACTGTAACGAGTAAAATCGTTTAAAATTGTATTTCGGTGTGTATGCTAGCCCAAAACGTAAAAGAGAAAAAAGGGCATCATGAACTCACCTGAATCAACCGAACACCTGCAATGAGCTAGGAAATCCCTAAGTGCACAGTCACAAGCAAGGGCCTGTAAATTATACACAACGCGTTACTAAACTAGACTGTAAGAATACTCTAGCCTAATGGGCCGTTCAAGCCCAACAACTTGGCCCGAGGCCTAACCACTTGGCCCAATGCCCAACCACTTGGCCCAAGGCCTAACCACTTGGCCCAAGGCCCAACACTTTGGCCCAAGGCCCAACGATAATCAAATCGGGTCGAATGCGCGCGAAATAAACCTTAAAACCATTTGTTAAACGAATCAGCCCCGAATGGACCAAATTCAATTTTAAATCTTTTCATTCATCAAGATTATGTCACCCGAGTTGATAGGGTTGACGGTTCCTTTTTACAACTCTTACTTTAACGTTTAAACGAAAATTCACCCACCGCCGACTCGATTGACGAAGCACTAACCCCAACAGCCCCGTGCATCAAAAATATAATTTTCCCACAGACCTTAAACCCCCCTAGGGCTGTACAAACTGATTCGGTCGGTCATCCGATCATTTAACGCATCAAACTCAATAATTGCCAATCCTACACCCGATAAACCCTAGTTTTCGAACTAAAATCAATTGACCGACCTAAACACCTCCATTGGCCATGAAATTTTTGTATATTGTAAGTGACATACCTAAGAATATGACGGAGTACGAACTTCAATTATAACAGCCCCGAAAGATGCGAGAAAGTGCAGCCACCGGTTAAGCCTAAAACGAACTTATCGATCAATACGAATATAACATGCAGATTTTAGCATGCAAAGATGTATTTTATTACATAGGAAAACCATGGAATTAAATTATTAAATTTTTACCAGTGTTGCATAAATATCTTAAGTTTATAAAATTATTTTTATTATATTTTTCTAGTGGACACAAAAATCATAAAAATTCTTCCAACACAGAAAGGTATGTGCAGCTATTTCAGCTGCACAACAAAAGGTTTTATTTTTATAAAATTCATTACCCAGCCAAATTAAACGATTCCAATTGGGTTTGGTTCCTAACTCAAACTATTAACTTCCAGAAGTGGAACCAACCAATTTAGACTTATCAAAAAAAGGTTATGATGTCGGGAAGACGGACCAGAATCCGTCGTCCCGCATCAGGTTTGACACTCGATTTTATAAAATCATAAAAAGTATTCAAATCTCGTTCAAAAATTATGTATTATACCTTTCTGGAAACTAGACTCAAAGTAGAACATCATGGAATCAAGAATTGATCAAAAACAGTGGATTAACATCGCGTTACAGACCCCACAATAAACATATACGAATCTGTCAGCAAGCTGTTATCATCAAAACTCAATCTTAACGACCAATAAGCGCGTTAATATGATCAATTAAGGTGTAAAAGACATCGGGAATCATAAAACCGACCTTGAATTGAAGTTTTCACGGCTGAAACTTGGCTAGGCAGAAGAAAAACGAGCAGGGGGGATCCAGGTCCAACGGCTGCAAATGGGTTTAGGGTTTGAGTTTTCTTTTGTTTTATGAGATAAAATAGTTACATCCAAGTCCCTCCAAATTGAAGTATGTAGCAACTTGGGTGGAAAGTTAAGTGAGAACGTTTACGGGGTTTGCAAGGAGCTCCCGGGAGAATGCCGGGTCAAGCCCGAAAGGTGTACATAACACTACAAGATTAAACCTTTTGTCGGAAATTAACGGGCGTTACAGTACGAATACAAAAACATAATGAAATTACATGTGACAACACGTTTATACAAATATGTTGTGTATTGTAAAAAATAACGTGGTCTGTAATGGCTATGGGTGAATAACGTGGTCTGTAAAGGCCATGGGTGAATAACGTGGTCTGTACCGGCCATGGGTGAATAACTTGGTTTGTAACGGCCATGGGTGAATAACATGGTCTGTGATGGCCATGGGTGAATAACGTTGTCTGTGATGGCCATGGGTGAATAACGTGGTCTATGATGACCATGGGGCTATTGTGGGCAGAAGGGGGGCCACAATAGTACCAAACTATAGTTGAGTATGGCCTATGAGCCAAGTTCTGATGCAACTTAATAAACTAAAGTTGAGTATGGCCTATGAGCCAAGTTCTGCTGCAACTAAACAAACTAACTTGATTATGACATGAATATTAAGAAAATAATGTGATTATGTGTATTGTGGGCAGATGGGGAGCCACAGTGTTTGGTGATACGCGATAAATACTATATATGTATGTGTTTCTATATACATGCTATGTGAATAGGCGTAGGAAATACGATGTGTAGAAAATACTAATTATTGTGTGTACACTGTGTAATGTTTGAGTTTACGTAGAATCATTGTGGGCGAAAAGGGGGCCAAAGTGGTTGATGATACGAGGAACCATTGTGGGCGGAAGGGGGGCCACAATGGTTGATTTTATGTGGAACCGTTGTGGGCGGAAGGGGGCCATAGTGGTTGATTAAATATGGAATTTGGAAACACGTTGTACGAACAAACAATTCCGGTTTTATCATAATTTCAAATTTATATTATAAACTTACATTCTTGCATATGTACACACAAAGACACAGCTGTACACATATACAAATGTAAATACATTTTTATATATGCGCGTACATGCAATTATGACCGGGTGGTAAGCAAAATTGATTTCATTAAAATTTATAAAACTCACCAAATATTCGTAGTTGACTGTTTTTAAACTTGCTTTTCAGGTAATCAGAAAGGTAGAATAGATTGCTTATGTGTTTTGTGTTCGGATTGTGAACGATGTTGTGAGTATTTGAGTTATAAGTAAAGTAGTTGAAGAGCTAGTTTGGATTGTATCACCTAGTCTATAAAAGATGTTAGAACAATGTAATATATTGTAAATTAGTTAGTAATGTTTCTTTATGAACAATGTATTTGATACCAGTTGTATCTTTTACATTTCCGTTTTACGCTTTCGCAAATCGCCTAACGGGGTGTGACAAAAGAAGAAAAGAAAAAGAATTAATGAAGTTCACACTCTGGAGCTATCTCTATGGAACTCGAAGAAAAGAAAAACTCATCAGGCAAGCAGCTCTAGTGGCAAAAGAAGAACTTTGAAGGAGTGCTTAGCCATGAGAAGAGAGATGATGGAGCCAAATTCTGTTGTGCAACAAAATGGAAAAATAGCCCATATCACCTACAACCGAAACAAAGACTCAATCTCACTAAGAAATGCATTAGGAGGGAACATTGCTGAAGTTGAGTATGATGAAGATCTAAAGTACGTACACGTCCAAGACTTACAAGATATTATCGATGCAAATTTTCCTTTTGATTCCCTTGATGGGGTAGAACTTGACATGTTCAAGCAAAAGGCTGCCTTTGTTAGACTAAAGAAGGTAAAAGCTGTTGCAAGGAGCCAAAGGAGAAGATAACAGACTGGAGCTAAATGATGATCATCTTATTTCTATTTTATCTTTGTATTTTATTTTATGATTTGTAATTTGACATGTAAAATTTGATATGTAACGCCCATTCCCTAATGTAATGAAATGACACTTTATGCTTAGATTGATTATCTTTAGATAGCTGATACATGTGTAACTATATGCAGGTGTGTTTTGGTGCATCTGAGCTTGTTCCAATCTAGGGGGGATTGTTGAGTCGGATATTTGCTAAGGAAGATTGAAATCTTCTAAACCTCCTCCGGAAATCGGCTAAGTATGGACTTCGAGCAAGCTTGGACTATCGAGCATGGTTTACTACCTCGAGCATGGTCTTCAGAACCATTTATGGTGAATTCTTCTAAGTGTTGAAGGCTTCGAGCAAGCTACACTTCAACGAGCAAGAGTGTTCTTCTATCGAGTATGGATTGCCAATTGAGCAAACAACTTGATCATTCAAGTTTTAACCAAGTGATCCGAGCACAGGATGTCCGAGCACATGGTGACAAGCATGGATGTAATAAGAAGATGTCATATGTTCCAACCATGGACTACGAGCATGGTTCAGTCCCCCGAGCAAGATTTACATCAGAGCATGCTAAAGTTTATTCAATAAGTGTCAAGACAGGATTAAAGAGATCAAGAAGAATGGGCTTGCTCGATGGACTAGTTCAAGCAAAGCAAGGATTGGTCAAGAAGAATGAAGCTTCCTAGAGGAGAATATTTTCTTTGTAAAAATATTCTAAGTAAAATATGCTCGAAAATACTCATCGAGCATACCTTCTATACTGAGTCTGCTCGAGCAAGATACATATCATGCTCGAAGACTATTACACTTATATTTGTATTTGTCTTTCATTATGTAATGATTAGGGATTCTAGAAGGAATATTAGGGTCTATAAATAGCATCCTAGGTTTCCATTTTAGAAACGACGCTGGCTACGCACGCAATACGAGAGAAAAACATTCCAAAAAATATTCTTTTTGTTTCCTCATCCTGTCGCCGCTACCGTCACGAAATCCTAGACATTCCTTCAATATTACATTAAATGTTATATTAAATGCAGTGAATCTTTGTCTTTGAATCTGTCCTTACTGAATACTATTTCATTGTTTCGTTGTCATTATATCACACCTTCGTTCCCATTCGTTGAATATCTTGATTCCACCGGGATATTCGATAGGCCTTTGGGTATTGGATCTGTGTGCTTTTGTCTTCCTACCTAAGTTTGCACCTGATCCCCAGTCCTGACATATATATATATATAGGTAGGTTGGTAGGATCAAGTGAAAACTGCTTTAAAGAGAAAACTTAAAAACTCTTAAAGAATTATTTTTAACTTAAAAAATATGTTTTGCAGTTTCTTTTTCTTCTTATATGTTGTTATTGTTAAAAAAACAAAAAAAAAGCCCTTGTAGATAACCTCATTAGTGTAGTGCATACTTGCAATAGAGTGTAATGCATATATGCAAGAGTATTGTATTGCATAGAATACAACACTATTGCACATATTTGATACACACTATTGTATAAATGTAATATAAGACTAATGAACATATCCAATACGCACTAGTTTGTATATGTAATACAACACTAATACGCATATGCGCTACATCGACATTTATTTTATTTTTTATGTTTTTTGCACATAATATAGCACTACGGAACATATACAATACACATTATTGAATATATGCAACTAAACATCATTGAGCATCTAAAATACACTGTTGCACATGCGTAATGCAACAGTGTTGCATAATATACATATATGAACTATATCGACTTTTTATTTATTTATTTTTTTCGATGAAGAGTAACAAAATATAAAAAGGATGAAAGAAACAAAAATTTGAAAATATTTTTTATTTTTAATTAAAAATAATTTTTTAAGAGCTTTTAAGTTTTCTCTCTAAGGATATATTTTCTCTTGATTTTCTCCAAATATATCTATAACACGACACAAAAATCCAATTCACATGTGTTATCAATAATTACAACATCAATATTCGTGTAACAAATAAAAAAATCTTAGGATATGTTTGATTTAAACTAAGCCAAACTAGTATGATAAGCATATGATCATACTATATCAGGATGAGGTCATACAACAATAACAACAATAATAAATGTAAACATATAGTCATCGAGCACATTATCGTTGAGTAATAACCAAATAACAAACACTAGTGAATTGTGGTGGTGGAATTTGTGATAAACATGAGATTTGATAACGGTACGCATATTAAACCCAAAAAAAAAATAGTAAAACGGTTTGTGTAATATTCACCTTAGGAAGTAGGCGAGTAATGATAATAAGAAAACTATATGAACTTGATTAAGCAACCAAACCAAACTTAACAAAATAGTCTGAAATAAAACCATAACACTAAATTAAATACAATGATGATGCTTGACTAATCGAATTTGGGGTTTTTAGATAACAATTAAGAAAAAGTAAGGGTTTGTTTGGCATGATGTAATGGAATGGATGAGAGATGGAATGGACGTGATAATGAAATGAACAAATGAATGAAATGGATGATTACCATTATATTTTCGGGCTTGGTCACAATGTAGGAATAGAATGATCATCTTATTAATATTATTATTAGTATAATAATATTAATAATATGAATATTTGTATTAACATATTTTAGGACCTAGTGTGTTTCAGCAAGATCATTAAACTTAATAAAATTAATCATAAAAATATTGAATCACGGATGCATGTTTTAAAGCGTTGACTCGTAAAAACATAATTATAATAATACTGATAATACAATAATAACTCTAACATAATAATAGTTATATTATATACAAAACAATAATTATAATATAATAATAATCATAACATATTATTATTATTGATTCCATTCCTTGAATAAATGAAAAAAAAAACACCTATTACTAACACTGCATTCTCGGGTTTAAATACAAGGAAAATAAATGATAAGATTGAATAGGGGAAGAAAGGAAAAGAAATTATATATATAAAAGACATTCTCGAGTTAAAATAAAATAATAGAAAAGAAAGTGTTAATTACATTTTTGAGTTAGTTAGGAAGGAAAAAATAGGAAAAATAATTGTAACTTTACAATCATATCCTCATAATTGAGTTAGATAGGAAGAAAAATATATGGTAAATTAGTAATATTGTACATGAGTATAAACTTTTCTTCAGAATCTTGCCATATTTGGCTGGAAAGTTTTGGAGGAAAAACCCCAACTTTTCTTTCCATTCTCTTTCTTTTCTTTTAATAAAAAAACTCAATAATGAAAAAAGAATTTTTTTCTTATATTTTCTTTTCCAAACCCTTAAATAAAAAACTCAAGAATGCAATGTAAAAGAATGAAAATTCTATATTTGAAAGGAATTTTATTCACTACGGAATGGTTCATTCAATTGTCATATGACAACCAAACATGGGTTTTTTCATTCCTTAGGAATGACCCATTCGATACTTTATCTCATTCCGTTATACCAAACATTACCTAAGTTTAACTGAGTGTTTGGTTCATAATCGGTCCGAATGTCGATACAAGATTGAATCCGGTATCGACGTGTCCAAAATATAATAATTAAGAGAATTATAAAAAGTCAGAATTATGTCATGCCAGAATGTTATTAAATAAAAACCCCAAATATAAACATAACATAGAGCATAACTAGTTTGATTTTCAAGTGGAAGTGAAAGCACGTCAATTCATTGATTGGAATGAGGTTTATCGTTCTAACGATGTAAAACAATGAAACTATAAACTTGATTACCAGGAACGTTAATTGAAAGTAAATTGAGTTGGGGTAACAATTAGGTGGAATGTTAGGGTCGTTTATATAGGTTCAACTGATCTTAGGGAGCAAGAAATCGTTCAATTGGTAATTTAGGGTTTATTGACTTAATTGAATAATATCAATAATAAACGAATTTAGAGCTGGACTTAGGGAATAAGTTAATGTATTCACATACAAAGCCGTCTAAAAAATGTATCTTGAAGAATAATCTAGAAACAAACTCAATTGGAAGATATTTTAGTAATAAAACTCGATTTTCGGTAATTTGTAGCCTCCCGCTACAATCGTCGTGCGTCAGGGGAATTCCTTGGCCGTCGTGACGCGCGGCAGCCAACGGTATTTCAGACACTTCACCTATCGCATATTTCGACGAGATTAACTCTTTCTGTCAGCTAGAGGGGCAGAAGCGAGAGGCAGAAACCAAACTTTTGATTTTTGAGATAAATGGACTTTGTACTTTGATCCAATGCAATACTAACATAAAATAAATGATTTTGAGGATTTTTTAACGTGTGCATGAAAATATAATAACACAAAATAAATAAACACCAACAAACATGTAGATCCCTGGAATAGATCGGTAACAGGATGGTCAGAAACTCTAAGGATGCGGAATCCCCTTAGTTTTTGTTTGTGAGTGTTGTTAGATATTAGAACGAGTAAGAACAAGGTTTAAGACAAAGGATTACTCTTATGGATATTTATCTTAGTAACAATCAAACTAGAGTATCACAAGACATGGTTGGAGGCGAAGGACATAAGCCCAAACCTAGAGGCTGAAGTTGTGTTTATAAGCTACAAAACTTTGCCCTTTTATACAAATCAGGTGAACCTAGTAACTTCGCCGGTTACTATCTTCGCCCACTACCTACTTCACCTCAGCCCTAAACCCATAGAAGCATAAAGGTAAACATCCATAAAACAAATTATTCATTACAGACATGATAACAAACATAAACCTATAAACCATTGGTACCAACATGCACCAACAAAATACTAATAAATGTGTGTTTTATTAATGATTAATTATCTGAATACAAATCCCAAGTTGGGTAAACAAATATAAATACACATCGAAAAGTTGTCTAATGTCACATTTGAGGTTTAGATTCAGGAATACAAGGTGTGTTTTCTAAAGAAGCCCTTGTATGATATCAGACTATCCATAAGGCAATGATACAAAAGATTCGATCACTATAGGTCACATGTGGTTTCAAATAAAATAACTACGCATAGTCGTTTCCACTTAAGGGAATGCATTACATGGAAGTTTGTGCTTTTGTTGTTGTGTTTGGATGATGTGTTAGTAACCTACAAAGATCGCAATACATTGTAGGTACTTAGCAATTGTGGATGAAAATAGTTTGATATGAAAGAGTTGTTGTGAAACCAATAAAATATTGGGGATAGAAATTCGTAGGAATCGAGAACATTGAAAGCTTAAATTGACTCAAGACATTAACATGAAGAAAGTCTACATAATCTCTTCATAGATAAAACTAGAGTTGTGACAACCTCAATGGCTCAACAATTCAAGTTCTGAAGCAATGATTCGCCACAAACAAGTGATGAAGTAGGAGATATAGAACATATAGCATGTCATACACCATATGCTAATGCACTTGGAAGTCTTATTTATCTAGTAGTGTCGCGAGCCATATATTGGCTATGTTGTTAGTGTGGTGAGTACATTTCTAGCAAATCCAGGAAAACTGCATTAGGAAGTTCAGCAATAGATTCTTAAGTAGTATAATAGTACTAGTGATTTTGGTTGGAATTTCGGTAATGGTCACCATTAGATACTTCTTGGTTACGTGAATGCTGATTTTCCAAAGGATCTTGGAACCTTGGTCAACTAGAGAGCTTCATTTTTGCGTGTGGTGGTTTTATCTATAACTAAAAAAAGTATATAGCTTTGACTGAAGCAACGAAAGTAGCTATATGGACGGCTTTTCTCTTAAACATGGGATTAGGATCCAATATGTTGGGGGACTTATGTGATAATCAGGGTGCATTACATCTCTTAAAGAGTCATGTATATCACGAGAGGACTAATCACATTAATGTTATGTTGAATTTTGTCAAGGATGTCATAAATCAAAAGATGTGAAGGTTGATAAGGTTGATACATATGAAAATGATATAGATATATTGAGTAAAGCATTACCTTATAAAAAGATTTTGTAATGTTTAAATGTGTTGCACATCTATTGATATGGTAAAGTTTGACTTTGCTTTTAGGTTGGGATAGATGGAATATATAGTGCAGGTGATGCTACCGCCAGTGTATGGAATATATGGTTGAGTTCAATAGTCAATATTAGTCTATTGGGATGATCGGTTAGAAGTGTGTATTGGTGTTTTAATAGGAGTGCAGAGCAACAATATACAGTGCAGATGATGCTACCGCTAGTGTGAGTGTGTGAACCGAGATGTTTGAGCTTCCAATCGAAGTAGAATAACACACGCTGATAAGAAGACGAGAGTCATGAACTACGGAATATTAAACAATACCATGCCTTCTTTCGCGCATGTTTTGTTATCATGTGTTTGAAATGATTAAAATATGCTAGTTCACTTTAAACAAACGTTTTTATAACAAAAAGTTGGAGGAGCATGTACTCAAGGAAAAAGTGGACCATGAGATATTAAGCAATCACATGTCTTCTTTCTTATTCTTGCTTGATAGGATTTGAAATATTTTCATAATTCATAAAAACTTATAATATCTGATAGCGATTTTGATAAAAAAAATATACTTATTTTTAAGAAACTACTGAATTACAAATAAAAAACTATAGTAAAAATATACATTCTTAATAAACTCATACACATTTATACAAACATTTATAAAAATTTTAGAAGTTTTACCATAATTTGGATTTGAAAATATAGTCAATATATATTTAATAATTTTTCAAACTTGGTATGAAGTTATATTAAAATATTTTATTACAGTTATCTATGTAAGTGCTTAAGCGCACACCTTAATGTAGATTATCATTAGCTAGGGCAATTCAGAATTAAAAATAAAAATAAGATTATTATTAATAGTGCGAGCGAACTTTTCTATGCATGTAATTTACACGAAAAATCGTTTTAATCAAAATGCACAACTACTGAAAAATCACAAAGGTGCTATTTTTGAAATGTCACGCAGTGTTATCTTTTGTAGGACACAGACGAGGAAAAGTGGTAGTTTTCTTTCATAAAGACTGTTGGACCAATCTCAACATTATAACTAAAAGTACGTATGGCTTAAACTTAACCTCAGCTTAAATGATGAGCGAACTCCTAAAAAGAGTTTGAAGTATAAATTGAGTTACTTAGGTTAAGTACTATATTTGGGTTACTCAAGTAGAAAGTGAAACCATGTACTTTTTCTTATCAAGGATTCATCATAACTATAAGTTAATATTTGAAGTAGAAATTGAGATATCCAAGTTTAGCATTTTCATATTTAATTTAAGTGTTTGATCATCGAATATTTAATTACCTTTTGTTTTGACTATAAAAACATAGTGTAATTAAAAGCTAAGATACACGTTACTTTCAAATATGCAAATTGGATATCGTAAATTGCTTATATTTGTTTGAACTGTCAGAAGATGTAAGATGTAATCAATAATTTATTAGATGTTAAAATTTAAAAGTAGCATGTATTTACCCGCGTAATGTTTTAATAGTTAAAATAAAATATGTTGATCAGTTCTTCAATACAATAATGGAAAACATGATAAATAATAAACTTTTGTACCTATTACAGCATAGAGAGTAGCCATAGTAGAGAAGTATGATGCAAACGACATATTTGTCAGCTTGATCGAGTTACTCTTTAAAATGTATAGTTAATGATAGGGTTTAGGGTTTCTTTATAGAAACTCTGAGAGAGAAAGAGAGAGAGAGAGGAACACGATTTCGGTTATGTGTTTGTGATAATTATGATATTAATCTTTATCCCTCTTTATATAAACCCAAGGGGAAAGCCTTGATTAGTTAACTAGGATAGAGCCCGTGTGATACACGGGTGGTTAAAAACAACCAAACAGTTAGATTTAGTAATATACATGATAACATACGCTATAGATTCATATGATATTAATAATGATAAACAAAAATTTACAATTAATAAATCTCTAAAAGCCTCTTTGAATACAACATTGGATGTTAACTTAATTGTTTAATGATTTTCTGGTATTAATTATAAGTCAATTAACAATATATCATTTATAAGTCAAGAAAACCAACATAATAACTACTTAAGTGGAGTTGGCAATCATCTTTAGTTTGAAACATGAGGCCTTGGATTCAAGACTTGTATCACACAATAATTTATTTTTCAAAATTTTATAAAGTGTTATCTTCATATGAAGATGGTTTTATTTGAAGAGAAACCGGGTCATGGGTTATAACATAACTAAATGGGTTCATGCTCCATATTGTGTTTAGAAGAATAGATGATAAAATAGGAATCTGCTCACATGGCATCTATGTCGCATCCTATGTGGAAGCCATAGAATGATGCCATGTGGAAAAATCATGGCATCTATGTGGCATCCTATGTGGAAGCCTAGAATGATACCATGTGAAAAAATCATGTTGCTTTAATATATAGTTAGATTATGGTTAATACGGTAAATCAACAATTATCAAACTAATATATAATAAGGTATAATTAATATTTTGATCTATTATTATGATTATAATGGCCACATATAAATAAATATATCATTATACATTTATTCTTACATTCTCCCACTTGACCGAGTAATAGTTTATTATGAGCATTAAATAAAAATGATCAAGAGTTAACACTCATTTTAGCTATAAACTCAAACTAAAGCAGAGAAATATAGGCATGAAATATAGGAATCTAGTTGAACAACAGTCAAGGATCCAATTAATCATAATGCAGTCCTTATATAAAACCAAGTAGTTATGATCAAAATTTACAAGTAAGCCCTTTAAATGTTTAATTTGCACTATTTTTTGTCTATATGTCATTACGCTAGCAGAACATTTTTAGAGACATGCAAAATCAAAATTGGTGAGGAAAAATTAATTGTTAATCTTTCATAATGCGATATGTAGTTGTACATGGTCATCAATAAACCCGACATGATTATAAGCGCTTACATAATACCTATGGGCAATAGACCAACGATGCCAAAAACTTGACGTGTGTGAATATATATATATATATATATATATATATATATATATATATATATATATATATATATATATATATATATATATATATATATATATATAAATTTAAGTAAAAGTTCCACACAAATTGGGTTTTAAAAATAGGATTTAACCTACAAGAGAGGAAAGTGTACCTATCGTTTATAATAATGTGTCTGTAAGAACCGAGTGTCAATCCATGGACACGGTAATTTTTAGTACTAAATCTTTGTAAATGACTAACCAAACAAAGAAATATTGTTTGAATTTTTCAAATAACTAAACAAGCATACAATGAACACAAAGAAAGTAAAACACAAAAACAATCAATCCAAATGACTACCTAGACATAAATACACTCTACTAACATGATAAAATAGCAATGACATGGTAAAACATCATGAATCTAAAAATAAATACTAGAGTACAATCAAGCAACCTAATACTAGCAAATAATCAACATGATGGGCTTCAATCAAGAGCTAAACATAAACTAAATGATTTGTTAAAACCACAAAATCTTATAATCAAAGGAAATTTAGTATGAACAAACATTTTAATCACCTAAACTTACAATAAACTAGCCAAACTCTTGAAATCAATATCAACTTATAACTCTTTAACTAAAAATTCATCACCAAGCCAAGAATCATAACAACACTCATCGATTTTCTAATATCATACTTGTCAACAATTTTATAACCAAGTTAATTTTCGCTAGTCATTCCTAACATAGAGATGCAAACAAATCAAGCATGAGCATTCAAAGTTTACAAACAAACACCTAAAATATAGTTTTCCAAGGTGAATGTTTAAGCATTTATAAAATTAGAAAGGTTATTCCAGTTTAACAACCATGAAACCATCAATATCAACTCACAAGTTCAACACAATTTTGAAAGAACACCAATTTACCAAAATCATGCATAGATAATATATCACATTAGTAAGAGTTTCAACATTGTCTATATAGTAAGTGTATTTATCCTATAAGGATTGATATAACTAAAATAAAACTAAAAACATGTTCAAGAACAAGGAAATGCAAACTATATTGAAGCAAGATTGAAGAATGGAATGATAAATCTTGTGGATAATGGAGGCCTTCAAACCCTTCTTGAAAATGAAGAGGATTGAATGTTAATTGAGAGAAAATTCTCTAGACTTAGAGAATTGAATGTTTATAAAGTTTTCTGGATATGGTGCACGGTCGTGCACCGATATAGTAAGTCAATATTTTGCTTTCGGCATATCGGATTTGTAGTTTCCTCATCCGGCATAAAGGTTCCACGAAATATGGCTCGACCATACCAGGCCATAGCACGGTCACTCATGGTAGATGATCACTTGGCACTAGCTGCTTCACTACCTCGTGCATGAGCTGCTTGTCTCGGGCCTGGCACGGTCTTGCCCGGATAGGTGGACGGTTGTGCCATGTCTTGATTCGGCATTAGCAGTGCACCGTCGTGCACTGGCCCTTTTTCCCGACATTGTACGGTCGTGCCCAGTTACTTAGCTCGGCACTGGCCTGTGCATGGGCTTCTTGGCTCTTCACGGCCGTGCCACTCCTTAGCACGGTCGTGCATATCAAAGCATATACGTAATACAGCACTAATGCACATATGCACTATATTGTTTTTTTTGGTATTTTTATATATAATATAACGCTATTGCACCAATACAGTATAAAAAATTGCATATATGCTATTCAACATTATTGCACATATCAAAATACACACTAGTGCACATATGCAATAAAAAAAAGTCGATGTATTGCATATATGCACTACAACGGGTTTTTTTATTATTATTTTATTTATTTTTTATTTTTTTTATTTTTTATTATTTTCGAGTGAATAGTAACAAAATATAAGAATAATGGCAAAAATGAAAATTTAAAAATATTTTTTTTAATTAAATTAAAAATATTTCTTTATTAGTTCTCTAGTTCTCTCTTTAAGAAGGAGTTCTCTCTTGATCCTCTCACTATATATATATATATATATATATATATATATATATATATATATATATATATATATATATATGGGAGTGATAATTTGAGAACCTTGTTGAGTTTTAAGAACTTTAAGAATCTCGTTCTTAACCACACATTTAATTAAATAGGTTAGATTATGTGGTTGATATTAAATCTGATTAAAAAATTAAGTAGGAGAGAGAATAAAGATGTACAGTGATTACACTAATTTAAACGTCCGCTACACCTATGAAAAACTCGATTCGGTGCGTTAAAAATGATTTAATTTTTCTATGTACATGTAACCTACGTTTATTGCATATATGCAAAAAAAAAAATTCATAAACAAAATTGTTAAGTTGAGTTCCGTTGAGTTCTTAAAACTCAAAGTGGTTCTCAAAAGAAATCAACCATATATATATATATAAGAAATGAGATTACTGCGAGAAATGAATATGGACCACTAGTTTTATTTTAGGTTTTAAATGATTAAAGATAAATGAGGAAAGTATTAATGTATCCTCTCTTTTCAATTAATATAACTAATAAATATAATAGTATCTATTCAATTAATATAACTAATTAAATTATTATAATTGGAAAATATTAAAAATTCATTTATTTTTTATAACTTATTTTTATCTTTTTAATTTTTATGCTACACAAGTACAATTTATTCATACATTAAATTTTCTTTCTATCCAAAACCAATTTCTTCCAACTCAATATATTAATATCCATCAATACGTAGTTACATTGTGATGAATTGTACAAAAAACTATCTTATACGTGTTTGCATTAAATATCAACAAAAAAGTACACAACCTAGAAAAAAACATATAACCAACACTTGTTCTAAGAATAAGAAAACATATAACCTATACACAAAAAACATACAACTGACACACAAAATTCAGCATCAATAAACTACACACGCACACGATAACGTATAACCTACACAAGAAAAACATATAACCTACACTCGAAAATTTTATCCTACACAAATACAATTTATTTATACATTAAATTTTTTTTCTATCCAAAACCAAATTCTTCCAGCTCAATATATTAATTAATATCCATCAACACATAGGTACATTGTGATGAATAATATAAAAAACTAACTTATATATGTTAGCATTAAATATCAATAAAAGTATACAACCTACACAAAAACATATAACATAGACTTGTTTTAAGAATAAGAAAACATATAACCTACACACGTATAGGATATGTGCATCTTTGTCTAGTTTATATAATTGTTGATGTCGAATTGCATATGTAAGTTGTATAATTGTTGATGTCGAATTGCTCAAAATAAGTGTATGTTATGTAAGTTTGTTTAGGTTGTATATTTATTGTTTATATTTTATGAAAACATTTGTATGATATTTTTTTATTATTATTTATCGCAATAATGTTTCTAAGTATATCAATTGAATAAAATATTATGTTTTGATTTTTGTTGTTAAAAATTACGTGTTGATATATGCTAATAAATTGAGTGGAAATAAATTGTTTTTTATTAAAAAGAAATAATATTATATGAATAAATTGTATTTTTGTTAGATAAATGAAGAGGGGGTAAATAAATTATATATAAAACTCAATTAGTGTTTTTATCTTTTTATTATTATTGTTAAATTAGTTAGGTATATTAATTAGAGAGAGATTTATTATGATTATGTGAGTTGTATTAATTGAAGATAGATAATGCATTTATTGTTGCATTTATATTTTTTTCGTTTATTTTTAAAACCTAAAATAAGACTAGTGGCCCATATTTATTTATCGTATTTCTCGCAATAATCTCATTTATCTCCTGAACTTAAACACACACACACACACACACACACACACACATATATATATATATATATGTTGGCATAAGAATATATCCAAAAATAAGTTTTAGTTATCTTTGCATATAACAAAGCTAAAGCAATCAACCAGTTTGTGTTCTCACTTCTTCTTTAAGTTATTGTCTCTCTTATCCTTTTAAGATATTGTAATACTCTATTTGTTCTTCACATTAACCTCGACAATCTTATGTGTTGCAATGTGAGTAATATCCGAACGAGTATATACTTGAACCTACATAGGGATTCTAATTAATGAAGCGTAAGGAAATAGTCTCATTAATCATATTATCTTTTAAAGGAGAGTAGTAGTGTTTGTTACTTGTGTAAAGACCCATTTAAGGTAAAACTTGCAAAATGAAACTAATTTCCCTTTTATTCTAACTCGGTTGGTTATGATATCTATCACATAAGAGATATCTTTGAAATTTATCATATCAAAGTATGTGTGAGTAATGCTTTGACTTATGTAACATATACTTGCGAAAAGAACGACATGAATATAAAGACAAGTTTAAATTGGTTGTTCCCACTCATTTTAAGGAACGTACATTAATCCACTTGGTTCTTGATGAAAAATAATTGCATTAAGATTTCATCACATTTTGATGTTTGCACTAACCCATACAAATATTTTATTGACTTACAGACTAAGTGTTCTTAACCTTTAGTTTAGAACTTTCAGGTTATTTTATAAACATGTAAATATATCAGCCAATTATAAAGGAAAGTTGTTATAATGTTCATCTAATGTAGATGTAATTTATTATAGGTTACTAGAATAGTGATGATCCTCAAAGAAAACTTTTGTAAGATAGGTAAGAAGATTCTTTGATAATTGTTTCCCTCTTGAGTACAACCTTTGACAATCAGGCATGCCTCTTATCTTCTTAACGTTTGTGTTAGGATTTAGTTTAGTTATGAAAACTCTCATGTAATTCAACCAAAACACAAGCGTTATTATGTCAGTTTCTTTAAAGCTCCTTTGACTCATAGAATCAAATTTGTTAAAAATATATTTGTTCTATTTAGAATATATGATTGATGCTAATGGTATATACGAGAAGGTAGGATTAGTAAAATTTCCAACATCCATTTCAAATTTAGTTAGGGAAGCTGCATAATCATCAAAGTTAGTAAGTTCTAAACTTAGATGACCTCTTGTGTTGATTATTGGGTTTATTAGGAGTTTTAGTTTTATGGGTTAGCTCTTGGATAGGTTGCTATCATTTTCAAGGTTCTAAGTGTGTAAGATTTGGTGCGGTATGGTGTACAAGAGTTATAATCATAGTTAAATTTAGAGTAAAATTTAATAAATCTCTTCTTTCGTCTCTTATACTTCTGACAAGTCATTATAAGGAGTTTTACTGCTCCCACTAACTTTAGAAACCTTTTAGAAATCAGCATGCTTAGGGTTAATACTTAAAGACAAATAGATTCTAATAGAGAAACAAGTTAATGAAGTTCGTCGTTGTAGTTCCCCTTGTTTGGGGATTACTATAGTTTTGATAAGAAATCTGATTATGCCCACTTTTAAGCAATAATGACACTTTTGCAAGAGTAGCATCAGATTCTAAAGATATAAGTTTAAGTGAATAATAGTTTCATGTTGAAGCATTGTCTTGTATAAGAGTTGTAAATTGAGATGATATCAAGCTTTCACTCCCAACTTCTTACAAATCTTGCAAGTTGTAATGAAGATACCTAAGGCTCCCAATGATCTTTGATATCTCTAGGAAATCCACAAGAGAAGTTTCAATGATGTATGTGACGTGGGAATCTGACATTCATAAGTTAGACTTGATTTGAGTTCCTGAACTCCCAAATGTCATAAGAAATTTAGGGACATATTGTCACACCCGGCCCTGAGCGGCGGAAACAGCCGGGCGCGCTCGAGTGGGGATGGATAATTAAGCACGGGCCATTGCAAACATTCAAAGATTTTCATTGCGCATGAAATGTTTAATACAATACCTTACATTGTTTAAAAATTACATAAAAACATCCAAGTATAAAAACTGTTGAAGATTTCCACGCCATATCCCCCATGCGCGGCGGGAACAACCACGCGCATCGAAGGGATAGAACTAAAATCTTCCAAAAAGCTAGTTTAGATGTTCAGCGTGAGGTGCTCTAAGTGTGACTCCATGCGCTACCTAGTTATCTCCTGAAAGACACGTAAAAACATTTGAATCAGTATAAACTGAGTGAGTTCACAAGTTTTAGTAACTTGATAAATCGTATTGCATCATAATCATTCTGAAACATAATTCTGGTAGCATCATTAAAGCACAAGCTTGGTAAAACATAGTTATATCAACATATTCTGATAAAATCGTTCCGCGGGTTACGCGCGAACATTTCTGGGAACTGTGCTCGTCTGTGTAAGTGGCGCTGCCACTACGAGTGAAACAAGTAATACTGTCCCGCGGGTTACGCGCGGACACTTCTGAAAAATCGTGCTCGTCTGTGTAAGTGGCGCTGCCACTACGAGCGAATAATACCGTCCCGCGGGTTACGCGCGGACGTTGTGCCGGAAAACAAGGCGCTTGTCTGCGTAAGAGGAGCGACCTCTACAAGCGGGCTCAATCCCATAGTACTGCCCCGTGCTAGGCACTCGTCTGTGTAAGAGGTGCGACCCCTACGAGTGGGCGGATCAAACCAGCAGTCCCTACCCTTAGAGTTCCAATGGTAAAGTGATCACTTACTCGTTCTTGCGCACTCATATCGAAAACCATAGATAACTGTTTGCATTGCTCGAAAACTTACCATAATGAATTATAAGTTAAACACATAATCGCTTGCATTGTTCGTAAATATACCATGATAAAATGTAATTTAAACACGTGTCCCTCGCCCCGAAAACAGGTTAAAAACAGTGAAAATAGTGAAATGGGGGCTGTGAGACTCACCTGAGGTTCTTGTTAAGGGATTAATCGAGATTCGGGTTTTCTTGGTGTTGGCCTCGGAATCGAAGGTCTAGAATACGATTAAATAACAAGTATATATATTAAGATCATGAAATAGAAGAATATAAGGGTTGGATAGTAGGTCTCAATGTTATATTCTCGGCTTACCTAGTAACAGGATCGGAGCTGGAAACAACGGATGCTTGGGAGAGGATTAGTGCAAGTTTGTAGTTCTTTGAAGTGTGTTTTGGGTGATAATTTAGGTTACAAATTTATAGGCAAACTCAAGGGAACACAATCCCTTGCTTTAGGGGATTGAAATCTTTTCATAACTAGGTGAAATGATGATAAAGTATGGAAATTATTATTGTTTATTGTTTACTTAAGAGTGGAGGAGTGGACAAAAGATCTTGATTTGATTTGGACAGGACATGCAGGTCTGGGGTTGGTGAGAATAGGGTGGCTGACAGTTGACTTTTCATGTTACAGTGTGCTTTTTCAGGAACTTTTGTCAGTGTACAGTAAAAAGTGAAAAATCTCTGAAACACGCTACTGTTTCCTTTTGGGCGGGAGTAATCTCCTTATAACTGGAGAATAGACTTAAGTGTTCTGCGCGTATAACTTTGTGCGCATAGCTTTCTGCGTGAAGGACATTTCTTTGCTGCGGGTAGGTGCGTAACCTTCTCGCAGTTAGGGACATTTGAGTTTCATTTGTAGATTCTCCAGGTGGTCTTGGTATTTCAACATAGTGATCAGTCATGTTGAAGTCAATTCCATCTTGGAGCTTCAGACAAACTAGTTCTCAACGTTCCCGCCATGCGGGGAGGCTAGTTCCCTTCCGCACGCGCATAAACGATGTAGGATGCACCCGCCTTAGCATTATGCGGGATGGTCAACCCATAGACAACATAACGTTAAGTTACATGAAAACATAAAGCCAAAACATTCACGCATGGCGCATATAACATACGCTCACGCTGGTTCTTAACATGGTGCGCTCGCGCAGGTTGCACATAAGAAATGCACGCGCTGACTAACATGGCGCGCTCGCGCAGGGCGCACATAACAAATGCACGCGCTTAATCTTTACAATCACCTAATTATTAGGTTGATTACTTAGCTTATGGGTTTGGGAATTTACCGGTTGTCACATTCTCCCCTCGTTAAACGAATTTCGTCCCGAAATTTAGGAGACGTTGCTGGCAGAAGCCATGCTCTGAAAGAGGTGTGGGTATTTCTTGCGCATCTGGTCTTCTCTTTCCCAAGTGAACTCAGGCCCACGCCTCGAGTTCCATTGAACCTTTACTAACTTGATTTTGCTCCTGCGTAACTTTTGTTCTTTCCAATCGGTTACTGCTATAGGTTCTTCTACGAAGTGCAGCTGTTTGTCGATGTGAATCTCTTCCAACGGCAAAATCAACGTTTCGTCAGATAAGCACTTTTTGAGGTTGGACACATGAAACGTATCATGAACTCCACTGAGTTCGGCGGGTAAACGGAGTTTATAAGCAACCGGACCGATCCTTTCCAGGATCTCAAATGGTCCAATGTAGCGGGGATTCAACTTTCCTCGCTTGCCGAAACGGGGGACTCCTTTCCATGGAGAGACTTTCAAAAGTACTCTATCCCCTACTTGAAACTCCAATGGTTTCCTTCGCACATCTGCGTAGCTCTTCTGTCTGTCGCGCGCTGTCTTAAGGCGATCCCTTATCTGAAAAATCTTGTCTGTTGTTTCTTGGATCAATTCTGGACCAGTCATTTGCTTGTCACCCACTTCAGCCCAGCACAGTGGGGATCTACACTTGCGCCCATACAAAGCTTCGAACGGCGCAGCCTTAATGCTTGTGTGATAGCTATTGTTGTAAGAAAATTCAACCAATGGGAGATGAGTATCCCAGCTACCTTCGAAATCGATTGCGCACGCGCGTAGCATATCTTCCAATGTCTGGATTGTTCGCTCGCTTTGCCCATCCGTTTGAGGATGATAAGCTGTACTCATATCAAGGCGAGTACCTAGAGCTCCTTGTAACGATCTCCAAAATCTTGAGGTGAACCGACTATCTCTATCAGAAATGATGGACACTGGGACTCCATGTTTTGAAACTACTTCTCGAATATACAGTCGGGCTAACTTTTCCATCTTATCGGTTTCCTTGATCGGCAGGAAGTGTGCTGACTTAGTTAGCCGATCCACAATAACCCATATTGTGTCATAACCCCCAGGTGTCCTTGGCAGTTTGGTGATGAAGTCCATAGAGATTTGTTCCCACTTCCACATGGGAATTTCTGGCTGTTGAAGCAACCCTGATGGTTTCTGGTATTCAGCCTTTACTTTTGAACACGTCAGGCACTTACTGACATACGTCGCGATGGCGCCTTTAAGATTGGGCCACCAATACAGCGTTTTAACATCTTGGTACATCTTGTCTGCGCCAGGATGTACGGAATACCGCGTCTTGTGAGCTTCGTTCAATACCTGCTCGCGCAATCCTCCCTTGAGAGGGACCCATATGCGGTTAGCGAAATATAGATTGCCGTTCTCTTTCAGTTCCAAATTCTTAACCATACCCCCAAGGCATTCGTTTTTAACAAACTCTGGTTTCAAGGCTTCTTGCTGCGCGTCTCGGATGCGGGTAGAGAGATCTGCGTGAATGGTCAACCTTAGAGCCTTGACTCGCAGCGTTTTTATTCGCTCCTTCCTACTTAGCGCGTCTGCTACCACATTCGCCTTTCCAGGGTGGTACTTAATTTCACAATCGTAATCGTTCAACAATTCAACCCATCTTCGTTGCCTCATGTTTAAATCCTTTTGATCAAATATATGTTGAAGGCTCTTGTGATCCGTAAAGATTATACACTTTGTACCATAGAGGTAATGGCGCCAAATCTTTAGCGCGAAGACAACCGCTCCAAGTTCCAGATCATGCGTTGTGTAGTTCTTTTCATTGGTCTTGAGTTGGCGCGAGGCATACGCTATGACTTTGTCTCGCTGCATAAGGACACATCCGAGTCCCTGATGTGAAGCGTCGCAGTAAACGACGATGTCATCCGTCCCCTTGGGCAGAGACAAAATTGGCGCACTACATAACTTCTGTTTCAACATTTGAAATGCTGTTTCCTGATTTTCGCCCCAAACAAACTTCTTGTCTTTCTGAGTTAGCGCGGTCAGTGGTAGAGCTATCTTGGAGAAGTTCTCAATGAAGCGTCGATAGTAGCCAGCTAGTCCTAGGAATTGCCTCACCTCAGTTGGGGTTTTTGGCGCTTCCCAGTTTTCGATGGCCTTGACTTTGGAAGGATCAACGTGTATTCCTTTCTCGTTTACAACGTGACCGAGAAAATGAACTTCTCTAAGCCAAAACTCACATTTGGAATACTTCGCATACAACTTTTCTTTCCTTAGCAATTCCAAAATCAATCTCAGGTGTTGCTCATGCTCGGCCTTGGTCCGTGAGTAAATCAGAATATCATCTATAAACACAATCACAAACTTGTCCAAGTATGGTTTGCACACGCGGTTCATCAGATCCATGAACACAGCCGGCGCATTAGTTAGCCCGAAAGGCATCACTAAGAACTCATAATGGCCGTATCTAGTTCGGAAGGCTGTTTTCGGCACATCTTCCTCATGGACCCTAAGTTGGTGGTATCCTGACCGTAGATCTATCTTCGAATAATAACTGGATCCTTGCAACTGGTCAAATAGGTCGTCAATCCTCGGTAAGGGGTACCGATTTTTGACTGTCAGCTTATTCAGCTCCCTGTAGTCAATACACATTCTGAACGAACCATCCTTCTTCTTAACAAACAGTACTGGAGCTCCCCAAGGTGAAAAGCTTGGGCGTATGAAACCCTTATCCAATAGTTCCTGTAACTGATTGGATAGCTCTTGCATCTCAGATGGAGCTAGTCGATAAGGCGCTCGAGCTACTGGCGCAGCTCCTGGGACTAAATCAATACGAAACTCGACTTGTCGCGGCGGCGGCAATCCGGGCAAATCTTCAGGAAAAACTTCTGGAAATTCGCGCACTACAGGTAAGTCTTCAATTCTTCGCTCATCTCCTTTCTTCTCTACTACATGCGCCAGGAAGGCGTAGCACCCTTTCCTTAGGCACTTACGCGCCTTTAGGCACGAAATCAGTTTCGTCGCAACTCCCCTTCTTTCCCCTTGAATTACCAAGGTTTCTCCGTTCAACAGTGGGATCCGAACCTGCTTCTCATGGCAAATAACTTCCGCGTGGTTCTCGACTAACCAATCCATACCTACCACAATGTCAAAACTTCCCAAGTCTATTGGCAACAAATTAATATTGAACCCGTGACCTCCCATGACTATTACACATTCTTCAGTTCTTTCGTTCGCGCATAACTGCCTACCATTGGCTAGTTCTATAGTATAAGGCGTGTCTAGCCTACTGGTTGCTAAGCCTAGGGAGTTTTTAAACTCAGCAGATATAAAACTTAGGTCAGCGCCAGTATCAAATAAGACAGATGCAAAATGGCCGTTAAGCAAAAACGTACCGGTTACCACATTCGGCTCTTCTTTAGCTTCGCCTGCGCCGATCACAAAAGCTCTCCCGCGAGCTTGGTTCCCCTTTTGCGGGCAATCCCGACTGAAATGCCCTGGCTTTCCGCATGCGTAGCAGTTGTCGCTTGCTCCAGCTTTAGCACGGCAATTCACCGTCTTGTGCCCTGGCCTGTTACATTTGGCGCACGTGACGCTCGCGCATTCACCCTCGTGGTGAAACTTGCATTTGTTGCACCATGGGTAAGGCCCACTGTATCCTTTTCGTGGTGGCTCCGCGGCCTGAATCGCGTAAACCCTTGCGCTTTCCTGCTTCTTGAACGGTGGCTGCTTGGAGTCGGACCCTCGGTGGTGAGAGTTCCATTTCCTCTTGGGATCAGAGGTTCGCTGCTCGGTTCCGCGCGTAGTTAACAAACCCGCACGGACCGTATCCCTTGTAAGGGTGATGGCCCGCGCTACCGCCTCATCAAAGGTTGGAGGCGCTGCGGCGTTGAGCGGAACCCTAACAACAGGAGGTAACCCAAAAATATACCTCTCGATCTTCTTTTCCTCCGTGTTTGCCATGTCTGGCACCAACTGGCAAAGCTCATTGAACCGGTTGTTGTAGGCGTCGATATCCGTTCCTACCATTGTGTGGTTCCAGAATTCCTGCTGCAGACTCTGGATTTCTGCGCGAGAGCAGAACTTTCTCATCATCATTTCCTTCAGTTCCTCCCAGGTCTTGTGAAGAGCAACTTCTCGCCCCAAAGTCTTCACTTGAAGCTTCCACCAAGACGAAGCTGCTTCTTGGAACATGCAGGTCGCGTAAAGAACCTTCTGGTTCTCACTACATCTGCTAATGGAGAGAACTGTCTCCATCTTGTCAATCCAGTTGTAGAGCCCAATGGCCCCTTCGGTACCCTTGAATGGCCAAGGCCTACAGGCCATGAATGTCTTATAGGAGCATCCTTTGTCCAAGGCTCCTGATTCGGGTTCTGGGGTCTCATTCTGACGACCCTGACTTGATTCGGCCTTGCTGGCCTCATGTGTCGCAATCGCCTGCGCGATTATTTCCGCGAGTTCCTCGGGTGTCATGGTAATTCCTTTGGCTTTAGTTGGAGGCATTCTCGCTTTAAAAGAGAATGGAAATATATATCAGACTTAGCGCATGTACTCTGAGCACATAATGTTCTTTATTTACTAGACTGTGTGACCCGTGTTCCTAAGTGTGTGTATAGTTTCTTTTGAAAATATTCTTTGAAAAATATTTCATGCGATTCCCCAACGGTTATAGTCTAGGTTAAAACTTCTTTTCCTAGTTCGCTATAACCAGTGCTCTGATACCAATCTGTCACACCCGGCCCTGAGCGGCGGAAACAGCCGGGCGCGCTCGAGTGGGGATGGATAATTAAGCACGGGCCATTGCAAACATTCAAAGATTTTCATTGCGCATGAAATGTTTAATACAATACCTTACATTGTTTAAAAATTACATAAAAACATCCAAGTATAAAAACTGTTGAAGATTTCCACGCCATATCCCCCATGCGCGGCGGGAACAACCACGCGCATCGAAGGGATAGAACTAAAATCTTCCAAAAAGCTAGTTTAGATGTTCAGCGTGAGGTGCTCTAAGTGTGACTCCATGCGCTACCTAGTTATCTCCTGAAAGACACGTAAAAACATTTGAATCAGTATAAACTGAGTGAGTTCACAAGTTTTAGTAACTTGATAAATCGTATTGCATCATAATCATTCTGAAACATAATTCTGGTAGCATCATTAAAGCACAAGCTTGGTAAAACATAGTTATATCAACATATTCTGATAAAATCGTTCCGCGGGTTACGCGCGAACATTTCTGGGAACTGTGCTCGTCTGTGTAAGTGGCGCTGCCACTACGAGTGAAACAAGTAATACTGTCCCGCGGGTTACGCGCGGACACTTCTGAAAAATCGTGCTCGTCTGTGTAAGTGGCGCTGCCACTACGAGCGAATAATACCGTCCCGCGGGTTACGCGCGGACGTTGTGCCGGAAAACAAGGCGCTTGTCTGCGTAAGAGGAGCGACCTCTACAAGCGGGCTCAATCCCATAGTACTGCCCCGTGCTAGGCACTCGTCTGTGTAAGAGGTGCGACCCCTACGAGTGGGCGGATCAAACCAGCAGTCCCTACCCTTAGAGTTCCAATGGTAAAGTGATCACTTACTCGTTCTTGCGCACTCATATCGAAAACCATAGATAACTGTTTGCATTGCTCGAAAACTTACCATAATGAATTATAAGTTAAACACATAATCGCTTGCATTGTTCGTAAATATACCATGATAAAATGTAATTTAAACACGTGTCCCTCGCCCCGAAAACAGGTTAAAAACAGTGAAAATAGTGAAATGGGGGCTGTGAGACTCACCTGAGGTTCTTGTTAAGGGATTTATCGAGATTCGGGTTTTCTTGGTGTTGGCCTCGGAATCGAAGGTCTAGAATACGATTAAATAACAAGTATATATATTAAGATCATGAAATAGAAGAATATAAGGGTTGGATAGTAGGTCTCAAGGTTATATTCTCGGCTTACCTAGTAACAGGATCGGAGCTGGAAACAACGGATGCTTGGGAGAGGATTAGTGCAAGTTTGTAGTTCTTTGAAGTGTGTTTTGGGTGATAATTTAGGTTACAAATTTATAGGCAAACTCAAGGGAACACAATCCCTTGCTTTAGGGGATTGAAATCTTTTCATAACTAGGTGAAATGATGATAAAGTATGGAAATTATTATTGTTTATTGTTTACTTAAGAGTGGAGGAGTGGACAAAAGATCTTGATTTGATTTGGACAGGACATGCAGGTCTGGGGTTGGTGAGAATAGGGTGGCTGACAGTTGACTTTTCATGTTACAGTGTGCTTTTTCAGGAACTTTTGTCAGTGTACAGTAAAAAGTGAAAAATCTCTGAAACACGCTACTGTTTCCTTTTGGGCGGGAGTAATCTCCTTATAACTGGAGAATAGACTTAAGTGTTCTGCGCGTATAACTTTGTGCGCATAGCTTTCTGCGTGAAGGACATTTCTTTGCTGCGGGTAGGTGCGTAACCTTCTCGCAGTTAGGGACATTTGAGTTTCATTTGTAGATTCTCCAGGTGGTCTTGGTATTTCAACATAGTGATCAGTCATGTTGAAGTCAATTCCATCTTGGAGCTTCAGACAAACTAGTTCTCAACGTTCCCGCCATGCGGGGAGGCTAGTTCCCTTCCGCACGCGCATAAACGATGTAGGATGCACCCGCCTTAGCATTATGCGGGATGGTCAACCCATAGACAACATAACGTTAAGTTACATGAAAACATAAAGCCAAAACATTCACGCATGGCGCATATAACATACGCTCACGCTGGTTCTTAACATGGTGCGCTCGCGCAGGTTGCACATAAGAAATGCACGCGCTGACTAACATGGCGCGCTCGCGCAGGGCGCACATAACAAATGCACGCGCTTAATCTTTACAATCACCTAATTATTAGGTTGATTACTTAGCTTATGGGTTTGGGAATTTACCGGTTGTCACACATATTTAGAAGAAATTGTTTTAAGTATATAAGAATAGATACAAGTACATAGTTTTGAATGAAAAATGAATTATGTATGAATATTCCATTTAGAATAAGTTACACTAATGTCAATGAAATATAACTTCTGGTGGACACATACTTACTCTTTAAGAGAAGTAATGTTTAGGGCATCTAACACAAGATTTAAAATCACTGAGAATGACATTAAATGAAAATCATCCTCATCAACTCTGTTATGATTTCTTATGAAATTTGGTTTCAATAGATGAAACTTATAGGTCTCATTTGTCTTTTGTTAAATTCTCATTTGTATAATATAAAAAAGCTGTGAAAGTGTATAGTAACATCTAGTTATGTCTTATCAATGTTTCTGTCCAGAAATTGATAACAAATAATATGATAATTTAAGGTAAGAATGACTTTATGTTGGCTATGTAAACTTCACCAAGTGCCATAATGTGGCTTAACTATTGATACTTAATTCTGATTAAACTCTTGAATCTTTAAGGTATCATAAAGCGTACTTAGAATACAATTTATTATGGTTCTAATAGTCTTAACATTTAAATTTGTCACTAACACTAATGTTAGTTATTTGTTAATTTTTGGTAATGAAACATATAGAACCAGACTTAGCCTATCAAATGCTAATTGGAATGTTAGGATTAGAAATTTCATTAGTATAGGACTACCAGTTTTAGCCAATTGTTCATTTCAATTATAAATAGTCTCGTTTCTTATGCCTAGTCTAATGGCATAATTCTGCAATAAGACTTCTCCTTAGAACTTAAAGCGGAAAATAATACTTTCACTTTGTCCATGGACCTTAGAGCTATCCTCTTTTAGGTTTTAGTGATAGTTAGGTGAATAACATCTTATTTTCCAGTGCCAAAACTTCTTTTCTTGTACATATGTTGTTGATCAACACACGCATTTTTCTTTAATACTTCTAAGCATTATAGTTGATTCTTAAGGCATCAAATTATACTAGTGGAAAATTTAGCATGTAATATATTGGAAAAGTGTGCTTATTTCCATTTGCATGCCCATAATTCATGGTTCATGGTATTGTACATTATGATGTATTTAAGGATACCATTTAACCCTATAGTTAGAATTTAGAATGAATGCACGCATCTTAGGAGTTATTTTTATTATTTCACATAAAATAGACTAGTCTAAGAAAAATTGAATCTTGATAACTCTAGTGATAGAATATATTTAAATGAGTTCTTGATTATCATAAGAGACAATATGTTTGATTCATCCTCTTTATCATGCTCTAGTTTTTAATAGAATGATTGTTATAAAAAAAGCAGCAGAATTGTCGTAACATAATTTTAACAGATTACGTAAATATTAGGATTTATTAAACCTAAACCTTGATTTTAAATAGTTTTATCAATTGTTTTCTTAATGAAAACAGAACATTAAAATTAGGGTTATGTTTTCCATGTCTTCCGATTTCAATTCCAGATTTATGGTAAAAATGAAGAACTGATTAATCAACATCGCTCTGATATCACATGTTGATTAGTTATTCAATACAATAATGGAAAACAAGATAAATATTAAACATATGTATGTGCTACAGTAGAGAGAGTAGCCACAACAAAGAAGTGTGATGCATACGACATGTTTGTCAGCTTGATCGAGTTTCCCTTTAGGATGTATAGTTAAGGATAGGGCATAGGGTTTTTTTAATAGAAACTGAGAGAGAGAGAGAGAGAGAGAGGAACACGATTTCGGTTTATGTGTTTGTCATAATTATGGTTTTAACCTTTATCTCTCTTTATATATACCCAAGGGAGCCCTTTATTAGATAATTAAGGATAATATGATCCACCAATAATTACCAAACTAATATATGATGATTTATAATTAATATTTTGATCTAATATTATGTAAAGAATTATAATAGCCACATATAAATAAATATATATTTATTCTTACAAAAGGTAATTATATGTTAGATGATGAAATAATTGAGTTAAATCTTATAATGCTAAACATGGATGTCTCAAGTTGCACTTCAAATATTATGCCTTCCAATTGTAACGGATCTTTGATAAGTAAAGTAAATGGTTTCACTTTCTACTTGTGTAACCCAAGTATAGTACTTAGTATCACAGTGTGGTTCTCAAACTCTCGTGTGGCTTTTAGATTTCAACTAACATTAGCCTTGAATACCAAATAATAGAGATGATTCAAATGACTTAGAAAGGGACTTAAGATTGTAAGTAAAAACATTTGAAATGCTTTTAGAACTCCTTTACAATTAGCTAATATTACACTTTTGAAATGTGATTTACAAATAACCAAGGATCAAGTACTTATACTAGTTATATGGAATCTAGGAATTCTACTTCTAGGATTTTCTAAGTATAAAATACTAAAAAAATATTTTATATTTCTATGGAAATTTCTAGGCCTTGGATCCAGATTTTTCCATAGAGACTTCTAGGATTTTCCTTAGAAGATCTTGGCTCATGAGCTGGTAAGAAAATTCTAGAAATTTGATGATAACGATCTGAATTTAAGCAGAGCATGACATTAGGCACCATTTATTGATGGTTCCACCTAAGACGCTAGGTGGGCCACATGTAATACTCCCATGTGAGAGGAAAATGTCATGCAATGACAGGTTTCCCCTCTCACACTTACCAATATAATTATCTCTATCTCTAACAATATCATTAAAATTTTGAGTTCAGTAAACAATAATTATTTATATATAGAGAGATCTATTATTCTTTTTAACAGCTAAATGTTGCACTCCAGAAGATGAGAAGTCATACCAAATAAGGAAATTTTGGTGATAAGTTAGAAGAAACGAACGTTTTTAGTTAAACGTGCTAATATTCAACCCAAAATTCGAGAAAATATCCATGGTTGGATCCAACTGAGTAGTGTAGAGGATTGAAAATCTAGAACGAAGATGAAAACGTGACTCAATTCTGAGTTATAACGAAGCGGGAAAGTGCAAATTAGTGTTTTCGAACACGGTCGTTAAAGCACATATACCGATAAACTTGTAAAAGTTAATACTATCTCCGTATTTGAGATTATTATTTAGATAAAATAAATCGAATAGACACTATAAGTTTGGGTGACTTGTTTTTGGGAAAAACAACTACACTAGTTTTATTAAGTTCGAAGTAACACGGAACCGACATCGGGAAACAATTGATAATAACTTATTACGGAAATAATAAGTTAACGAGACAAATTTAAATCGGGAATGGAATAAATATTTTGACGACTTCTAATGGAGGATGAATAAAAACCGGTGGTGCAACCACAAAGGCGACTTAATCAGAGTTCGCAAGAGGTGGTGAAGAAAGAGGTATTAAAGTTGATGGATGTCGGGATGATCTAGCCGATTTCCGATTCTCCACGGGTGAGCCCGACCCAAGTTGTCCCGAAGAAAGAAGGCATGACAGTGGTAATAAATGAGAAGAATGAGCTTCTCCCTTCGCGTATAGTTACCAGTTGGCGTGTGTGTATTGACTATCGAAGGTTGAATGATACCACCCGGAAGGACCATTTTCCGTTGCCGTTTATTGATCAAATGTTGGAGCGTCTTGCAGGTCAGCAGTTTTATTGTTTTCTCGACGGTTTTCCGGGTTATTTTCAAATTCCTATTGCACCGGATGACCAAGAGAAGACGACTTTTACATGTACGTATGGCACGTTTACGTACCGTCGCATGCCATTAGGGTTATGTAATGCTCCAACTACTTTTCAGCGTTGTATGGTGGCCATCTTTCAGGATATGATAGAGACGTCTAAGGAGGTGTTTATGGACAATTTTTCGGTTTACGGTAATTCTTTCGATCATTGTTTGTCCAATCTTGAGAAGATGTTGAAGAGGTGCATTGAAACGAAGCTAATGTTAAATTAGGAAAATGCCATTTTATGGTGACGGAAGGGATCGTGTTGGGTCATAAGATATCTAGAGATGGCATAGAGGTGGTGATGTGCTAAAAGTAGTCTTAATATATTAACTAAAATTATGCTAATCTAGATACTAAGTAATAAATTCTAAACTCTTAACTTAACTAAAACTACTAACCGGCAAGTGAACCGGTCGACTCCAGTACAGCTAATTAAGTCCGGATATCGAACCCACACGACTCTTTAAATTACGTAACTAGCTAATTAGACTCAACAAATACTGACACGACTATTTATTTGTTTAAAGGGGGTTTTATTTAAAATACTAAATTAAACTAATTAACAAAAACTAGTAAAATAAACGAAAACACAAGTTTGATTAAATTAGATGATGATGAGAAAACTACCTAGGCTAGAATCTCCTAAATTTCAGTTATGAATTAACCGGGAAATATTTAGCTATAGACTGGGATCGCAAAATAGACACTTAAGAAAACCCGAGCAGGACCCCTGACCCTTCTCAAGAGACACCTATGGGTTTCTAATATGTTTTAACGCACACCAATATTAAAAATCAAGTTCCCTTACGGTCACCTAATTAATTATGACTTAGTTTCTTTACACGAAATCCTACCTTATAGTGCGGAATTCAAAGGCAATTTAATATATTTAATTGATTCAATAGACAATAATAAATAATCAAACCTAGACAGACTCATTACGAAGAACTAAATCTAGAAAGATTAAATAATAAAGATCTATCAATAACCTAGCACCTTACAACTACTTAGGTTAGCAGCACACTTAGATTTAATTAATTAATAATTATTAATCCTATGATCTTAATGCATATCAATTATAAAATAGTCAAAAACACAAGTAGATGATTTAATAGCAACCTATCATAATGACAAACAATAATCAAGGCAACTATGGAGTAATAACAATCAATCAATCAATCCTAAGTATCCATATGCATCAATTTAATATGATAAAACCTTTTACTAATCACAAAACCATAACGATAAATAATCCCAAATCAAAACGCAATGTCAAAATAGGTTCATCATAAGCCTAGGCAGTCTATAGTGTTTAGCCTAACATTATAAATTCAAGCAAAACAATAATAAAGGAATTCATGACAAAAATAAATTAGAACGGAAGATTAAAGGCAATAAAACCCATGGTCTTCGTCCTTGGATGATATGCACGCCACCATATGATTCCAAGCCTTTAAAACCTCTAAAAGATCACCTCTTATGCTCCAAATTTTGTCTTTGGCTTTCAGGTTATTCAGGTTACGATTAGGGTTAAGTTTATGGGTGTTTATATAGACTTTCAAGGCCTATAAATTTAAAATTAGTAGAAGATTCTAGAAGTATGAGCCCATAGACTTAATATTTGTAAAAGATTCTAGAAAACTGAGCCCTAAGTGCCGCGCGACTGGCCTTCTCCCATTTTGCTTGTATTTTGCCCTCTTTTCGACATGATTTAAACCCGGAACCTAAAATGTTCAAATAAATTAGTAATATACAAATTCTAAAAATAACTGAACGAAAACTAACAAAATATTATATTAAATATACAAGGGATTTATATATATTTAGCGTTGTATCTGGTGGATCGGGCGAAGATTGACACTATCAGCAGACTTCCTCCACCAACGAATGTAAAGGCAATTAGGCGTGTTCTTGGTCATGCGGGGTTTTATAGGCGGTTCAACAAAGATTTTTCAAAAATTACCCGCCCGATGACCTGACTCCCCAAGAAGGACGTGCCTTTTCTTTTTGATGACGAGTGTTTATAAGTGTTCACGCATTTGAAAGAAAAACTCGTAAGTGCTCCCATTCTTTGTTAACCCGATTGGAACTTGCCGTTTGAGCTCATGTGTGATGCTAGCGATTATGCAGTTGGAGCGGTTTTGGGGCAAAGGCCAAATGGTCCAAGGGGAGCAATAATTTCCAGGAACATTTGGAACATTTCGTTTCTCATCCCATCTATTATGCTAGCAAGACGTTGAATGATGCTCAAGAGAACTACACTACCACCGGGAAGGAGCTTTTAGCCGTTGTTTATGCATTTGACAAGTTCCGCTAGTATCTTGTGCTTTCATAGACCATCGTTTTTACCGATCATTCGGCCTTGCGTTTTCTATTCTAGAACAAAGACGCGAAGCCTCGTCTTATACGGTGGATTCTTCCACTTTCCGAATTTGACATCGATATCAAAGACAAGAGGGGTGCAGAGAATGTAGCGGCTAATCATCTATCCCATTTAGAAGATCCGAAGAGAGAAGAGTTACGTGAGGAGGAAATTCGAGATACATTCCCTCATGATTCATTCGATTTTGTTGCAGCTAAGAAGCAAGGTATGCCATGGTTCACTAATTTTACTAATTAATTGGCTAATGGCGCTGTGTTGATGGATATGACTACGCAACAAAAGAAGAAGTTTTTCTGAGATGTTAATCGGTATGTGTGGGATGATCTGTTCTTGTTTAAGATTTGTGGTGATCGAATTCTTAGGAGGTGTGTGACAAAAGAAGAGAGTTTAGATATTCTCAAGCACGTTCATGAAGGGTTGACAGGAGGTCATCATGGTGCGCATGCTACCGAGCAGAAGGTGTTTTATTGTGGGTTCAATTGGCCGACGATTGTTAAAGATGCCAAGGAATTTGTGATGCTTTGTGATGCATGCCAAAGAACAGGTAATATTTCTTCCAAGAATGAGATGCCTAAAAACCCCATAAAATTGTTGGGTCGGATTTTTGATAAGGAAGATTGAACTCTTCTCAACCTCCTCAGAAAACGGCTAAGTATGGACTTCGAGCAAGCTTAGACGATTGAGCATAGTTTTACTACTTCTAGCAAGGTCTTCAGAACCTCAAATGGTTGATTCTTCCAAGTGTTAAGGCTTCGAGCAAGCTACACTTCAACGAGCAAGAGTATTCTTCTATCGAGCATGGATTGCCAATCTTGCAAACAGCTGGATCATACAAGTTTTAACCAAGTGTTATGAGCACGGGATGATCGAGCACACGAGGACAAGCATGGATGCAATAAAAAGATGTCACATGATCAAAGCAAGGACTTCGAGCACAGTTCAGTTCCCCCAGCAAGATTTACATCCGAGCATGCTAAAGATTGCTAAATAAGTCTAAGGACAAGACTGAAGACATCAAGAAGAATGAGCTTGCTCGATGGACTAGTTCGAGCAAAGCATGGATTAGTCAAGAGGAATGAAGCTTGCTAGAGGAGAATATCTTCACTGAAGATATTCTAAGTAAAATATGCTCGAGGAATATCGTCGAGCATACATAGCGTAGCGAGTCTGCTCGAGCAAAATTGTTATCTTGCTCGAGGACTCAACACTTGTAATATTTTATCTTTCATTATGTAATGATTAGGAACTTCTAGAAGGAATGTCAGGGTCTATAAATAGGGTCCTAGGTTTCCATTTAGAAAAATGGATAACGACGCATGGAATACGAGAAACATTCCAAAAAGAATATTCTCTTTGTTTTCCTCGTACAACCGCCGCCGCCGTCACGCACAAAACCCTAGACATTCCTTTCACTGTTACATTAATGATTCATTTAATACAGTAAATCTTTGTCTTTGAATGTGATTTTATTGACTATCTATTATCGTTTCGTATTTGTTATTTTCACTCCTTTGTTCCCAATTGTTGGATATCCTGATTCTGCCGGGATATTCAATAGGGCTTTGGGTTACAGAGTTGGTGTGTTCTTGTCAACCTTTTCTAAGGTTTCACCTGACTCACGGTCCTGAAAAATGGTATCAGAGCTTTGGAAACTCGCTGAAGGCCACGGGACAGAAGGTTTGTGAAAAAGCTTGAAGCTTTACTCTGTTTCTCTACTGCAAATCCTAGATCTGCTATAATGGAAGAACAAGAAGTCTCTACCAACAAGATTCCTAGATTGCTTGGACAAGAAAACTTCATCAAATGGAAGGTGCTCTTCCAAGCAGCTGTAAACTACAACGACCCAGAGCTTTGGACTTCTATCACTGACGGAAACAATGTTCCTTCAACTGCTCCGAACAACAATGCCACCGTTGAGCTGAAGATGAAAAAAAGAGATGACAAAGCACTATCTATGCTGAAGTTAGGTCTGTCTTGGGAGATACTGACAACCGTCAACCATCACAAAACTGCTAAAAAAATGTCTGATGCAATTATTGATATGTTTGAAGGAAACACTGAACTGAGAGATATCAAGAAAGATAGACTGAAGCAACAGCTTGATAGGTTCAAGTTTATGGATGGAGAAAGACTTAAATCAGTTATGCAAAGGTTCATGGTGATTGTTAATGACATAAGAACAATTGACCTGCAAATTTCAGATTTCGTGCTAAACAAGAAGCTTTTATCATCTTTATCTGGTGAGTGGTACACAGCCAGCAAATTAATCAAGAAAAAAGTGAGTATCCCCAACTTTAAGTTGGATGATGTAATTGCATTTCTTAAGGCTGCAGAACATGAGATGATCGAAAATCATATGATTAGAGAGGACATGCCAAGTTTTCAAGTGAACAATGCTCTTGTAACACCAATGGGCAACCTCTCAATCAAGAACCAGCATCCTATTATTGAAGAGCCATCCGAGACAAGTTCAACATGTAGTGGCCAGTCAATATTTAATGTTCAGCTTATTGAAGATGATACTTCCTCAACAGCAAATGGACAGTCAACATTAATGCAGAACAATAATACTCAAGTAACAGACTATCAAGCATTGTTCTCTATGTTTACTGAGTCATGTGATGCCTTTGTTACCAAGAACCTGATCAACACAAGTATTATGCAGGAAGATCTTAAGCAAATCGATGCTGATGACTTGGAAGACATGGACATCAAGTGGCAGGCTGCTATGTTAGCTATGAAGAGCAAAAGGTTGTTGTTGGTACATGTATGTCAGTAGTTCATAGTCTAGCATTTGTAATCGAGTCTGTAATGTAATTATGTTTTGTTTATGTTTGTGTTGTAATGCGCGAAGTTGTCAACAAGTTCGCTATGGCGAACTTGTTGAATCAGCGAAGTTATTGACAACTTCGCCTGTGGCGAAGTTGTCGTGTTTATATACTGTTTCAGACGAAACAGTTTAAGGTTGTTCGTTTAGGGTTTTCGTTTCAGTTTTCAGTAACCGAGTTACGTGTCATAGTCTGTAACGGTGACCTCGGGTCACGTGTTTGTTATCAATATAACGTGGTTGGTTTATTGCTTGTGTGTTCGATCTCTATATTCTCTACACTCGTATCTACCTACGCAGGGATTCCGCACCTGCGTTGTTAGAGACATCCCGTGTACGATCCGTCCAGGAACCTACAATTGGTATCAGAGCCAATCGGCTCGATTGTGAGGTTCGGGATTTCACGCGGGTGTAGAAAACGTCTCGTTTGACCTATTCGCGGGACGTGTTTTTGTTGGGATTGAGTTTTGCTAGTGCTTGACAGTCATTTTCAAGCCTTTGCATTGATCGGGAGCTGCTGGATTGACGAAAACAGATCTGAACAAACTTCCCTGTTCAACGGGCGAAGTTACCGTTCATCGGGCGAAGTTACCATTCTTCAGGCGAAGTTGCCGTCGCTGGAATTAGGGTTTTTGGCGAAGATATAAGGATTAGCGAAGTTAACTACAACTTCGCTCACTTCATAAGTTCGCCTTAGCGAAGTTATCCGCAACTTCGCTTCAAACCCAAGTTCGCTCAACTCATAAGTTCGCCAGAGCTAAGCGAAGTTATTCTTAACTTCGCCCAAATCAAGCGAATTTAAGATCTCAGCGAAGTTCTCTTTCAGCGAAGTTAACCTTCAAGCGAAGTTATTCTTAACTTCGCCAACTGAGCTGTTTTAATATTTTTTTTGTTTTTCCAGGTTTTTCAGGTTTTTGCAAGGATGTCGTCGATCAATATCTCCGACTTGGTCAAGATGGAAGTAGAAGCGGGGTCTGCCACTAAGGCCCCGAGGCTGATGAAGGGAACTGACTTCGTGGCATGGAAGGACAGATTCATCCAATACATCAAATACCAGGATGCCAAAATGTGGGTGTGCATCCAGGATGGATATATCCCTCCAACTGCGCAATACGAAGGTCGCGATGTGGTTAAGAAGTACAGCAAAATGGAGGACGAAGAGAAGAAAATGTACGAGGCCGAAAGCAAGGCCCATGCTGCGATAACAATGGCACTTCCTCAAGAGGTTCTCCATACGTTCCGAAAGTACACTTCTGCGAGAGAGCTTTGGGATGCTCTTGAAAATAGATTCGAGGGGAATGTGGGTATACGTGCATCAAAGATCAAACTCTTAAAAACCCAGTTCTCCGTCTTCAAATTTTTGAAGAACGAATCACTGGATGATATTATCACCAGATACTATCATCTAATGACAGAGCTCAGCAATTATTCAATTGCTTACCGAGAAGAAGAGATCGTTGAAAAGCTTCTCGATGCTCTCCCACCGAAGTGGGAAATGTACACCGTCCTTATGAGGGAAGACAGAGACTTTCCAAATTGTGATCTTGAAACGGCAGTAAACAAGCTCAGAACTTATGAGCTTAATATGGTTCGAAAGGAAACACCAACAGATCAGATACAAGACCCTGGTATGTATGGTGCTAAGGTTAACTCAGGCTCAAGTTCAAGGCCTGAATCTGCTGCCTTTTACTCGAAAGGGGAGTCAGGCTCTGACTCGTCTCATGAAGGAAAAGTTTCTGTAAACACGAATGGTGATGCATGTTTCGTTGCTGGAGGATCTAGTACTTCAAAGCCTCAAGCATCCACAAGTAGTTTTTCTGCAAATGCATCTAGCAATAGTTATTCCAAGATGCCTATGAGTGTAAAATCTGCTGAAGAGCAGTTTGCAGTCTATGCATCATTTATTGCTTCCTATGAAAACTACATCCAGGGGAAGATTGTGGACCCTGCTGTTCTGGATGAGGATTATGACCAGATCGATGCTGATGATCTGGAGGAGATGGATTTGCAATGGCAAATGGCCATGATAGTGAGGAGAGTCAAGCGTTTCATGAATAAGACGGGGAGAAAGTTTGTTGGTGGTCGGCCCGGGTTCGACAAGTCCAAAGTAAGGTGCTATAATTGTCAACAGTACGGGCACTTTGCCAAGGAATGCAGAAATGAGAGGGTTGAACGAGGACAAGGTCGACCTACACAACACTCAGGAGTTAACAGAGAGATAAATGCCATGTTAACCAGAGAGGCAGGAGAGTACAACTGGAATCAACGCTCAAGTGGTTCTGGTGAGCAAGCAAACATGGCTGAGTCTGAAGCTGAAGAATGTGAGAAGGTTGAAGAAATTGAGAAAGCAAATGAAGGAGAAACCGCTTTCATGGCAAATGACAAAGATAATCGCTCCGAGGTAAGTCCTAAAACTATTTGTACTAGTTGTGAGAATTTGTCTGAGCAACTTAAAACAATAACTGATCAGTATGTCCATTTAGATGCTGACTTTAAAACTATTAAAGAAGATCACCATTTTACGAAAGCAAGAGAAACAAGTTATAAAATTAAAATAAAAGCATGTGAAAAAGACGTTCAAAGCTTAAAAATTAAACTTGCTGAGAAAATTGAAATAATTGATCTTAGTTATGAAGTTTTGGAGGAAAAAACTAAAGTGATTGCTGATCGGGATAAACAGATTGCTGACCACCAGGTAAAGGTGGTGGAACTGAACCGCAAACTTGAGCAGTTCAGGAATTCCTCAGCCATCCTTGATCACCTCGTGAGTGATCCAGGTACCTCTGCAAAGAGGGGAGGAATCGGATATAATGAAGTTCCACCACCCTTTAACCACAACTATACTTATAATCCGAGTGTTCAGAAATCTGTCGATTTCGAAGTTCCTCAGACAACTCCAATCAAGATTACAAAACCAAGTGTTAGCTGTGGAGAAACAAGCTCGAAAGTTTCTAATGTGAATAATTCTGTTTTGAGTCCAGTTTCATCGGATTCGGATAAGTTGTCCGAATCTGATCAGACAAAAGAGAAGGTAGGGTTACCCACCGATGGAGATAAAAATAAAGTTTCTAAAAAGAGTTCTCCACTCAATCCGTACGTCCCACCTTATGTGAGACGAACGGCTGGTAACACTACCTCTACATCCAAACCAACATTTGACAAGAAATTGGAGAGTCGGTGTTGCTTTAGATGTAACAAATTAGGGCATTTAGTTGCAGATTGCCCTCTGGAGCCAAGATTAAGAGGTGTGAAGCCAAATAAAACTGAGTATAAGCGTCATTTTGTTACTGCTAAAAATGAAAACTTTAAAAAATGCCAAAATGTAACGAATTCAAGTTTTCATAAAAACCAACCTCAGTTTTACAACCAAACCTCAAGATATAGCACCTTCAATTCTCAAAGGTTTGGAAGGCATTACACACAATCTGCAGGGAGGTTCCCTAACAGGACTTACAGAAATTATCCTGATGCTAACTTAAGAAAGCCAGGGTACGGTACGTATCGATCCAAGACCAATTGGTCTTGGGTCCCAAGATTCTAACTCTTTGTTTTATTGTGCAGGAACAGTTGAACAGGGCTGCAAACAATCTTTGGATTGTAGATAGCGGCTGTTCCAGGCACATGACAGGCAACAGACACTTGTTGCAAGACTTAAAACCTGTTCAGGGAGCTAGAGTTAGTTTTGCTGGTGAAAGCGGAGGAAGGATTACCGGTAGAGGAACTGTGTCGAATGGGAGAATGACACTTGAAAACGTAAATTTTGTGGAGGAATTAAAGCACAATCTGCTGAGTGTGTCGCAGATCTGTGATAAAGAATACACTGTCCATTTCACTAAGAATGAAGCGATTGTATTGAAGCCTGGTTTTCATATACCAGAAGAATGGATAGTAATGAAAGCTCCACGTGAAACGAATACATACGTGATGGATATGAGGTCTACTGAAATGGCCACCGGAGAATCCTGTTTAATGACAAAGGCAAGCGAATCAGAATCAGAATTATGGCACAGGAGAATGGGACATATTCATCTTCGGAAGATGAACTTCATTGTCAAGAATGGGCTTGTGATGGGCGTTCCCTTAAAAAGTTTTAACTTTGAAGACAAATGTATAGCATGCAAGAAGGGAAAGCAACACAAGAAATCCCATCTCACCAAGAAGATTAACTCAATTGCTGGTACTCTAGAACTACTTCATATGGATCTCTTCGGTCCCGTGAATGTACGAAGTCTAGGTGGTACTTCTTACTGCTTGGTGATCACTGATGACTACTCGCGATACTCGTGGGTATATTTTCTGAAAACGAAAGACGAGACGACTCAGATGGTGAAGAATCTAATTACAAAAGTCGAGAACGTCATGAGTAAGTCAGTTAAATTCATCAGAAGCGACAATGGGACAGAGTTCAAGAACTTTGAGATGGAAATTTTCTGTCTTCAGAAGGGAATTGAACATCAATACAGCGCTCCGTATACTCCACAACAGAACGGAGTAGCTGAAAGGAAGAACCGAACGTTGATTGAAGGAGCCAGAACTATGCTGGCAGACTCAAAACTTCCTGTGATGTTCTGGGCTGAAGCAGTTGCTACAGCCTGCTATGTTCTGAATCGGGTGTTAACCGTTAAGAGACTTGGAAAAACTTGTTACGAGCTTATGCACGGAAGGAAGCCCAACTTGTGCGGTCTTGAACCTTTTGGGTCTCCTTGTTCGATTTTGAAGACTAATTCGAAATTTGGTGAAGTAGCTGATGAGGGAATCCTTGTCGGTTATGTTGTTGGGACTCCCAACAGACGGGTCTTCAATACGTCGACTTGCAAGGTGGAGGTGGTTTGTAACACCGACATTACTAGTTACCAACCGCCAAAACCAAGCAATGGACCTGCTGAGCTGTTTGACTATGTTAAACTTTTTAAGTCGTTTAACGTACCTAATTTGGAAATTTCTGAAGAAGACGAAAGAGCTGTGACGAAGATGATACTTGATGAGGAAGAGAATATATTGCAACATCAGATTTTTGAGAAATCTCAACCTTCCACATCAAACACGATCGATACCCCTGCGGCCTCAACTGAAGATGAATTTATTAATCCTTTTCACTCTCAGCCAGAAACAACCATAGATGAGATCTCTTCGAACTTGGAAGACAATTTGCATGTCGGTGCTGTTCCGACCACGAAAATTCACAAAGATCACCCATTGGAGAACGTTATAGGTGATGTGTCCTCGAGTGTACAAACCAGAAGTAGCCTGAATGAGCACACCTGTGTTTATTCAAGTATAAAAAAAACAGGTATAATGAATGAATGTTTGTACTCCTGCTTTATAAGCCAAATTGAACCAAAGAATTATCAAATGGCTTTAAAGGACAGCTCGTGGGTCGAAGCCATGCAAGAAGAGTTGGCTCAGTTCAAGAAAATGGAAGTTTGGACCTTGGTTGAAAAACCAAAGAATGTGCATGCTATAGGCACGAAATGGGTGTTCAAGTGCAAGAGAGATGATAAGGGGATTATCGTGAGAAATAAGGCGAGGTTGGTTGTTAAAGGTTTTAATCAACAAGAGGGTATTGACTACAATGAGGTTTTCGCTCCTGTTGCCCGGTTAGAAGCGATTAGATTGTTTTTGGCGTTTGCTGCATCTAAAAAGATGAAGGTGTTTCAGTTGGATGTGAAGAGCGCGTTTCTTAATGGGAAAGTTGATGAGGTTGTGTTTGTTGAGCAACCTCCAGGTTTTCCTGACCCAGACTTTCCGGATCACGTATACAGGTTGAGCAAGGCGTTATATGGGTTACATCAGGCACCTCGTGCCTGGTATTCAACGTTATCGGACTACTTGCTGGAAAATGGTTTTGAAAGGGGATTGATTGACAGTACGCTGTTTGTGAAGAGAGAAGGATGTGACTTCTTACTGGTTCAAGTCTACGTGGATGATATCATTTTTGCTGCATCAAGAGTATCCATGTGTCAGGATTTTGAGGCTGTCATGAAGAAACGATTCGAGATGAGTGCTATGGGTGAACTAACCTTCTTTCTAGGATTGCAGGTTGATCAGAAGAAGGATGGGATGTTCATTCATCAAACAAAGTATGTTCATGATGTGCTGAAGAGATTCAAGATGGAGGACAGTTCTCCATATGACACCCCAATCTGCGTCAATCACAAATTGGGCGCTGAATCAGATGGTGACGCAGATGTGGACCCTACTCTGTATCGGGCGATAATAGGTTCATTAATGTATTTAACTGCTTCTAGGCCCGATATAATGTTTTCTGTTTGTCTTTGTGCTCGTTTTCAGGCAAACCCAAAGGAATCTCACATGAAAGGTGTGAAGAGGATTTTGCGGTATCTTAAGGGCAAGCCGAAACTAGGGTTGTGGTACCCAAAAGGGGGAGACGTTGAACTAGTGGCGTATACAGATTCTGATTATGGAGGCTGTAATCAGAGTCGGAAGTCAACAACAGGAGGCTGTCAGTTTCTTGGAGGAAGATTAGTTTCCTGGCAGTGCAAGAAACAGACATCAGTTGCAATTTCAACATGCGAAGCTGAATACATGGCAGCATCCAACTGCTGCTCTCAGGTTTTGTGGATTCAGCAACAATTGCGCGACTATGGTCTGAATTTCTTACTTACTCCTATTTTAATTGATAACACTGCCGCCATCTCAGTAATTAACAATCCCGTGAAGCACAGTAAAACTAAGCATATTGACATTCGTCATCACTTCATACGGGATTGTGCTGAGAAGAAACTGATCAAGATCGAAAAAGTTGATACACTTGAAAATTTTGCTGACTTGTTTACAAAAGCGTTTGATAAATCCAGATTTCAAAACCTAATTGAGCTAAACGGGATGATCAATCCCGAGTAACCATGTCTTTGATTTAAAAAAAAAAAAAAAAAAAAAAAAAAAAAAAAAAAAACATGGGTCATTTTTGCTTAAAATTAGTCGGTTACCTCAGTCTGATGGACATATCCTAGGATATGTTTTGGTCCTCGTTTCAAATTAGAGAATGAGGATAGCCATTAACCGGAAGACTGAAAGTGACCGGGGCAACTATGACGTGTGTTCTTTCAGTTGCTGAAAATTAGTCGGTCATACTTAGTAAGAAGGACACATACTTGTATGTGGTCGGTCCAGTTGATCCATTGGATCTTCAGGATAGCCGTTTACCTGACGACTCTGACGTGATTGGGGCGATTGAATTTAAAGTTTTTTTTTAAGGGAAATGAAATTAATTTTCAAGTCTGTTACTTCGTATGAAGTTCTATGCTGTGTTTAACAGAAAATTGATCCAACCTTGGAAAATGATATATATACTGATCGTGTGTGCTTAACTAGTGAAGTTATTAGGCTTAAAAGGCTTTAGAACAGTCATTGTATGTCGTGGTAATTTTTATGGTGCGTAAAAGTGTATGTGATACTAACTTAAACTACTCGAATTTACGTGGAAACTCCTTAAGAGTTTTGAATGTCTTCACACATATCTTTCAGAATGATAGGCAGAAAAGCGACTACCCAGTCATACACGAGCCCCTGAGTAATCTGATTCCCGTGAAGAAAGCATTTCAAGACACTGCAGTGATCCAGATTCGGGACTTGCAGTAGTTTAATACTCAGAAGTCAATAAGAACGTTTGGTTAAAAAAAAAAAAAAAAAAAAAAAAAAAAAAAAACATGTATATTTTTAGTACTTATGAGACAATAGTAACAATCAAGACTTCTCATGTCTGGAGTAAGAAGAGAACGGGAAGCAGTCAACGAGTATATACAAGTTAATCAGACACTATGGGTCGAAGTCAATTCGGGGTGACTTGGGTATAGCCAAATACGCTTTGAGAATAGATAGAAGACATCATTATCTCTGAGATGTTGCCAACTTAAATTTTTGAGCTTAACTGAACCTTAATCCGTATCACCGAAACGATGAAAACCATTTACGTTATTTACATGCTTACAACCTGTGTCTCTATGTCATAATACAGCCAAACACGGATCTAAGTGACAGTCACATCGTTAGTATGATTCCTGTTAAGATCTTTTCTAAAACGTAGTGGTCCCTGACTAGACTGAAATTTGATCCCTTATTTCGTTAAAATTTTTCTAAGATTTTTTAGTTTTTGTAGTTATATTATTTTATTGTTGGTTACTGGGTCTTGATCATATTTGTTTAACTCTTTTTGGTAATTTCTAAGGTTAAATTCAGGATTATTCAAACTTAAAGGGCTGATTTTGAAAATTACGGGCGAAGTTGTTGAATTCGGCGAAGTTGTGCTTAACTTCGCCTTGGCGAAGTTATGCGTAACTTCGCCTGAACCAACTCAGCCCTATATAAGGACTTTCTAACGGGAACAGTAACATATATGGAAACTTTCCGGCGAAGATAATATCAAAAACAGATTATCCGCGATCTTGTTATCTTCGATTTCGATCCTTGATTTCAGTTTCTAGTACTCATTGTCGGTATGTATGGTCAATATCTTTCTCGTTATGGTTCTACCCGGTTCGAGACCTCGGGTCGTCGAACCTTAGAAACCAAGTTTTCCGACCTCACGTTACGTGTTCATGGACGACCTTTTCGTCCTAACACCATTGAAATATGTTGGACTTCATTGTTAGATCGTTAAATCGGTCCGAAACGTCGGATAACACTTGTTTGAATCTGAACAGTCGCCGTTTCAGATTCAGGCGAAGTTAAGGTTTACGCGAAGTTATTCTCAACTTCGCCAGTGGCTTAAGTTCGCCTTCAGCGAAGTTATCCACAACTTCGCTTGAAGCTTAATTTCGCCTATGGCGAAGTTATCCATAACTTCGCCTTGAACATAACTTCGCCGATTTCAAATTTTTTATAAGTTTATAGACGAACTTACAGATGAAGCGAAGTTGTTCCCAACTTCGCCTCAACTATAAATTCGCCTGTACATCACAACTTCGCATATGGTACACAGCGAACTTGTGAGATGGTTTTATGGTCTCTAACTTGATTTGTTTTGTGCAGATATGGCTGCTGTTGGAGGTACTGGAGGTGATGATGGTGATGAGCAACGACAATTCTTCCCAGCCCATAACCAATACATCACTTTGGATCCAGACGCACGAGGCGTTGAAGACTATAGGGAGATTATCACATTTCTCCAACGATCACGAGTTTTTCACGCGATCACTAATACACTACCCATATCTCTGCCCAACATTCAAGATTTCTGGCAGACGGTGTATTATGATTGCAGACCTGAGCCTCCAGTGATGCGAGCAACTGTCAATGGTCAAGACATACAGTTTTCCTCGGAAGACATACGGTTGGCTCTGCAGTTCGGTAATGAAACGAGAGACGACCCAACGGAATTCGTAGCTCCTTTCCGTGACGGAGCTTACTTAAGGATGGGTTATTCGGATCCGCTGGGGGACTCGCAGAGGAGGAAAGGCTTTCTGCTGGATCAATGGCGCTTTTTGATGCATGTGTTGATAGTATGCATGTCCGGCAGAAAGGCAGGAACAGATGGGATGGGTGCGACGATGCAATCGGCTATGATTGCGCTGACTTACAACCGCAGATATTCGTTTAGTCAGCTAATCTTTTACGAGATTGATCGTCAGAGACGGGCGACGGCGCGCGAGCGTTTTATTATGTATCCTCGGTTCCTACAAATGATTATCAATCATGTCGCTCCGTCTGTACCGCAAAGACGCCCTATCAGATACGTTGAGTGCGTAACAAAACGTATCTTTGCTCAGTGCAGAACGTCGAGCACTCGAAGCAACCCTGAGCGGCGTCCCAGGCATACTCCACTTTTCGGGTATCTCATTAACCCGGAGTATGTTCCTGCAGGAGGGGACGAGTTCAGGGATCCGCAACCACATCAGGCGGCAGCACCTCATGCTGTATCAGCTGCGCCTGTTGTATCTTCTGCTGCTGTGCCAGCTACTATATCTCAGTCTGTGTCCACTGCTGAAAACGTTGATCTAGATGCTGCTTTTAGTGGACATGGTTTGTTTGATATGGATGTCTCGGGTCCTCAGTTTATGGATGTTACCAGAGCAGCTACTTCGGTAGCTGACTCTGATCTAGACGAGACGTTTGCTGAGGCAAGAAGACTTATGGTGTCTCGTGAACGGACTACGGGAAAGAGGCCGAGAACTGTGGGGGAGGATGAGGATGAAGTAGATGAAGAGGAGGCAGTACAGATTGTGCTAAGACGCTCAAGAAGAGAACAGAGAGGGATAGGTTCGGGAGCTGGAGAATCTTCAAGACTAGTACGTTTTGCTCCACCTGCCCTATCTGGTATGTCTCTTATTCCTACTACTGCACAGGTTTCAGCGATCGAGACGTCGGCACCAACAATTGTGTCCCTACCACCTCAACCGCTTAATCCACCGGTGGTAGTTGCACGGTTTATGGAGTCGACAATCACCTCTACTGCAGGGTTACCAAGTGTACCACCTGCGGTCACTTCTGCTGATGTTCCACCAACTCCATTGCCTACTTCAGATACCGAGAGGATTCTTTCGCTAGAGCGGATTGTTGCTGAACAGTCAAAGACTATTGACCGCCTAGTGGAATCCAATCGACTACAAGCTGCCCTCCTGGTAGAACATGGACGAATAATAGATGCCTTCAAGGATTACTTGGCATCTCAGGGGGAGAAGACGTGTAGGGGCGATGAGTTGAGAACGAAAAGACGAGAAGATCATGACGATGATCCCAATGCACCTTCAGGTGCAGGTGATGAGCTGCCAAGAACCTCTCAGGCTCTTGGAGCTTCCACAACTGAGGGGGAGTCTACAAATGCAGCTGGTGATGATGTTGTAGTTGTGGATGACGACGCTGATGTTGAAGACGTTATTGATGCGTTGAAGGAGTTGGATGAGGAGGAGGACGATGAGTTGATGGATGATGATGACGTGTTGCCTATGGATGAGATTGAGAGGATTGGAGAACAGATTAATGTGGAAGATGTGTTAGAAGAAGGTGAGATTGTAGATGAGTCAGTGGAACATGAGATTCCAGCTGTTGAGAGATCAGAATTGGGGGATGAGAGTGTGATAGAAGATACAGTTTGGAGGTCAAGGCTACTTCGATATGGACCGAGTTGATCCTCAAGAAGATGTACAGGTCTCGGTAGCACAAGTTTCGAGGATGGATGTTACTAGAGCAGCTACGACGGTGGCTGACTCAGATTTTGATGATGTAATGGATGAGGCAAGACGTATGATGGTAACTCAAGAGAAGACGTATGGGAAGAGAAAGAGGACGGATGACGACAGTGAGTCAGAAGAAGAAGAAGAAGACATTCATAAGTTGATCAGACGTTCAAGAAGAGACAGGACAGGTGCAGGTATGGGAGCAGGTGAGAGTTCAAGAGTCGTACGTTTCGCTCCGCCCGCACTGTCAGGTATGTCAATTGTCCCTACACCATTACAGATCACAAGGCCAAGCGCCACGGACGTTCCCGTGGTGGCTACATCATCATCTTTTGGCCTCCCATCTATCACTACTTTCCAGCTGACGACTCCGGAGATTGTGTCTTTACCACCTCCAACTCTTACTCCTTCAGAGGTGGTTGCACAATATGTTGAGTCAACAGTCGTTGCAACTGCAGGGTTGTCGGTCACGATACCACCTGCGGTTACGTCCACAGCTACTTCTGATGTCCCGGTTTCATCGGAAATCCCTCCTCAGTACACTCACGATTTATCGCATATGAGGATCGATTTCGATGCAACCCTATCAGACTCGGAAAGAATAGCCGCACTTGAACGGGTCGTGGCAGAACAATCAAGGGTGAATCTTATCCAGACCCAGGCTATTCAGCGCCTAGTAGCAGAAAATCAACTACAGTCGTCCCTCCTGGTTGAACATGGAAAAATTATAGATGCTATGAAGGAGTTCTTGGCATCTCAGGGGGAGACGAGTTGTAAAGGCGACGAGCTCAGGACAAAGAAGAAGAATGACAGAGACGATGATCCCAATGCATCGAAAGGTGCAGGTGGTGAGTTGCCAAGAACTACTCAAGCTCTTGGGACTTCCACAGCTCAGGGGGAGTCTGCAGGTGCAGCTGGCGGTTCTGGTGGTGATGAGGTGGTTCTGGTAGATGACGAGGAGATGGGAGATGATGTGATCGATGCCTTGAAGGAATTAGCTGATGATATGTTAGATGATGAGTTTATGTGTGAAGATGATGTTCTACCAGTCGAAGAGATTGAAAAGATTGGTGCAGAAATTGTGATTGAATATGATGTTGAAGAGGGTGAAATAGTTGAGGAAAATGTTGAACACGAGATCCCTGAAGTTGAAAAGTCAGATGTATGTCAAGATACAGTAGATGATGATACAGAATGGGAGGAGCAGCCTAGATGGAAGGAATGCTATGCTCATTGGTTTATCAAAACTAAGAAGCCTGCTGTTCCAACCATGTTCAAGAAAAGTTATAATATCAAAGGCTATGCTGAATCAAAGAAAGGAATTATCTGTTGGCTATATGATGAACAGTTAAAAGTGTTCGTGGTGAAAAGATATGATGGGATCCAATACTTTAAGAGGACGTTGAGATCTCTCAATACATTGCCTGAATGTGAGGTGAAGGATTTGGCTAGATTGGGGTTGATTAATAGAAGCGACGACAACATGGCCAGAGTTATTGGGAAGATCGTGTGGAAAGAAAGTATTAAAGAAAAGAAGTTTGAGTTATTAAAGCCACAGAAGGGAAAGCTAGGGGAAGATAAGGAAAGAGGAATGAGAGCAGATGGCAAGCCATGGATGGTAATGAAGTACAAACTGATTCGATGCATGAAAGAGGTTCCAATGAAGACTATGCCTCAAGATGTGTTGAAAGATCTTAAATGGTGGTATGTTGATTGCAAGACTACTGAAGCCGTGATGGAAGACGAAGACGAACAAGAAGTGCTAAGAGTGTATGATCCGATGCGTCTTGTTAATTTATCGAAAGCTGATCTGCAGGTGTTAAACGAGAAGAAGATCTTCTACATTCCTGCTTGGAAGGATCAAGCTAGGAAATATCAAAGGGTAGTGTCGGTATGTGTGAGAGAAGGGGCGCACGCGTAGAGGTAAAGATTACAAGACTCAAGATTTGAAGATCAAGATATGAAGCTACTGCCAAGGGGGAGTCTGTTGGTACATGTATGTCAGTAGTTCATAGTCTAGCATTTGTAATCGAGTCTGTAATGTAATTATGTTTTGTTTATGTTTGTGTTGTAATGCGCGAAGTTGTCAACAAGTTCGCTATGGCGAACTTGTTGAATCAGCGAAGTTATTGACAACTTCGCCTGTGGCGAAGTTGTCGTGTTTATATACTGTTTCAGACGAAACAGTTTAAGGTTGTTCGTTTAGGGTTTTCGTTTCAGTTTTCAGTAACCGAGTTACGTGTCATAGTCTGTAACGGTGACCTCGGGTCACGTGTTTGTTATCAATATAACGTGGTTGGTTTATTGCTTGTGTGTTCGATCTCTATATTCTCTACACTCGTATCTACCTACGCAGGGATTCCGCACCTGCGTTGTTAGAGACATCCCGTGTACGATCCGTCCAGGAACCTACAGTTGTACAACAGAATTGGAAGAACAAGCTTTAATGGACCAAATGAGAGAATCAGCTTCGACAAGTCAAAAGCCATCTGTTATAATTGTCAACAACCAGGACATTTTGCAAGAGAGTGCAACATGCCAAAGCAAGTTGGTAACCAAGTGAATCAGAACCAATTCTATCAAAATCAGAATCAGAACTTCCAACACTAGTGAAATCAGATCACTAACCAAAACCCCTATCAGAATCAAAACAGACCCCAGCAACAAACCTATCAACCCCAATGAAACAACAAAATGTAGATTCACACTAATCAGAACAGAGTTAATCAGAACAATGTGAGTCAGATTAGGGATCAAGGAAATGTTGCAGTGACAAGGGTGCCTCAGGACAGGGATTTTGATTGGAGTAACCACGCAGCTGAGATTGAGAAGGCGAATGTTACCTTTACGACCAAAGTGCTGGACAAGCCTGAATCTTCAAATGTGCAAGTACAATATGATAAATCAATTTTTGATCTTCTTATTACCATTGATGAACTCAATCAGGAGGTTGGAAAATGGAAAACTGAGTGTGGCAGAAAGGAAGCATTCTTAAATGTATATGAAGCTAGTGAAGCAACTTATGAGAATCAAATCAAGGGGCTTGAAGAAGACTGTATGCAGGAATACCGAACCCAATCAAAAATGACAGTTGAAATTGTGGATTTGAAAAAGATGTATGCTGAAGAGAAATTGAAGAATGCTGATTTGTTAATTCAAATGGAATTCTTGAAGAACCTTGTTTCTACAGGAAATATAGTGGGTTTTGTGAATAAAATGACAGAGGAAGAGAAGTACAAAAAGGTGCCACCACCTTTCTGTGACAGCTACCCACTGAAAGTAGACAAGGAGAGCAGGAGTGAATATCTGAAACAATTCAAGAATGTGTTTGATGATAAAGCTGATTTTGTAAAACAGTATGATGATGTGTTTGTGGATAAGCATGGAGAGTTTGCAGTAAAACAGAATGAGGAACTAGAAATGAAGAAGAATGCAAAGAAGGATGATCAGAAAAGGAAATGGAGTGAATACTCCAGTGAGGATAGTAACTGCAGTTGTGGCAGCACAAAATCATATAAGGGCAAGAAGAAAAAGGAATCAAACAAGAAGAAAACTAAAAAGATTCCTCTTCTGCCAAAGATGACTCCAAAATTGAAGAAGCACTATGAAAAGATTAGAAAAGAACATGTGGTGTTTGACATTTGTGCAAGACCATAGCCAGAAATCAAAAGAAGAAATGAAGAGACAATGAAGTCTACTTATGATCAGTCTCATCCTCCAATCTATCTAGTTTTCTCAAACCATGAACTGTTTGATATTGGGGATGTGAACTATGTACCAATAAGAAGATTCACTAATAAAGGAGAACGAAGATGTTCAAAGATGTCATCCAAGTTAAAGCCAATTAAGTTTGTCAAAGAGAAATACCATTTGGTGCCTGATGTAAACAGACCCATCAAAATGGACTTCAGCAACTCTTTGTGTCCTAAAACTTCCCTAGGCTTTAACTTCCCCAAACCAAGTGACAGAATCAAAGACAAGCAATTGCTTGAAGATATGGGGAGTTATGCCTAGGTCTGGTGCAAGAAATGTGATGCCTATGGTCATCACACTGATTTGTGCTAGTTTGAAGAGGAAGAGTTTGTGGTTCCTGATGTGGTCCGTGGCTTTGACATGAAAGGATACAAGGAGATGTATCAAAGATACTTGAATGAAGAAAAGGGCAGTTCAGATGATGAAGAGAAGAGATCAGTGCTAGAAAAGAGACTGAAACAAGTCTTGAAGATCAAGGATGATGCAAAGGTATCAAGCAAACCTGCAAAGAACAGAAGGTCAAATGACAAAGGAAAAGAAAAATGAGACTTGGTGTTCTTAATGGGGATGAGAAATTTTTGATGAAGCAGGGTTATGAACCAAGAGGATTTCAATGGAAGACTAAGAAAGAATTGACTGAAAAGAAAGACTATGTGATTGAGCAAACTGAAAAATTAATCATGTCACAAGTTGTGAAAGCTGGGTCAGAATCAGACTCAGAAGAAGAATGTGAAGTTGTGTATGAAGACCCACTTCCAGTTCCAGTTCCAGTTCCAACTCCTGATGAATCTTCACCTGATACTGAAATACTAAGTGATGCAGTTTGTGACTCAGAATCCAACTAATTCTATTTTGTATTTATGTGTAGGAACAGTCCTTGAACAGTAATAACTTATGGTACATGGACGGTGGATGTTCCAGGCACATGACCTGTGACAAGGGTGCTCTCATCAACTATGAAAGAAAATATGAAGGGCCAGTTGCTTTTGGGAGTGATGAAAATGGAGGGAATATTATTGGAAGAGGAACACTCACCAATGGTAAGGTATCATTTGAGAATGTGTTGCATGTTGAAGGACTACAATACAATCTACTCAGCATTTCTCAAGTCTGTGACAAAGGGTACAAGGTGGCCTTCAATGATGAATACTGCCTGATTTTGAAGCTTGAGTTTGTGATTCCAACTGAGATGATCATGATGATGGCTCCAAGAAATGGAAACCTCTATGAACTAAGAATGAATACTGCTATATCTAGAGGTGGTTCATGCTTTGTTTCCAAAGCCACTGAAAATGAGACCAAACTGTGGCATAGGAAGATGTATCATGTCAACTTGAAGAACATGAACAAGCTAGTGAAAGGTGAACATGTTGTTGGCCTTCCCACAAGAGAATTCAAGCTTGAAGAAAAATGCACATCTTGCCTCAAAGGGAAACAACATAAATCTTCACATAAGAGCAAAGTGATAAATACCATTGATGAGGTCTTGGAACTACTTCACATGGATCTGTTTGGTCCAGTGAACATTCCAAGTATTGGAAAGAAGAGATACTGCCTAGTGATCATAGATGATTACTCAAGATTTACTTGGGTATACTTCATGGGCAGCAAAGATGAAACCCCAGAATTGATCAGAACCTATGTGTTGAAAATGGAAAATCAGCTTGAGAGGAAGGTCAAAGTCATTAGAAGTGACAATGGGACAGAATTCAAGAATGGAATAATGGAATAATTCTGCACTTCTAAGGGGATATATCAACAATACAGTGCACTTAGAACTCCTGAGCAAAATGGTGTTGCAAAAAGAAGAAACAGAACATTAATTGAAGCTGCAAGAACCATGATTGCTGATGCAAATCTGCCAGTCACTTTCTGGGCAGAAGTAATCAACACTGCATGTTATGTACAGAACAGGGTCTACTAAACAAGGCTCAAAATAAGACTCCATATGAGGTTATCTTCAAAAGAAAGCCTTATGTGAAGTTCTTAAAGCCTTTTGGATGCAGATGCTCACTGTTGAATATAAAGGACTATCTAAACAAATTCCAGTCAAAATCTCTTGAATGTTTCTTTGTGGGCTACTAATCTCATTCAAAGGCTTACAGAGTCTATGTGAAGGAGCACATGGTGGTCACTGAGTCATCAGACATAATTTTCAGCGAAAACTATTTTAACAATGTTGAAGGTCCCAAATGGCTTTTTGACTTGGAGAATATGGATGACAGTATGTACAGAACCGGCTTTGAAGAGAATGGAAAACAAAAACAAGTTGATCTGGACAAACTATAGCCATCAGTTGCTCCTGAAACAAATGGATTTAATTTTGAGAGAAGAAACCAAGGGGCAGCTGAAGTTGAGTCGAATGGACAATAAGCTGTAGTTGAAATTTCTAATGAAGGTCCAAGTGAAGTAGAGAGTAAACCCATTCAAAGTCAACAACCTGGTCAGCAAGAAGGGATAAATCAATGTGAAGTAAGGTTTCAATCTTTGTTAAACTCTCTACAAATTGGGTTAAATGAGGGATCATCATCTGAGGTTAATCAATTTCAAGAAGCTAATGAAAGTCAAGAAAGAAATGAAAGTGAATCTACTGAGTTAAATATGACCAATCTTGAGACAGACGTGTCTGCACAACAATTTGTGCAGACTACCTACGTTGAAAGAAATCACCCTACAGAGAATATAATAGGAGACTTGCATGAAAGAGGGACTAGAAGCTCTTCTAAAAAGGCAAACATCTGTCTGTATGCCTACTTCTTATCCCAAGTTTAACGAAAGAACATCAATCAAGCTCTAGAAGACAATAGCTGGGTAGAAGCTATGCAGGAAGAGTTAGCCCAATTTAGAGAATTACATGTATGGGACTTGGTTGACAAGCCTAGAGGCAAGTATGCTATTGGAACAAAATGGGTGTTCAGGAACAAGAAAGATGAAAGGGGCATAGTGATCAAGAACAAAGAAAGATTGGTGGCTTTAGGATGCTTACAAGAAGGAGTGGACTTTGAAGAAGTTTTTGCTCCAGTTGCGAGACTAGAGGCTATCAGAATCTTTCTGGCATATGCAGCATCAATGAACATTAAAGTCTATCAACTTGATGTAAATTCTGCATTCTTAAATGGAAAGATTGATGAAGAAGTTTATGTCACTCAACCTATAGGATTTGAAGACCCAGTTCATCCCAACAAGATTTACAAACTCAGCAAAGCACTGTATGGACTGCATCAAGCACCAAGGGCCTGGTATTATGAGTTCTCAAACCATCTTTTGGAAAATGGCTTCTGCAGAGGAGCTATTGACAAGACCATGTTCTACAAAAGATGGAACAAGGATCTGTTGCTGTTGCAAGTGTATGTGGATGACATTATCTTCGGCTCTAGAAATGAACAAATGTGCAAGGAATTTGAGCAAGTGATGAAATCCAAGTACAAGATGAGCTCAATGGGGGAAATTCAGGTGCAACAGAAAGCTGATGAAATTTTCATTAATCAATCAAAGTATGTACAAGAAATTCTTAACAAGTTCAAGTGCCAAGACTTCAAGACAGTGTCTACACCAATGGACAAACATGAGAAAATGGTACCTGATGAGAAATGGGAGTCGGTGGACCAGCATGAATATAGGGCCAAGATAGGATCACTGATGTATCTTACAGCATCTATGCCAGATATTATGTTTGCTGTGTGTGTCTGTGCCAGATTCCAAGCTAACCCCAAGGTCTCACATATGCTAGCAGTTAAGAGGATCTTCAGATATCTAAAAGGAAAGCCAGATTTGGGGATTTGGTATCCAAAGAACCCTACCTTTGATTTGATGGCCTACACAGATAGTGACTATGATGGTTGCAACATGAGTGGAAAATCAACCTCTGGAGGATGCCAGTTTCTAGGGAACAGGCTGGTGTCTTGGCAATGCAAGAAGCAAACTATAGTGTCAATCTCTACTACTGAAGCTGAGTACATTGCCGCTTCTACCTGCTGTGCACAGGTTCTATGGATTCTGAATCAACTGCTGGATTACGGTCTGAATTTCTTACTTACACCTATTTTAATTGATAATACTGCTGCTATGTTCATTGTTAATAATCCAGTCCAACATTCTAAGACTAAGCACATTGAAATTAGACATCATTTCATTAGGGATTGTCAGGAAAAAGGTTTAATAGAAATGAAAATTGTAGATACATTTGATAATTTGGCTGATTTATTCACCAGACCTTTAGATAAAACCAGGTTTCATTTTCTGTTAAAATGCCTAGGAATGATAAATGCTGATGAAGTTTGATTTAGGATGTGTGCTTAAGTGAGGTGCTTACTGATTATCTGTGTTACTTACTTTGAATATTTGCATGATGATTTGCTATGCTTAACTGATTATTCTAATTGCATGAGTCATGTATGTGCCTGTCCTTGTGTGAAAATCTTGTTAGAATTGTTACTTACAGCTTTTGGTACTTTGATCTTTGCTTGCTTGATGTATTTCTGTGATTTCAAGTACTTTGAGCATGAATCTGTGCTTGAAACTGTGCTTGATGTTCCTCGAGCACAAGCAGTGGTACTTGTAAGACTTTTCTAAGTCTTTCGAGCACATATGTCATAGCTTAGTTGCTCGAGCATAGAATTTTGTCTTGAAAAACATTCCAAGTATTTCGAGCATAACTCTATGTTTTATGGTGTGTTTGATGTTCTTCGAGCACAAACAAACCATACTTGAGGTTTCTCAAGTAATTCGAGCACAAATGTTGTGTTACTACTGGTCGAGCATGGACATGTGTTCTGGAAACCTTTCTAAGTATTCCAAGCATAAGTCTACTGCTCAAGCATGCAGCTAAGTCTTTCGAGCACAAGCACTGAAATGATAAATTTTAAAGTTGCTCGGAAGACCTTCGAGTATGCTCGATGAATTTATAAGGATGCTCGACAAACTTATATGTTGATTTGTTTGGTCTATACTATCTGAATGAATGTGTTTGACATTGGTAAAGTGTGTGCTTGTTAAATATGCTTGAGTGACATCACTGTTTCAAAATCAATCCTTAAAATGAATTCTTCAAAAGAAATGATTTTTTTGAAATTGTGAAATAATTTTAACTAAGCAACATTGTTTTTGGTGATCTCATAAGAGGTATGATAAGATTATCCAGTTATAAACTTTAAAGAAGGTTAAAAGTTTTTGGATAGAGATAGTATCCAACCTTTGGGAAGTGAGAGAAAACTGTTTAAGATAACTAACCCATGGATTATAAGTACAAAAGGCTGTGAGTACAGTCATTGGTAATCTATAGTAGCGTTTCATAGTCTGTAGTTGTCGTATGTGATATAAATCTAAATCTTCTAAGTCTGATGTGGTGAACCATTGGAAGATAAGGTATGCTCTCTAGCATATCTCTCCGAATGACAGGCAGAAAGGTTATTATCCAATGATACACGAGCATGTTGGTGTCTCTGGTCTAACAAAATATTTACTTAGTATTTGAGCAGATATAAATTATTGCTATATGGCTAATTTATCAAAAAAAAATAGGAGGAAAAAGAAAGTTATTGAAAAAAATATAAATGGATCAAAAATAGTACAAAGAAATAAGTTATCTGATATCATGACTTATGGGGCACTAAGGGAACTACAGGGGTGGGACATCCAAATAAGTCCTAAACACCCTGAATGTAAGGCATGTAAGTCCAGATGGCATGTAAGTCCAACGTTCAACCTTATAGTATGTTATCTAAACAGTTATATGTAAATATATAAATAAATACTCTGCTCACTATACTAAAAGCAATTTTGACCAAGGCATCAGGAGGTCGAAGTCAATTCGGGGTGATATGGAGAAAGCTAAATAAGCTTTGAGAAGAGATTAGAAGCAATCTGAAAATATAGTGATAACCATTCCTAACTTATACTCTAATTTAACCCTAAATGTATCATAGAAAGCAATGACCATTATCCTAAGTGTACCTGCTGTCAACCTGACTCAAGTCATAATAACACTGACCATGAAGTGGTCTGATCTTGCCTTAAATAGTTTGATCCCATGTTGAGATCTTTCTATGAAATTGTTTTCAATAGAATATTCCATTGGAATTTGATCTCTTATTTCACCTTAAACAAATTGCTTAATCCAGCTCATTTTTCTGAAATGATTATCCTTTATGAAAAGTTGCAATTTGAGCAGAGAACATAAGTGATCATGTCCGAAATTTGTGGCATAAGAATTGTGATTTCCAAATTGCATTGAGAAATCAATTAAGTGTTTCGAGCAAAGAAATTGTGCTTGCTTGTGATACATTGTTTCGAGTATACTACGTGACTTGTATGATTCATCTATGTGGTTCGAGCATGAATGTTACTTTTGAGCATACTGTTGATCTGAAAAATTGCTGTTAAGAAATTCGAGCACCTGCTATGATGTGAAAATTGATATGATTATCATGCATGATTGCATGATGAATTGTCAGACCTATGTCTTTGAGCACAAAGAAATGACTAATAGGAAACCTTTTTAAGTGGTTCGAGCATAGAAGTGTGCTAGGTGCTTCGGTATGAGAGTTCGAGCTTGAGAACTTAATGGATCAATTTGTTAAGTAGTTCGAGCAAACTTGTGTGCTAGACCCTTAGGTTGTGCGTTCGAGTATAGGCATAGGAAGGATTTAATATGCTAAGGCCTTCGATCATAAGGGTACATCGAGCACACTGAGTTGTAGTGTTCTAAGTGGGTCTAGCAAGTGTTACTACACTACTAAGAGTGTCTACCGAGCATATGTTATAGTCATGATAAATCTCAATATATCGAGCATGATGCATAGTAGAGTAGGGTTAGATTACAGGTGTGTCTCAGGCATATATATTTTGAGTAAAATTTGACGAAGTACTTTTGAGCACACTACTCCTCGAGTATGACTCAATACTCGAGCAAGTAATCTTATGATCAATTAAACATTTGGCTAAGGCATCGAGCATGAGTCTATTGGAGCACACTGTCTCGAGTATACTAGTGCTCAAGGACGTTATATTCCAAGTACGTTGAGCAAGGATCGTACTATGTACTCGAGTACAGGGGGAGCCAGCTATTGTTTTGGCTGTATACTCGAGCAATGGAGGTACATTAAATTTGAATTAAATGACAACTGTCGTGCACCAGACGACAAAAGGAGGTACTGTACCACCCAAACATTAGGTATAAAAGGGGGACTTAGAAACTTTTTTACACATTTATTCTTCTTTCTCTTAAACCTAGACGCAAACCCCTCTTGCTCGTGCTTTTCCCTGCTTGCTCGAATACTCGTTTACTTGCTCGATTATACTTCGAATACAGCCATTAGTTTTGTTTCGACTTTGGTAAGACATCATTGCTCGATAATCGTCACACCAATTTCGAAATTGGGGTTTATAATTGATTTACGGACTAATTGTTTACTAGTTTTTGCAGGTATGCATATTACTTCGGAACAGGTTATTAAAGAAGCTATTATCATCTACCTATCCTCGAATATTAGTTTTGCAACTTTGTGTACTAACATATTTTTCTTACTTTGTAGAACTGATGGCCTTAAAATTCGAGAAGGGGCACAATATGTGCGCTCAAACAGATCTTGATGTTGAGAACATAGAGTTGGAACACATGATCATTTTTCTAAGAAACTCCAACTTACGAGAAGCTCTTACAGGGAACCCCACTATTTACAGGAACCATATCACGGATTTTTGGGGGTCAGCTACTTATGTAAATTATGTAAACGGGAAAAGGATTGAGGCCTCTATCCTAAACCATGATATTGAGATAACAGAAGCCTCAATCAGAGCTGCATTGGACTTAAATGACAATTTTGATGCTCAACCATCCTACTCGGTCCCAAGATTGTTAAGGGTCTTTCAAGAGACTATAGGCTACCAAGGAGGTGTAAAGGAGGGACAGTTCCAGAAGGGAAGTTTTCCACTGACTTACCGTTTCCTGATCCATCACGTAATCCAGTCCTTATCTCCAAGGAGAGGGACTTGGACAATATTGAGCAGAGAGCTCGGGACTCTCACAGTGGCCATATTATACCAACAGCCCTTCAATATATCAAGACTTATCTTCCAAGGGTTTGTGTCAAATGCAGAAAAGGAAGTCAATTAGAGGTTTCTTATGTATCCAAGGTTCCTGCAGATTTTAATAAACCGTTTGTTGCCGGATCTTCAAAGAACAGGACAGATTTTGAGATTACAAGATCCCAATATCTGTAAGAGAATGAAAGATGCAAAGAGCAAGTTTGAAGATAATGATGATTGGGATGTTCTCCCATGGTTGCTTGTGCCAGCACTGGGTGCTATTGATGTGACAGAAACCCCTGGTAACAGTGATGATGAAGAGGATGATGATGTAGATGATGATGGTGCAGATGATGACAATGGTCAGATTATTGATGGGGACAATGGTCCAAATGGTGATAATGCCTTGGCTACGGGTAACAATGAAGACACTCAAGTGGTTATTGGTGATGTGCCTATGATTGAACAATCCACTCATGAAGGAGATGATGCAAAATTGGAGATAAATGAGGAAACTAATGCACCAGTTGAGGGTCCGAGCTACAAAGCTACTGTGCATATGGATGATGATGTATTTATAGCAACTGTTATATCAACTGTTGTTGACTCTGTACAGAAGATTACTCCACCTGATTCACCACCTCCTAAAGAACATCATGATGAAACAGACTCTGCTGAAGTCAACGATGCAAATGACAACATGTCTGCCTCACCTGCTACCACTGAACCAGCCGTCTCTGACTCTGAACCAATCCATGACACACATATCCCATCACCACCAGTTTCCCAATACACTCAACCCGCTCAAGATATACCTCTTCAAACCTCACCATCCTCCCCATTACAAGAAACACATGACACTACCACTACCCAGCCAACACAATCACTTCCCAAAGAACCTGAGCAATATAAAGTACCATCTCCAGAAACTGCTGAATCAGAACCCTTCTCTGAGCCTGCTCCAGAACCATCCCAAGAGACTCCACCATCCAGCTCGAACATCTATGATCTGATCAATGAAAACATGGGCTTGGAGCTTGAGAATACTATGCTAAAAGAAAAGAATGCAGTGTTGGAATCAATGAACGAGGCATTAGAGGCTGCACTAAATGAGACTTTATTGAAAATTCGAACCCTAGAGGGGCTTTCTGAGGTTGATAAGACCTCAGATGCACCAAAACAGGGGGAGAAAAATGAATGTGCAGAAGGATTAAAGGTGATTGGAGAGTTATATGCCAGCTCTGATGAAGAGGTTGTGGATGTTTGACCATTAGATGCACTAAACATGATTTACAAAGTTAAATCCGATAATGACATACTATTAAAAGACAATGTGGTTGATCAAGACATAGTTGAAGTAGAATTTGTCAAAACTGCTATAAGAATGATGAATGAAGAATTGGACTCCTTGAATCAAGAAAATGAGGAGGAAATTCCTCAAGAAGTCCTCGAAAAACTGATCAAAAACAAAGAAAAAGATTAAGAGAATGAGAGACTGACAAAGGAGGCAGATGAGGCAATCAAGGCCACACTAAAAGCTCTAAAAGAAAAACTAAATGTTGATGAACAAGAGCATACATAAACTGAAGAGCCAGTGGTAACTGAGCCTGAAGAACCAATACAAACTGAGCCAGTGGTGACTGAGACTGAGAAAACTGAACAAGAGCCCACACAATCTCAGCCAATCATATCTAAACCAGTGATGACCGAAACTGAAACTTAACCTACAAATCCAGAAAATGAAACTGATAAAGAACAAGAATGTGTTCTAGGTCCAGTTATTCGTGAAGAAGATGAAACTATTGAAGTCTCTGCAAGTACAATGGTGAAACTGGTCATTATGAAGTATCTGATAGACATTCTAAACAAGCCAGAAAGACATCATCCTGAGATAGTAATGGCTGCAAGAAAGGCACAAAAAGACTTTATCAGCATAAGCAAAGAAAAGGAACCGAGAGTTAAAGAGCCTGTTGAAGTAAATGAACCCATTATTCATGAAATTACTGAAGAGAATGAAGAACCCAAGACTGGTGAACCTGTAGTTGAGGAAATGGTTGACAAAGAACTAGAAATTCAAGTAACACAACCTACCTCACCTATCACATCTCAATCATCAAAATTTTCTGAATCCTCTAAACAGTCTGAACCAGAACCTGAAGCAAAAGAATCACTGAAAAGAAAAGAAAAGGCTGAGATTGAAACACCTAAGTCTAAAAGGCAAAAATCAGTAAAGGTGATGGTGTACAAGAGAAGATTAGATAAGCTTGCAGAAAGTAAAAGGGATAAATTGATGAAGGTGGAAGAGCCAATGATTGGGGCACTCCACAACCTTTAAAAAACAATTGATATAGATGATGAAAATGAAGTAGAGATGAAAGATGTTGAGAAAGAAAATGAAGACATAGATTACTTAATAAGCCTTGACTATGACTTGAAGCGTCTTCAAAGACTATCCAAAGAAGACATAGCCAGAGAAGCTGAAGGGTGGAGAATGAGGAAATCAAAAAGAGAATTTTTAATTAAGGCTGGTCACAAGTCTGCATTCCTAAACTTGCAATCCTTTTGACACAATTGACAGAATTTACAAAGATGCTCTTGTGGATGATATCTCAGATTATGTGAAAAAGGCAACTAAAAAAAGGAAGAGGGAGAAAAATTGTTAAAAGAGTCTGATAGTATCAAAAGGAGAATTGAAAAGAAAGCCAGTGATGAAACAGAATATGAAACATTAAAGGCTAAACATAAAGACATAAAGTTTCTTCAATTATATGGCTACAGCTATGAGTCCTTGATAAGTCTTTCTTTTGATGAATTGAAAAAGAAAATTCAATTGGTAAAAGATTCTCACAAAGATAAGAAGAGCCAAGAAGAATATATGAGAGAACAAGAGTTAAGAATGAGAATGGAGAAGGAGAGAGAGGAAACAAGGAAGAAAGAAGAGGAAGTCAAAAGATGGTATGAAGATCCTCAAATGATATAGACATTGAAAAAGATAGTGATGGAGAAAGGGATGACCGAAGAACAATTTCAAAACATGCCTCACGAGCAATTGATTGATATATACAATAGAGAGCAGAAATTGTATCTGGAAACCCAAAGAAGACTGCAAGAAGCTAAGCAGAGAGCAGAAGAAGAAGTCAGAGCTGAAATGATGAGTGCTCTTCATAAAAGAGGGGCAAAAATGTCAAGGTTAATAGTACAAAAAAGATGAGACAATCAGACAATGGTATGAAGAGGCTGGGCTACATCAGATAAAGACAAACACTCAAGGAAGCTCCAGCTGAACCCCAAGGTCTGAGATTGTGAGGCCTGAGCAACCAAGAAATTTAAATCTGCTCACACATCTCTTCTATGATAAAAGATTAAATACCTTGAGGGTTATTACTGAAGACAATGAAGAAACTCCGATCATTTTTAGAGATGACTTGAGAAAATTCACAGTAGAGCAGCTGAAGAAAATGACCGAAATAGACCTTCATGATAATCAAGACAGAAGACAATTAGCCGGGCAACAAAGAAACGATCTCTCCAAATTTAATAAAGAACAAGCAGAAAAGGGTTTCCCATTTCTAAACCAAAGAAGGAGAGAGATAAGGAGTCAAGTAGAGAGGGACAAAAGAAACAAGAGAATCAATGAAGTACATACTCTGGAACTCTCTCTGTTTGAGAATAAGAAAAGAAAATCCTAAGCAAGCAGCTCACATGGAAAGAGAAAGACGTTAAAGGAGTGCTTGGCTATGAGGGAAGAGATGAGAGAACCAAATTCGGTTTTGCAACACAATGGAAGAATCACCTACATCAGCTACAACCAGCATAATGACTCTATCTCCTTAAGAAATTCATCGGGGATAACCATAGTTGTAATCCGTCATGATGGGGATCTTCAATTTATGCATCCTCAAGATCTCCAAGACTTAATTGATGCAGAATTCCCAATTGACTCCTCTGATGCTGTAGAGCTTGATATGATTAAACAAAAAGCAGCCCTTGTCAAACAAATGAAAGAAAAATCTGACACAAGGAGCAGGAGGAGGAGATAGCAGAATGAAGCTTAATGATGATTAATTTTATTTCTGTTTATCTTTGTAATTTTGTTTTATTTGGTATTTGATGTAAAGAATTTTAATGTGTAACGCCCAAGAGGCAGAATTCCTATTTATGTAATGAAATGACATGTTCTTGAATGATATATCTTTGATGTTTGATACGTATGTAACTCTATGCAGGTATGTTTTGGTGCATCTGAGCTTGTTCCAATCCAGGGGGAGATTGTTGGGACGGATTTTTGATAAGGAAGATTAGAATCTTCTCAACCTCCTTAGAAAACGGCTAAGTATGGACTTCGAGCAAGCTTAGACGATCGAGCATGGTTTTACTACTTCGAGCAAGGTCTTCAGAACCTCAAATGGTTGATTCTTCTAAGTGTTAAGGCTTCGAGCAAGCTACACTTCAACGAGCAAGAGTATTCTTCTATCGAGCATGGATTGTCAATCGAGCAAATAGCTGGATCATACAACGAGCACAGGATGAACGAGCACACGGGGACAAGCATGGATGCAATAAGAAGATGTCACGTGATCAAAGCAACGACTTCAAGCACAGTTCAGTTCCCCGAGCAAGATTTACATTCGAGCATGCTAAAGATTGCTAAATAAGTCTAAGGACAAGACTGAAGACATCAAAAAGAATGAGCTTGCTCGATGGACTAGTTCGAGCAAACCGTGGATTAGTCAAGAGGAATGAAGCTTGCTAGAGGAGAATATCTTCACTGAAGATATTCTAAGTAAAGTATGCTCGAGGACAATCATCGAGCATACCTAGCGTAGCGAGTCTGCTTGAGCAAAATTGTTATCTTGCTTGAGGACTCAACACTTGTATTATTTTATCTTTCATTATGTAATGATTAGGAACTTCTAGAAGGAATGTCAGGGTCTATAAATAGGGTCCTAGGTTTCCATTTAGAAAAACGGATAATGACGCACGGGATACGAGAAACATTCCAAAAAGAATATTCTCTTTGTTCTTCGTACAATCGCCGCCGCCGCCGTCATGCACGAAACCCTAGACATTCCTTTCACTGTTGCATTAATGACTTATTTAATATAGTAAATCTTTGTCTTTGAATGTGCTTTTATTGACTATCTATTATCGTTTCGTGTTTGTTATTTTCACTCCTTCGTTCCCACTTGTTGGATATCCTGATTTCGCCAGGATATTCAATAGGCCTTTGGGTTACAGAGTTAGTGTGTTCTTGTCAACCTTTTCTAAGGTTTCACCCGAATCACGGTCCTGACACAAATTATTGAAATCTTTGATGTTTGGGGCATCGACTTCATGGGACCACTTCCCACGTCGAATGGAAATAAGTATATTCTAATAGCGATTGATTATGTGTCGAAGTGGGAGGAAGCCCAAGCGTTGGCAACCAATGATGCATGGGTTATTGTGAAGTTCCTTAAAAAGTAGTTTACTCGTTTCGATACTCCGAGAGCTAATATCAGTGATCGGGGCACCCATTTTTGTAATACCGTCATGGAAAAAGCGCTAGCTTGCTATGGGGTTACTTATCGTACTGCTACTGCTTATCAGCCTCAAACAAATGGTCAAGTTGAGAATGCAAATCGTGGGGTGAAGAGGATTTTGGAAAAGACAGTTGGGGTAAGTCGGAAGGATTGGTCGGAGAAGTTAGATGATGCGTTGTGGGCATTCCGAACTGCGTACAAGACTCCGTTGGGTACTACACCGTTTATGCTTGTCTATGGTAAGTATTTTCATCTTCCGGTTGAGTTGGAACACCGTGCGTATTGGGCATTGATGACGGTTAATGTCGATCTTACCGAAGCTGCAAGGAAGAGGTATTTTCAAATGCATGAGTTAGAAGAGCTACTTGATGCGGAATATTATCGATCGTTGAACATTAAGGAGAAGACGAAAGTTCTACATGATCGATGATTGAAGGGAGGAAAGGAGTTTACGAAATGGAGGAAACTCCTCTCGATCCATCGCACTAAATCGTCACACGAGATTCTTGAGTGAATACTCAAGTTTAGTAGAGTTTGCACATTCTTTCATATTTTTATTTTATTTTATCTTTATTTTAGTACTTGAGTCACTAACCGTATTTTTCATAGTTTTTACTTTGTGTCTTTGAGTCGTTTCAAGGACTCATTATCGACATCGAGACGGGTATCCACGAGGTAATTGTAAGTTCCAGGTAAGTTTACACGTAAAAATGAATTAAAATTGGCAAAGGAACACTTGGTAATAATCAAAAATTTTTCTAAGACAAAAAGACTCTCAAATCGTCAAAACTCTCTGGAAAATACCCCTTGTCGCGTCACGCGACGAGGAGTTACATCCCAGACGCGCAGCGCAAGGACCATCCCCAAGCTCCGCGATGGGCGACTGGAAGAGGTCTCCTTGTCGCGCGGCGCCTTGATTCACATGGCTGCCAGATTTTTTTATTTTTAAATACATATTATAATTCCTTTTCTTCTCCATTTTTGTTTTCAAATCCCCTCTCACCCTCTTTCACAAACCCACAAAACCCTTTCTTCTCCATTTTGATTTGGATATATTTGTTGAAATTGTGGTTGTGGGTGGTTCGGTTTGATTTTACAAAATTTATTGTCAGGTGCAGTTAAGCCGGTTTGGGTGTTCATATTTGAAATTTTGTTTAAAATTGATTGTTAATTGTTGAATTTTGTTTTTTTGAGTGTTGCTAGTTTGTAAAACATATTTTTATATAAATAATATGTTTTGGTTTTCTGTTCGTTTATGCCTCAATGTTCGGTTTTTATGGCACTTAGGCTCCATTGGGATAATTAATGTGCCGGGGGAAGGTAATGTACATTGAGTCAATGTTGTAATGTCGGTTAGTTTGTTTAACATTGTTTTGAATTTTTAAGTATCCTTTGAAATTTATTTGCAACAAATGATGTGTCTGGCCGTTATAATTTGGTTCCCGGATATTGAATTTCTCCCTTTGTTTGCTTGTTTGTTTGTATTTTTTAGGATGTCTGGAGAGGGATCCTCACATGGGGCGGCAAAGCGAAGGCGCGGTACGGCACCGCATCCACGAGGTGATGTACCGGAGGAGTTTGTGGTTACGAGTCCAAAACGAAGAGTTAATAATTACCGAGAAGGCGTTGTACCGTTATGATGAATGAGTAAGGAGCTTCGTGATAGTGCATTGCTTTGCTTCGCAGACGATTCTGAGGAGCTTGATAAATTGGACAATCTTATCGGTTCGGATATTCTTATATATAAAATGATTGATTGGAGTGATTTGGATGAGATTGGTTAAAGTTGTCGGATTGAGGAGTTGTTGGGCCCGAAGTTTATGGCGATGTTGTGTTTGATGGAATCACAATATAAAGAATTAGCGATCGAGTTTTTGTGTACGTTCCAACATAAGGATTGGAATTTTGATCAAGCCGACGCGGTTTCCTTTTCGTTGGGTCGGAAAATGTACGAAATGAAGATTGCCGAGTTTGGGGCTACTAGCGGGTTTTATATGCACGATGAAGTTAACTCGCCAGATTATCATACTAGTTTGCATGGTGCATTTGAAACATGGGGCCTGTGAGTTTGTCAAGTGCTGATTTAGCCACATTTTGGGGGAAGATGGCGGTTTCTCCTTTTTTGGGTAGTTTGGTGGCCTCCGATATTCGTGACCACTACTTTAATCGGTAGTTTGGTGGCCACCGATATTCGTGACCACTACGGTATATTCAAAAAATTCTGACCACTACTTTAATCGGACGACGTTCAAGTGAGACTAAGGTTAATTGGTTAGATTTGTTTTGTTTGTTCGTGATGGTTGAGCAAAGGCCAGTGAATCTGGCAATTATTTAAGCATGGTCGTTTCATCGATCGAGATGAGGTGGTACGCAAAAGAAATCTAAGTTGGACACGGGTCCTTACGTTACATATTTGCGAAAAATATGGGTGTGTTTGAAAAGTATAAACTGGAGTACTTGAAGCAAGGGCTCGTGGTTGAGTTTATAGGTGTAAAGAATTGAGGTTGGCCGGGATCTTAAAACCCCAAGATCTATTGGCATGGGAAGGTGCTCGGTTGGGTCCAACAGAACTTCCACCCCAGATTCTAAGGTCTCCATGACGATAAGAGCTGAGCTGCCTCCTCGACATCAGAGGCCAATACATAGACAAGAGAGACCAAGCAGGTAGTTTCAGGTTCGAGAGCCACGTCCTGAGGTAATTACTTTAGATTCTCTATATGACCAGATGGAGATGGGTTTTGATCAGATGTGAGGTTACATGACCGAGCAATGTGATGGGATCTGTCAGCTGATGCGGGAAAACCAACAAAGGCAACTTAATACTTTGAGGCATTTAATGACAAGTTTGAACATTGGTTTACCTGATTATCTGAGGCAGCCGCCTGTACTTGGGCCAAGTGGGTCGAGTTTCCCGGGTGGTTCGGGTACTTATTCTTATGGTCATGGTTATGGTTATAGTGCGCCGTTTTATGGGTCGGGTTCACAAGAGTTTGAGGAGGCTGAGCCGTACCAGCCATTTGAGCCGAGTGAGGAGAAGGAGGATGATGAAGATTAAGTGTGGGGACGTCCTGGTAAGCTTGGGGAGTTTGTATCTTTTTCTGTTTTGTTTTTCTTTTATGATGTTTTTATTTTTGTTGGTTTGTATTATGATTAAATTCTAAACTTGTATGGCTGGGAAGGATGGGTTGGTTGTGATGTTTTCCAAGACACCTAAGTAGACTTTATTTTCTAGAATTTCTATTATGTTGTCGCTTAGGTATGTCGAGTGGAGTGGCCGTGTCCGTTCAGAAAATGAGAGAATGAGATACATAAAAATGGTGAGCGGTCAGTAAGGAGAGCATTCACGGCAACAGACTGGCACATTGACAGTCTTCAATATTACCAGCTAAGTCTTTTCCTTTTTACTTTGTTTTTATATTTTTAATTTTGATTTTTTTAGGATCTTGTTTTTTTAATTTTTTTATTTTTAGGTTATGTTTTTAATAGTTTGAGTCGTGTTACTGTTCTTGCATTGGGGATAATGCAAATTTTAAGTGTGGGGATGGGAACACATGTGTTTAAATTGTTTTGTTTCTTTAGTTTGATCATGTTTAAAAAAAGTTGAAAAGTTTTGAAAAATGTCCCTTGAGTGTCGGTAGGCTCAGCCTTAACTTGGGATGTGTCGGTAGGCTCAGCCTTGAGAATGAAAGGGAAGTTTGATAGTTGGTTAAAAACAATAAAATATGATGTTAGTGGGAAACATGTTAAGTCTGTGGAAAATACGAGATGAAAGATCGGGCCATACTCTAGCCTCATTTTTAGTTTGATTGTAGAAAATTATGAATTTTATAGAAATCTGAATACGTTATTATGCGATGCTTGGGTGGGTTTAACGTTAGAGTATTCCATATAGCCGGTGATATAAACTAAACCTTGCACTTCTAGATTTAGTAGTTAACACTTCACGGGCGTATGATTTTATAACATTAAATCCTATATTGATGGGATGCCTCGAGTTCGGAGACCACAGGTCATTTTACGGTTGTTCATCTGGGTATCTTCGGATATTTAAAATAAATAAAAGCTTTTAAGCATAAACCAGCAGTTTACTGCCATCACACTCACTTACATCAACTACGGTCAAGTAAAATCTTGATGATCCAGTGATCATCTTGCTGTTAGTCATACGTGGACCTCTTACTTGTGTCCCATACCATTAAGAACAAGATCAACTAGGGACACCATGTATGTAAACCGACAGATGGAAACTTGTAAAATCACGGGTGGTAATGGATCCCAGGTATTGCTTGATAACGGGGGTATGTCATGTAGTGAGGAACACTAGCAAGTTAGTTGGATAATTGAACCTTAATCATATCTAATGGCTGCTTGGTAGACTTTTACGCTTAAACTTAGTTGGATAAACAATATCCTTGATTGTCTTAGCTAGCAAGTTGGGGTGGCTTGGTCCGGTAAAATCCAAAATAAAGCGGGTCTTGACTGTGAGTTCCACTAGATTATATAAAAAGTAATAAAAATGGTTGGATCTTACTTGTCCCGGTAAAGACAAAGGCATTGGTTTAAGTGGACAACAATATTGGTGATTGCAGGTTTTGCGTTTTCCTAAGCTGTAAGATAACAAATATGTTTTAAAGACCGTATATCTCTGATTTTCAAGGACAAAAAAAGATAAGTGTGTGGATATTTGATATAATGTTAAATACATATAAATCCCGTGTATATTTTATTAGTTTTTCTCGGTTTCATATAAGATTTGTATACTACTAACATATTTGTATATTTTAGGTCCCGGGATTTGATTGTTGGTAAAAAAAGGGCGAAAAATGAGCTAAAACAAGCCAAATAAGAGAACCGAAAGGATCAGAATTGAACCGAATCACAACGGGATTGAACCGGACCGGACCAGCCGGTCCTCCCCCTTTTTTGTATGCCGCACCGTGCGACGGGGGATATCCCTTGTCGTCGCGCAGCGCCGGGACCCTAGATTTTCAGAATCTTCTAGATTTTTACTAGTTTTGGGACCAGAAACCTATATAAACAAACCTAAACTTAACCCTAAGCATACCCTGAGAAGCCAGTCGATTTTGGAGAGTTCCTCAGCTTAGGATTGCTATTTTTATCGGCTCTGAAGACTAATTATCATCCGGTGAAGTCCGTATTGTTTGAATGCGAAGATCACAAGTTTTATCTTCTATTTTCTTTCATTTTCCATTATTCTCACCATGAATTCTTTTAAGTTTATTTTGTTTGATTTTGCGATGCTTGGATAGACTTTATAAACTACTTAGGCACATGATTAACCTATGTTGACGTTGTGATTGATTTGGGATTTGTTTATCGGTATGGTTTTATGAACTAGTAAAAATATTTAATTATATTGTGTTGATGCATATGGATACTTAGGATTATTTGATAAATTTTATTATTGCATAGTTTCCTTGATTATTGTTTGTCATATGATAAGTCGTTATTAGGTCATTTACTTTGTGTTTTTGACTATTTTATGATTGATTTGCAATAAGATCATAGGAATAATATTTTCAAATAAACCTAAGTGTGCTGCTAACCTAAATAGCTGTAAGGTGTTATGTTATTGATAGGTCTTTGTTGATCAAGCTTGCTAGATTTAGTTCTTCATAAGGAGTCCGTCTAGGTTTGATTGGTAAATTTTGTCTATCGAGCCAATTAAATATAATAATTTGCCTTTGATTTCCGCGTTGTAAGGTAGGATTTCATTATAAAGGAACTAGTTCATAATTAATTAGGTGACCTTAAGAAAACATGATTTTCAAAAATGGTATGCCTTAAAACTTATTAGAAACCCATAGGTGTCTTCTTGAGAAGGGTCATGGGTCCTGTTCAGGTTTTCTTTTAAGTGACTATTTTACGATCCCAGTTGTATAACTAAATATTTACCCGGTTAATTAACAACAGAAACTTTAGGAACTCTAGCCTAGGTAGTTTCTCATTATCATTGGGTTAATATTTACAAACTTATCTTTCATTTAATTTACTTGCTTGTCTTAATTAATTTTTAATAATAGTTTAAATTTAGTATTTTAATTAAAAACCCCCTTAAACAAATATAAAAAAATAAGTTGTGTCTGTAGTTGAGTCTAATTAGCTAATTTACATAATTTAAAGGGTCTCGTAGGTTCAATATCCGGACTTACATAGCTATACTAGAGTCGACCGATTCACATGCTGGTTAGTAGTTTTTGTTAAGATAAGAGTCTAGAAATCTAGAATTATTACTTAGTGTCTTGATTAGTGTAATTTTAGTTAATAGTTTCTTAACTACTTTTAGCACATCAAAAGGTTTGAAAGAAAACGTTTACAACGAAAATTAAGAAATCCTGTTTGAATCGAATTTATGAAAATTCGATTCGGTTGGATTGCTAAAATTTGATTCAAGCTGTTTAAATTCGATTCGATTTGTTTGCTAGAATTCGATTCGATTCGTTTGAGAACTCGACTCAATTAGTTTAAGAACTCGATTCAATTCGTTTGAGAATTCAATTTGATTAGTTTGAGAACTCGATTAGATTCGTTTGAGGACTCGATTCGATTCGTTTGAGAACTCGAATCGATTTGTTTGAGGACTCAATTCGATTCGTTTGATAACTCTATTCGATTCGTTTGAGAACTCGATTCAACTCGTTTGGAATTCGATTTGATCGTTTGTAATAAAGACTTATTAACGAAAATAAAAGTTTTCCAAACCCCAGCCAGGGGCTCTGCCCCTTGGACCCTGCTAGGCGATGCCACCCCAAGGACCCTGTAACCAGTGGCGCTGCCCCCTGGATCCCCGGTCGTTGGGTGATTAGCTAACCTAGAAATATGATCGGATTAGGAGTAGTTATGTGATGCTTTTAATTTGTTACACGGTTAGCCGTGCCTAGCTGAAAAAATGTGTGACTGTTAACTCCGAGAGAAACAGGATCCAGGTGAGTTGTTAGCCACTTTCTCTTTGATGTTTTCAAGGCTGTGTGCATACTTGTAAGAAAAGAGCTGGTGTAAGATGATTGAGTATAATTATGTATTGTGAAATATTGTCGTTTACTTTTAATTTTGCTTATACATATATAATTTTAAGAATTAGGGTGGCATACCCTTACAATATCTGTGCAAGAATGAGGGCGGCAGACCCCTATAATATATATATGTAAGAATTAGGGTGGCAGACCCTTATAATATTTGTGCAAAAATTATGGTGGCAGAATCTATAATATCTGCGCAAGAATGAGGGAGGCAGACCCTTAGAAAATCTATGTAAGAATGTTAAAATAAAAGTATAAATCTATAATGATAAAAGTATGAGAATGAAAGGAGTAAAAAGGTAAGCGTAGGTTGTATTTAAGAATAGTATCTTCGGATACGAAAGTGTATGTTTAATGTGTAAGAATAGCTTGCGACTTGTTAAACTAGAACTCACTCAGCATAGTTGACTTTTATTATGCACGCTGGTTAGTATGTAACGCCCGGAAATTCCGTCAATCGGCTTGATCGTTTATAAAAGTTTGTGTAAAAAACGGGGTTTCATCTTTTTAATTGAGGAGCCTTCTAATAAGTTTTAAAAATTCCATTTATCCATCCTTTTTCCAAGACATCACCTCTTATAATTTGAATGCTAGTTTAGTATGTAACACCCAGCATTTTTCGTTTAATGGCAGGAAACGTTTGCAGAGTTTGTACTATATTCGGGGGTTAATCTTATAACTTGAGGGACCTCCTTGTCATTCTTGGAAGTTAAATAATTTAACATTTGGTTCAAGATATTACCTTTTGCAAGTTGGGGGACCTAGATGTATATATATTATAACTAAAACCCTAACTCTCTCTCCTCTCTCTCTCTCTCTTCTCCGATCATCAGTTTGTAGCAGCCACAACACCACATTTTTTCTTCTTTTTCTAGCCATTCCAAGAAACCAAACTCTAATTCAAGGTCGGTTCCATCATAATACAACTCTTTTTCTTCATTAAACCCTTTGTTGATCATGTCAGGGTTGAGTTTTAATTAAAACAGTTGCTAACAAATTTGCACACATTTATTGTTTGGACTGTAACTCGATGAACATTTATTGTTTTTGATTGATTCTTGTTCCATGATGTTCTACTTTGAGTGCAGTTTCCAGAAAGGTATAATTTGTAATTTTTGGACGAGATTTGAATGGTGTTTAGGATTTTATAAAATTGTGTGTTAAAGATGATGCGGGGTGACGGATTCTGGTCTGTCTTCACGACATCATAACTCCTTTTTGACAAATCAAAATTGGTTGATTCCACTTCTAAAATTTTAAATTTTACGTTAAGAATTCAAACCAATTGGAATTATTTAATTTGGTTTGATAATGAATTTTAAACAAATAAAACACTTTGGTTGCGCACTGAAATAGCTACACGTACCTTTTTGTGTTGGAGGAATTTTTGTGATCTTTTATGGGCACCATGAAAATATAATAAAAATATCTTTATAAACCTAAGACATTTATTAAACCCTGGTAAAAATTTCATAATTTATTTCTATGGTTTTCCTATGTAATAAAATACATCTTTTCATGCTAAAATCTGCATGTTATACTCGTTATTGATCGATACGTTCGTTTTAGTCTTAACCGGTGGCTGCCCATTTAGGCACCTTTCGGGGCTGTTTTCATTGAAGTTATTGCTCCATAATCTTCCTAGGTATGTCTTATATATCATAATTTAGTATCGTGAATTTTGGCATTCGTTAGGTTGGTCAATTGTTGATGAAGTGAAAACTAGAAATGGGTTGACTAGTTTGTGAATTGTGATGTCTAGCACGTTGTTTGAGGGAATTAACAACCAATTCGAATGTTGTAGCCTCGGTATGATTGGTTTGCTGTGAAAAAATTATTTTTTTTTTAATTATTGGGGTTGAATTGGTTGTCGGTTACTCAAACGGGTCGGTACAACGAAAATTCACATCTACTGGTAGTTTGTGCGTTATGCTTGCTAATTACCAACCCATCCAACTCGTGTAGTGTCGTGTGGACTTGTTGGCTGAGATTTTATTAATTTTGGTCTACACAGGTCTGAGTTAGTTGTTAAGTGCTAAACGACTCATAAACGCACATATTAGTTCAACTAGCAACTTCCGGGGGTATTTCGGAAATTCTTTATTCCCGGGACTATCTAAGGGTGGTTTTGATAAATATAAGGCCCGGGGAGGTGTTATAATTGAACTTGGTGAGGTCGAGGCTTTAGATAACTCGAACCATGTTAGAACGCCTCGTAGGATAAACGAGTCCTTTCGGTATTGTTAGTAATGATTGTATGTAAACCAACAGGCGTTTTAGTTGTGGGGATACTTAGGGGTTCTCTAGCTCGTGGTGATTTCATGCCTAGTGTCAGGTGAGTTCATGATGCCCCTTTTCACTCTTTTTAAGTTTTGGGTTAGCATACACACCGAACTGATTTTACATGATGAACCGTTTAAACGATATCCCATAGGCTTGTTTGTATTATGGTATGTTTAGGAGGTTAATTATGTATGTATACACATGTGTTACCTTATGGCCCATAGGCTTACTTGTATTATGGTACATCTTGGGATGTTATGTATATATGTATGTTTACACATATGTTACCATATGGGCTTTGATTAGGGATCTTAGTTAGTCATTAGTGACTAAGGATGGCTTACTTGTAGTATGGTATATTTTGGAATACTATATATATACATATGTTTATACATGTGTTATTGTATGGCCAATGATTGGCGATGTTAATTAGTCGTTATCGATTAAGGATGTGTGCGTATGCCTGCTTTGTGTTTGCATACGTTGGATGGAATGTTACGTGTTTGGGTTGTACGTGTGCTCGACCCTAATGTTAATTAGTCGTTATCAACTAAGGATGTTTTGTGTATGCCTACCTTGTGTTTGCATACGTTGGATGAAATGTTACGTGTTTTGGTTGTACGTGTGCTCGACCCTGATGTTATTACTTGGATGTTATGAATAGGGATATAATTATATAGAAATATAAGTATGACTCCTTACCGTTTATTATGGCCTAACCTTTTATATCTCATTTTATATTTAAAATTCTTGGAATGATTTATACATATGTCAATTATTAAAACTTGAACTCACTCTGCTCAAGCTGACTTCGTGTGTATGTTAGTGCGAGTTTTCAGGTTACGAGGAGGATGCTTACCGCTTCGACGTGCTCTACACTACTCTGTCGGTTGAAGGCATAGCTAGTCGGGAAAATTAATAATGAAGACTGTTTATTTTTATGTTATTATGCAACGCATTTGAATTTGGTTTTGGGCATATTTCCCGTTTTTGGGAACTAGTTTGATACTTATGACTTTCCGCTGATTTTATACTCTGAACTGGTTTTAAAATGAAATGAATTGCCTTGGGTTTAAAAATTTTGTTAAGTTTTCTGTATGATTACCAACTGTAGGATTCCCGGGGTTCGGGGTCTTACAAGTTGGTATCAGAGCCATGGTTCGAAGGATCCGAGCATTCCCGAATGTTTGGACTCGAACTGTAAGAGAAAAGACTAGATATGCCAACCGCGAGTAGCTTCACGCCAAGAGGTAACTTTAATTGTTTAGTCATTCTTTTGAGTTTTAAAGTTCCATTATATGATTAATTGTTTAAGTGTTAGATAGAATACTAATGTGGTTAGGGGCAGGGGGTGCTTAGGACGGGCGGGTAAAGTAAACGACTAATTACACTTGATCAACGTTATTAGCAGTTTACCGTTACCTACCATGTTCTAAATACTACTTGTGCTTGACTATGTTAGGGTACTGTCTTTGTAGGGATAGGACATGGCTAATGCTCGTGTCGTTAGCGATACAGTTCCTCTCATTCCTAAAATTCTCCCAGTCATTTCTCATCCTCTCGAACGCTTTGCGCGTAATTGTTTAGCTGAGGCGTAGCATGCTGTCACTCTAAGTTTCCTTTTACTTGATCGCTTCAATCCCTCAATCCTTCGAGAATGTATGTGTAATGGTTTTAGTCAAGTAGTAGCGTGATATCATTTCCCGTACCTTTTTACTTGTTAAACTACAGCCTTTGTTCCTGTTTGTAGGTTTTGTGTATGTAGTGGTTTTGTCTCTTCCGTTTCTTGCGATTAGATGATTAGGAGTTGTCTCGATCTGGCTCATTCCAGTATAGCGGGATTTGGGGACGAATCCCATTTTAAGGAGGGTGGACTTGTAACGCCTGGAAATTCCGTCAATCGGCTCGATCGTTTATAAAAGTTTGTGTAACAGGCGGGGTTTCATCTTTTTAATTAAGGAGCCTTCTAATAAGTTTTAAAAATTCCATTTATCCATCCTCTTTCTCAAGACATCACCTCTTATAATTTGAATGCTAGTTTAGTATGTAACACCCAACATTTTTCGTTTAACGGCAGGAAACGTTTGCAGAATTTATACTATATTCGGGGGTTAATCTTATAACTTGAGGGACCTCCTTGTCATTCTTGGAAGTCAAATTATTTAACATTTGGTTCAAGATATGACCTTTTGCAAGTTGGGGGACCTAGATGTAAATATATTACAACTAAAACCATAACTCTCTCTCATCTCTCTCTCTTGTCCAATCATCAGTTTGTAGCAGCCATAACACCACGTTTTTTCTTCTTTTTCCAGCTATTCCAAGAAGCCAAACTCTAATTCAAGGTTGATTCCATCATAATACAACTCTTTTTCTTCATTAAACCCTTTGTTGATCATGTTAGGGTTGAGTCTTAATTAAAACAGTTGCTGACAGATTCGTACATGTTTATTGTTTGGACTGTAAATCGATGACAATTTATTGTTTTTGATCTATTCTTGTTACCATGGTGTTGTACTTTGAATCTAGTTTCTAGAAAGGTATAATTTGTAATTTTTGGACGAGATTTGAATGGTGTTTAGGATTTTATAAAATTGTGTGTTAAAGCTGATGCAGGGTGACGGATTCTAGTCTGTCTTCCTGAAATCATAACTCCTTTTTGACAAGTCCAAATTGGTTGATTCCACTTCTGAAAGTTTAGATTTTGAGTTAAGAATTCAACCCAATTGGAATCATTTAATTTGGTTTGATAATGAATTTTAAACAAATAAAACACTTTGGCTGCGCATTGAAATAATTGCACGTACATTTCTCTGTTGGAGGAATTTTTATGATCTTTTATGTGCACCATAAAAATATAATAAAAATATCTTTATAAACCTAAGACATTTTTTAAACCCTGGTAAAAAGTTCATAATTTATTTCTATGGTTTTCCTATGTAATAAAATACATCTTTTCATACTAAAATCTGCATGTTATACTCACTATTGATGGATACGTTCGTTTTAGGCTTAATCGTTGGCTGCCCTTTGGTGCACCTTTCGGGGCTGTTTTCATTGAAGTTCTTGCTCCATAATTTTCCTAGGTATGTCTTGTATATCATACTTTAGTATCGTGAATTTTGGCATTCGTTAGGTTGGTCAATTGTTGATGAAGTGAAAACTAGAAATCGGTTGACTAGTTTGTGAATTGTGATGTCTAGCATGTTGTTTGAGGGCATTAACAACCAATTCGAATGTTGTAGCATCGGTATGACTGGTTGGCTGTGAAAAACTATTTTTTAAATTATTGGGGCGGAATTGGTTGTCGGTTACTCAAACGGGTCGGTACAACGCAAATTCGCGTCTATTGGTAGTTTGTGCATTGTGCTTGCGAATTACCGACCCATCCAACTCGTGTAGTGTCGTGTGGACTTGTTGGCTGAGATTTTATTAATTTTGTTCCACATGGGGCTGAGTTAGTTGTTAAGTGCTAAACGACTCATAAACGCGCATATTCGTTCAACTAGCAACTTTCGGGGGTATTTTGGGAATTCTTTATTCCCGAGACTATCTAAGGGTGGTTTTGATAAATATATGGCCTCGGGAGCTGTTATAATTGAACTTGGTGAGGTCGAGGCTTTTCAAGTTTTGAGTAGTGGGGATACTTAGGGGTTCTCTAGCTCGTGGTGATTTCCTGCCTCGTGTCAGGTGAGTTCATGATGCCCTTTTCACTCTTTTCAAGTTTTGGGTTAGCATACACACCGAACTGATTTTACATGATGAACCGTTTAAACGATATCCCATAGGCTTGTTTGTATTATGGTATGTTTAGGAGGTTAATTATGTATGTATACACATGTGTTACCTTATGGCCCATAGGCTTACTTGTATTATGGTACATCTTGGGATGTTATGTATATATGTATGTTTACACATATGTTACCATATGGGCTTTGATTAGGGATCTTAGTTAGTCATTAGTGACTAAGGATGGCTTACTTGTAGTATGGTATATTTTGGAATACTATATATATACGTATGTTTATACATGTGTTATTGTATGGCCAATGATTGGCGATGTTAATTAGTCGTTATCGATTAAGGATGTTTGCGTATGCCTGCTTTGTGTTTGCATACGTTGGATGGAATGTTACGTGTTTGGGTTGTACGTGTGCTCGACCCTAATGTTAATTAGTCGTTATCGACTAAGGATGTTTTGCGTATGCCTACCTTGTGTTTGCATACGTTGGATGAAATGTTACGTGTTTTGGTTGTACGTGTGTTCGACCCTGATGTTTTTACTTGGATGTTATGAATAGGGATATAATTATATAGAAATATAAGTATGACTACTTACCTTTTATTATGGCCTAACCGTTTATATCTCATTTTATATTTAAAATTCTTGGAATGATTTATACATATGTCAATTATTAAAACTTGAACTCACTCTGCTCAAGCTGACTTTGTGTGTATGTTAGTGTGAGTTATCAGGTTACGAGGAAGATGCTTATCACTTGGACGTGCTCGATACTAGTCGGTCGGTTGAAGGCATAGCTAGTCGGGAAAATTAATAATGAAGACTGTTTATTTTTATGTTATTATGCAACGCATTTGAATTTGGTTTTGGGCATATTTCCCGGTTTTTGGGAACTAGTTTGATACTTATGACTTTCCGCTGATTTTATACTCTGAACTGGTTTTAAAATGAAATGAATTGCCTTGGGTTTAAAAATTTTGTTAAGTTTTCTGTATGATTACCAACTTTAGGATTCCCGGGGTTCGAGGTCTTACATAGTAGAATGAGGTAGCTGGCTTGAGGCAGGGCACATGGCAATGAACGGAAGTGGCTGGCATCTGAAGAAAGAAGGATGTTATGTTCTTATGGATATGTTTTATGTTAAGACATTCGTAATGTTTAAGGACAAGAATTGAATTATTTGTAAGAAATGTTTAATGTTTTATATTTCCGTGAAAGCTTTAATTCACTCTGATATTTAGAAGTGTGTTTATGAGTAAATCCAACAGCAATGTAAGGCACCGGGATCGTGGCCTTACAAAATTGTAGAGAGTGAGTGAGCTTTATATAGGCTCAATATTGTTAATACAAGGTCATAGTGAGTTAATTTGCTAGCTAGCCAAGAGGCTAGTCATAAGGCTTGAAATCATGGATTTTGATTAACTAATTAATTATTATGACCAATTAAATGTCTTTGACTCATTTGACAAACAAATAATGATATAATACTTAGGATTAAATTTGTAACATCATATATAATAAAACAACATTATAAACATAAACAACATCATGAACATAAATACAATAACAATACACCATTTTATTAAAAAATGAAGATTCGAAATGTGTCGAAATTTTAAAATAGGTCAGGTTTTCAATTTTTTTTAAAATACGAATGTCACGGGATTCACAACTTTTAGAAATTTTCTCCCGAAATTAAATTAAAAATAATTTTAAACAAACAACTATTGAATGGAGTTGTTAAAAGTTTCAAAAAATTATATATATATATAAGAAAAATAACATCGATAAATAAATAAATTAATAAAACTGATCTTTGAATGACCTGAAAAATGTCACAAATGGGATGTACAGCAAGGGTACTTATGTACAGGATGTACCAGTAGTGTATCCACCGTGCCCTTATCATATTGCATTTGTCACGTTTCCCGAAAGCATTCCAAGTTCCGAGTTATTCCACAAACCGTACTTATTATGCTTTCCATGCGAGGACTTTAATAATTACGTGTTGACCCATAGTTACCTTTATCATCGGATGGTCTACATATTCGGTCCCATTGTGTGGGTTTTAAGATAAATAAATAAAATCTTATATGAAAACATGGAAATCGATCAAGAATAATGAACAATGAGGATCAAAACTATCAAAATATATTAACAAACCCTTGAGGTCAAAGATTACGCGAAAATATTAAGTGAAAATAAATAAATTAAACTATTGAAGTTTAAACAAAATAAACGATGCTATTGGAGTTTAAACGAAATAAACAATGTTATTAAGGTTGAAATGTTATAAATAATGTTATTGAGGTTTAAAACGAAATAAACGAAATTATTGAAGTTAAAAATGAAATAACTGAAACCCTAGAGTAAGACAAAATGATAAACATAATGAATGAAAACATTAAAGTCATGAGTGTCGCAATAAATAAATTGAATATTGAGGATCGAAAATAGCTGGTGATTTGAAATAACAATATATAACCAAGTAAGTCGATACAACGTTGAGTTCAAGAATAAAATACATAAACGACGCCTTTTTTTGTCAAAATATCAAAATAGATTAAGTTCTTGGGGCCAATAATGACATGTTAAACAAGTGAAAATTTCGTATAAAATAAAGTATCAGCATGAATAAAGGTAGCATTAAGATTAAGAATAACAAAGTGAGTAGTTGAAATTGATGAGACATTAAGATTAAGAATAACAAGATGGTTCGATGAAACATTGAGCGGGAAAAGAACCAAACAAATAACCCAAACAATTTATGTAAAGTAAATATAAAATGAACATATGACTTCTACTAGATAGCTATAATCATAGTCCTGGTTATAAATAAAACAAACCGTTTAGAGATAACCGGTAATAAATAACCAAAGGTAGAAATGCGGTTTCTATTAGATAACTATGTACACAACGAAGTTCATAGTCCCAACTTCCACTAAACGATTACGTTCATGGGAAATCGGTTACAGACCGCAAGATTGAGGTAACAAAAGTAAACCAATTCAACAATGTGACTATGTATTATAAATGATCCATGTATTTGTGTGTTTCGTGCTCGAGAGTAAACATGGACGAAAATAGGCCAAAAATCGATAAATAACCAAAGTCAAATACAAATTTCATTGCAACCTTTGAAGAAATTAGATGCATAGGATTATTTTGTTTATATCTAGATAGAATTATAAAAAAAATATACATGAAGAAGAAGATAAAGAAAACAAAATGCAGCTTGTGATGCTTGTCTTCTGGAAGGTAGGTGGGTTTGAGGTATGGAGGCTAAGGGTGAGGGCGGTGCCATGATTTCTTAACTGAAACTCGTTGTCGTTGAACTGGGGGGGGGGTGTGGAAGAAAAATGATTTTTAAGATTTATTTTAATTTGTGAAAATCGGTTGCAAAATGTGATGTTTTTATAATTAAAAGTTGAATTTCTCTATATGGTAAATGAAAGTCCTAAGTTAGTGCTAATGCTAACGAAACTTTATAAATTTTTTTTATGTAAAATAAGGGTTTCCCTTTTGACGGCGTCCTATGAAAACTTTAGAGAGAATCGCCAAATAAAATGACTCGTTTTGATAGAACTGTTATATTGATAATATAATGGTCTCATAGGCTTAGGACTTGTTTGAAACAAAAGATTTACTTTATTTAAAGATTTCATTTAACCTTGGAAAAATATTATATATAATAAGAATAATAATGGTAGCAGTAATAATTATAGTAATAATTGTAATGATGATAATAATAATAATAGTAATGATATAATAATAATAATAATAATAATAATAATAATAATAATAATAAACCATTTGATTTGACTTAAAGTCTTTTTAAATCAACTTGATTAAATACTTGTTAATTAGCTGTTTTAAAATAATCGAGGATTGGAATTATAAGTGTAAGGTGTTCATAAAGAAAACAAATCCGGAGAAACATGCATGGTTTTAAAAAAAAAAATAGGTATGCTTGACAAGTATGAAGGGACTAAGTATTGGTACAAGGCTACGAGTGAACTTCAAGTGACCAGGGAATGTGGTTTTGGGTATTGCATGACAGAAACAAGTTAGGCCTTCATAAGCATAGTTGTTGTGTTTGGGTCACTACAATGGTAGTAGGCTCGCAACATGAGAATATGGTAAACATAAGGTGTGTTAAATTGTTGAGTAATGGGTCGTGGGAAGCATTTTGATATTTTAAGGGAATTGAGTGGTGACGCATAAATGATTTATACAAAGGTTATATTTTCGTATAGGGATATTTGGTCGGGTTGGCTATGGGTATCTTGGGTTTGTGTAGGGTTTTAGATTGGTAAGTGCATAGATTTGGTGTTTGGTTGGTGTTGATGAGTTTTGATGCATTTGGTCATCATGGTCGGGATAACGACGGCCTATTATTTGAAAATATTGGTTGTCACTTTGGGGTTGAGTTTCAAGGGAGACGTCTAGGAAAACGAGAAGAAATGCTGCGAAGCAGAAATTATTCGTGCGACATGGGATACAAATATTTAAAATTCGAATTACCAACCAAAAGAAAAACTACATGAAACATTTTTTAAATCAGAGTTATTCTATATAAATCATAAAAATAAATAAATAAATAAAATCGCATGAACCAACATTTGAATTCGAGATTGAAATGTCCATGACCCACCATGGGGTTTTGCATTTCAATAAGAATTTCATAAATAGCCAAATGAAAACAATATCAAATTTGAAATTAAAATATCCATGAACCACCATGGATTTACGTATCCCAATACAAACTTACTATAAACACTGAAATTGAATTGAAAATCGAGTGCTCGTGTATCACCATGACTTTTCGAATTTTCAATTAAACCAAAATAATAATTGAATGTCTGAATAAAGAAAATGTATTGAAACTCGACTATTCATGTATTACCATGACTTTTCGAATTTCTAATTAAAACCATAATAATAAATGAATATATAACTAGAAAAACGAATTGAAAGCTCAACTATTCATGTATCACTGTGACTTTTTAAATTTTCAATTAAAATCATTATAATAAATGAATATATAAATAAAGAAAATGAATTGAAACTCCACTATTGAAAAATAAATATATAACTATAATAATAAATAAATATATAACTAAAAATACGAATTGAAAACTCGACTAGGTATTTTGTTAACGTCATATAATAACTAGAAAATAATTAGGTATTTTGTATTTAATTGGTGTGACATTTTACATACAAAAATGCACACTTTAACCGATGAGAATACATTCTTGAATGTCACCAAACCAAATAAGAAAATAAATAAATTAAACATGTTTAAAATGATTATATTTGATTTGTTATATGCTTAACATATGTTACTTGGTTTAGTTTGAGAATCGTTTGCTTAAAAAATCAAAAGTTCGACTTTTTAACGCAAAACCGACAAAGTTTTAGAAACTGTTTTAAAACAGCACCTAAAACAAAAATTTGGATATACATTATATAAGATATAGAAATATATATATATATATATGTGTGTGTGTGTGTGTGTAGGGGAAGTATAGAATGAAAACCCATTTGAGTTGTGAAAACCCATAAAAACCCTATGTAACATCGTTTTTTTTGTTTTTTTTATTTTGCACATGTAATATATGTTGTTATATTTAATACAAAACATCGAAAAATAAATAAAAATGTTTTGCTATTTTTTAACATTTTTTTACTAATTTTTATATATGTTTTTAGAAGAGAGAAAAAGTTATATTTATGTTTACATTTTTATTAACTTTGATTGTGGACCACAAGATTCAAACTTTAATTAAAAACATGAGGTTGAGAATGAGTTTCTAAAGTTTTCACAACTAAAGTGGGTTTTTATTTTAACCTAACCCTATATATATATATATATATATATAGTAAGGCCACGTTGATAAAACTTGATCTTAAATGACTCATGTCACGAAAGATGATGCCGAAACCATTAAAAATTACCGTTTTTATGTAATTTTTAATGAAACCGAAAATGAAAATATTTTTTTAAACTAAATCATAAAATGTACATATTTTAACTTTAAAAAGTGTTTCTTAAATAAAATAATAAAGTTTTACACAAAAATGTTAAATCGATATGACATTAGACACGAAACCTGAAAGCTAGTTTTAAAAATACTTAGTTCACAAATTTTTGAATAAAATAAAATTTTTCAGAAATAAAGTTTATTGAAAAACTTAAGTTCGATAAAAATAATTAAGATTTATGAATATAACTATCTTATCAAATCTATATATATATATATACTATTAAAAAAAATACAATCTATCCAATTTATATTGGTTGATTTTACTACTTTCTAAAAATAACTAGGATTCTTAAAATTTCTTTACAATTTAATAATTCAAAATTAAATTAATAATTTACTTTGAAAAGCACTTCTTTACCTGCACTTTAATTATTTTCCATGTATACTTTATCTATCCTCTAAATAGTTGAAATTTCGTTTCGAAAAACATTAATGTAAACAAAATTCATAACATTTTATAAGCTCCATCATGTTCTAAATGTAATACGCTTATTTAAACATTAATTCGTTTTGAATCATATGTTTTGTGCTAATCCACTAGGTTCATCAAAACAATCCTAATATCTAGGTACGTGAAGTTGTTCAATTCAGTTTGTGGTATATTCTTTAAGGAAACTTTTAAAGATTTATGATTTGTTTATAATTTTGTAAATTATAAGTGTAAATAAAATTGATCTTTACTTAATGTAATACGCTACTTTTCTATTTTTATAAGTTATCACTTATATAATTTAAATGGTTTAACCAATGTAAGTAGAAAAAAAATTACTTAAGGTCTTAATGATAGATATAATGGTTCCTTGAGTCTTTCAACGTGGCCACCATGTTTTGAGTAAAAATGTCAATTTCAACCCGTTTTACTAATGAACGGCCGATTTTGGTAACATATTGATGGGCCAAAATAAAATATCTATTACTATTATTGTTTTAAATCCGCCAAAATTGGCTAATTCAATTTTAGGTTGGGTTGGATCATGTAGGTTACTTCGGTTATGAGCTTGCTTTGGTTTCACGTACACTTGCCAAAATCAAAATCGTCTCATTCATAAGTAAATCAATTAAAAAACAAAATTATTATCTTATGTTCGGTATAAGAAACGAGGCCTTTCGTGATAGACTAGGGGTAGCTAGTATATCAGATAAAATAAGAGATGGCAGATTGAGATGGTTTGAACATGTAAAAAGAAGACAACAAACGGCTCCCGTTAGATCAGTGGAATCTATCATTGTAGAGGGGAGAAGGGGTAGAGGTAGACCCAAATTGACTTGGGACGAGAGAATTAGGTATGATTTGCTAGATTTGCATCTCTATGAGGACATGGTTTAGGATAGGACTTCCTGGAGACGTAGAATTAAGGTTAAGGACCCGTAGAAGGAGGGGTTATTTCTTGTTATAACTTTGTATTATATTATTTTCAATATTAGTATTTTCATTTTATATTTATGGTTATTATTATTATTATTATTATTATTATTATTATTATTATTATTATTATTATTTAGTCTACCTATTATAGATGTTGCTCAAATGTTACCACTAGTTTATTGTTCCTAGTATAGTATTTATATACTACTATTCTCTTTTATTTTTTATTTCTTATTATTATTATTATTTTTTTTTTATTTTTTTACCTACTTATTTTTGAGTTGGGGGTCTCACTGGAAGCAACATCTCTATTCATAGGGATAGAGGTAAGGTCTGTCTACATCCCATCATCCCCAGACCCTACAAATAACGCTAGTTATTTGTGGGATATGCTGGGTATGATTGTTGTTTTTTATTATCTTATGTTCGGTCTTTTTTTTTTCAGCATGGTTTTATAACATGGTCTTAGGTTAATCACTTGCGATAACGTCAACATAGAGTTTCGGGGAATTCGACTATTATTTTAATAGAAATATCAAAGTATTAGGTTACAGTTTTGTTGTAGGTGACAGTCTTTACCCGTCCATATTGCATTTTAACGCTTGATGCCGAAATTCAACTTTGGTTGTTTTGTCAGCCTGTAATAAATAAAAGTATAGCATAAGGTGTAAAAATGCCACAAAACTAAATCCAACTAAATTATTATGTTTATTTAAGTGAATGTGATGAATACTAACTATTATTACAATTTAAAGTATATTGTTTAGATATTTATATTGAAGTTATGAATTTTCATAAATATATTATTTTCTACAAATTTTAACACCGCGTTAGTTTACTTTCCTCGGTACAATTGACAGCATTTTTTGGGTCCATTATAAATACTTAGGCAATTCGCCTAAATCCAATTAAATCATAATTTCATCAAGTACATGTGCCTTTGCTTATTAACCAATTTCTAAAAGTTCCGATAAGTGTTCCAGTCGGTGGAGCGACTGAAAATTTTCAAAGGTTTTTCCTGAAAATTCACTTTGATTCTCTATCAACCAATAATGTGGGATCATTAACATGCTTAAAGATAACCTTTTTGTCCAGACTAGTCCGCAATCGAGTAAATAGCTCTACGAACGAATGGATTGGATCGAGTTGGAAAATGACGCTTTACGCCCAATCATTGTGGATAACGCTTGCATCCTCTGTATCACCGCGTCCCCTTCGTGTAATTCTTCTGAATTTCTAATATTTATGTACTTGCTCATAATCATGGTTTAAATAGATTGATTTTGTTGGAATTTATATAACGTGTACGTATTATTCGACATGATGCTTCGTAAGGATGGCTGACATGATAAGTTTCAGTTATCTTTTTAACAATATAATTTCTTACGTTAAGTCCTTAAGTTCTATATTATGGGGTTGTTTGGGATTCCTTATTTCTACCTCCTTATGACTTATGAAAAAGTCATAAGTTACAACCTTGTGACTTATGAAACTTGTTCTCTCATATAAGTAAACTCAAACATCTTTTTAACATTTTAATAAGTTATAAGTCAATATTACAATATTTATTACAATATTTATAAGTCAATCTTTTGATATTGAACAAACTCAAAAATCTTTTTAACTTTTAGTTCTATGTGTTTGGAGTATTTATTAAAATACTTATTTGTGAAATATATATGTTTTTATAGGTTTTTTAATGTTTCAATGATTTTGCATTACATTTATTTGTTTATTTAAGTTACGTATGTAATAAATATCATGTTGTAAGCCCAAAAAATATACTACAGATTATCTTGTCACTTAAAATTATATATGTTTGTTAGACGATTTCTAAATTTCCACCCTGTGTCGTACACGGGTCAATAGCCTAGTAAATAATAATTACCATAATCTATATGTGCATCAGTGAGTATTAAGTGTAATTTATGTACACATAACTAGATAATAAAGCGTAGGAATGTTAAAAGATTAGTTACAATATAATAATAATAAAATGATAAAAGAAACGCTTTCACATAAATAACATGTCTGTATGAAATGCTTGAATTAAGTTAAAAACAACATGAAACATATATACTGTTTAGATCATTAAAAACGCATGCCTTATGAATACGACAAGAGTCGATCAAACATTAACGGATTATTTGCAGAGGTGAGTTTTTCACAAACTCTTAAATAATTTTTAAATGTTTAAAATGTTTTAAGGAAAGAACAAATTTCTCAAAGGTGTTTATTTAACAAACACGGCATTGAAATGAGTTAAGTTAGGATGGCGATTCGCCTAGCAGAACGTCTAGTAGCCATTATAATAATTAACCTTTTTAGGATATAGATGTATTGATAGATCTATCAGGGTGACACCATTTCCATCAACCAGTCGTGCTGGTTAAAAAGGTGGTAATTAGTTAATTACTTTGGTTTTGGTATGAGTTGATTATGGGCTTAATTGTCATGCATGTGTCATATTTTTTTGCAAAATTATGACTATCACAAGTTGTTTAATAAATAAAATGCTCTATGTTTCCACTTGTAGAAAAGAACGAAATAATGAATTGAAATGGACCTTCGTGAAAAGTTAAAGGGGCTTTTATGTAAATATATTATTAAAGGAAACGCTTTGATTTTAAATATTTGTTTTATAAATTTGAGGTCTCGACAACCTTTGTGTTAACGTATTTTAAACGTGCTAAGTGAACCATGTGGGAAAAAGCGTATGTCGTGTTTTGAACCTGAAATGTCATACAAATGTTTTTTTTAATAAAGAGTTAAGTGTCATTTTAGTATCTGTGGCTTGTTTAATTACGCTACTTTAGTTTCGTTTTTGAATTTATTGCAAATGGCTACCTCACTTTTCTAAAACTTGCAATTTTAGTAATTTTTTTCTAACCCTTTCTATTTTGTTCGTTAAGTTAGGGGCATATTAGTAATTTTGATTATTTTATTTATTTTCTCTTTTGAGCTAAGCGCCATTTTCATACATGTGGTTTATTTAATTACGCAACTTTAGTACATTTTTTTGAATTTATTGCAACTGAATACTTTGATTTGTTTTGGATAGATAAACAAACCAAAAGAGACATTACATATTATATATTATCATAAAAAGATCATCTCTAACCCTAAATGAACAGATAACCCCCCCCCCCCCCCCCCCCCCGCGCTTAGTGATCCTTCAAACCCAAACCATTGTTCATCTTCAAGTTCAATGAATTACGATATGGTGTTTTGCCCATAAGATTCATCAACCGTCATTCATCTACAAGTTCAATTGATGCTATACTAAGATGTGCGAAGTTGTGTGATTGCTATTTGGCTTGATCCTCCAATGTGTTAAAAAACTACTGTTATCATACCCGAACTTAAAAAAAAATTCATCACACATAAAGAAATAGCAAGAAAAATGGCTAAGATAAACTCGGGTCTTGAGCTACTAAAAGTAAATTGGCAATTAAGAACAAAAGGATTAAAAATATGTTATAAATTTCATAGATGCTTTTCATCTTCTATCATATATTTTAGTTATCTTTTAATTGTAATATGCAATGTTTCTTTTTGTTTGTTTATCTATCCAAAACTAATCAAAGTACCCGTTTGCAATAAATTCAAAAAAAAATGTACTAAAGTTGCATAATTGAATACACCATAGTCATTAATATGACACTTAGCTCAAAAAAGAAAATAAATAAAATAATCAAAATTACCAACCTGCCCCTAACTTAACGGAAAAAATATACGAGTTTAGAAAAAGTACTAAAATTGCAACTTTTAGAAAGGTGAGGTAGCAATTTGCGGTAAATTTAAAAACGATACTAAAGTTGCGTAATTAGACAAACCACAGGTACTAAAATGACACTTAACCCTTTATTAAATTATGTACTTGTAAACACATGAATAATGTTTTATATATTTTAGATAAATGTCCAACTTTTGTAAGTATTTGTGTTCAAATACTATTGGCTAAACAAAATCCGTTACCATCATGTTTAATCAAATTAAGTCTCCCGCTGCTTAATTAACGATTTTGAGGTGTAACATTTGGGGTAATCCAAATATTGTTACAAAAACCAAAGAGAAATAAAAATTGAAGTGGAGAACATTTGTGTAATCCGTCTTAAGTGGCTAACTACTAATATTCATTATAAATATTCTATGCCATTTCCCTTTTCTCCCTGGCTAATTGTTATTCAAATTTTCCTTCGTTTTTGATGTGCATATCATACTGTATTATGGCTTATCGTATCCTTGAATTTAAAATTAAATATATCTATGTAATCCTTGAAACGTAATTTTAGAAAAACAGTCTTAAACGTTTTTACTAATAACCGGCCACTAATTCCGGTTTCTAGCTGGTTACTTCGATTGCGGGTGATATAGATCCAATCCAATGCTAGAACCCATTTACTTTAAACGTCAGATTATATTTGCAGAACATATCCAGTACTGTGTAGTAGTACCATTCTAATAATAATAGCCGCGTTAATGAAAACCAAACTCTTTCGATGCTCCAATCCAACGTCAGAACGTACCTATTCAAAATCGGGTTATACATGTGGGACATACATATGCGATCTAGTGTAGCAGAATTCACTACTTTTTCTAGATCCTAGTTGTTAACTAACATTGCTTGCTCACAAGTTAAAACATTTTTATTCATCATATTTCATTAGATTCGGGATGTGATATATGATATGGACAATTCCCTCATAATATTGTGCATCACCCGCTGCATAAACCGAAAGTCCAAAACCATAATGTATAATGTCAAATGGTTTGAAAGATCGAAAATGGTTTTCAAGGATGCTCATGCACCATGCCAGCCGGGTGGAATATACACAAAGGGAAAAAGAAGACATATATAATCAAAGTAATTTGAGAAATGGTGGCACCTAAGAAAGTTAAAGAAAGAGCTTTTGTTGTGCTTATTAGTTAATTATGTTAGTGTTACACCAAACACGCTTTCTCTAGTATTAGGTTTGATTCAAACGAACATTATATCGCTTTTCAATAGTCCGTAGACTAGCTTTGTACTACCCAAATGCAGGCTAGAAAGGAAAGATTCTCTTGTTAAAATAATTTATTTTCCCTGTCCACTAATGCTTGCATCTTGGAAAGCTAAATAAGAAAGCACAATCACTGATTAATAACCAAAGCGAACAAGACAAGATGGAAAAGAACAAGATCCACACTTTTCGCTGAAGTTGGGGGGCTGGTTTGACTCCATAAAATCGATGAGAGTAAGCGTATACAGTTATTGCCGAATGGTGTTAGCATGAAACCTTAAGTGGTTATAACTTATATGTTAGGCAATTGAGCTATGTAACCCATTCTATATTTCAGCTGCTTCAGATTGCTTGATATATAGAACAGTTTTTACAACTCGTGTTTGTTTTACCGTGATTAGTGACTAGGTCTGAAATGCTGATTGTGTTTATCGAAATAAATATTTCAGTTACAGGATAAAAAATTGTTTAAATCTCTAGTTAATATGTAGGTAATTGCTATGACGCACTAAATGCTTTGTTTATGAGTAAATAAATAGAGGTTCATATGTCTAAATGTGTCTCTTATTTGAGCTTTGTCTAAACGTATGCTAGAATGTATTTATCTTTTTTGGCTTTCGTCCTATGTCAGACCATCTTTATCTTAGAGGTGGTGAAACTTTTGTCATATTGGTCTTGCAAAGCAATTTTAACATGTCGCGCTAGCTGTTTGCCTCTTTAGGACTTTAGCATGGCTGCATTGAAATGTGACTGAAGAAGCGTGGATCGACTCACTGGTAGACGATCTACTTTCCTCAGGTGTGATTATGCAATTTCACCGATGGTTTTCTTGGATCTGGGTTCTTCCACCTACAAAATGAACAGCACCGTCAACTTACCCCTCAGAAAGGGACAGATGGGTCATCTTTGGGGTAACCCTCCGGTGTGAGAATAAGTATTTGTGGAGAAGGTAATAATATGTGAGAGTAAGGAATTCTGGAGAGTATTGCTTAATAGCTGAATACTCTATAATTTGATGTGATTGTATGTTACTGGCTGTAACTGTCTGTTTCAATGTGATTGAATGTGATTGAATGTCAATGAATGAGTATGAATGCGTGTCCCTCCTTGTGGAGTTGATGCTGTATTTATAGTGCTAGGGTTTCCACTGATTGGGCTCAGCCTTGTTGGCCTCCTCCAATTGCTCTGCGCCACGTGTCCTCTGGGACACCTGGTGCTTTCTCATTGGTTGTAATCACGTGGTAGCACACGTGTCATGCTGAGTTGTCCACCTTTCATTTGGCAGCTGTCAACATCAGCATATTCTTATTCCTTAAAAAGATACCTTCTGGAAGGTTGTCTGACGTGCACAATCAGGGTTGCCCTAATCCTGATTTGGATAAGGACGAGGTTGATTATGTGCATGTGTGATATGCGCCAATCCTGAGGATGCGCGAGGTCTTCTCTTTATTCTCACGCGCAGATGTGATATGCGCCGCGCGCTGATGCGCCACGCGCATATGTGATATGCGTGAGCATATGTGTGCCTGGGCATATGATGCCTGAGCATGTGTGGTGCCTGGGCATATGATGCCTGAGCATGTGTGGTGCCTGGGCATATGATGCCTGAGCATATGTGATATGCGCCATGCGCGTAGGTTTTGGCTTAGTGCCTTCATAATGTCTTGATTTCAAGCTTCTTGTCTTTATCTTGTGGGTTGACCCGCCTTGCTCCGTGTTGAGGCGGGTACATACCTCTTCAAGCCCCCCCAGTCTAATGTGTGTCTTGTCTCGCGCGAGCGAGGTAAGATAGATGTTAGACTAAATAGTTTGCTCTTTTGGTAGGGGTTTTGTCTTTTTCTTCTTATTATTCATCGTTGCGCGAAGTTCTATCCTTTTAGTTGAAAACGAATCGTCCCTATACGTCATGGAGACGTGTCAGACCTTTCGTGTGCTCGAGGTGCTACAGTTGCCTTTCGTGTCCCTTCACAGAGTGTCAGGAACACGTGTCGCGCTCGCATTGGTCATTCCTGCGAGTGGCGGCGCGTGAACTCTGGCAACAGCTGTATTATTTCTTTTCGTGTCCCCTCACACAGTGTGATTGACACGTGTCGCGCTTCCGTTGGCTTACACCTGCGAGTGGGGGCGCGTGAAGTCCGTTCAGCACCAAAATTTCTCTCTCCTGGGCCTATAAAAGCCAGCCCTTAGAGTTTTTTTATCCTTCATCTTCTTGTTTATTCTTCTGAGCTTTTCTTTGTTCTGCTTCCCAAATATCTGTTGTTCAGAAGCATCGTTTGTTCTTTGTCACCGTTGTATGTCTGATAGCTCAGACAACACAATCACCCCCATCCATTGCCGTAGAAAATCGTTAGTAATGTCTACATTGAAGAAGACCGGCAAGGGGAAGAAGGCTGCTGAGGGCTCATCGGAGGAGGTAAGGAGGACCAAGGCGGTGAAGAGGTGGAATGAAATCCCCTGCAAATTGAGGCAGGCTGATCTTGACAGCCTTATCGCCTCTCAGGGTTTTCCCACCCTGTTTGGCTGCATGTTGCCTGTGGCCGGGCAAACGGCGGCGGACCCGCCTACCGGCTATATATCCCTATATAGCCATTTTTTCACCCACTGCAACCTTCGTCTCCCGATGACAAGGTTTGTGGGTGCACTGCTCCAGTTCTATGGGATTCATATATCCCAAGTCCATCCGTTTGGACTTGTGCGCATGACTCACTTTGAGTTCATGTGCAAATCCCAGCGCGATGAGCCCACCCCTCGGCGCTTTCAGTTTTTTTACAAGCCCAAGATCCAAGACAGTTGGTTCTCTTTTATTCCTCGCAGTCAGAAGGTGAAGTGCTCCACTGTTTCATTCAAGAGCCTTCATGACTTGTCTGAGAGGTTCTTTTACATAAGGGCTGGTGTGATCCCCATCCGCATGACCATGCGCACGATTTCTTCTGCGCCTGCGGATGTGGGTGTCCTCAAGAACCCAACTGGCGCCTGGGTTAATAAGCTGACCGCTGAACCATCCCCCGCCAAGAACATTTGTGAGGAGGCGCTGGTGGGGGTTGGTATGAGCAAGAGGTGGGCGGACAGCGCGCTTGAGCCCGTTATCCAAGTCGACGGGTTATGTAAGTTTTATCTCATTGCTTTACTTCTGCGCGAATATAATTCTTTTTGCTGAACTCATTTGACTTGTTTTGTGCAGTCACCAAGGAGTATATCCATGCTGCCTATGATGAGCACATGGGGGGTGGCTCTGTCGCGCTTGGCGCTGGGGAGGTTGGTTTCCCTGATCGCTTTGATGACATGTTCATCCCTGTTGATCTGGGATTTGTCTTCGACAGCGATGCGCCTGGTAAGCCTTTGTACTTATGCGTTTTCCTTTATAATACTAAATTTTGCTAACACTTCTGTTGCGTGTATTGTAGATGCGCTGGAGAACTACGAGCTGGAGCTCGCGGGAGAGGAGGAGGAGGAGGAGGCGCCCCAACTAAAGGGTAAAGCTAAGGTGAAAACTGGCGCAGGGGCCAGTAAGAAACAGAAGAAAGATGTTGCCCCTGTTGTTCAGGATCCTCCTACTCGGGCGGGAGGATTTGGGAAAACCCAGGAGTTTACCACCAAGGTTTCCTTGTCTTCCCTGCCTCAAAAAGTGGGCAGACCTCCTGTCCACCTGAGGCATGGTGCCACTACCTCCTCCCTTCGCGCGGCGGAAACGCCCGCGACAGGTAAACTTTGCTTATCCCTTATGGTTCTATGAGCGCGATCCTTATAGGATTACTAATGAATCTTGTCTTACTCAAATGTTTGTAGAGCCGGCGACAGCGCAACAAGATGTCGAGGCTGCGCCGGAGGTCGCTTCGAAGTCCCCCGTTTTACCCTCAAAGAAGGGTAGAATGGACTTCATGGCGATGTTTGCTGCACGAACGGAGTTGCGCCAAGGTACGTATTGCGCTCTTATTTTCTGACTCTTTTAGATCAAGTCCTGAACCATTTCTTGTTGATTTTTTCATAGAAGCCGTAGCTGGTGCACAAGCTTCTGGCGGCACTCCTGGCGCCGTTCCCAGTGCCGTTGGCTCTGCTCCTGCTCCTGCAAGCGATGAATCTCCCCTCATCGGCATTACTAAGGAGCAGGAGGCCGTTTTGCGCGCCGACTTGGCGGCGTCGAGACCTTCCTCACCTCCTCCTGCGCACAACCCTCCTCGCGAGACCGATTTTGATTCTAGGTCGCAGGAGAAGAGGCCTATTTCAGAGGAGGATGAGGAGGTTCATGCTGAAGACTCCGATGGCGCCCGCGCCAGCCCTGCAGCGCCACGAGGTTTCGCGGCGGAGCCTTCTCGTAGGGCTGGCGATGACTTTTCTGCTTCATCCCCGCAGGTATAGGTTATTTTTTGTTCCGCTGCGCGGACTTCCATCTTATTTTTTTTTTTTTGATAACTTAGATAATTACTTTGCTTTTGCAGGAATCCGATCACATTTACCGCCCGAGATGGAATATAACTGAAGACAGCACCTTTCAGTCCATGGGTGTGTGTGCGGAATTCTGGGCTCATGCTGTGCCTTCAACTGAAAGGAGGTTCCAGGAGGACCGCGCTCGCGACGACCTGCTCAACGACCATATGTTTGCTGGGTCAGCCTTCTTTGTTGCCTCCCAAGAGCTTCGCTCTGATTACGTAAAGGTACGTGATGCTCTTGCGGAAGCCAAGCAAGAGGCTAAGGTGTCTGCTTGGCATCTTTCTGATGCTCGCGAGAGAGCTGAGAAGCTCCAAGCCGAGCTCAGTGAGAACAGAGCCAGCGCCAACAGCGCCTTCGTGAAGCGCGGTCATGAGCTTCAGGCTGCGCGGGAGAAGTTGCAGGCAGCGGAGGCGGACGCGGCCAAATACTCGCGCCAAGCGCGCGAGTTGGAGCTTGAGGCGGAGGCGCGTGACCAAGCTCTTGTCCAGTCCATAACTGAAAAATCATCACTGGAGAGTGAGGTTGCGCGCCTGAAGAGGGAGCTGGCGGCCGCGCAGGCCGATAAAGATGAAGCCCTGGCGACGGCAGCGTCTAGCCAGGAAGCACTTGATGCTGCGCGGGTGGAAAAAGAAGAAATCTTGGCGGCAGCAGCGTCCGACAAAGAGGAGCTAACAAAGACTAAGGAAACTGTTGAGTTATTAAACTCTCAGGTTCCTGCCCTCGAGACGTCTGTTGCTGGCCTCGCGCAGGATCGCCAATGGCTGATCTCACAGGGCATGACTCGTTGCGCTTACGCGATGAAATACTCAAACGAGTTTCAGGCCCTGGTGATGGATTGCAACGCTGCCGCGCGCTTGGTGGGCCGAGCTGAAGGGTTCACGGATGGTTATGAATATGGCATGTTGAAGAAGAACCCATCCGAGTACCCTTATCAGAGCAACGCTGCCTGCGCGGAAATGACCGCGATGGGGGAGAAGTACATGAACACTCCCATTCCCATCCTTGCGCAGGTATTTTAACCTTAATGAGATTGCCTTGACTTATTTTCTAAGTCTTTTTGTACTCATATTTTTGCTTATGATTTGCAGATATCCGCGCTTGCTGACCAGCCCGACCTCGGCGCGCTAAAGAAATTACTTGACGAGTGCGAAGGGGCTGGCGGCGACAATGGCGCGGAGAATGCTGGCGTTGCTAGCGGCTCTGGCGTGGCCAAAGGATCCGCTCCTGACACTGTCATGGTAGAAGACTCCATTCAAGATGAAGAACTTGACTATGGTCAGTTTGGAGATGAAGAGGAGCAGGCTGCGCCAGATGCCGAGGGCGATGATGAGGATGATGAAGAGTCTAATGTCAACGTGGAGACTTGAGAAGCCCTTCGTGTTTTTATTTTTATTTGTAATTTGTATCTCATCTTGTAAACTTGTAAATTTCAATGCTTCTGAATGAAATTCTGTTTTTCCCTTCTTCGCATCTTGCGCATTCCCATTCATCTCTTTATATCGCATGTTTGCTTGTTGAATATAAGATATGCTTGCACGTTGAATAAGAACAAGGTTGTAAGGAATTTATTATACTTAATCCTTGTCATATTGTAAGTGATATTTCCATATCTTGATTATGTTGACACGCGCCTTGGCGTTTTCATTATTCCTCTTTTGCGCTTCGTTTTCGCGCATGGAATTATGAAATTTTTAGCCTTTACGTGTCAATATGTGTTACTCAGATATCCATTACATTTTCATGCGCGACCTCGACCTGAGACCTTAACAACTATGTTTTGGCATTTGCTTTGCCTTAGTTGTGTTTAGATATTTTTATGGTCAGGGTGCGCAGTATGTAGGTTGGATGTTGTGAGTGATTTGAGCTAAGGCTCACATTATTGGGCTAAGGCCCTGACGTTTTAGAGTTAAGACTCTTTAACGCGTTTGCGCATGTATGTTTTACTTCGTTTTATTTTGTTTTGATGTCAATACAATGTTGTCATATTGCTCAAAATTAATAAAGGGAAGTGTGAAACATGTATGCAAAAGGTAGTAGAATTGGGCTAAGGCCCTGACGTTTTAGAGTTAAAACTCGCTAACGCGTTTGAGCTTGAAGCTCGCGCATGTATGTTTTACTTCGTTTTTATTTCGTTTTGATGTCAATACAATGTTGTCATATTGCTCAAAACTAATAAAGGGAAGTGTGAAACATGTATGCAAAAGGTAATAGAATCCACATTAAGAGAAGATAGCGCGTATCATTATTCATAATGGCTTAAAAGGCCTTGATTACAAACTTGATATTTTTTACATGAAACATTTTCTAAGCTGTGCTGCGTTCCATGCGCGCGGGATCTTCTTTCCATTCAAATCTTTTAAAGCATATGCGCCTTTCCCCAATTCTTCTGAGATTTGATAAGGTCCCTCCCAGTTGGGGGACATTTTTCCCGGGGGTATCGCGCGGCTAGCTTCATTATTTCGAAGGACAAAATCATTTTTCTTGAAGTGGCATTCTTTCACACGCTGGTTGTAATATTTTTCCAGTTTTTTCTTGTACTTGGCTTCACTGATAATAGCTGCCTCTCTGCGCCCTTCAAGTAAGTTGAGATCCAATCTTTTTTCTCGCTCGTTATCAATTTTGCTAATCATGAGCACTCTATGGGATGGGCATCCAATTTCCGCTGGAATCATTGCCTCTGTTCCATAGGTTAGGCTGAACGGGGATTCGCCATTGCTGGTTTTGCTTAATGTCCTGTGTGCCCACAGGACATTAGGTAGCTCTTCGACCCAAGAATGGGATTCTCCCTCCAACCTTTTCTTCAGCCCATTTAACAAGCTTTGGTTCGCGCGTTCCACTTGTCCATTCCCCTGAGGGTGATAAACTGAAGTGAAAATTTGGTTGATGCGCAATTCCTTGAGCCAGCTGGATATCTTCTTATCAGTGAATTGTTTGCCATTATCGCTCACAATTTCCATGGGCAAGCCAAAACGGCATATGATGTGGCTCCAGATAAACTGCTTCATCGCTTCGGCTGTTATTTTTGCTAGTGGCTTGGCTTCAACCCATTTTGTGAAATAGTCTACTGCCACTACCAAAAATTTTACTCGCCCAGGCGCTTGCGGTAGGGGACCCACAATGTCGATTGCCCATTTGTGGAAAGGCCATGCGGAGGTCACCGGAATCAAGTTGTTCTTTGGCAGCATGGTGTTTGGCGCATAGCTCTGACATGCTTTGCATTTTTGGATCTCTTTTAGAGCGTCCAAGTACATGCCAGGCCAATAGTAACCTGCGCTCATTGCCTTGGCAACCACCATGCGCGGGCCAGCATGTATTCCACAGATTCCTTCATGTATCTCTCTGATCACATAGCTTGCTTCCTCAGCATCTAGGCATTTCATGAGCGGCCCAAGATAAGAGCGTCGATATAATGTACTATCAAGCAGTTCATAGTTCTGTGCCTTTTGTCTTATCTTCCTCGCTTGTGCGCGATCATCTGGTACCTTTCCCTCCTTCAAGAATTCCATTATTGGAGTTATCCATGATGAAGGGGTTGTATGAGTTACCAGGACAGACTTCGCTACCACCGACGGGTTGCTCATTACTTCTACCCTGACATCTTTGCCAAAGTGATCAAAACTGGTTGATGCCATCTTACTCAGCGCGTCTGCAGATTTGTTTTCACTGCGCGGAATATGAATGATTCTGAAGCTGTCAAATTGCTCGATGAGCTTTTTCGCCTGCTCTAAATATAGAGGCATGGTGTTCTCCTTGGCATCATAAAGGCCATTGACCTGTGCTGCTACCAAGTATGAGTCAACATGGGCCTCTAGCTTTTTAACCCCGAATTTGTGCGCGATGCGCAGGCCAGCCAGCAGGGCTTCATACTCAGCCTCATTGTTGGTGCTTTTGAAGTCCAACCTGATGGCGTAAGTATATTCATGATTCTCTGGATCCACCAGCTTGAGGCCTGCGCCAGACCCTTCGTTGTTTGAAGCTCTGTCAGTGAACAATCTCCAAACACTTTCTTCATCGCTGGCTCGCGGAGGGTCTACCTCGCGCTGAGCCTCTTCAATTTTTCCTTCGGGGACCTCGGCAATGAAATCAGCCAAGATTTGTCCCTTTATTGCTGGACGGGGCTTATAGGAGATCGTGTGCTCTCCTAATTCCAGCGCCCACTTTGTCAGCCTTCCCGAGAGCGCGGGGCGCCGTAAAACTTGCTGGATGTTGTAACCAGTCAGAACTTCAATGGGATGACCATTGAAATATCTATGAAGCTTGCGCGACGCGTGTGTTAGTGATAAAACTAACTTTTCCATGATGGAGTAGCGCGTCTCAGGATCTGTCAGCACCCGACTCACATAGTATATTGGCGTTTGGATTCCCTTGCGATCCACCAATAATACTGCGCCGATGGTGCGCTCTCCTGCTGATAGATATAATGTCAATGTTTCACCAGGAAGTGGAGCTGTGAGCGCGGGCAGATTTATCAAACATTCTTTTATCTCACTGAAAGCTTGCTCGGCCTCAGGAGTCCATTTGAACTGACTTTTCTTTAAGCAGTTTCTCAATGTATTGACAAATGGGGTAGATTTGGTTGCATGGTTCGCTAGGAACCTGTTGATTGATACCAATCTACCATTCAGCTTCTGAACTTCTTTCATGGTGGATGGCGAGGGCATGTCAAGGATGGCCTCCACCTTCTCAGGGTTCACCTTAAAACCATCCTTGGTGACCATTACACCTAGAAATTTTCCCTCTTGCACGCCGAAAGCGCATTTGCTTGGATTGAGCTTCATGTTAACTTCCGTTAGGCGCCCAAGGGTTTCTTCGATGTCTTTGAGCATTTGTTTTTCCTCCTTACTTTTGATCACCAAATCATCCACATAGACTTCTAGGTTTCTTCCGATTTGCTCGCTGAAAACGGCATCCATAAGTCTTTGGTAGGTGGCGCCCGCATTCTTCAAACCAAAGGGCATTTTTGTGTAGCAAAAAACACCCTTGTCGGTTCTGAAGGCGGTCTTGTCCTCATCTTGTGGTGCCATTTGAATCTGGTGATAGCCTTTGTAGGCATCCAGGAAACATTGGAGTTTGAATGGCGCCACGGAGTCCACCTTTGCATCGATGTTTGGGAGAGGGTAACAATCTTTTGGGCACGCTTTGTTGAGGTCCTTGAAGTCAATGCACATCCTCCATGACCCGTTACTTTTCTTTACCATCACAGGATTGGCTACCCACGTCTGGTATCGTATCGGGCGGATGATGTTTGCGCGCAGTAGATCCTCAACCTGCTCATTCATGGCCCTCGCCTTTTCATCCCCCATGACTCTTTTCTTTTGAGCAATTGGCTCTACAGACTTGAAGGTGTTGAGAGAATGTTGTGCCAGGTCTCGCGGAACCCCAGTCATATCAGAGTGTTGCCACGCGAAGACCGACATATATGCCGTGAGCAATCTTTTCATTCTCACCCTCGTGTCGTCTGATATCGTTGCGCCAATTGTGATCTTCTGCTCCGGGAATTTTGGGTTGAGAATCCATTCCTCTGGCGCGTTTTCTGCCATTGGAATTTTCATTCTCCCCTCCCGCGGAGTACTTGTCACTGCGCACAAATGATCCCGGTATACAAAAGTTACACCTGTTGGTGTTGGGAACCCTAACGCGCCGTGCGCTGGCGACGGTATGGCGTTGAATTGGGCAATCGTTTCCCTACCCAAGATCATATTGTGGCATGAAGTGGTGGGCAAGACCAAGAAGTTGACAACTTCGGCTCGCTTGTGTTTTTCATCCCCCATAGTTAGCTCAAATTGTATTTGACCTAGGGGATGAATGATTTCATTTGAAACACCCGAGATCGGGGCATTCACAATTTCAAGCCTTGCCTGGTCTGCCGGATCCAGTTTCCTGAAACATTGCTCATACATGATGTCTGATTCGCTGCCAGTGTCCACCAGGACTTTTGACACTTCGTAATGAGCAATGTGTGTAGTGATGATAAGAGGACTGCTGATAGAAGGGCCTCCCCTGATTGTTGGGAAGATTACTTGTTGCTCGCGCCAATCTCCTTGGATTTGCGCGCTTCTCTTTCTTGATGTTTGCCCTTGCCTTCCTCCCTCAGCTACACAGATTCTTTTGTACTTTTTGCTGGCAGAGGCTCCTTCTGGTTGTTCATTGTCTGGTCTTGAGTTTTTCACCAGGTGAGCCAGCTTGCCTGATTTCACGTCCTTTTCAATTGCATCCTTCAAGTGGTGGCATGCATCAGTGTTGTGCCCTGTGGACTTGTGAAATTCACAGTACTTGCCACTGTCTGATGGTCCCTTGTAGTGTAGTGGCTTGGGGCTTTTGAACTGGACATTCTCAGTGCTTAACACCTGTGAAGGCGTTTTAGTGAGTGGAGTCCATATTCTTGGCAGAGGTCTGCTAGGATCTCTGCCGCCTTCCCTCTTGTCACCCTCCCCGCGATTACGAACATCTTTTTGGGGCTGGGGTGAGCTTGGTTGCGCCTGCTTTTCTGCGGAAGAAAAACTGGTTGGTTGCAACCTGGACCATACAGAGTTCTGTTTGCCCCTTTTTTCTTTGCTGCGCGGCGACTCAGCCTGATGCGCTCTTTCTCTTGCCCTATCTTGGGCAATTTGTTTTTCATTTCTCGCGAAAACTCGCGATGCTTCCATTAACTTGGCCCACGTGGTGGGCATGCCATCTCTGCTCACAAGAGCTCGGCGGAGTTGATCACTGCGCGCGCCTTGTATAAAGGCCACGCGCAATAGTTGCTCAGTGATACCTCCGATTGCCAGAAACTCCTGATTGAAACGAGTGATGTAGTCCTCAATCGTTTCCTCATTCCTGCGCACGCAGTGCATGATGTCATCAGGGTCGCGCGTGTGTCTGCGCTGCTGTACGAAGTGGGCTTGGAACTTTTCCAATAGTTCCTCGAACCCATCTATTTGCCCAGTCGGCAAGCTCTCGAACCAGACACGCGCCGCGCCCGTGAGGCAGCGAGCAAACATGTGACACCATGTTGGCATCGTCCAGCTTTCTAGGTTTCCCGTGTTGTAAAAACCTTGCAAGAAATCGTCTGGATCTGTAGTGCCGTCATATTTGCCCAAACCACTTGGCATCTTGGTTTTGTGCTGGATGGGAGCCTTCGCGATGCGCTCAGTGAACTTTGAATGTTTCACCAAGATGGCTGGTCTGTACGGTGTGGTTACGTCCACTTGCCCTCTAACTGGTGGGCTGTACGGTATTTGCAGATCCAGATCGGCTCTGGCTCCAGGCGCCATGTTCACAGGCGCGCGGAGCTGTGAGCCTCCTGCATGAGTATCTCGCGTCTTCCTCATGCTGTGCACTTCTTCATCACTGAACTCAGTGTGTGCAGTGTGAACAGAATGTCCTTCTTCCGGCGCGCGCGGCCTTTTTGTTCCATGAACAGTTTGCTTATCAAACGCTTGCCTTTGTGTTAAGTCGGCTAGCTTTTTCTGTTTGACCATCTCATTGTACTTGTCCATTAGACGTCGCTGCTCGTTTATGAGCCATTCGTTAGGATCATTTGTTTCATCTTCTGGACCCATTGGTCCTTTTTGTTTCGCGCCGGCAAGATTTTGTAACGTAAGATCGTCTGGAGGAGTTTCAGTCTGGCCGTGAGGAGTTGTGATGAAAGGACGGTTACTGGTGGCGCGCGTAGAATCACGCTGCGCCCTCAGAAACTGTTGTCCCTCATTAACATCCTCACGTTCAATATCCTCCAAAGCTTGATCAACGTTACGAACGCCAGAAACCATGGTGAGAATTTGTTTTTTTATATATTGATCTGATGAGATCTGATTGCCGTTGTAACAGTGGATGGCGCCAATGAAGAAGCGTGGATCGACTCACTGGTAGACGATCTACTTTCCTCGGGTGTGATTATGCAATTTCACCGATGGTTTTCTTGGATCTGGGTTCTTCCACCTACAAAATGAACAGCACCGTCAACTTACCCCTCAGAAAGGGACAGAGGGGTCCTCTTTGGGGTAACCCTCCGGTGTGAGAATAAGTATTTGTGGAGAAGGTAATAATATGTGAGAGTAAGGAATTCTGGAGAGTATTGCTTAATAGCTGAATACTCTATAATTTGATGTGATTGTATGTTACTGGCTGTAACTGTCTGTTTCAATGTGATTGAATGTGATTGAATGTCAATGAATGAGTATGAATGTGTGTCCCTCCTTGTGGAGTTGATGCTGTATTTATAGTGCTAGGGTTTCCACTGATTGGGCTCAGCCTTGTTGGCCTCCTCCAATTGCTCTGCGCCACGTGTCCTCTGGGACACCTGGTGCTTTCTCATTGGTTGTAATCACGTGGTAGCACACGTGTCATGCTGAGTTGTCCACCTTTCATTTGGCAGCTGTCAACATCAGCATATTCTTATTCCTTAAAAAGATACCTTCTGGAAGGTTGTCTGACGTGCACAATCAGGGTTGCCCTAATCCTGATTTGGATAAGGACGAGGTTGATTATGTGTATGTGTGATATGCGCCAATCCTGAGGATGCGCGAGGTCTTCTCTTTATTCTCACGCGCAGATGTTTCATGCGCAGATGTGATATGCGCCGCGCGCTGATGCGCCACGCGCATATGTGATATGCGTGAGCATATGTGTGCCTGGGCATATGATGCCTGAGCATGTGTGGTGCCTGGGCATATGATGCCTGAGCATGTGTGGTGCCTGGGCATATGATGCCTGAGCATATGTGATATGCGCCATGCGCGTAGGTTTTGGCTTAGTGCCTTCATAATGTCTTGATTTCAAGCTTCTTGTCTTTATCTTGTGGGTTGACCCGCCTTGCTCCGTGTTGAGGCGGGTACATACCTCTTCAGTGACCATCCAATTTCATAGTTCTATAAATGGTTCAATTCCTCTAAACCCTAGATTGTATCACTTTTCATTTTCCTTTAAAATATTCTCATATACGAGCCGTCTTGAACATTTAATGGGAATTAATTAACCCTCCCCTTCCAGTACTCCCATATGTGCTTTTGTAGCATCTAAGGCTTTCTAAATTTCACTTTGTTCTTTATTTGACCACATCAAGCTTCTATGTTTTTCTTAAGACCGAAGAAAAAGGTTTAACCATATATAAATGATTGATTAATAAGTAAAAGAGGGTGTCAAAACACCTTTTTAACACATTTCTTTAACTAGCTTTTGATTGCTATGTGAAAAGATTCACCTTACAAGCTTTAAGTCATTTGTCAGAGTTTCACTTTATTCTTGCTCCTTGGAGAAGGAAAACTATGCTTATGATAGATATAAAATTTCACCGAAATCTTTTTTACTTGTTTATATATTTATATATATTTACTGCTTACCTATTTTTATGTATATATATTATATATGGTTTTACTTTAATTACCTCTTAACCTTTTATTCGGATATTGGTGGCTTCATATTTTCAATATATTTAGTTTTGCTTGTTTGTTCAGCATGGAGCCGATGGTCTCTCTCACACCAGTCTCTTTGTCATCAAGAATAGAGGTTAGGTTTCACTACATCTCAACCTCCCAAACCATACTAATAGCTTAATTCACAAATAAATTTGAGATAGGCCAAACCGGTCATAACGGAGCAAACACCCACATAATTAAGGAAAATGGAAGCTCTTAAGGAAAATGGAAGATCTTGAATAAACGAAGTGGATGACTTAAAACATGGTCCACACTGAAAATTTCAAGAATCTACTCTAAACTTAATATAAAAGTTTAGTTTAGATGGAAATATTTGACTATATAAACTAAACTTATGTTTATAAAATATGGGGCAAATCTAATTTAGAAGGGTCTATATGTATATTTAAAATAGTTGTTGTTTAGGGTTAAAAGTTATCATACATGTGTTATACCGGCGTCATCAGAAAGAAACGACCCGACCCGAACGTTTACATTTATAGGGCTGTCTAGAACAGTTTTTAATTGTTATCGGCATTTGATTCAATACTAGAATTCCTATGTTATGTCCCTATGAATGTTAGTTACACTCATGATTTTAATTTGTAGTTCTCGATTCCAACAAAAAAACAAATGCGGTGTTTTCTTTTTGGATTATTAAATATCTTAATTTCTTTATTAATATCTCACTGAACCAACGGCCTTGAAGTCCCTCTGTGAACCAAGAACACGTATGGTAAATCATATTATAAGAAAATTAGTATGTAAAATGAAGTTTTCGAATAAGCAAAGTCCGATATAAGAAGCAAGTTTGAAACCACAATCACCCGGAACATCAATAACACCTAGGGGCCGGCAAATTAAACATTACATAACAGGGATTTGGGATGTCAAAGCATGTCAGTTCTGTTGACGAATTCGGTCTTGGTAATGTGGAAGAACAGTAGAACTATGAGCGTGAAGGCAAAGTGAGACTGTCAGTTGGATATGTTCTAAAGAATTAGTGGATGTAGCTTACTGATACCAATGTCACGTGATAGTTGTAAAATGTTGGTATTCCGATATTAAAACGTGTAACAATAAAATAGAAGTAATAAACATTAACGATGAACCGGGCTTGTGTCTAACACAATTCCCTTAAACAGATCCGCGGTCTGTTTCCAGGGTACGCCGGTTCGAAACAGCTGTAGCGTGCTGCCGGACTTGACGACTTGCCTGAAACGAAATCAAGAATAATACTGCAGAGAAAAGAGAAAGCTGTGTGCTTTTGGTGTGCTAGAACTGCTGCTTATGGTCTGGTTTTATAGTAACAAAACCATAACTGTATTCAACTCAATAATGACCATTAAGGCGCAATAATGGTCATTAGTGCAGTATATGTAACTAAAGATAATAATAATAATAATAATAATAATAATAATAATCAGTAACAGAATAATTATTAATGACCATTAACAATTAGTAATGACCATTGATCAGCAGTTACGATTTCAAAATCTCAAAAACAAATGCAAAAAATCGCCTCACGTGGGCCTGGGTTTTCGAAGCTGCATTCGTGTCTGCGGGACGTGCGAGCACGCACGAGTTCGATAGATTTTAGTCCAGAAACCCAAATTTGCACCCCCTCCCCTGTGCGCGGGTAGGAGTTATAGTAAAACACATCACAAAACTTCAAATGAGTAGTGAAGATTGCATCTTATAAACCACTCCTCATTTTGTTCCACATCCGATGTGGGACAAGGTTTTACAACTTCAAGTTTTGAGACATTCATTCACACACACTTTGCTCAATCTTCCAACAATCCCCCACATGAATGGAGGTTGAAACAACATTATTTCGATTAGATTTCAGCACTTGAATCTTGCATACAATAGGTAGATGTTACTCTTTGAACCTTTGGTTATGAAGCGCACTGAGCCCACTGACTCTGAGTAGACAATGATGTCTTTGAACTCATCTGTCGTTTGTGTTGACGACAATACATTTCACAGAAGACTCTCCCGGACAAAGTCAAGTCCTCATAGTTATGTTCGTTATGGTCATGAACATGAGTTTGGTTCTATGAGAGCCATTAAGTATTGTGCCCCAACAATACCCTTCGAAGCGACCCCATTTCTCTCTCACATAGGTGATTCACCATGTATGATTACCTTAGTCGAATCATTAAAAGCCATAGGCTTAGCCTCACACTTGTCACTTTTAGGAATGGACTAGGAAGTTTACCAACCATGTAGTAAACTAACTTTTAAATACGTAGGGTTATCCCCCACCCCCACCCCACAGTGACCTCATTAATTCATACAATTAAGTTTTCCTATTGAACTCAATTCTTGGGATCTCCAGTCTGTTGAGTTAGGTTTCCTTCGTATGAACTTTTAATTTTTCAAGGGGTTTAGTCCCATTCCCATGGACGACTTCTGAACTAACTCTCTACTTAGGACTTTTGTTAACGGATATGCAATATTATCCTTTGACTTCACGTAGTCAACAGTGATAATTCCTGTAGAGATTAGTTGTACTGTATTATGTCTACGTCTAATATGTCTGTTCTTACCATTATACATTGTGCTATGAGCTATGCTAATTGCTGATTGGCTATCACAATGTATACAGATGGCCAATGCCGGCTTAGGTCATCTTGGTATATCCTCAACAAATTGACGTAAGCATTCTGCCTCTTCGCCCGCTTTATCTAGGGCGATGAATTCTGATTCCATCGTGGATCTAGCTATAACCGTTTGCTTAGACGATTTCCACGATATAGCAGCACCTCCAAGTGTGAATACATACCCACTTATTGCTCTGGAATCATTCGTGTCAGATATCCAATTTGCATCACAGTGTCCTTCGATAATTGCCGGATATCTGTTATAATGCATCCCATATTCCCAAGTGTATCTTAGGTACCGAAGCAACCGAATCACACAGTTCCAATGAATTGAACTTGGGTTTCTCGTGTATCTACTTAGCTTGCTTACAGCATATGCTAAGTCTGGTCTAGTACAACTCATAAAATACATCAAGCTGTCGATAATTCTTGAGTATTCCAACTGGTTAACGGGTTCACCTCTATTCTTAGCTAGATGTTGACTCGTGTCAATGGGAATTCTGGCTACATTAGAGTCATTAGCATTAAACTTCTCAAGAATTTTGTTCACGTAATGGGCTTGACTTAAAACAAGTCCATTTAGGATTCGTGTGATTTTCACATTCGCAACACCCATGTCTTTCATGTCAAATCTTGCCTTTAGCATGTTCTTTGTGGACGTTATGATTTTGTCATCACTTCCAGGAATGAGCATATCATTTACGTATAGACACAGAATGACGTATCCATCTGATGTGTCCTTCACATACACACATTTGTCACATTCATTAATTTTGAACCCGGCATCAAGCATGACATGATCAAACTTTTGATGCCATTGTTTTGGAGCTTGTTTCAATCCATACAAGGATTTTACAAGTTTGCAAACTTTCTTTTCTTACCAAATGGCTATGAAACCTTCAGGTTGTTCCATGTAAATTTCTTTCTCCAGATTTCCATTCAAGAAAGTTGTTTTCACGTCCATTTGGTGAACTTCCATATTTCTAATGGCGGCAATGGCAAGCACCAACATGATTGAGGTTATTCGCGTAACTGGCGAATATGTATCAAAGTAATCTAAACCATCTCGTTGTTTATATCCTTTGATCACCAACCTTGCCTTGTACTTATCGATGGTGCCATCTGGTTTCATCTTCTTCTTGAAGATCCATCGATATCCTAGTGGTTTACATCCTTGAGGAAGATCCACTAGTTCCCAAGTATGATTTTGTAAGATAGAATCTATCTCACCTTTGATGGCCTCCCTCCACTAAGGTCCTTTTGAGGAACTCACCATTTGTTGGTACGTTTGAGGTTCCTCTTCTACCATGTAGGTAAGGAAGTCAGACCCGAAGGATTTTTCAGTCCTTTGTCGTTTACTCTTTCTAATTTCAACTTCCTCTATCTCAGATTGTTCTCGAGGTTCATCTCTTGCACCCTCGTTTTCTAGAACAATTTCCTCAACCGGTCTAAAACAACCCGGTTTTTCTTTATCCAAGCATGTGAACATATGTTCAAACCATGATGCATCCTTTGATTCTAGTATGGTGCCTTTGTTTATTCTAGGGTTCTTAGAATCATTCACAAGAAAACGAAATGCACCACCAGGACGAGTGTATCCTATAAATATACAATCCACTGTTTTGGGTCCTATTAGTAGCCGTTTCAGTGGTGTCATTACTACCTTGGCTAGGTACCACCATACTCGCAAGTATTTATATGATGGTTTATTTCCCGTCCATAATTCGTATGGAGTTACATTTTTCTTCTTATTGGGTATCATGTTTAAGACATAATTCGCCGATAAGATTGCTCCTCCCCCCCACATGTCTTGGCTTACACTAGAACTTATCATCATGGCATTCATCATTTCTTTCAAAGTGCGGTTTTTCCGTTCCGCTATGCCATTTGATTGAGGGGAGTAAGGAGGCGTGAATTCATGTATGATTCCATCTCTTTCACACAAATTAACAAAATGTGAAACATATTCACCTCCTCTATCACTCCTTACTCTTTTGATTTTCCGATTTCGTTGATTCTCATCTTCGGCTTTGAACAAGATAAACTTATCAATAGCCTCATCCTTACTCTTAAGTAAGTACACATAGCAATACTTTATACTATCATCAATAAATGTGATGAAGTACTTACTCTCACCACGAGTAGGAATTGCTTTTAGATCACACATATCGGTGTGGATCATCTCGAGGGGTTCAGTGAATCGTTTAATCATTTAAATGACGATCTTGTTTGTTTTGCTTCGACACAAGTTTCACATTTATTATTTGAGTCAATATCGAATGTTGGTATACAATTAAGTTTAATCATACGTTGAATGGAATTAAAGTTAACATGACCTAGTCTACCATGCCAAACATTAGAAGACTCAAGAACCCCTCGAGATGATCCACACCGATATGTGTGATCTAAAAGCAATTCCTACTCGTGGTGGGAGTAAGTACTTCATCACATTTATTGATGATATCCCTTACCAACATACACACCATTTTTGTTCAACACGACCTTATCCGACTCAATAACCATTTTGAAACCAAACTTGTTCAACTAGCACCCCGACACAAGGTTCTTACGAATTTCAGTAACATACAACACATTGGACAAAGTAAGTTCCTTTCCCGAAGTCATCTTCAAGATCACATTCCCCTCGCCTTTGACTTCAGTTGTGATGGAGTTTCTCATAAAACCTTCTCTCCATTTGTCACCTCTTTAAAAGTGCTAAAGAGGCTTTTGTCAAAGCACACATGACGGGTAGCCCCCGTATCAACCCACCAATCCTTGTTATTTTGCCTAACCAAGAATCTAGAGGTCTGTGACCATAGCAACAAGGTTTTCAACCTCACGAACCATATTCACTTATCGAGCATTTCATTCTTTGGAAGCTTACACTCATTGGCCCTATGGCCTTGCTTTCCACAATTGTAACAAGTTCCTTGGAACTTCTTCTTCTTCCCAATTCTCCCCTTAGGACCAAGGTTGGAGCCTTTACCATGAATTTTCTTTCCACCATTTTTATTACCCTTTGAAGATTGACCATGTTCAACAACATTGGCCTTTGCCATTCCAGGACCATCAATCCTTTTTAGAGCAATTTTGTTATCTTCTCCAATACGAAGACGAACGACAAGATCTTCAATGGTCATCTCCTTTCACTTATGCTTGAGATAGTTCTTGAAATCGACCCAACTTGGTGGTAGGTTTTCAATCATAGCCGCAACTTGGAATGTCTCGCAGACATTCCTTCAGCATGAACATCATGTAGAATAACTTGCAACTCTTGGACTTGGCCCATGAAAGTTTTCGAGTTTATCATTTTAAAGTCCAAAAACTTAGCCACCACAGACTTCTTAGCACCGACATCTTCGGTTTTGTATTTGCAGTCCAAAGACTCCCATAATTCTTTGGCAGTCTTGGCCTTGCAATACACATTGTACAGTTATCCACCATACCATTCAAAATATAATTCTGGCACAAGAAATCCGAATGATTCCAAGCCTGAACCGTGCTCACAAATGAGCATTCATTTCCCCTTCATCAACATGGGGAACGGTTTCAGTCAAGAATCTCGCTAGGTTCAATGTGGTAAGATAAAAGAACATCTTTTGCTGTCACCGACATCGGTGAATTTTTCCGGTTTCTCAGCATGAGACGCAACTGCAACTGCGTTAGGCAGTGACGCAACCAAATTAGCTGTGACAGCAACAGCATAAGTGTCCCAGCCCATGAGCACTGCCGTTTCCACCGTCATCATCAAGAATAATGCTGCAGAGAGAAAAGAGCTGTGTGTTTTTGGTGTGTCTAGAACAGTATTCATATGGTCTGGTTTTATAGTAACAAAACCTTCTGATCAAGAATAATGCTGCAAAGAGAAGAGAGAGCTGTGTGTTCAACTCAATAATGACCATTAACACACTTGGGCTCGGGTTTTCGGAGATACATTCGTGTCCGCAGAACGTGCGGGCACGCACGAGTTCGATAGATTTTACTCCAGAAACCCAAATTTGCACCCCCCTGCGCGCGGGTAGGAGTTGTAGTAAAACGCATCACAAAGCTTAAAATGAGTAGTGAAGATTGCATCTTATAAACCACTCCTCATTTTGTTCCACATCCGATGTGGGACAAGGTTTTACAACTTCAAGTTTTAAGACATTTATTACACACATTTTGCTTAATCTTCCAAAATAAAATAAGTTCGGTGTTGTGTATAAGACATTCCGATTATTGTTGGAATAATATGGATTGCAGTGATGGAAGAAAACGTGGGTAAAGATCTAGAAAATAAAACTACATAGAGATTCGAATTTGAAGATAAATTAGAGAGTAGATTAATTTGTTTTAATTTATTACTTGAACTTGTTTAGGATTATTGGCTAGCTAGGATTACTTTTGTTCATTTAATTGATTATGAGTTGGAATAGAATCAGTATAAATATAGGGTTATACATGTAATTGCTTACGTGTTTCTAGTTTTAGCTTTGCGATTAATATTAGGGTTGGGTTGAGATATTTGTCTCCCAAAATTAAAGTATTTATAATTCTCATGATCGGCTGAAACCGTGCCCGGGCCTTCACCAATGACAACTTATATTTTATTTTAAGACAACGACATCTACACAAATGAAAATTTTACTGGACGAGAAATATATAATAAAAAAGAGTAGAGAAATATAAGAACAGAACAAAAGTTATCTTTTCTCCTGCAAGTGCATTGTTAAATAATATATTATATTTGTTTTTATCAATTACTCGTGTAGTTCTAGTTATAGGGTCTTTAATTAAATGGTTGAAGACAGAAGAGAAGAGAAGAGAATTGAAATGTAAAATAAAATAATAGATTGAATAAGTTAGGGTTTAATGATCAATTGAATGATGGGGATGGGATATTATTATAATACCTGTGGGCGACGGCAAAGAGCGCATTGGAGCCTTTGAAACTAAAATCAACGGGTTCTTGCTGTTGGTCACCGAAGAAGAAACGGCGTACCAATTGATACACCGCCAGACCCAGGATAATTTCCATCCACATCTCTGCTCTGATGATCGGTGCTTGGGGGACAAGAAAGAAAGAAATTATCAACAGAAGAGAAGCTGAGTCTGAGTTTGAGTTTGAGTTTGAGTTTGATTTGACTGACGCTGCAATTTGCCACCGTCTTGTTTTCTCAACTTAAGAAAAGTATTTCTCATATTCATTAACAACCATCTACACTGTCTTTTATTATTATGACTAGAAATATAAAAATAATAATAACTTTATTTAAAAATTAACCATATATTTAACTTAAAAGTATTAAAAAAATAAATTATATATTATTTTCATTAAACATACTTAATATTTGTTTTAAATTAAAAAAATATTTTTTTCAAAAACTCTGTTTTTAATAAAACTTATATCGATGTGTTAAAAAAATGAACAAGACTATGGTTTTATATTTTTCTAATTAAAACTAATTAGTGTGAAAGAAAAAAAAAATTAAAAAGAGGTTCATATTTGTGTGAAAGAAAAAGTAAAAAAAAAATTAAAACAGAGGTCCACATAAATGTTGATATGTGATAGTTTGCAAAACTAGTTTGATGGGACGAATGGTTTACTCAATTTCTTTGATTTGTTTTTTTATTTTTATCAAATAGTGAATAAACTATGGATGGTTTGCTAATGTTAGTGGTCTAAAAGAGTAAATCCTACTCACGAACATAAATTAACGAATAGTCATTAGCTGTCCGTTGAATGTATGGTTCATTTGCAGCCCTAGTTATTAGTCGAGCCAACATAATCGTACAAAGCTAACTTTGCACACTTTGAGCCTTAGAGGTATGGGTTAAGCTCCAATAATCGAATCGAGTCAAAGTAATCTGATCATTTTTAAGCAACTAAATTAAAAAATGTAATATGATCATCCACGTGATTAGAAGCCACCGGCATTATTAATAAGAAAAAAAATCCATGTAAGCTAGTCCATGTCAACAAAAACTAAAAAGAACCTAAGTCTGTAAGTGAAACGTTCATTATCGGCCTATAGTTTAAAACTTGGGACTGTTGTGCTTTATATTTAATCTTGGTTAACAGATTTTGCAAAAGACTATAAGAAAGAAAGTCATGGATTAACAAAATTTGATGTTTAAGAGAGAATTGTATTTGGTCATTGACGGTTTCCACTTTTTTCTCTCCGTACACCTTCAACGGTCACCACCACCAAGTCCACCTACCTACCTATCTCCGGCCAATCTCCAAGACCAGGCGCCGGACCTAACCTGAGCAGCCACAAAATACAAGATCTCTTTACGGAACCGTATACCCAAACTCTATCCCTCTGTTTTTAGCCTTAGATCTTGAGATTTCCGGCAGACTACACCAAAATTTTGGGCGGAGATCTAGAGTGTACCGAAGCGATACATTTTTTACGGCGACGTACAAAGTTGGCCAGGCACAAATTGTTGTTCCCCGGGCGAATAGCACAGCCATTGGTTCCAGCCGGAGCTCCGCCGCCAACCACCGTAGGTATCTGCTGCACTTACGTCCACCGCTGCATCATCTTCTATTTTTACCACACGACGCTGCTGGCTGCTCTGCTTATTCAACACACCGTTCTCACGCTGCCGGCCTTTCGCAAGCTGCTGGCTGCTCTTCTTATTCCGCATTAACACAAGCTGCCGCCACGACGCTGAAGCAAAAGAGCGAGCTTCTTGTAACCTGGCTGCCGTTGAGCTGTATCTGCCTTCATCATCTTCACGGTATACTCGTTCCTTTCTCACTATTATTATTATTATTAGTATTATTATTATTATCATTAGAACATACGTGATCCGGATCTTTGGAGTTTATTTTCATTTTAAGATCTCTTGACTATTATTGTTATTTCTACACACTATTATTATTATTATTAGTTTTTGTTACTATTATTATTATTATTATTATTATTGATTTGGTGTTATATTGCTTGTGTTTGTGTGATTAGTTGCAACCATAGAGCGTAGGAACCATGACTATTACTTGAGACCATGTCCTGAAACGAGGGGTGTAGGAAAGAGTAAAGATAGGGAGCGTATATTGCGTTTGGCTTCTTGGAATGTAGGAACATTAAATGGTAAGTTGCTAGAATTGGTAGATGTGCTTAAAAGACGTAGGGTTCAGATAGCATGCCTCCAGGAGACTAAGTGGAAAGGACATAGAGGGGCTGAGTGTAATGGGTATAAGTTGTGGTACTCGGGGTCTGATGGAGCTAGGAATGGAGTGGGGTTTCTAGTGGCTAAGGAAATACACACTAGTGTGGTGGAGGTGATAAGACATAATGACAGGATTATGGTGTTGAAATTAGTACTAGGAGAGGAAGTAGTGGCAGTAGTCTCCGCCTACGCGCCTCATGTAGGCCTAGGGGATCAGGAAAAGAGAGAATTTTGGGATTGCCTAGACGCAGTGGTAGGGGGCATACCTAGGGGGGAGAGGATTTGCATAGGAGGTGATTTTAATGGACACATTAGTAAGGCTAACGATGGTTTTCAAGCCGTACATGGGGGTTTCGGTTTTGGTGATAGGAATGAGACCGGAACAGATCTTCTAGAGTTTGCGGTGGCACATGACCTAGGTATTATAAATTCTTATTTTAGGAAACAAGATTCTCATTTAATCACTTTTAGCAGTGGCGGACGCGACACGCAAATTGACTACCTTTTGATGAGGCAAGGAGACCGACGTTGGTGGAAGGACTGCAAAGTCATACCTGGGGAGGCAGTTGTGACTCAACATCGACTACTAGTGACAGATATAGCCTTCAGAAATAAGCTGACTGTTCGAGAGAAGAAAGGTACACTGAGAATTCGATGGGGAAATTTGAAGGACGAAAATCTCCTACTGTTTAAGGATAAACTCTTACTGCATATTTGGGCTCGACTAAATGGGGACTGAACTCATATATGGGAAGCTATGGAGACAAAGATCATCCAAGTAGCAAAGGAGACTCTCGGGGTCACAACAGGAAAGACAAGTGGGCATAAGGAGTCTTGGTGGTGGAATGACGCAGTGCAAGACAAGATAAGGGACAAACAAGGATGTTTTAGGGAGTTAATGAGGTGCACGAATGAGGAGGAGCGAGTGGAATTGAGGGACAACTACAAAACGGCCAAGATAGAGGCGAAGAAGGCAGTGGCGGAAGCAAAGAAGGCGGCCTTTAAACGGATGTATGAAAGTCTAGAAACAAAAGAGGGGGAACATGCTATGATTAAGATTGCCAAAGCCAGGGAGCGTAGAAGGCAAGATCTAGGACCGGTGAAGTTCATAAAGGATACATATGGGCATGTACTGGTCAAGGAGCAGGACATCAAGCTAAGATGGCAAACCTACTTCCACAATCTTTTTAACAATGGGAGAGCTTACCAAGAAGAACATGACAACACAAACTTTCAACGACAACAATCGAATAACTGCTACTGCCGACGGATCACACGAGAAGAGGTGAAGGATGCACTTAGGAGGATGGGAAGGTCTAAGGCGGTTGGCCCAGACAACATACCCATCGAGGTGTGGAAGTGTCTGGGGGAGGAAGGAGTCATGTGGTTAACTGCTCTGTTCAATAGTATTCTCAAATCAGGTAAGATGCCAGACCAGTGGAGGAGCAGCGTTGTAGTTCCTATCTATAAGAACAAAGGAGACGCCCAATGTTGTGGTAACTACCGAGGAATCAAACTACTAAGTCATACTATGAAGCTATGGGAAAGAGTGATTGAGGTTAGACATAGACGAGAAACTCAGGTTACGGTCAACCAATTTGGCTTCATGCCGGGGCGTTCCACCACAGAGGCAATACACCTTATAATAAGATTAATGGAAAAGTATAGGGAGAAGAAGCGTGATCTACATATGGTGTTTATTGACCTAGAAAAGGCCTACGACAGTGTGCCACGACAGGTGCTCTGGGAGTGCTTGGAGGGTAGAAGAGTGCCCAGGAAATACATAGAGATAATTATGGATATGTATACCAGGAGTGAAACAAGTGTCCGTGCGCCAGTGGGGGATACTGATTTCTTTCCTGTAGAGGTAGGTCTTCACCAGGGGTCAGCGTTGAGCCCGTTTCTTTTTGCAGTAGTCTTGGATGAGTTGTCAAAGTTGATTCAGGGGACTCTCCCGTGGTGCATGATGTTCGCAGACGATATTGTGTTACTTGGTGAGAAAAAACAAGATCTAAACATGAGGCTTGAGGAGTGGCGAACAACCTTAGAGACAAAAGGTTTAAAGATTAGCCGATCTAAGACGGAGTACTTCCACTGTGATTTTGGTGGGATAAACGACAATGAAGACGCACAGATCACAATTGAAGGGCAGGTGGTCCCGCAGGTAACGAAGTTCAAGTATTTAGGATCATTTGTACAGAGCGATGGGGAATTAGACAGTGATGTGACCCACCGAGTTCAGGTAGGATGGTGTAGATGGAAAGCAGCCACAGGTATATTGTGCGACAAGAGTTTCCCGACTAAACTAAAGGGAAAATTCTATAGGGTGGCAGTTAGACCTGCAATGCTATATGGAACAGATTGTTGGGCCATCAAGAAGGCACAAGTGCGGAAGATGGAGGTAGCAGAAATGAGAATGCTACGTTGGATGTGTGGGCACACAAGGCTAGACCGAATAAGAAACGTTGTGTTTCGCGAGAGATTAGGGGTGGCGAACATAGCAGACAAGATAAGAGAGTGGAGATTGAGATGGTTTGGACATGTAAAGAGAAGACAGACGACGAATCCTGTTAGATCCGTATAAAACATTACTATAGAGGGGAGGAGGGGTAAAGGACGACCGAAATTGACTTGGGATGAGAGGATTAGGCTTGATTTGATAGACCTAAACCTCTCCGAGGACATGGTTGAGGATAGGAATTCGTGGAGAAGTAGAATTAAAGTTAAGGATTTTTAGAGAGAATTGAATACCTTAGGGCTTAGACTTAACTTATTTAGGTCACATACCATAATGGTATTTCCCTTACATATATTATTATTATTATTATTATTATTATTATTATTATTATTAGCTTTTATATAGCTGTTAAACTGTGATCTTATTATTAATATTATTATAATTAGTAGTAGTTTTTATATAACTGTTAAACTTTGATTTCCTTTATTTTGCTTCATACACATGTACTTAGAGCCGAGGGTCTCTCTGGAAGCCACTTCTTTATTCCTTTGGATAGAGGTACGGTGTGCCTACATCCCACCCTCCCCAGACCCTACTTATAGCTTTGCCGTCGATGGGATTTTACTGGGCATGATTGATTGATTGATTGATGTTTAAGGGAGGAATAAAAGTGCTGTCTAATATGTATAGTTTTAACGATCTAAATGTTATTGTACGTGTACTAACAAGTATTCAGGACCTAAAAAGTTAATATATCGTGACCTTCCCTTTTCTTTACATCAAGCTTTATTAGTAATCATATATATTTGTTTTAACTTTTTTTTTTTTTTGAATAAACCGGTTTAAAACGTCCCAACTCATAAAAGTGATGGTCTATGGAAGTACACAGAATGTGCGAATACAATGGTCTTCAAGATAGTCCAACCAACAACTATGGTTCCACTACCTAGCAAAGCAACAATGAAAGGAGAGGTGGTCATAATATGTTCCATGCCTAATTTGTTGGCTACTCATAGTAATTAAATAAAAAAAAATAGTTCCTACAGCATAATATCATTCAACGGTCCAGATCAATTATCAACTAAGATTCTCTTTGCCATTAAAGGTGGCCTCCCTCTATAAAATCTGTAGAGAGCCTCACAACAAGAAACCAAGAGAGTCCCTTGTTCTAATCCTAAAGAAAACAAGTAGAAACCAAAACTACTGTTTTTAAACAAAAAGGAGATGGCGGGACACAAATCGCAGAAGAAGTCGTCGTTTTCATTCTTTGGCCTATTTAAGAAGAAGAACCAAAGAGGAGTAAGTGAAAACACGTGGGAGGACTCGATGAAGGCTTACAAAGTGTACCCTAGTGACCAAGACAGAGCCGGGCATTGGGCTGACCCTCGGATCGATAGCAAAGCAACAGTTTTCATCCACAACGCTACAAGTCATTGGAACCATGTTGGGGCATCGGATTGATAGGTTCAGCAGGTTGTACATTCATTATGTAGCACGCACGTTACTACCTAGTTAGCCACTGTTTCATTTTCCTGTACGAAATAAATTCTTTATCTTTGTTCATAATCATATTATATTAATGTACGTTAAACATAACTTTAGCTATATATCTTCTCTATAAAAAATTCTTCTAATCTAATGGATACCATAACATCTTCTTCTTCTATATTGTATTATAATATCAATCAATCATTCCCAGTAAAATCCCACCGACAGCAAAGCTATAAGTAGGGTCTGGGGAGGGTGGGATGTAGGCACACCGTACCTCTATCCAAAGGAATAAAGAGGTGGCTTCCAGAGAGACCCTCGGCTCTAAGTACATGTGTATGAAGCAAAATAAAGAGAATCAAAGTTTAACTTATTGTATTATAATACATATAATTAAAAAAAAGTAATTTTATATAATTATAAGTTTAATTAGTAGTTATACTTATATAAAATATATGGTACCAATCCTTTTAAACGTATTGTTGCATTTTAAACCAACTTCCTTCCTAAAATGTTTTAACGGCCGGACATCAATTTTTCATAAGTTAATATTGTTTAAAAAAATTACAATCATAAAAACAATCATTTTATTGGAGAAACATTGAAAGAATACGTTGCATCAGGGAGATTATATTCCAGTGACCACATGCTTAATTATGTTATAAAATGATTGTTTTCTAAAAAGCACTTTGAACGGTCTGCCTAATACCAAAGCAACATTCTATATGTTGTTTGTTTACATGATTAGACAATTAATTACTCAAAGAATCAAAGACCATAGTACAATTTCACCTTGAATGTTCGGGGATTGGATGTGCAAACCAAGAACAGATTATGGTTAATTCTACGATAAATGACTAAAGGGTTAGTGGTTACCATATACCCGTGCCTCTTGGTCCAAAAAGATTACGATAAAAATGATCTCAAGTTAAAATAAGTTGGCTTAAGGAAAAAGGAAAAATAAAGAAGGTTCAAAATATATCACACCCCAAAGCTGGCCTAGACACGTGGCTTATTGGATTTACAACACGAGCCTTGTTGGTTCATAAAGTGTGACAAAAGCTTTGATGATTATTATTACTATGTTGGGTTTTTATTTTAGGCCGGCAGACGAAATCATTACTCGCTTATAAATAATTATTTTAAGATAACAAGATGTTATAACAAGTAATTGAAGCATATCTCAGATGAATTATTATATTTTATATCATTTCATTGGTCTTTCCAAAAGACGGATCGAGTGAAGACCGATGCATAAGACTTCTATAAATAGATGGTTTTAGATCATTTGTTTAGGTCATGTGTCATATGTGTTTTTTTATTAGAGAGTTTGTCACCGGGGAAGAACTCTCCAGGGTGACCGAGCATTTAGGAGTATGTATGTATGTATGTATGTATGTATGAGTGTTATTCATGTAATCATTCGGTTAATGAAATCATATTATTATATCTATCTATTTGTGTTTCGATTGCAATTGTTTATTTTATTGATTGTTAATCGAATCGAACTCTCCACATCCATCCATAAATCTTTCAAGAGTGAATACATGTTGTAGATCGATCCTAGATCTGTGCTCGTTTATCACTGTTTCACATGCTTCCACACCAAGGGTTGGATCTGTCATACTATTGTATATCTTTGTCATTATTATTTATATGCAATTTACGAGTATTTGGTTTAAAGTTGTTCATGTAAATGGTGCGGGAGACCCATACGTTCATGGGCCACGTGTCTAGTGATTTATCTCATTGGCCCACTTGAAACCTCATGTATGCGCTTCTTCTTACCGATTCACTTTCTAAGTAATACTTTACATTTAAGTTTATAATAATATTTATAAAATTAATATGGTTTCTAAAATTTACCTTATATAACTCTTACGAGTTGAATCATGGTTAACCTAAGCATCATGCAAATTAACTATATCTTTCCCATAGGGATTTGAATTTCATGTTGACAACTTAATAACGAGCCATCAAACGATAATCTATTAATCATTCCATTCTCATGTCCATCGACACGCCATCGTTATGGCATTTCGACAATTGTTAGCAATGGCCAACCACTAAGCGACTATATGATACACTGGTGTGTCACTGCCAATGATGTTTCTTAATCACAACTAGAATTTTACCAACATACACAAATTAAAATTGATACATTTTAACCTCAGCAAAAACTACTTGATCATGCCTCTGCTGATCGTCGATCCTTGTGATGCATGTTTGCTCCAAAATCTCTCCCTTAGTTCCCTATAAACAATATGAAATGAAAATGTTCTTTTGAATTTAGGGTGTTGAAGACTATCACTTAACATTTTTTCTAAGTTTTTCAAACTTTATTATATGAGAACTTGTTCTAAGTTTTTCAAACTTTATTATATGAGAACTTGATGTGTGTGGAAATGATATAAAAACTGTTAGTTTTTTAAAAGGGCTGTTTCACAAAATGCCGATTTTTAAATTTATAAAAATAATTTTTATCTTAACTAAACCACACACAAATAGGCAAGTGTACCTATCATATATGTAGTATAGTATAGGTAAGAACCAAGTATCGATCCATGGACACATTTGTTTGATTTTTACTACTAAATCGTTGTATTTATTTTAACCGGAAGAAAATATCATAGTGGTTGGGTTTAACAAGTAAGTTTAAAAGAAATTTAAAAGCATAAATTAAAGACAATATTTTTGGGTTTTTATATTTTTAAAGAGATGATCAAAGATGTATGTGTATTATCTTGGTTAAAACTTCTCTTGACTTGGTTTAACAATTAATTGGTAAACATGTGATATAAACTTGCTTTGGTAATTAAATGTGGGAATAACACCTTATCTCTAAGTCACGTTATTCCATGATAATTAAAGAAAGAGAAATGCATAACTTCATGATCTGCACTAAAACATCATTTTATGTAAGCAAGCGGTTTATATTAAGTATTTATGAGATAACTTACTTTAAAGATACGGCAATCCCTTAAATTACTAAATGAAATGTCCTTGATATTTTAGTAAAAATAACCTTTGTATTATAATAAAAATACCAATTAAGATTAGTTAAGTTGTAAAGGATCAACCTAGAGTTACTAAGTATTAACCCACACAACTCTTGGACAATTATAGAACTCATGTAATAACCATCCAAGAGTTATTTAAAATAGGCTATGTTTCACACTCACTTGACGAGTAATCAACCAATTTTAGTGGATTAACGTCAACAATCCGTTTTCACAACATTGTTAGCATGCATTCCCATTTTTTAGATGATTAATTACTACTAATACTTCATTTGGATCATGTTCATATTAGTATTTAAGTTTTTTTTCTCAACCAAGCCCTTACAAGAATGGCAATTCCTCGGCTTATCATCAAGCTCGGAACTTGGTATCTCTTTTATAGTTTAATATCCAAGGCCTCACAAAAGTGGTAATTCCCCTGCTTATCGTCAAGCTCAACACTTGGGGTATCTTTTATAAGTATTTTAACATTCCTCATCAAGTGACAACATAACCTTAAATTTTTATAAACTGATCACATGTTTAACCAATATTATTATACTTCGATTAAGATTCATATAAACCAAGATGATATACTATGAAAGTTTAGCCTACAATAAGCATAATGTTATACATTAAAGTAATATATACAAATATGATCTAATTAGAAAAATCAAAGCAATTTGGATGATTAATCTTTGATGCTAATGACTTCTTCTAAAAGCTTAATCTCCTTGATCTTCAAAGGGTGGATGGATGGAATAATTCCCTTAATAATTGTGGTGAAAAAAGGTGGTTGAAGTGAATTTAATGTTCTTCAAGGTGTAGATGGCATGCATTAAATGAAGAATGGCAAAGTATATATAGGCTGATCTAGGGTCTTAACACGGCCATGTTGAGAGTCAACACGACACACATTGAGAGTTTTGTCTGATAGTGTTGTCAGAAAGTACAGCATGAGAGTTTTGTCTAGACATAACCCGTGTTGAGCCTGGGCATGACCGTCTTGACTCTTTTGTCTGATATTCTTAAATGCTCGTTATCAGATGGTGTAGCAGGAGAGAGAACACGGCCGTGTTGACTTCTGGGCACGGCCGTGGTGAGCCTGGAAGCTTCTATTTTGTCTTTTCTATTTTACTTTCGACCTGGTCGTGTTGAGAGTCAACATGGCCCGTATTGACCTTCAAAATCTTCCATTATTGTTTTTTTCCTTTTGTACTTTCAACATGGGGGTATTTTGGTATCAACAAGGCCATGTTATGACTTCTGAATTTTGTCTTTTCCTCATATGCTTATAACATGGCCATGCCTCGATCCAACATGGGGTGTGTTGAGTTAGTTTTCATAGTTTTTCTCCGTATATCAGCTTGTTTTATTCTTTAAGGCTATATTTACCTAGAGATAGAAATTATAAACATTAGTGGTTATTTATTCAAATATCATTTCCGATATTAAGTTATTTTGGAGATATATTAGTGCCGAAAAGATGTATAAATTTATATACATCAAATCTCCCCACACTTGAACCTTGCTTGTCCTCAAGCAAGCTTTGAACAAATTCTTCGAACATTACGTTAACCTGAACCTAAACATCCCGAGAAGTTTCAGAAAGCCCCGACAATCGAAAAGAGCAAAACATGTTAATATATGTAGTGATATTTAACAACTATGGTTTACTTTTATGAGCTTCATCTTATGCAGACCGCCACGTACTCACAATGTTCACACACACTTGCTTTATATCTGGAAAAATGTGTAATGTTGTATGTATAGGCACTCCTTAGCCAAGATACAACTTAACGAAAATAAGCTTGTCGAATGATTAATTCTCCACCCATTGTGAAATGCTGCATACGTTAAAAGATAGTATATTTCCATAGGTTTTTGGGGTGGTTGATAGGTTTTGTCGGGTTTTTCGGCAAGGGTGTTTTCGGAGGGGTACAACTAATCGAGCTTTTTCTTCGAAGTTGTCTTCTTTTTTCTTGTCTTTACTCAATTCTTCGTCCCAAAGTATGGTCAATCAACATTGTTTTTGCAATCCTAATGAATCTTTTAAGGTCAGATCGTGAAGACCGGTTTTATCTAAGATGTGGATTAATTCTTCCCTAATCATGTTCTGAATATAACTTCTAACTATAATGGATCCTTCGGCTTTGAGCCTAATAGCCCCCACCCTCATTATTTTGATATATTCGTATTGGGATTGGATTTGACTTACTCTACATCTTCCTTCGTGAGATCAATTTACGCATCCCAAGCATCGTTCATATCTTTTTTCTCATCCTTTCATTGTGCTATTGGAGATCCCATAAAATGGTGGCTTTTGTTGCTCTTGGCGCCACTTTTTCCTCACCTCATTACTAAATAGAAAGATTCTCTCCCTAATTTCTGGAGGCAACCTAGGTTTTATGAATTGTAGGCAGCAAAGTAAACTGAAATCGAAAGAATGCATTCAAGTTATTTAGTATCTGCCTGTTAAAGACCATGCTGAATTCTACCGGTGAAAGGGTAAAATGATAGGATAAGGTTTTTGGGTTGGTTTAGTGTTTTGGTGATAGAAATAGGGTTTGTTTGTGGTTTTTGGAAACATAATACCTTTCTTTTAATGCAATATTTCTTCTGATCTCGAATAGAATACTCAAGAAATTTAAAAAGCTAATGGTTTTTATTACTACAAAAAAGTAATTGAAAATTTTGTTCAAAAATTCGCTTTTTTAGACTTGGTTTTGCCAAGTGTAAACCCCTTCCCACACTTGGATCTCACATTGTTCTTAATTTGAAAAGATTAAAAAATAAATGGAATTCATTGGTTAAGAGGAATTTAACTTCTCTACGAGCCGAGACGAAAATTTTGCTATTTTTGTTACCTTGCAAGCCGCTAGGTTGTTTTTATCACTAAATATATCCTACTTGCATAATATCTACAAATACAACCACAACACAAAACATAAAACATAAAATAGGTTCGGGTATAAAACCCCTACTGCCCATAAACGGGCATAGTCCGTAAACAAGTGATAGTGTCTGGTAAGTATCCATGAGAAGAAAATAAAATAAACCGTTCCAGCATCACATCCAAACAACTCAACTTAGTATAAACACAATTTTCCCTAAATCAACTCAATACTTGAAGGAACTTGGATCTAAGGTTCGGATTATACCCAGATTTTACACGAAGTGAGTCGAACCGAGACCTAGAGTCTGATTAGGTCATGAAATTTCATTGGAATTAAATATTATCGATTAAATAAATGGTAACCAGAAAAGACGAGTGATGCAAATAGCATCCGACTAGAACCTAAACCTATAATCATGGTCCTCCTCTAAACAAGGTCTGCATGTGGCAGGCCCTGTCATGACGTTGGTTTGGGTTGCCCTCTCGGCTTGGTTCCGGTTAAAGCGAGCAAGTTCGGCCATGAGTTGCTTGAGGTTTCCTTCTAGCTTTGCCATTCTTCCGTCCACATGAAAGTGTTCAAAACGTAACATTTCGTCAATGTCATGCAGCTCTCGGTTCCGCTATTCCGCCACCGTGTAGAAACTAACTAACTCGTCGATTCTCTCGCGCAAGCACATGATTTCCCTAACTACATCTATTGGCACATATCCTTGTCTTCCATAACTTGGCCTCCATCCTTTCCTCTCCATGGCAGATTCTTGGGAAAGAGTGTAGGAAAAGGGGTATGCCAAAAGAATGGGAAATGATAGCAACTTATCTGCATGCAGGAGGGAAAACATAGCCGTGGTGACATAAACACGGCCTGTGTTGATGAGTAACATAAATTCCAGTTTCAGAAAGTTGTACGATTGTAGAGATGATGAGCTGTAACAAACCTACGGTGACCACATTCCGTTTTGGGATCAACATGACCGTGTTGGGTCATCTTGACACAATTTTTTGAATTTTTCTCTCATATAACGGTCATGGTTATGAGTGTACGGTTTAGTGTGTGAAAATCTTATCCCTAAAACACAATTAAATTCTATTTCATTAAAGTCCTAGATTAAATTAATTCCTAAAATGTACATAAAATAAAAACAATAAGGAACCTGGTTAAGCCCGGTTGTTCCTAAGTACTAGTCCTAGTAAATTCCCTTAGGGCCTTCAACTAGCTAATCAGGAGAGGTTGGAGTAGGGGTCTCCAAAACCTCCCCCTATGAGTAGGTTTCCACTGAAAGGGTCGTCTCCATCGAAGGACGGTGGTGGTGGTGGTGGCGAAAATAAATCCAATCAGATGGACTGAAGTTGGATTTTCCCATTGATATCTCGGAGCTCCATCATCATCTCGTCAACAATTATAGTTAGAGCTAAGACCCTTGGATCATTTTAGATAAGCATTTCGGTGAGTTCTCTCTCCATCTCTTGAAGTTGCAAAATCATCTCTAGGTTGGCGTTCTTCTTCTTTGGAGGTGTTGGAATCGGGTTTACGGCATTAGAAGGTTCCATAGGCATTTTTAGAGGTTGTTTATTCATAGAGGTTTGGCTTAGAGATGTGCAAAACTCTCAAGGAGGTGGTACAACACTTATAATCTGCCAGGGTCTGTCAAAACAGTTATGTTGAGTTCAACACGCCCCGTGTTGACAAGTTTTTGCTGAATTTGGACAGTCTGAGCCGGAAACAGTGCTAGAAAGGATCACTGTAGGAAATTGTACTTAAGCACGGCCGTGCTGAGGACAATACGCCCGTGTTTACCTAAATTTTTATACTTGATTACTAAACTTATCCATAAAAACTAAAAACTAAACCTAAACATGCTAAATTTTTGTCGGAGTCGATAGCTTGACTCACTATTATGTCATTTTAGTTCATGGGATGGAGGTGAAGCACCTCCATCACAGTTTTGACATGTTCTCCTAAGTAAAGTTTAAACCGGTGACCGTTTACCTTAAAGTTATGTCCATCCATCTTTTTGAACTAGTTTAATGGTTCCAAACTCAAAAACTTTTTTAACCACGAAAGGTCCGGACCATCTAGCCTTCAATTTTCAAGGAAATAAACGAAGGAAAGAGTTATATAATAGTACTTGGTCGCTTAATTTTTCACTTTTTAGGCGTGCATCATGAAGTCTTTACATCCTTTTCTTGTAGATTCTTGAATTTCAAAAACTTGTACCCTCAACACGTCTAGCTCGTGTAGCTGCATGAATCTGTTCTTCCCAGCAGATTGCAGATCAAGGTTGGCAGTTTTAAGTGACCAATATGCTTTGTGTTTGAGCTTGAATGGAAGATGGCATGCCTTTTCGTACACCAGTTTTGAATGGTGTTGTGCCTACAGGAGTCTTGTAGGCTGTAACATCCAACTTTTGTTAAATAAATAACAGAAAGTGTTGTTAATAGTGTGTGTCGTTAAAATAGCCTCGTGTTAAGTGTTTGGGAAGTAGGAATTGGGAATGGGTGGTGGGACCCATGAAACCCCCTCTATATATAACCCAACCACTTCTTCCTTTCTCATCCAAACACACAAACACACACACACACTTTCTCTCTACATTCCGGATCCAAATCCGTGTAAAAAGAGGAAGAATCTCGTGTGTAGACATCATCAAATAGCAAGAATCATCGTCCAGATCTACATATTGTCCGGATCTGAGCTCGAACCCGAAGCAAAGGTAGGTTTCGGTTTAAATGGTTAAGTTCTATGGTTAGAATCGTCATGCAAACAGATATAATGATAGATCGGGTTGTAAAATGTAAGAAAAATATAAACTTGGTAAGTTATAACCTCTCGGGTGCACTTTGCGATAAAAATGTGGTGTTTGGACTTTGAGAGATGGGTTCAGGATCAGGTGCATGGGGTCAGAATGTGTCAAAAGTTGGGAAAGAGTAAAAATCAGGTCCTGAGGAAGAGCCACGAAGTAAAATGGCTTAAAAATGGTAAAAGCGAAGAAAGGCAGGCATTTCGCTTCGCTCAGCCATGAGAAGCGAAACAGGAATTTCGCTTTGCTTAGCCATGCGAAGTGAAACAGTCCCATGCGAAGCGAAACAGCTTAACCCCAGCCAGGGGTGCTGCCCCTTGGACCCTGCTAGGGGCTACCGCCCCTAGACCCCACTACCAGGGGCGCTGCCCCCGGACCCCCGTGAGTTGAGGGTGTCATTGACTTAGATATAAGAAGTAGTAGTAATGGATATTTGACACTCGTAATGCGTTATACAGTTAGCCGTGCACAGCTAAAGAAGGGCATTACTATTAACGGCGAGAAAAACCAACTTCAGATGAGATTCTAGCCCCTTTATCCGTTATGTTTTTGGGGCTGCATGCATACTCCTTTGTGATAGTTGTTAATACACTTAACTTAAGTGTTAAGTGTATGATATGTGTATGTTATATGTATGACTAAGTATTGATTGTTAGTATGGAATGTTTATACGAATGAATATGTACATATACGTGTGTGCATGACCAGAAGATATGTAAAGTATGCATAAATGAAAATTAATGTATGATCGAGTGACGTGACAGGTTCGGTTATTGGAGACAAAGGGACCAGACCCTAATAATATGTGAGACAGAAGGGACTAGACCCTGATAATATATGAGACAGAAGGGACCAGACCCTGATAATATCTGAGACAGAAAGGACCAGACCCTAATAATATCTGAGACAGAAGGGACCAGACCCTAATAATATCTGTGATGGTAGAGATAGAATAGCCTATGGTAAATTACAAGGCCTTATGAAAGAAAGTATGTAAGCGCGTGTGCATGTATATAAAGTTTGTATGAAAGAAGTAAGAGTAAATAAGGTATGAATACGTATCTTCGGATGCGTATGAGTAAGGGTATGAATGTATTGTATGTTAAATGATTAACTAGAACTCACTCAGTGTAGCTGACTTTTAGTATGCATGCAGGCAAATAGATTGAGGCAGCTGGCTTAAGGAGGGATACATGGCATGGACTGAAGAGACTGGCATCCAATATGAAGTGTTATGACTGTTTTAATTAATTACTTATGAAAAGACAATTTGTATGTTAAGACAAGAATGAATGTTTTTTGAAGTTTTTAATTATTCCGCGAAGTTTTCAATTAACTCTGATTTTAGAATTATGTTTATGAGTAAATCCAACACCAAAGTAGGGTTACCGGGAACGAGGCCTTACATAGGTAGTAGCCTCAAAATCTTGTACCCTCAACACATCTAGCTCGTGTAGCTGCATGAATCTGTTATTTCCAGCAGATTGCGGATCAAGGTTGGCGGTTTTAAGTAACCAATATGCTTTGTGTTCGAGCTTGACCGGAAGATGGCATGCCTTTTCATACACCAATTTGAACGGTGTTGTGCCTATAGGAGTCTTGTAGGCAGTATGGAAAGCCAATAGCGCGTGGTCTAATTTCTCCAACCAATCTCTACAATTATGACTATCAATTTTCTCAAGGATTCGTTTGATACCCCGATTGGTGACTTCCACCCGACCACTAGTTTGTAGGTGATAAGGTGTAGCGAGTCGATGATGCAGTCTGTGTTTTTCTAATACTTTCTCCATTTGCTCATTGTAGAAGTGTGTTCCTCGATCGTTTATCAGTGCTTTGGGAATACCAAAATGAGAGAACAATTTCTTCATAAATTTGATCACCATCCTAGGATTATTAGTGGGTAAAGCTTGGGCTTCAACCCATTTTGACACATAATCTACTTCAACTAGGATGTAGCGGTGACCAAATGATGTTAGAAATGGTCCCATGAAGTGAATGTCCCAAGCGTAAAATACTTCGCAGACTTGAATTGGTCTTTGTAGCATTTAATCTCTAGATGAGATGTTCCTGGCACGTTGGCATGCATCACACGAGCGAACCATTTCATGTGCTTCTCTATAAATTGTAGGCCAATAGAAGTTAGCATTGAATACCTTCTTTGAAGTTGTCGATGCTTCGTGATGACCTCCTGCTGGTCCTTCATGACATTGTTTCAGAATCTTGCATGCTTCATATTCATACACGCATCTTCGGATGATGGGATCAGCTCCTATGCCGAATAAGTAAGTATCTTCCCAAAAGTAATACTTAACATCAAGAAAAATTTCTTCCCCTACTGAATGGTAATTCCTTTGAGAATGAGTCTCTGGCTTTGTAATTTGCGATGTCACGAATCAATGATGATGTTCTTCACGAGTCTGGATATGCATAAGAAATTCATGGGATAAATTGTCATTTATCTTAGCCCCCACCATTTCTTCGGAAATTGGGCATTCCAGACGAGAAATATACTTCACTACAACATTTTCAGCACCCTTCTTGTCCTTAATTTCGATGTCGAATTCTAGTAAAGAAAAATCCATCGGATCAGATGGGGTTTAGCATCTTGTTTGTTGAACAAGTACTTAATCGCCACATGATTTGTGTAGACGATGGTTTTTGAAAGGACTAGATAAAAACGGAATTTGTCAAAAACGAATACTACAGCCAAAAGCTCCTTCTCGGTAGTTGTGTAATTCTCTTGATCATCATTGAGAGGTTCTGGGCTTAGTAGATCGGATGAAAGTGCCTATCTTTCCTTTGTGTCAAGACTGCTGCAACTACGAAGACGCTCGCGTCACACATGAGTTCGAATGGTAGTGCCTAATCTAGAGCTACTATAATTGGAGCATCTACAAGCTTGTCTTTTAGAATTCGGAATGAATTCAAACATTCTTTGGAGAAGATGAATGAAGCATCCTTTTCAAGAAGTTGTGTCATTGGCTGGCCTATTTTTGAAAAGTCTTTTATGAAACGGCTATAAAAACCCACATGGCCAAGGAAACTTCTAATGGATTTAACATATGTGGGCAGTGGAAGTTTTGAAATAGTTCTACCTTTGGCTCTATCCACCTCTAGTCCTGCTTGAGAGATCTTGTGCCCGAGAACAATGCCTTTTCTAACCATAAAGTTACATTTTTCCTAATTTAGCACTAGGTTGTCTTCCTCACATCATGCTAACATCCTTTTTAGTTATTCAAAACAAAGATTGAAGGAATCGTCGAAGACGGAGAAGTTTTCGATGAAGACTTTCATTAAATCATCAATCATGTCGTGAAAGTAGCTACCATACAACGTTGAAAAGTAGCTGGAGCATTAACAGCCCAAAGGGCATTCGTCGGTATGCGAATGTACCATAAGGGCATGTGAATGTTGTTTTCTCCTAATCTTTAGGTGAGATTGGGATTTTAAAATAACCCTAGAATCCGTCCAGAAAGCAGTAGTACATCTTTCTTGATAAACACTCAATCAATAAACGGTAAAGGAAAGCAGTCTTTCCTAGGGGCATCATTGAGTTTGCGACATTCGGTGCAAAATCTCCATCCTGTGATGGTTCTCATAGGAGTCATCCCATTCTTGTCATTGGTGACTACCGTCATTCATCCTTTCATTGGGACTACTTGAACAGGACTTACGCATGCAGAATCAGATATGGGGTAATCAAGCCTGCATCAAGTAATTTGAGAACTTCCTTCTTCACCACGTCTTGCATGTTTGGATTCAGTCGTCTTTGGTGCTGCACTACGGGTTTGAAGTCTTCTTCCACTAGAATCTTGTGGGCGAAAAATGTAACATTCGTTACTTTTCAAACCCAAAAACCCGACCCATTACGGATTTTCGGTTTTGTTTATAAGTGTGCGTGTGTATATATATATATGTATATTATAATGTTATTAATTAATCTTAAGTTTCATTTCATGTATTTTATGTGACATTCGTATATGTATTCGTATTCATTAAACCGAACCTTTTTGTCATTTCATTGTATTCTTGTTTAACATTCATCGTTAATATAATATTCACGAGGATTACCTTTATCATTCGTTCATTTCATTTTCATTTTGTTCAATAAACGAAACTTCGAGATTTAAAGTTTTGTTTAAGGTTTAAACGAGTTGCAAATTGTATGGTTATATTATGAACATATCCACTGTTTTTTGTTTAAAGGTTTAAACGAGTTGCAAACTATACGGCTATATGCTGAACATATCCACTTTTTATAATTTCTTGTTACGCTTATGACACATTTCAAAGTTTGGGATCCAAATGGTAAATTATATTTTAAATTCACATTTAAAACAACTTCAAAGTTCAAGGTTTATAATGTAATATATTTTATTGTCTGTTTTAAAAAAGAATATGATACTTGAAGAGCCCAAAGTGTAAAAGTCATTTAAATTATTAATGTTTTAATAAAATCATCTCCCAGCCGCCCCCTTGGATGCGGTTTTACGGCAGCCTAGTTCCGGCGACCTGCTTCATTTTCGGCGACCTTATTACACCCTAAGCTTGTAATAAATTAATTAAAACTCATAATATTCGTAGACCGTAACGGCAAACCACTAATCAAAGGCAATAACTCGTTATAACAGCTTTTAAGGTGCAAACCAATCCCGGCACCGCCGGATTTTAATAAAATTACAATAACGCTCATTAAGTATCCATCAATCCAATTAAACCTATAAATAGCCCCTAAACATTCATATAAAACCATCCCCAGCATTAATTTACACTAATACACTCTCAATAATCACGAATTATTTCATCAAAGTCATATTCTAGCCAAGCCTAGTTCACCGTCAATTCATAACTCTTCCAGCTGATTTTTATATGTAATATGATCGTTTTTATCCAATAAGCAAAAGCCCTAACCTAATTATAACGAAGATGGAACAGATTAATGGATTTCAAATTTATGGTTTTGAATGAAGAAGATGAGCATGAACAATAAAATAAATAGTTTTGTGTTTATCTATAAACCAACAAACAAGTTAGTACAACTGTTAACTCCCTTGATGTGGTCCAAAGAACTCGGGTGTAGATAGTTTTTTTTAATCATTTTTCATTATTAAAAAAAACAAGTTAAGGTTTTATAAATTTAAATAAAATCATTTTAAAAATCAAATAAATTTATTTTCGTTAAATAAAATTGATTATAAATTAAACTTTATCTGTTTTCATCAAAAACTCAACTTTTCATATTCATTAACTTTCTTTAAAACCGTTAATATTATTTACTAATTTTGTTTCGTTAACTTTATAATTCCATCTTGTTAATACTTAAAATTCTCTTAAATAATCATTTACAAGTTAAATTTTCAATACCCATAATCCATAAATATCATAATTAAATAATAAATTATTAGTTAAAATCAAATTTAAATAATATAAATCGTTAAAATTCTGCTAAAACTTAAAAATAATACTATAATACAAATGCCTTAAAATAATAAAATAATGCAAAATTCCCAAAACCAAATTATATAACTTTTACAATCCCGTTAGTTAGATTTTATTTTTATTTTTAATTATATTTCGTGAAGTTCGGTTGCTTCAGTTTCATTATCGTGCTTTCGGTTTTTATTGCAAGTTTATCTTCAATTTCAATGTGAGTTTCTCATACTCCTGTTTTAACACTTTTATGCTTTAGGGATAGCATGTATAACTAATTCAAAGCATTTACTTCGTTGATCATTTGCAAACTACAATTCGTATCAAGGACTTATGTGTTACTTGCTTGCTTGCTTCAATTTCAATTTCAAGTGGTGGCCTCAATAAGTATGATCATACGCCCCCCTGCACTTAGGATCGTGTTGTTATGAGTGGAAAAAGGCCTCATTATCCGATTACTTGGGTTGTTACCAACTGGAAAGGACCTTGCATGCGATTATCTGAGTACGTTGGTTGTTACCAACTAAAAAGGACCTTACTTGCTTGATTTACACTAGTTCATGGAATTGTATGATTTTCTATTATGTATATATTTAAACTTATTTGATTCTCACCAACTACTTGTTAGTTGACTTTATTATTATACATGCTACAGGTAAACCATTAGAGGTTGAAGAAAAGGAAGAGAAACTAGTACTTATGTTATCAAAATAATGGATCAAGATGCAAGTTGCTAGTTTTTTTTATTTCCTTGTATTTTCTTACTTTCAAACTTGTGTACTTGATGTTTAAATTAATTAATGATAATATTGTCACTTAATAGTGTCACACGCGTTTTGAGCAACATGTACGTCACACTCAGGCGTTTCTGCTTAAGACGGAGTGTTACACAAAATGACGGGTTGATGCCTTTGATCCCTGCATGGTGAACGATACTGACTGTTAACTTCGTTTTGATCCCTGCGTGGTGACCTAGGTGGATAACTATCACATCTGTAGCCGGACAGATCAGGCACATTCCTGGGTAGCTCTCTACAAATAACTTCTTCTTCCACCTCTTCCTCCTCCTCCTCTGCTGGATCCTCTTCGGATTCCTCTTCTGGATCCTCCTCCTCTGAATCCTCCTATGATTCTTCCTATGGATCCTCCTCAACAGAGATTACCGGTTCTTCTTCCGCTACATAGTCGTTATTCCTTGACATGACTCTTTACAAAGGCTAGTTATAAGAATAATATCTATTGCTATCGCTAACTATTGTCGAGGAGATTAATTAATTAAACCAAATTTAAATATTAATTATATTAGAATATAATATTAGTTTTATTAAAATTTTAATTTTAATTATTATTAAAATCAATACTGAATATAAATGAATATAATATTCATAATAAAATTTACCTTCATCAAAAGTATCATACGTACACGTATTCATACACCTTATTACAAATAAGCACGTATGAGTGTTACATATATATATACTTTTACATTACCTTTTATACACATATGTTGCCCTTTTACCTAACCGCACGTTTCGCGACTTCTCCGCGAATTCCCTTGTACAAGCAAGTCTGTTATTATGTTCCGGACCACAATAACTCACTTGCCCTACAAGTTCATCCCGGCATCCATCAGTATATAATATTAATTTATTATTTAAATATTTCCCAGAGTTAATCGAGCCTACGGTTATATTTTGGATACCCTAAGGGATAACCTAATCCTTTATAACCAATGGCTCTGATACCAACTTCTGTCACACCCCGACTAGCACAATGCGGAAGCGTAAAACGGGAATGTAACAGACACCTCTGGTATCAACACACTGTTTATAAAGAAACATTACAAACTAATTTACAATATATTACATTTTTTTGTTCTATCATTGTTTTACAGTCTAGGTGATACAAACAAAACTAGTTCGTTAACTATACGTTCTTACTACTAACACCCTTGCCTCTATTCACATAGCATCAACCACACACCTTGGGCAAGTAACAGATCACCAAATCATTCCAATTTAGGTACACCTGAAAAGCAGTTTAAAACGGGTCAACTACTAGATTTGGTGAGTTTCACGAGTTTCAAGAAAACAATAATGAGTATTCACAAGTTAACACTTGTAATTATGAAATAAGTATGTATATATGTAAATGATGTAATTATGCTAAGCTACAGTGAAGCCTTGACTGTATTTGCTGTGTGTATCCATTTCCCACGCTCAATCAACCACTGTGGCCCCTTTCCGCCCACAACATGCCCCGGTAGCTATGTCTAACACTACATAGCCTGTTTGTATAAATATGGTCATGTGCAAATGGCGCTATGTGACACGGCAACCAGGCCGATTCCGTTTGGGTTTGTCAAACCAATAGTACTATTCACAAGCCATCGGCTAGAAGTTAATCATTGTGCTCGTGGGGACTTTCGTGTGTTAGCACTTAGATAATTCACATCAATACATGTTTCAGGTATGTATATGTAATCAAACATGCTTTTCACCCCAAAAGTTCGTAAAACTGTTTAAAGAGTGGGGTCATGAAACTCACAGTTTAGTAGATAATCAGTACTGTATCAGCTCGTGGTTTGTTCGGTCCGCTATCAGTAGTTCCTATAATCAATATTATAATAATATTAATATTTTAATATTATTATAATTTCAATACTAAACTGGGCCGTATAACTAATCTGGGTATAGCTGGAATGCCTAGAAAGTGGCAATAGGCTTAGGTTGTGATGTTGTTCAATGTCTAATACTTAGAACTGAACTTGGCTCAGATTCCCGTTTTCCCAGCTGGGCCAAGTTGTTCGTTTACGCGTTCAGAAAACAGTTATGGGAAAATAAGCTTGGGTAAATGTATTGGTTAATAAGATGATTAAGTTATAAAGAAGGATCACATACTGGGGTCCCAGATTAGCCACGGGGCCCGTTTCCGTTGATTCAGTTTGATTTAAGAAGAAACGTGCACAATCCACCCGGATTGTCCAAGTTTCTCATAGAAAATTTCGATTTTACTTAATTAGTCCAAAAATATGATTTTTGATCACTCTTGGTGTTTTGATATTCCCGCAGATTCGTTAATCGCGAACTTGCCGGTTTTCATGAAAACTAAATTTGTTTAATCTTTAAATTAGCATAATTAATTAACCGTTAATCATTAAATTATGAAAATTTAGACACTTATCAATTAAAATATGTATATTTTTATAAAAATATTTCTGGAATTTTTTTACTGATTTATTAATTTATAAAAATTTATTTTATCAGCTATATTTCGCCTGAAAATCGTCCGTTTATCCCAAACAATTTGCAAAAATTCCACAAAATTCCTGAATACTCAAATCATGTCCCAAAACAACTTGTATAAATTATAGAATGTAAACAGCTCGTGCGATATTCTTTTCGGCTATAAAAATTCACACGAACGCATATACACAAAACACCTTTAGACTTCTCCAAATTATCCCAAAATTCTTATGTGATCAAAATAGATAAAATCTGAGTTCCCAGAAAAATTTCATAATTTTTAAAGTATTTTAGCTATTTTTCCCAAATAAACGTACCAATTCGGTAATAAATTCGCCAAATATTCTCGGATGGTCGAAAAATTACCAAATTTTAACAGGGACTCATTGACATGGTCCCTGATGTCCCTGCAAAATTTCAAGGCCTAATAATATGAACATCATATCCTTAACCTAAACAGCCCGTAAGCAAGTGTTTCGGCATTATCTTAGCGGTTTTGGTTCGTTTCCGCCTTTCTAATCAACTTTTCAAGCTCTTGTGCTCCTAAGTAGGCTAGGTACAGGTCTTATATCACAAACCAAGCATGTTTCATCAATAGAACAGCCCTTTAACTTAAGGTTTCAGCTAGTGCACAAAAACGAACTTTTGAACCGTAAAACCGCCGTTTCAACCCTTTAATCGTGTTTATGGCCAAAAAAATTATCAAAACAGGTTCCTTACCATGTTTATGATCAAAACATGTTTATGGACCATTTTTAGGATTTTTACATGGTTAGGAATGATTTTTAGCAATTAAGACATGTTTTTATCGTATTAATCAAGATTAAACAAGTTTAAAAGCTACTTATTTAAGTTGTTACCTTAGGATTTTGGAAGATTTCTGGAAAGATGACTTGCAGCTGCTTGGACTCCAGTTTTTTATCAAGTGAAATGAATAAAAAGCTTAGGTAACAAGTTTTATAAAAAAAAATGGGGGTGGGGTTTACTAGGCCGATCGGAAGTCCTTATGGGCCCATTTTGGGCTGTTTTGGCCTAATGATCTGGTTATACAAGCCCAAACACGAAAAGCCCAGTCCAAATTTAGTTCGGGTTCGGTTTTTGGCGCGTGAAACTTATCGGGTGCGTTAAACAGTGCGAAAACGAGTGTTTTTCGGCTAGTTTTGAGTAAAATTATAAAAACATACTATACATTTGTAAAAATCGAAAATATTTTCATGGATCGCTTAAAACATTTCAAATAAGTGTTTGGTAAGTCTTTTTCGGCTTAACGGATGATACAATGCTTGGTTTGTAACTATCTTTCGCGTTTAAATCTATAGTGGGTAGTTAAACGAGCATGTTTTCGTTTAACTTGTTTGCTATCAAACTAAGGCCATATTACTAATATTTTAGCTTGTATTAAACGTATATCACTTATAGATTCCCCCTCGAGATATCTGGGTCATAACCCGACCCGTTCGGTTAATCGTTCGTTTGTTACGCTAAAGGCGTTTATTTGCTTAATCGGTAAATACGTACTGAGGTGTACCTTATTTTGGCTCAAATGTCACAGGTAAACACTTGATATAAGCTTGCTTTGGTAATTAAATCTGGGATAACACCTTATTTCTTAGTCATGTTATTCCATGATAATTAAAGAAAGAGATATGCATAACTTCATGTTCTTCACTAAAACATCATTTTGTGTAAGCAAGTTGATTATGTTAAGTGTTTATGAGATAACTTACTTTAAAGATGAGACATCCCTTAAATTACTAAGTGAATTGTCCTTTATATTTTAGTAAAAATAACCTTTGTATTATGCTTATTAGTTAAGTTTTGAAGGATCAACCTTAAGTTACCAAGTATTAACCCACACAACTCTTGAAAAATTATATACTCATGTAATAACCATCTAAGAGTTGTTTAAAATAGGTTATGTTGCACACTCACTTGACAAGTAATTAACCAATTTTAGTGGATTAACGTCAACAATCCGTTTTCACAACATTGTTAGCATTCCCATTTTTAGATGATCAATTACTAATAATACTTCATTTGGTCAATGTTCATATTAGGATTTATGTTTTCTTCTCAACCAAACCCTTACAAGAATGACAATTCCTCGGCTTATCATCAAGCTCGGAACTTGTTGTCTCTTTAAATTTTATTATCCAAGGCCTCACAAGAGTGGCGGTTCCCCGACTTATCGTCAATCTCGGTACTTGGCGTATCTTTTATATGTGTTTTAACATTCCTCATCAAGTGATAATTACAACTTAACCTTTACTTTTTATAAACCAATAACATGCTTAACCAATATTATAAAACATCAATTAAGATTCATTATAAACCAAGATGATACGATAAAAGTTTACCCTACAATAAGCATAACGTTATACATCAACGTAATAGATACAAACATGATCAAATTAGAACAATCTAACCAATTTGGATGACTAATCCTTGATGCTAATGATTTCCTCCAAAAGCTTAATCTTCTTGATCTTTAAAGGGTGGATAGATGGGATAATTCCCTTATTAATGGTGGTGAAAAAAGGTGGTTAAGATGAATCTAATGTTCTTCAAGGTGTAGATGGTTCACACAATGTCTAGTTCTAAATTTATAAAAATGATTATTATGTTAACTAAACCATACACAAATAGGCAAGTGTACCTATAGTATATGTAGTAAAGTATAGGTAAGAACCAAGTATCAATCCATGGACACACTTATTTGATTTTTACTACTAAATCGTTGTATTTATTTCAACCAGAAGTGAATATCATATTGGTTTTTGTTTAACAAGTATTTTTAAAAGGAAATTAAATACATAAATTAAAAGTCAATTTTTGGGTTTTTATATTTATAGATAGAAGATCAAAGATAAAGGTGTATCATCTTGTTTCAAACTCCTCTTAACTTATTTTAAAAATTGGTTAATAAACATGTGATGTGAGCTAGCTATGGTGATTAAATATGGGATTAACACCTTATTCCTAAGTCATGTTAATCCATGATAATTAAAGAAAGAGATACGTATAAATTCATGATCTCCACTGATACGTTATTCTATGTAAGCAAGTGGTTTAAAATAAATATTTATAAGATAACTCACTTTAAAGATGAGACAATCTCTTAAATTACTAAGTGAACTGCCTTTGATATCTTAGGAAAAATAACCTTTGTATCATACATAAAATACCAATTAAGATTAATTGAGTTATAAAGGGTTAACCTTGAATTACCAATTATTAATCCACGGAACTCTTGAACAATTATAGAACTCATGTAATAACCACCCAAAGTTGTTTAAAATAAGTTATGTTGCACACTTACTTAACAAGTAATTAGTCGATTTTAGTGGATGAATGTCAACAATTTCTTTTCACAATATTTTCAATCATTCCCATTTTAAAACGATTAATTACTACTAATGCTTCACTTGGTCCATGTCAATATTAGGATTTACGTTTTTCTCTAACCAAGCCCTTACAAGAATGACAATTCCTCGGCTTATTATCTAGCTCGAAACTTGGCAGCTCTTTTAAAAATTCTTAATTTATTAACCAAGTCCTCACAAGAGTGTTAGTTCCCTGGCTTATCATCAAGCTCGGAACTTGGTGTCTATTTTAAAGTTACCAAGGCCTCACAAGACTAGCAATTTCTCGGCTTATCATCAAGATTGGCACTTGGGTTATCTTTTAATAGTATTTTATCATTCCTCGTCAAGTGATAAGTGCAACATAATCATTACTTATTAAAAACCGATCACATGCTTAACTATCATTATAATACTTCAGTTAAGATTCATTATAAACAAAGATGATCCTATGAAGGTTTCGCCAATAATAAACATAATGTTAGCCATCAAAGTAATAGATACAAACATGATCAAATTGAAACAATCTAACCAATTTGGATGACTAATCTTTGTTGCTAATAACTTCTTCCAAGAGCTTAATCTCCTTAATCTTCAAGGGTTGGATGGATGGGATAATTCCCTTAATAATAGTGATGAAAAGAGGTGGTTGAAGTGGAGTAATTGAGGTTCTAAGGTGTATTGAATGTGGAACATGATCATTCAATTTATAGGCTGATTTGGGAGCCAAAACACAGCTGTGTTTAGCAAAACACGGCCATGGTGATTGTTTTTGTTTTGTCGCATTAAGTGCTCTTTGTCAGATCGTACAGCGAAGGTTAACACAGCCGTGGTGAGTTGGGCATGGCCGTGGTGAGTCCACAATAGTCCAAATTTTTTCCTTTTCTCTTATACTGTAAAATGGGCGTGTTTTGGGAAGGCACGGCCGTGGTGATCTTCAGAACCTTCTATTTTTTCTTTTCCTCTTGTTCTTGATAACATAGCTTTGTTGGTGTTAACATTGCCATGTTTTGGCTTCCTGATTTTTGTCTTCACTTCGCATGCTCTAGGCATGGCCATGCCTTGATTCATCATGAGGTGTGTTGAGTCTTCTTTCACCTTTTGTCTCCGTTTTTCTTTGTATATCAGCTCGTTTTACTCCTTATGGCTATATTTACCTATAGATAGAAATTGTAAATATTAGTGGTTATTTGTTCTAATATAGTTGCCTATATTACGCTTAGTTGGAGATATTTTAGTGCCGAAAAAATGTATAAATTAGTATACATCAAATCTCCCCACACTTGAACCTTGTTTGTCCTCAAGCAAGCTCTGAACAAATTCTTTGAACAACACGTAAATCAAAGTTAAACATCCTGAGAAATTTCAGAAAGTCCTGGTAGTCCATAAGAGCAAAATGTATTAGTATATGTAGTGATATTTAAAACTATGGTTGGCTTTTATGAGCTTCATCTTACGCAAAACGTCACGTTCTTGCAATGTTCACACACACTCCGTTTTATCTGGACATACATGTAATTTCATATGTATCAACACTCTTAGCTAGGATATTTAAAACTTTGTATTTTAAGAGCAAAATGTATTAATATATGTAGTGATATTTAAAAATTTGCATTTTTAAATCTATCCTTTGTTTATAATGGACTTATTTGTATTATATTTGTAATTTAGGTAGTTTATAATAGATTTATACAATTATACTCACAAAACAGTAAAATGCTAAATTAATTTTTCTTGAGGGATGTCAAAATTTTCTCTAGAGTCGGGTCAAAATTTAATGAAATTGTTAGGATTAGATTGCACATATGCTACTAAAAGAAGTTCATGGGTGTTGGCAACCACCTACCATCCACATAGGTCCTCCCAATCAAATAACGCTAACTCATGGCGCCAAGTCATCCATCAAATAGCTCTCCCTAATAGACATGTAACATGCTGACTTAGTCAGCGAATATGCTAGAACCCAAATAAACTCATGTTTTCTGTATATTCTTGAAAGTGTTGTATGAGATTTCATAGTCTTATTCTCCCACTTGTACAACGGTAAGATAATTTGTTATAAGTATCCAAATAGCTTTTGTGTGTTCCATTTTAACCTTACGACATATCTACATATTGTGCTAATGAATTCTTAATTGTCAGCCACCAATATTGTAAGCCAACCGTTCACAAAAATAAAAAGACAATAATATTATTATATTTCATATTACAATACAAAGGGAATTACAAATACATAAGTGAAATTTCATAACTAAAATGATATTACAAATCAAAATAGAAGCAAACGAAAAGTAGATACTAGAATGAAGCACTGAGGTGGCTGCGGATTTTTGATAAATAGAGGTCCATTCAAACAAATTTCGTGCAACCCAGGTGAATCCGACTGTCTTCTAGGGTACAATTTCCGCAGATATTACTACCGGGATTAGCCTAGCGCCCGAATTAAACCTGAAACAAGAGCGCGTAGGGTCTAGAACGTAGGAAATTCTTTAGGGTCTATGTGTCTTTGGTGTTGCATTTGCAGGTGTGTTCTTTGGGTAATTTCTCGGGTTAGGGATTTTGGGTTTGGTTATTCGAGTTTGAGCATAAAAGAAATTGACCCAAGAACTGACCAAAATAAGATCGGGTTGTCCGAGTTACGGGTTGAACGGGTCGGGTAAATTCGAGTCGGGTTCGGGTTTAAGAAGAACTAGAATAGTTCAACTTCGACTAAAAGAATTATCATATTGACAATTGATTACTTTTTAGTATTATTTTTTTCTGGCCAACTGTTCACTAGTTACATAAAGCCTAAACTAACAACCAAACGAAGGTTCTATCGTTAAGGTGAAAGCAATTATTCTTAGTTAAACATAATCGATCAACTATTGTTCTTATAGATCATATGTTTATCGACTACCAACAATAGCAATTAATATTACTTTGGTTTCACATAAAAGCAAATCAACTATTGAAATATCATAATTTAAAAAGGAGATCAGCAAGGGTACATTTCATTACAGCTAGTACGAATAATCAATGTCACACCCCGACTAGCAGTTGCGAAAGCGTAAAACAGGAATGTAACAGACACCTCTGGTATCAACCATACTGTTTATAAAGAAACATTACAAACTAATTTACAATATATTACATCGTTCTAACTTCTTTTACAAGCTAGGTGATACAAATCAAAACCAGCCCGTTAAGCTTCTTTACTCCTTACTTCGAATACTTGCATCTATTTACCAAGCATTGATTGCAAGTCAAACACGTAACACATTAGCTTTCTAATCCAATTTCAGTACACTTGAAAAACATGTTAAAACAGGTCAACTACAAATAGTTTGTGAGTTTCACGAATTTCAATAAATCAGTTTGCGTCCAATAATTAGAGTTTGTGTGTACGCATGTATGTATGTAAGAACGTTTATGTACTCATGTATGCATGTATGTGATGTAATTATGCTAAGCTAGAGTGAAGCCTGACTGTTCGTTTGTGCTACGTGCCTCCATTTACCACGGAATATCTACCACTGTGGCCTCCTTTCCGCCCACAGCATGCCCCAAGTAGCCATGTCTAAAACTACATAGCATGTTTGTATCATTATGGACATGTGCAAACGGTGTAAAGTTTGTAACGGCATCCATGCCGATTCCGTTTGGGTTTGTCAAACCAATAGTACTATTTGCAAGCCACCGGCTCAAAGTTAATCATTGTGATTGTGGAGACTTTTGTGTGTTAGCACTTAGATAATTCACATCATCAAGCGAAAAGCATTTTCCAGAAATACAAGTATAAACAACACGCTTTTCACCCCAAATTTCGTAAAACAGTTTAGAAAGAAGGGTCATGAAACTCACTGCATAGTATGTACTCGGCACGGTATCAGTTCGTGGTTCGTTTCACTTGCTATTCCTCAGTTCCTATAATCAGTATTATAATAATATTAATATTTTAATATTATTATAATCTTCATACTATTCTGGGTTGTACATCTAGTATGGGTATAGTTGTCACGCCCAGAACATATCAATAATCTTATATTGTGATGTTGTTCAATGTCAAATGTTTAAAATCGAAATTGGTTATGTTTCACCGTTTCACGTGCTGGGTCAAGTTGATCGTTTACGCATTTAGAAAATAGGTGTGACCACATATACTCGGGTAAATGTGTCGTTTGATAAAATGATTAAATTTATAAAGAAAAATCATAGTTTAGATGTCCAGATTCGCTACAGGGCTCATTTTCGTTTATTCAGTCTGATTTGGAGAAAAACAAGCACAATTCATCCGAATTGTCCGGATTTCTCACAAAATGTTCGGTTTTATTCAATTAACCCGAAAATATGATATTTGATCACTCTTGATGTTCTGGTATTCCAACAGGTTCGTTAATCGCAAACTTGTCGGTTTTTATCAGAATTGAATTTGTTTAACTTTCAAATTAGCACAACAAATTATCTGTTAATCGATAATTACTAATATTTATACACTTACTAATTAATATATGTAGATTTTTATAAAAATATTTCTGGAAATATTTACTCATTTATTAGTTTACAAAAATTCATTTTATATGCTATGTTTAACCGGTTAGTCGTCTGTTTATACCAAACGATTTCTAAAAAATCCAATAAATATTTTGACTGATCCAAATGACTTCCAATTGCCAAATTAGCTCTTTGAGCCAAAACCACCGTCAAAACTCGAATAAACGCGAATCCAGAAACCATAGCTAGGGTTCTCCAATTAACCCCAAATTTTATATGTGATCATTTGGTACATTACCTGAGTCCTCCATAAAATTTCATAATGTTTCAAGAAGTTTATGTATTTTTTCCAAATAAACGCTCAAAAACAGTAATAAATTCACCAAATATTCTCGGATTATCACAAAATTACCAAATTTAGAAAGGGACTTATTCATATGGTCCCTGATGTCTCTACAAAGTTTCAAAAGCTAAAAAAAGCACGTCACAATCTAATCCTAAGCAGCCCCGAAATGAGCATTTCCGTAATACCTTTGCGGTTCTTGACTGTTTCAATTCTTTTCTCACTTGTCCGGGTTCTTGGCATTCTATCTAGAGTAACTACAGGTCTTATATCACATAACCAAACATTTATCATGAATAATCCTGCCTAAAAACATAGGGTTTCGGTTAGGGTTTCAAACCAAGTTTTTGAACCATAAAAACGCAATTTAAACTTCCTAATCCGTGTTTTTGGCCAAAAAAGTATTTGATTCTAATTTCCAAACAAGTATTAAGATCAAAATATGTTTTTGGATCATTTTGAAGGGTTTTAGATGGTTCATTATGATTTTCATTAATCAAACTATAATCTTTATGTATAAACCACGTTTAATCAAGTCTAAAATCATCAAAGGAACTTCTGCCTTAGGGTTTTGTTGGAATGGAGAGAGATCAGCTGGAACAAGACTTGTTTGAAAGATATTTTGCACTTGGATTGGTATGAGAAGACTTTAAATGAAACTATCAAAGGGGTGGGTGAGACCCCCTAAACTTGCGGCCGCCCCCCTCGTGGGGTCCCCTTGGTCACTATAGTCTATTTGTCTCATTTTACATGCCCGAACGTGAAATCCTGAGCCCAAATTTATTTTGGGTTCGGTTTTTGGCAAAAAAATATATCGGGTGCGATAAACAGCGCGAAAACGAGTGTTTTTCGGCCAAATTTTTGTAAATTTAGAAATGCCACACCCCGCCTTCGGGCCTAGGCGTGTGACTATCAGTTGTTACCACTTTTGTCAATATATCAAAGTTTACAACGAAAAATGTTAATTTAAAATATTCATTTACATAACAAAGGGAATTAAACACCCTTGTATGTTTTACAAAATTACTTGTTTAAAAACAAGTTTAATATATATATGCTTCATTACAAAATTACCTGAGCCGCCAGCTGCATTCTATGCCTAGTGATCTTCTATCTTCACTGGCATATTCTTCTCTATACCTTTCTCTTGGTTACCTGAAAACAGTTTGAAAATACGTCAGCTATGTGCCGATGAATACGATGACTCAACAAAACATTTTCACAATTCGTAATGACACAAAACTAATAGTATTCAACGACTAAGTGGGCCTCAATTCCAGCTCATCGTAACTAAACATACGCACAAACCACATAATCGGACTTCACTCGCCCTAGAGACAGTCACTTGCCTCATGGTCAGTATGTCTGTAGTGTGCCCACTACAGTACATATATATAAGGATCCAGACACATGTGTATTTTAGCCTGAGTGTTTAGTACTACCTTGTATCAAAACGTTTTTAGAGGATTTGAACGAACCCTCATGCAAATACTTTCATAATTCTTTACATATGGATAACAGTCCATAGTTTACAAGAGTAAATATCTTTTCAAAAAGACAGTACATATACGTATTCACGTCATAAAACATTTCACACAATAAAAAGGTTTGGACGTATTCACCTTTTGTTGATTTCAAGATTTCTTACCAACAGATGTCTGATCTTTATCTCGGACCTATAGTACGAGAATAACATTCTATAAATAACTAGATCCACAATCTAGCTATAAACCTTAAGTTTATTTGCATAACCTTTACCTTGATATTTATTTCATTTATAAAACATTCATATACTATGTTTCTTTATCATGAAGAAACGTACATATATCCCATTTCTTCATTCATAAGAAATATCTTTATAATAAAGAATAATAGTTTATTCATAACCTTATCTTATGAAAACTACATTTCACTTATTATTTGATCAAGGTATAGACTATACCATCGAATAGGTTCTAAGCCATATAAACCATATATAATAAAATAATCGGGCAGAACCCCTTACCTTGTATGGCTTATCTATGAAATGCTTAAACCTCACGTGGGCAACACTCCTACTTGCATGTAATTCTAGACAACGACCGTATCGGGAATGACGGGATTTTGAAACAAAAACCGAGGTAAAGTGTGTGTGATGTGATGGAGTCTTCATCCCCATGGCTGCCTATTTATAGCCAGAATCTGTGCATCTTCGCATATCGCAAAAGATTCTTCGCATTGCGCGAAGGAAAAATGTAGCCGCAATTATTATTATATTCCTTCGCGTATCGCGAAGTTGCTCAATAGCTTTGCTGAGTCAACCACTAGACCTGCCACGTGTCAGCCAGCACCAGATGAGGTTTCTTCATGCATTTTCGCGTATCGCGAAGTTGCTAAATTTTCATTTTTAGTCCTTGGTCTTTGGTAGCTTGTCACATCTTGATCATAGTTCCAAAATACTAAAGCGGCCCTTATGCGGCTCGCGGCGATGCAAGCGTGCGAAGTGCGCCATCAAAATGCCACATTACGCCCATCGCCCGAGTCCGTGTTCGTGTCCGTGCGCGTGCGCGTCGGGTGCTTCGCACCCTCCTCTAGGATTAGTGAGAGTGGTTAATCACATAAGAACATTACCATGGACAACTCCTTCCTTTTTAAAGTGCTTTCATTTCTTTCCCACTTTCCATATGGGATGGAGTTTCATTACTTATTCCTTAACATAAAAATGCTTTCTTTTCTTTATCTTATTTTTCCCATTACTTATCTCATGAAAATTTTTGGTCCTTTATCTTTATAAACTTGTCAAATTGGAACCAAAATTTTGTGGGTGTTACATCCTCCCCACCTTGGAATGAATCTCGTCCTCGAGATTCGCTAAAACAGATGTGGATTCTTTCTCATTTCCGATTCTAATTCCCAAGTAAACTCTGGTTCTCGTCGGGAGTTCCACCTTATTTTGACTAACTTTAGATTTCGTCGTTTAAGTCTCTTAACTTGGAAATCTTCAACTTGTAGAGGTTGTTCTACAAAATTTAGATTTTCGTTGATTTCAACATCCTTTAAAGGCATAGCTAAAGTTTCGTCAGCTAGACACTTTCGTAAGTTAGAAACATGAAATATATCATGTATTCCTTTCATCTCTTCTGACAGTCGTAAGCGATAAGCAACAGTACCGATTCGTTCTAACACTTCAAATGGTCCCACAAAACGCGGACTTAATTTTCCTTTCTTGCCGAATCGTACAACACCTTTCCAGGGTGAAACCTTTATTAAAACTTTATCTCCTACTTGAAATTCCAATGGCTTATGGCGAATATCAGCGTAATTCTTTTGTCGATCTCTTGCTGTCTTAAGTCGTTCACGGATTTGCAATATCTTATCTGTGGTTTCTTGAACTATCTCCGGTCCAGATATTTGATTATCTCCAGTTTCAGACCAACATACCGGCGTTCTACATTTTCGTCCATATAATGCTTCAAATGGTGCGGCCTGGATACTCGTGTGATAACTGTTATTATACGAGAATTCCATCAAAGGAAAATGATCATCCCAACTTCCTCCTAGATCAATCACACAAGCTCGGAGCATATCTTCAAGCGTTTGAATTGTCCTCACTCTGCCCATCAGTTTGAGGATGATAAGCAATGCTAAGATTCAATTGAGTTCCTAATGCTTGTTGGAAACTTTTCCAGAATTGAGAAGTAAATCTACTGTCTCGATCAGATATAATAGACAATGGCACACCATGAAATGATACAATATTGTTTATGTATAATCGTGCCAATCTATCCATAGAGTAGGATTCATTGATAGGTATGAAATGAGCAGACTTAGTTAACCTATCGATGATGACCCAAATAGCATTATGCTGTCGGGTAGTCTTAGGGAGTTCCGTAATAAAATCCATTGTTATCATCTCCCATTTCCAAACGGGTAGTTCAGGTTGTTGAAGCAAACCTGAAGGTTTCTGATGCTTAGCGTTGACTTGCAAACATGTTAAACATTTGGTTACATACAGAGCAATATCCTTTTCATCCCGTTCCACCAGTAGTTAGGTTTAAGATTTTGATACATTTTATCACTACCGGGATGCATCATATACTTTGATCGATGAGCTTCACTCATAATCTTTCCACATAATTCATCAATCTTTGGTACCCAGATTCTATTTCCAAGTCTGAGTATGTCATCATCTCCTTTGACTAAAGAGTCGATTGTACCATTCCGTTTTTCTTCGAATATTTGGTTTTCTTCTATTGCTTTCTTTTGAGCCTCTTTGATTTGTGCAATCAAATCTATTTGTAGTTCCAGTCTTAAGGATCTAACCCAAGAGGGACCCTCTTGGGTTTTTCATGTTCTTTTCGACTCAATGCGTCAGCTACTACATTTGCCTTTCCTTCATGATAGATGATTTCAGAATCGTAATCATTTAATGTTTCCATCCATCTTCTTTGACGCATGTTAAGTTCCTTTTGATCAAAAATGTGTTTTAAGCTTTTATGATCAGTGTACACGATAAACTTAACTCCATATAAATAGTGTCTCCATAACTTCGAGGCAAAAATTATGGCACCCAACTCCAGATCATGAGTTGTATAATTCTTTTCGTGTACTTTCAATTGACGAGAAGCATAAGCTATTACTTTGTTTCATTGCATTAGTACACAACCTATACCCGAATGAGATGCGTTACTAAATACAACAAAGTCTTATGTACCTTCTGGCAAAGCAAGTATAGATGCATTAGTAAGCTTTTGTTTGAGTAAATCAAATGCTTCTTGTTGCTTGGTTCCCCATTCATACTTAACATTCTTTCTAGTTAAAGAAGTTAAGGGAACTGCTATACGGGAGAAATTCTCGATGAATCTTCTATAATATCCGGCCAAACCTAGGAAACTTCGAACTTCGGTTGGCGATCTGGGAATTTCCCATTTAGCTATCACTTCAATTTTGGCGGCATCTACTTGAATTCCATTTGCATTGATAACATGACCAAGAAATTGTACCTCATGCAGCCAAAATTCACACTTAGAAAATTTAGCATATAATTTCTCGTTTCGAAGCAATTCAAGCAAAATCCTGAGATGAACCATATGATCTTCTTCCGGTTTAGAATAAATAAGTATATCGTTGATGAATACGATTACAAATTTATCTAAATAAGGCTTACAAATTCTGTTTATCATATCCATGAATGCTGCGGGAGCATTTGTAAGTCTAAATGGCATAACCGTGAATTCAAAATGCCCATATCTGGTTCTAAATGCAGTCTTTGGAATATCTTCTTCTTGGACTTTTAATTAATGATAACCTGAACGTAAATCAATCTTCGAAAAACAACTTGCTCCTTGTAGTTGATCAAACAAGTCATCGATTCTTGGGAGTGGATATTTATTCTTGATGGTTACTTTGTTTAGCTCGCGATAATCGATGCACATTCTCATCGAACAATCTTTCTTTTTCACAAATAGAATCGGAGCTCCCCAAGGCGAAGAACTTGGTCTTATAAATCCTTTCTCTAACAGTTCATCTAACTGTTTCTTTAATTCATTCATTTCCGTTGGTGCTAATCTGTACGGGGATTTGGCTATTGGTGCGGTTCCAGGTACTAAGTCTATTCTGAATTCAACATCATGCTCTGGTGGTATTCCTGATCATTCTTCTAGGAAAACGTCACGAAATTCTGAAACAATTGGTACGTCTTCTAATATCTTTTCTTTGGGTTCCTCCGTCACATACACCATGAATGCTAGGCATCCTTTGCGCAAACATTTATTAGCTTTAATCATCGAGATTAATCTGGCATGACCTCCATCGTTGTCTCCAACAATTTGAATTGTCTTTCCATTTGTTGCACGAATTTCGATTGCTTTCTTATCGCATAAGATACAGTCTTGGTTATCGGATAACCATTCCATACCTAAGACAATATCAAAGCCTGCCAATGTCATGGGTAACAGCTGGACATGTATGACATTTCCTGCTAATTGAATTTTGCCCTTATTTAAGACTTTAGATATTCTAACTTTATTACCGTCGGCCGTTTCAATTATGAGGGATTTGTCTAATTTAACTAAGGGTTCATCTAATATACTACAAAATTTCTTATCTATAAAACTTTGATTTTCACCCGAATCAAACAAAACTCTAGCATAGACATTATTGACGAGAAACGTACCGATGATGACTTCCGGTATTTCAGCTGCCTTTTCGGTGTTGAGTAGAAAAACACGTGCATTTCCTTTCCTACCTTCATTCTTGGTGCCACTACCACTTGCACCTTCTCCTCCAGTCTTCCTCTTCGGACATTCATTCTGAAAATGTCCCGTCTCTCCACAACCATAGCAAGCAATCTTATTTTTCCAACAATCAGTTGTTGCATGACCCACTTGTTTACAATTGGTACAGGTGACTGACTGATTAAACCTGCACCATCCAAAGTATCTTTGGTTGCATATCTTACACAATGGAATTGGTGACTGGGAATTCTTCTTCTCTCCACGGTATTGTTTCTTGTTGTTGCCCCTTTCATTCTTTTTAAACACGGCCTCTCTCTTGAAGGTATTTTCTTTCTTTTCTTCTTCTCGGTTTCCGATCAACCCATTCATCATGTATCCAGCCAACTCCATGGCTGAATCGATATTTTGAGGTAGAGACGATCTGGCCATATCTCTAATCTTCTTTGCAAACCCCAGATATAACGAGTGACTTTGTTATTTTTTGGTGTTACCAAATGTGGTACTATCCTACAATACTCCAAGAACTTAGTATTGTAGTCTTTAAGATTTGTCCCAACGACTCTATGATTTAAAAATTTGATTTGAATTTCATCTTTCTCGTTCATTGGGCAAAACTTCCTGATTACTAGATCCTTAAATTCTCCCCAACTCAACTTGTACATGTTTAATCTACCCCTAGCTTGTATAAGAGTATTCCACCATTGCAGAGCTTCACCTTTGAATGATTGGGAGGAATATTGAATTGCTTCTTTCTCAGAACACTTGCTAGTGACATTGATGGCTTCTATTTCTTCAAGTCATCCTAGTGCAGCAATAACACCCCTCACTTCCATGAAATTCTTTAGGCTTAAACGTTTGATATGTCTTGAAACTACAGCTTTCTTAGTCTTCTGCTTCTTGGTTTTCTTCTCTTCATAATCGCTATCATTATTATAACTGACATGTTCTTCTTCTTTTCTTCTCTCTTAGACTTGTTAGATTTCTCATTGCTCGATGTTTTCTTCTTTCTCATAGTCTCGAGCAAAGCTGGAAAAACCTCGGCAATCCTTTTTGCGATCATTTCTTGCATATCCTCCTTTCTCACGAATTGATCACCAGCAAAAGGGGTAGCATTCACTTCTTGATTTTTGACATTTTTCTTCAATCTCCCTCTTGTATTCCTTGAGGGTCCACTATTGACTTTAACGTTCGAATTTCCTCTTTTCGACATGCTATAGACGAGAAATAGGAGGTAACTATTAGTTACTATTTCTAAGAATTCACCGAAGGCATATATCTTATCCGTACATTCATATACTTAAATTGGTTAAAGCCTAAGTACTTGTATCAAATACTTAATTCGCTAAAACCGATGCCTCTGATACCAACCTGTCACACCCAGCCTTCAGGCCCAGGCGTGTGACTCTCAGTTGGTACCACTTTTGTCAATTTATCAAAGTTCACAGTGGAAAATGTTAATTTAAAATATTCATTTTCATAACAAAGGGAATTACACACCCTTGTATGTTTTACAAAATTACTTGTTTAAAAACAAGTTATATATATATGCTTCATTACAAAATTAGCTGAGCCACTAGCTGCATTCTATGCCTAGTGATCTTCTATCTTCACTGGCATATTCTTCTCTATACCTTTCTCTTGGTTACCTGAAAACAGTTTGAAAATACGTCAGCTATGTGCCGGTGAATACGATGACTCAATAAAACATTTTCACAATTCGTAATGACACAACACCATTAGTATTCAACGACTCAGTGGGTGTCAATCCCAGCTCATCGTAACTAAACATACGCACAAACCACATAATCGGACTTCACTCGCCCTAGAGACAGTCACTTGCCTCATGGTCAGTATGTCTGTAATGCGCCCACTACAGTACATATATATAAGGATCCAGACACATGTGTATTTTAGCCTGAGTGTTTAGTACTACCTTGTATCAAAATGTTTTAACAGGATTTGAACCAACCCTCATGCAAAGACTTTCATAACTCTTTACATATGGATAACAGTCCATAGTTTACAAGAGTAAATATCTTTTCAAAAAGACAGTACATATACGTATTCACGTCATAAAACAATTCGCACTATAAAAAGGTTTGGACGTATTCACCTTTTGTTGATTTCAAGATTTCTCACCAACAGATTTCTGATCTTTATCTCGGATCTATAGTACGAGAATAACATTCTATAAATAACTAGATCTACACTCTAGCTATATACCTTAAGTCTAATTGCATAACCTTTAACTTGATATTTATTTCATTTATAAAACATTTATATACTACGTTTCTTTATCATGAAGAAACGTACATATATCCCAATTCTTCATTCATAAGAAATATATTTATATTAAAGAATAATATTTTATTCATAACCTTATCTTATGAAAGCTACATTTCACTTATTATCTGATCAAGATATAGACTATACCCTCGACTAGGGTCTAAGCCATATAAACCATATATAATAAAATAATCGGGCAGAACCCCTTACCTTGTATGGCATATCTATGAAATGCTTAAACCTCACGTGGGAAACACTCCTATTTGCACGTAATTCTAGACAACGAGCGTATCGGGAATGACGGGATTTTGGCACGAAAAACGAGGTTAAGTGTGTGTAATGTAATGGAGACTTCATCCCCATGGCTGCCTATTTATAGCCAGAATCTGTGCATCTTCGCGTATCGCGAAGTTGCTCAATAGCTAGGGCTGTAAACGAACCGAACGAACACGAACAAGGCCTTGTTCATGTTCGTTCATTAAGAAAATATTGTGTTCACGAACGGTTTACGAACGCTTACTGAACGGGATTTTATATTCGTGTTCGTTCATTAATAAAATTTATGTGTTCACGAATGATTCACGAACACAAACGAACACAAATATAATCGGCAGAGCCTAGAGATTGAGACATATGTATTCATCAATGTGAATAACGAAACCCTATAAACGAATCGAATGAACACGAATAAGGGCATGTTCGTGTTCGTTCATTTAACTTTAAAAGAACACAGACACTTAATTAAACAAATATTTTTGTTCATGTTCTTTTATTAAAAGGGGACATTTGTGTTAATTTGTTTAAAATTTAAACGAACGTAACTGAACAAAGACAAACGAACATACATGAACAAATATAATGAACACAAACAAACATAAACGAACTTAAATGAACACTAATTAATAAATATAAAACCTTTAAGCAGATGACATGTCTAGATAATATTTAATTATTTTCTATTAATACATAAACGAACATAAAAAAACGAACATAAACGAACGTTCATGAACATAAATGAACGAACGGAACATGTGTTCATGTTCACTCGTTTATTAAATAAACGAACATAAACGAACTTTCCATCGAACGGTTCACGAATGTTGACCGAACGTTCGGTTCGTTTACAGGCCTATCAATAGCTTTGCTGAGTCAACCACTAGACCTGCCACGTGTCAGCACCAGATGAGGTTTCTTCATGCATTTTCGCGTATCGCGAAGTTGCCTTCTCTGTCAACTTTGGGTATCGCGAAGGTGCTAAATTTTTATTTTCTGTCCTGGTCTTTGGTAGCTTGTCACATCTTGATCATAGTTCAAAAATACTAAAGCGGCCCTTATGCGGCTCGTGGCGATGCGAGCGTACGAAGTGCAAAGTGTGCCATCAACAAGCCACATTACGCCCATCGCCCGAGTCCATGTCCGACTCCGTGTCCGTTCGCGTGCGTGTCGGGTGCTTCGAACCCTCCGCTAGGATTAGTGAGAGTGGTTAGTCACATAAAACATTTTCACAATTCGTAATGACACAACACCAATAGTATTCAACGACTCAGTGGGTCTCAATCCCATCTCATCGTAACTAAACATACGCACAAACCACATAATCAGACTTCATTCACCCTAGAGACAGTCACTTGCCTCATTGTCAGTATGTATGTAGTGTGCCCACTACAGTACATATATATAAGGATCCAGACACATGTGTATTTTAGCCTAAGTGTTTAGTACTACCTTGTATCAAAACGATTTTAGAGGATTTGAACCAACCCTCATGCAAATACTTTCATAAGTCTTTACATGTGGATAACAGTCCATAGTTTACAAGAGTTAATATCTTTTCAAAAACACAGTACATAGACGTATTCACGTCATAAAACATTTCACATTATAAAAAGGTTTGGACGTATTCACCTTTTGTTGATTTCAAGATTTCTCACCAACAGATGTCTAATCTTTATCTCGGACCTATAGTACGAGAATAACATTCTATAAATAACTAGATCTACAATCTAGCTATAGACCTTAAGTCTATTTGCATAACCTTTACCTTGATATTTATTTCATTTAAAAAACATTTATATACTACGTTTCTTTATCATGAAGAAACGTACATATATCCCATTTCTTCATTCATAAGAAATATCTTTATAATAAAGAATAATATTTTATTCATAACCTTATCTTATGAAAGCTACATTTCACTTATTATCTGATCAAGGTGTAGACTATACCCTCGACTAGGGTCTAAGCCATATAAACCATATATAATAAAATAATCGGGAAGAACCCCTTATGTCACACCCCGACCAAAGGCGGCGGAACATGCCGAGGTGTAACGATTGTCCATAAGCACATGACACTAATTAAAGTGACAGTATTTAATAAACTCATTTCATTTCACAACACCGAAAATGTCACATATCAATTATCCATAAAATAACCATAAACAAGATATCACAAAATATGGCAAATTTGATATTGTTCATTTTTACTAATATCCTAAGGTCTTTGATGTCGTTTTCTTCACAATCATAAATCAACCAAGATGCAAACCTGCAACATTTCATAAAATAAAGTTTGTCAACACAAAGGTTGGTGAGCAATTCATAAGTTTAATCATATTAGTATATAATAAATATAGCCACAAAACTTGCATACGAAACGATAAATAAAAGTGGTAATTTGGATAAATAGATATCGCTAAACACATTAGCGACACCTAGCTATAAGGGATGCCAAATAGTCTAGGATTTTATAGTTATCGTTAATTGCATTATGTAAACGACACCTAGCTATGAGGGGATGCCAAATAGTCTAGGATTTTATAGTTCCACCAACCAAAAGCGATAAACACATAGGCATATAAGCATAGAACACCAAATCGAGCAATTATTTAGGTAAAGTATACAACTACGTTTGTGGTTTAAGATTCAAATATAAAGCATTTTGTTGAATAAGTATGAAATGTCACCCCCAAAATAAAAGATGGAAAATGGGGTATGAAGTACTCACCTTCAAGTAGTAAACTTGAAAGATGATAATTTGGAGATTTGTCGGAACGACGAGTTTAACGCACAATGCCTAAAAAGAAAAGAAGTATTGAATTTAGAAAGGTTGTCTTGAAGGTCTTTAAACAAAATAAATGTTGAGAAATGTAAATAATTAAAGTTCAAGGTTTTAAAATGTAACTATTTAAGAATTTATAATAATAACTCTTTAAAAATGTAAGTTTGCTCGAAACCGGGTTAAAGTATCTAACCTTAATATTTACTCAACCTATGTTAAGTAATAAGGTGGATAAAATGCAAGAATGCAAATCCCTTTGGAATAAAGATACTAAAACGGGTTTTTTTATCGAGTGTTCGGGTTGTCGGTTCGGGTCTTGATAATTGGTCAAACCCAAAGTCAACTTTCCAAAATATTGAATGTTATGAGATAACTCAATAAAATTTAATAAGACTTAACCAAGTATGTAGTTCCATTGTTTTAGAACTAACAACGCACGTTAAGCGAATGTTCGGTTTTGTCGGTCCAACTTTGTTATGAGATCAAGTTGGATCCAACATTTCCATGTACTTAAGAAAATATTTAAAAATCAATTTGTAACTATTTTTAAAGAAATATACAAGTCTTGATAGCTAAAAAAACACATTTGTGTGTCTTAAGCGAGTAAGAATCGGTTTGGTTCGGTTTCCAACTCACAACAAGTTCATAGATGGTTTCCACATGTCCAAACACTAAAGAACTTGTATAATAATGTACAAATAAAAAATACCAAAAGTTAACAATAAAGTCTTTAAACAAAAGTTTGGTTTTCGGTTCGGATCGTGTTTCGGGTTAAGACCGAGGTAAGATTCTACAAACCCATAACCATAGAATTTGTAAAAATGATTTTAGTAACTTAGATATAACAATAAGTATGTTTAAACAATTATTTAACAAAACTAGTAACAAAATTTGGTTTACGGTTTAGAGCTATTTACGGTTAAACCGAAGCATAGACTCTTAAAAACCCATAACCATGGAACTTGTAAACATGACCAACAAACTAAAATAAGCAAGATTAATATGTATGAACAAGTTATATAGATGTATATATATCAAGGACACGAAGTCCTCCATGAAGTCTTGCCTTATGAGGTCCGAAACCTCACCGACCGGAATCGGAGAAGTAACTACCAAAAGTAAACAAGGGGTGTATATTATATATATGTTGCACAACCATAAACAAGTATTAATAAGGCTACATAAACTAATTAAGATGAAAGACTAAAATCCTTCAAGAACACTTAAGAAGATAACCTTGAATCTTTAATGTTTGAGAGAGTTTTCTTTTTTTTTTAGTTGTAGCAAGGGAAAATGAAAAGGAAAGGTGGTGTATATATAGGGTAATGTTGGTGGTCAAATATGGGTGTGAGACACAAAAGTTTTAATGCAAAATGGATCAAGACAAAAACACAAAACAAAAAAAAAAATAAAAATAAATAAATAAATAAAAATAAAAATAAAGTTAAGATGTTTTCAAGACCCAACAAGTGTGAAACAATATTTTAACATAAATTCATCATTTTGACTATAAGATAAGCTTTGGTTTACAAATCGGGTCGGTTTACATAATAAACAAATACAAAAACGAATACAAACAAGACCCGAAATTGACGAATGTCACACCTTACCTTGTATAGCTTATCTATGAAATGCTTAAACCTCACGTGGGCAACACTCCTACTTGCATGTAATTCTAGACAACGAGCGTATCGGGAATGACGGGATTTTGGCACGAAAACCGAGGTAAAGTTTGTGTGATGTGATGGAGACTTCATCCCCATGGCTGCCTATTTATAGCCAGAATTTGTGCATCTTCGCGTATCGCGAAGGATTCTTCGCGATGCGCGAAGGACAAATGTAGCCGCAATTATTATTATATTCCTTCGCGTACCGCGAAGTTGCTCAATAGCTTTGCTGAGTCAACCACTAGACCTGCCACGTGTCAGCACCAGATGAGGTTTCTTCATGCATCTTCGCGTATCGCGAAGTTGCCTTCTCTGTCATCTTCGCGTGTCACGAAGGTGCTAAATTTTCATTTTTAGTCCCTGGTCTTTGGTAGCTTGTCACATCTTGATCATAGTTCAAAAATACTAAAGCGGCCCTTATGCGGCTCGCGGCGATGCGAGCGTGCGAAGTGCAAAGTGCGCCGTCAAAACACCACATTACGCCCAATTCCGTGTCTGTGTCCGTGCGCGTCAGGTGCTTCGCACCCTCCGCTAGGATTAGTGAGAGTGGTTAGTCACATAAGAACATTACCATTGAAAATTCCTTCCTTTTAAAGTGCTTTCATTTCTTTCCCACTTTCCATGTGGGATGGAATTTCCTTACTTATTTCATTGACATAAAAATGCTTTCTTTTCTTTATTTTACTTTTCCCATTACTTATCTCATAAATAATTTTGGTCTTTTGTCTTTATAAACTTGTCAAATTTGAACCAAAATTTTGTGGGTGTTACAAGACAAAACATGCTATTTGGTTGTAAAAATCCAAAACATTTTTACGGATCACTTAAAGCATATCAATTAAGTGTTTTGTAAGTCTTTTTCGGTTTAACGGATGATACAATGCTTGTTTTGGAACTAGTTTTCATGTTTAAGGTCGTAGCGTATTGTTAAACGAGTATCTTTTCGTTTAACGGGTTTGCTATGTATTATGGACTTAATATCAATATGTTAACTTCTAATATACGCATATCACTTATAGATGCCCACCCGGGATATCCGGGTCATAACAGACTCGTTTGGTTATTCGATCGTTCGATACGCAATAAACGGTTAATCGCTTATTCGATGTGTAAATACTAAGGTGTGCTTGATTTTATCACAAATGTCGCAATCTACTCCCATAGTTGTGTGATACCATGGAATAGAGTGAAAAGTAGCAAGCCTGGTCATTACGAAGAGCAAAGGGTGTTACTATCAAAACATGTATGAATAATCACCCATTATTACACGAGTATATCATGCAAGTGTTATTTCATAGTAAGGGGTCACCATTTTATTAAAAATAAAATAAACACTAACGATACTCTGATTAGTAATGGAAAAACATTTTAGTACAATACTGTTTACAAAATTGAATAAAATGGATATGAAATACATATTTTCATATTCCAAAATTGATTCGAAATGTTGTCTTTAACGGATCTTCATGTAATATATTCGTATTGCGTCTTTATCACAGTTGGTCTTCGACTAAGCTTTTTAAAACATGTATTATTGAACGATCTTTTGTGTAGTTTTTAACAAGAGATTGATCTGAATCTTCCTGTACGATCCTTGCTACAAGAAAGAACAAATTAATGTTGATGGTTGAGCCTGAGGCAGATGTTCAACACGCTTCTCTTAAAACAGATTCCGCACCTCTATATAAGATAACGTGTCTGTCTCCCATGGTACAACAGCCAAAGCAGTTGGTACTGCCAAAGATGTCCACTCGCCTGAGGTTACATCGGGTAAATTATAGTGTTTGAGCTTGAAGAAAAATAGAATGAGAAGGTAAATAATCGAGTAGAGAAACTCATCTCTATATGTTCCTAACAAATGAGCCTTCAAAGCTTTCTTCTTCACCAATAACTCTTCATGCATGCATGTATTTTTTTTTTTTTTGAATTTTCTAGCTTGTAACTTTCCTAGCATCTTTCAAATGAGGTACATAGCCTATTATATATGATACCAAAGTTAAGAATTGAGTAAAAAGTCTCACTTAATTAAAAATTTAATATTCTAATAAAAATTAATCAATTGTCATAAAAAATCTCCACTCAAGAGTTTCATAATCATACGTAGAGTTAAATATAGATAATTCCAATTAATCTTCATTCACCATATTCTAATTTTCCAACAATTTGTACATCAAGCATATATAATATATTTAACTGCTACTAGTTCAGATTTTTTGGCTCCACCCGAATTTGAGGATTGCAACCCAAATACCCAACCAACTTGTTGATCTTGGGTTCGAGTTAGACGTTTAAAATGGGTTTGAGTAAATTCGGGTATTGGGTCGCCTAGGCTCGGGTTTGGTTAAAAAAACACACCACTGACTTGGTTTGTATTTTCCATGCACCTATGCCTTGTATTTATAAGTTGGAGACTTGTCAAACTCGAAGGAGTTAGTTAGGTGCAACATTTAATTAATTGGTAAATTAAGTCTAACCTGAGTGCGATAAATTAAGTCTGAACTCAATTATGGGACTTAACTCTTCTAAATTTATAAATTATTAAGTCTGAATTGAATGCGATAATTATGGGACTTAACTCTTCTAAATGATGTCACACTTGAGCCAAACACAAGACATGAGTCAAATTAAAATACGATAGGGGCTCTCCACATCACATTAAGCACGTCGATCCTTGCCCGGTTCCTGGCGCGGGGGCGTCTGGTGCCTCGCACCCATGCAACTACTATTATATGTGGCTTGGCCATCAAACATCACATTACGCACGTCACTTCTTGATCGGTCATGGTCCCTTGGGCGAGGCGTTTTACTTCTTGCACACTTGCAACTACCACTGAATATGTCTTGTCATACAAGAACGCATTTGTATGAGCTTTTCCATTTTTAAACGACTTAAAAGTTTACCGTTTTATCGATGTGGAAAAAACTCATTTTTCATAGTTTCAAAGTCTCAAACACAAATTAGAATATCGATGTTGCATTCATCTTAATCCCTTTTTATGTATGTTTTGGTTCGTCGTGTCCTTTCATGTAGAAGAACACAAATGTACCAAATAATAAATAGATTAGTAACAAATACACAATAATTATTTGTGTTTAAAACAATTGAAGAAACACATTTGTACTAAAATTTCCAACAAATATAATGATTTGTTTGAAAAAGTTCCAAAATACAAACATATTTATTATTAGAGGAGGTGCCAAAAAAATTCGAATCCTGTTGGGTAACTAAATAATGTCCATTCATATTAAATGATATATTTAATCTTTAAACATTTGGTTTAAAACTATTCTTTTTAAGTTTTAGCTCAACTAACATTAAGGTCGGAATAAAAATTTGGGCTAGCGATCGTAAGGTCTCAAATTTGCATCCGACATAATTAAGTTTTATCAGCACAGCGGGCCTTTGAGCGACATGTTTTTTCCGGAATATTAGATATTGGGCTTAGGCTACCCAACGCTGTTTGCGACCGTGAGCATGTGGATCGGTTTTTGCCTTTAAATTACCCAGGATAACCATCTTTTGTTCCTTGGTCTTTTAAATAGTTGTTCCTGATCTTGAAGGAAGACAATTATGTATTTCTTTTAAGTGGAAAGTACAAATACATAATACAATATATAGTTTTTACACAAAACGTATATATAAAGGGATTATTAACACCATCGTTGTTGTACAAACTTAATTCATAGACAATTAGTGAGATATAGATGTTTTATAGTCCTAGGTGGCACCTGAGTCCCACAAAGAGCATCATTACAATATTTTATAAGCAAACACATTTCCTAGTCTCCTATCCTAAACAGCATTATTCCCAATAGGTGTTGAAAGAACAAAATATCTCTTACAAGGCATAAAAAAATTAGTTAATACAAAAGTTTAGGAATCACGTAAACCAAATTCACAATTTAATATCATCAACTTTACAATTAAACGATTCAAAAAAGCAAGCAAACAAACCTTTTGGTTTGATTTCACTAACACGTTTTGTCAATATTTTATGAGTTTCGTAATGTAAAGATGTTTCCGTTTAGGTTGAATTTGTTTTCTCCTTTTTGTTCTCCTCAACTCGGTTAATTATGCATATATCTTATTCTACTATGTTTTGACTTTTGAGTGCATTGATTTGTAGGTGAGAGAAGAACTCCACACTATAGCATGCTTGACTGCTTGAGTGAGAGCAATTAATGATATGTGAGTTGTTAAGTTTCCACCCGGATAATCAAAACAAATTCGTGAGGTCGTCTCCAAAATGGCAAAATGAGCCTAAAGGGGTTTTACTAGTCAACAATGAAAGCAGAGGCTGTCATGACATGTTTTTTGTTACTCAATGAACAATAATTAACTTTTAAAATACCAAGCAATTGATTCTACGGCCAAGATCAAGTATTTCAAGATTCTCCTTGCTTGGATCCACACGATCCCTCCACAATAAAGGTAGCACCCCTCTATAAAATCTGTAGAGAACCCAAGTCTTAGAAATCAAGAGCCTCACTTGTGCTAACACAAACACCTACAAAGGAAGTGACTCTCACTTTACTTTCTCAACCTCCAAATTTCTCATACTTATTAAGAAATGGGGGGAGACAAATCACACAAGAAATCGTCTTTTTCACTCTTCGGCATCTTCAAGCATAAGAAGAGCCACGGAGGGGGTAGCGACGATGCATGGGATGACTCGATTAAGGCTTACAAAGTGTATCCAAGTGACCAAGACCGGGCTGGATATTGGGCTGATCCGTGTATTGACAGCAAAGCTTCTGCATACATCGAAACCATCACAAACAAATGGAACCACGTTGAGGTATCCGGCTGATGATTTGCTTGGTTTTAAAGAACCTAATGAAGAAACATATGTGTACATTCATTATTAATTCCTAAGATAAATAGCTTGTTTTAAAGAACCTAGAAGGTGTTTCAATTACGAATATCTAATAACTTGTTTTTATCATGTAAATGCTATATTTGTTATTGCTGTATCGTTTTAAAGAATTTCTTATCAATGGATACCAAAATATATTTGTATAATTGTCTATAACTAACTACATGTTTATATCTATATCTCTTCCATGACATATGATAATTGTCTTTAAAATGAGACCTGTATCTTTAACTAACTACAATCATCGTTGAGTGTTGAGACAGTTAATTGTCCTATTGACGGGGGCGTTAAGTATTCATATAAAAGATGGATAATTTTTTCAGTTCGAATTTAGGTTGCAATGCTCCATTCGCCATAGGTTCGTCAGTTTTCTGGTTGAATTCCAGGACCGCGAGTGTAAGAAAAAAAAACGTGGTTAGAAAAGCGCAATAATTAATGGTCTGCATAATAATAGACTAATAGCGAACTTATTATTTATTTTATTTTTTTGCTGTTTTCTCACATGATTTAACAATTAGTAACTTTTCCAAGAATAAAGGTCACATTGGAACTTGGCTTTGGATTGGGATTTGTTGTGAATACTTCGAATAATGTTTGTTTCTTCTCCAACAAAGAATTCCGTTTCCATTTTAAGGTCTTTTGAATAACACAAGACTAACCTAAGGACTTCTAGCCTCGTGAAGATGGAGCCCATCAGTAAATCCATCTGTGAAAAACTGTATGTGCGTAGAGAATTTACGGATGAATTACTACTCGAAACATTGCCAAAGCAAGGCAGGCGTGGTTATTTCACCGAGTGAGTAGCGGTGGCACATTTACTAATGAGTAGTGAGGGATTGTCGCGGACAAATCAGAGAAGATATTTCACTGAAGGAACAACTTTGGCCTTATATTTCGGTTATATACGTTTTTATATTAAGACATATTAGGTTCATAGGCCTTCTAGTTAGTTCTATATAAATAACCAATATTACATTATTAATAAAAGAAAATACGATAAGTGAAAACAAAAGTCTGTTTAACATTAATGTAAATCACTTGACCGAGGGATGAAACCAATCGGCCAGTCAACTAATACTGTTTTTAACATATAATTGTGGTTTACAACAACATATGATGATCACTTTAGCCGTTGAAAATGCAAAGTATATTAATATGTTGAAGAACAAAACATGGGACATGATCAGATATTTGTCAGGAAGGTGGAGCGCCATGTGCACTGCTTAACACTTTTACATGTTCGGGTTACATCAAACTCACTTTTTCTCTATTTTCAAAGTTACCAGGAGCATTTTGATGCGGTCCATACACGTTCTAAACTGGCTAGCTTTCATATTGTCTAAAATTGGACGTACGGTCCACATATGGAAATGATTATTTTTGTCATTTCAAATAAAGTTTCCGATTTTTGAAAGCTCCAAGAACAAACCTTTATGACTGATTAATACATAGTTGTGAAATACTAAAGAAGAGAAGAAGGTGCAACACTTTTAGAACAAATAAGTTGAAGTTTGGGGTTCCATATTTAAGGGGCCATCAATTGTAGGGTTACTTACGTTTTCTTTTTAGTTTTGACAATAAGAACAAAGAATCAATATTCATATATTACCTAAGGGTCTATACGTATATTTTATTTTCAGTGAGCATTAATTTCTCAAAGAATCTAAGACCATAGTACAATTTCACTTTGAATGACCAAGGATTGGATGGGCGAACCGAGAGGAGAATATAGTTAATTCTTTGATAAATGACTAAAGAGTTTACCATTCGTGGTCCTAGTAAAGCATTGCAAATCGGTTGGGATTACGAGAAAAACGAACTCGGGTTAAAATAACTTGGTTTAAGATTAATAATAATAATAATAATAATAATAATAATAATAATAATAATAATAATCTATTCTATACTTCATAACTAGGATTTAGGACCTCGTGTTTTGCGACGGGACCATTAAACCGAACATAAAAACATACGTAAAAATTTTAAACTGCCAACACACTATGAGTCAATGCAAAATCAACATGTATTGTGTTTCGACATTGGAACTAAACCAAAGAAATAACCCACCAATACTAAAATACAACAAATTATCATATGTAGTACCAAAAAAAAACCGGCACTTTACAACTACGAATTGGCACAATTTAGTTAGTATTTGCAGAACCAACACAAATTGGTAAACATGAATTAGTAAGCCAAAAAGACATATTTTAAAGGCGCGATATCAAACGCTGAAACGAAGATATAAAAACATGTGACGATGGGTAATTTAAATAATGAAAAAAGTTTTGGTTATTTTAAAGACCAACTATAACAAATTTGAAAACAAAGTTTACAAAAATCGTTTAACCGACAAATAAAACATGTAAACCGATACTTATCCAATTTCAAAGTTTAAAAATATAGTTTGTTAAATAATATAATTAGTTGAAATAAAAAGTAAAATAAGAAGATAAAGACCATCTAATACTGTTTTCAGTATAGATTTCTATTGCATTTTTAAAAGTTAAAACCTATATAAATAATAAAAATAAACGTTTAGTAGTAAGAAATAAAATGCAATGCAATGCAATGCATGAAAAAAAAAACAATTGATTTAATAAAATATTATGAACTTAAAGAGTAATTGAATAGTAGTTATATGAGGAGAAAACGATCACCTTTTTAATATATATAATAATAAATAATGTTTTATAAGTGTCACATGTTATTATCATGGTGAATTCTTACAAAATTTTTCCTTCACTTCTCTCTCTCTTTCGTAATAAATATACTAGGATAGTACCCGTGTTACACATAGTAAAAATTACTAAGAACGCAATATATATGTATATAAATAAATTTATTGAAATGCAAATGTCATTTTTTTTTCTCCCGATCCAGTTTGCTTACATCTAGTTCTCACCTAAACACGTGTTGATCGGTCATAGTTTTTGAACTCTAACCCGATCCAAAACCGATACTTTTTTAAAATAACCGAAATTCATTTTGCTTATAATCCGTTTTAAAACCTAAAAAAGTTCACTTTAGTCATAAAACAATCAACAAAACTACAATTGTAATCAACACAAATATGCGGGATAAAGTTGTTCATGACATAGATCATTAATAGTGACTTTACGTAAAAAAAAAGTAATTATAATTGTTCAAGGCCATAGTATCAAATATGTTAGGTTAGAGACCCGTGTAATATACAAGCTGAAATATAATAAAATGCAAAAAAGAATGGATACTTATATATTTGAACAATCTGTATACTTTTACGTCTATCTTAAAGATTTTATATGATATCCATCATTTTTTTTTGGTAAAGGTAAATGATACCCCTGCACGTAAATTTTATAACATTACGGAAAGACAAAAGAGAAATTAAGACCTCATATGACAAGCCGTTAAGTGGATGTGAATTGTAACATTTCGGATTTTTTTCTTCTAAAACCTGACCCGTTTAAAAATTTAATATTCCCTCTATTGTTGATCATTTATTAACCCAAATTAATAAATTTATTATCGATCATTCATTTTATTCCATGACGCTCGAATTAGTTTCAGTTATATATATTTTTTATAAAATAATCTAACTATCAAAGAGATGCCAAAACAACCCTTAAACTAACTTAATCCAACTTGTGGTCAAACAACCATAAACTAGGGGCCAATTATGTCAATTACCCAAACTCATCCTTCCCTCCTTCCTTCTCCCCTGTCGATGATCACCCCCCCCCCCCCTTTTCTTAAACCAAAATTTTCAGCCAAAATCACGTAATTGACTTACCAAATCAATTGGCACCCTAAAATGCGTTTAACCGACATATTAAACATGGTAAACTACGACAAATCGACAGCTAATGAATAGCATGTAAACCGCGACTCATTTGATTTTCAAAACACTATAAATACACGTTTTTGTTTCAATCAAACTGTACCACATACTTTCTACTGCAACGCGCGCGACCTAAACCCCTCAATCAATTGTTGTTTAGAAGCTACCTAGCATCCCGTTTGATTCATGCTCGTGGCCGGAACCCTATTCATCGTCCCCCATCTTTTCGTACACAAACAAGGTAACTGGGTTAGTGGTTAGGGTCGGACTCAGTTGAAGATCAAAAGCCCTCTGTTAAATCCAAGAAACAAAGGGCAATCAAAACAGATTTAGGGTTCTAAAGGGTTTTGGGGATCAATTGCACTATCTGTATATATTTTCTTTGAATCATTCTTTAAACAGGTTGAAGCACCAGCCCAGTTGGCTGGTGCGTGATGCGTTAGAACTTGGAAACCGTTCGACCCCCCTGACCCGGTTTTATTTCTTTTTGTTTTGTTTCTTGTATTTTGTTTAATCAACCCATTTTATTATATATAATAATAATAATAATAGTTTGTGAACTCGTTTATCTAATCAACCACGTTGAATTTCCAAAATAACTTATCGCTTATCTTTTCCCTACACGTATATATAAATGCACTATCTTATAAATATTTATAAATTTACATTTCCTCAATTTAAAAACCTAATATAATTTTTTACCCGCTTAATAAACCAAACTTTTAGCTAGTTAAATAAATTTTTGTTCAACTTTTCCATTATTATATTTATACAAATATATATTATCGTATTATCAGCAATTAATATTTATTTTATTTACTTAAAGGTTAAATTGAAATGCAACTAATAATAATAATAATAATAATAATAATAATAATAATAATAACAACAATAACAATAATGATAATAATGTAATAATAATAATAATATATAATAATCAAACCCTAAGAGCCTCCAAATCCTTTAAAAGCCATTAATAACTGTTATGTCGTATCACCTCGTTTTAGTTATTTATGTTCTCTAACTTACTTATACTATTTACAAATATAATAATATTATAATTGCAATTTTTACTTAAACCTTATCAAATCTAAAATCCATAAAGTATTTTAGTTAGTTGACCATAGGATATTTATTCAAATTACAAGTTATGATGTAATTACTTATTGAATTTGTGTACTTGTTTAATGTTAATGAAATTAAGTAATTATTGTCGCTTTGATTAGTGTCTTTTGAGCTACTATCCAATCAATACGTTACGCCCCGACATGTTCTGCCTTTGGTCGAGGTCTGACAGATTGGTATCAGAGCCGAAGGCTATAAGATAGGTGGTTAGATATAACGACCTAGTAGCATGCTTAGGGTCCCTATACGTGATATGCCTTTACGTGTTTACACTCTAAATTTATACGATTGATTTCGGTAGCTTAAATATAATTTAATGATTTGATATTATTCTTGTACACAAAGCAGACACAATTCCGAGGCTACCCCTCACTCTCAAAAGTATTTTCAAAACCCTAGTTATTATTTTAAAATTGGGAAATTCCTTAAGAATTCCCATAATTTTTACTCCCCTCTACTTAAGGATGATTCATGTAACGGATACGTAGTAACTATAAGGGGGACACACCTGTACACTGATCCCTTGACACCAAGGCTTGCGAGCCTAAGGAAGTGCAATGCGCATAAATCTCGATCAGCCGCGAGACCTGGTTGCTTTCCTGGAGGGTGAGGTGTGAGTGTGAAACTTGTTAAGCCAAAGTGTATCACACCAAACGTTCATGAATCTACCACCCTCATTGTATCAATCGTGGTCATGTGACGATCACATCCTTAAATCATAACTGAATTCAAGGTGATATGTGGCTAAACTCGGTTCTTCCTTATGATGTTTTAGTTGAAAGAACTGGTGGGAAAAGCCATGGTGATACATGGATAATCCAACCATTCATCTCAACGCCCTTATCTCGATTTCAATCATTTTTAAATCTATTGTTGGAAAAATTAAGCTGTTTCAACGATGAATTTTTTTTTGGTTTAATTTTTTTTTATTTCGTTATGAATGATTATTTCATGTACATTTCAACCTACCGTTTAAGTTTTCCTATTTCATTTAATTATCAATTTTATCAATACTTCAAGTAAGGCTAATAAAAGAAAATGTTATTTTGTACTCTCATGAATTTTCACAAAACTCAAAATCTTGCATAGTTATACGACTTATCCCAAAACCTAATAAAAATTTCAAAATTTGGTCCTTGTAGCATGTCTTCCTCCCGCCTCATCAACTATAACCGTCGCACCAACAACTCTGGCCGCAGTATGTCGTTTCGCATTACGAAGGGAACCGTGAAAGCCCTCCCAATACTCATCTCTCAACTCCAAACCGTGAATGCCACTGCCAATGCTTCCGTAAACCCAAACTCAACTGTTTGCTCATTCAAGCAATTTAAGAATGCTAACCTGACCGACTAGTTTGGGACCAAGGGTGCTACAACCCTTCTTCAATGGTTCTAGCACATGGAAAGCGTGTTCCTCCACTAGGCATGCCCGGAAGACAAAGAGACCACTTATGCCTCAAGCGTTTTCAAATTGAGTGCCCTTACTTGGTGGAATAGCAAAAAAAAAGCCCTTGGGGCTGAGGTTGCCATGGCCTTGCCATGAGACGACCATAAGAAACTCATGCTCAAAGAATTTTGCCCGAAATATGAGCTCAAAAAGTTGGAAGAAGAGTTTTGGAATTTAAAAGAAGAAGGTGATAACAATGTGTCTTACAACGACCGGTTCCATGAATTGAGCCTCCTCATCCCGCACATGGTCACTCCCTTGGAGTGTGCCATTGACAAGTACATCACGGTTTTGCCAATGAAAATCCAAGATTCGGTCCTAAGTCGTGACCCGAAGGATCTTCATGATGCCATTACCCTAGCCGGTACCGTCACTGAAAACCACATTAAAGCCGGACCTTGACGCGGAAGAAATCCTAAGAGCCCAAGGATAGGCCCACACCTGAGTCCACCAAAGAATCCAAGACCGAATCCTCTAAGCCTGAATCCTCCAAACACAACAACAACAACTCACCCCCATTACCGCAAAACAAAAGAAAGTCAATTTCCCAAAACTATGTCTTGGCCCAATCGCTAGCCCAACAAGCCCTACACAAGACTCCACCCTATATGTGATATGTGTAAATTCCACCATTCGCTTAACCTCAAGTGTCGTCAATGCACTCATTGCGGTCGTTTTGGTCACCTCTTTACCACATGTCGTGAACTCAACCAACCCATGGTTCAACCACTTACCTCACCTCTTACCCGACCCCAAGCCTTACCTCATGCTCAACCGTTTACCCAAGCACCCTCAACCATTAGGGCTTTGTTTCAATTGTGGAGATCCTAGCCATTTCCACAATGCATGCCCAAGACTCACACACATGAACCAAATTCAATCCTACCCAGCCCAAGCCACTCAATATCAAGCTTATCAAGCCCAAGTTTATCCAACCCATCCTACTCAAGCCTAGTTCATCCAAGCCCAAGTGAATCAACCTCAACCAATCCAAGCGCAACCCATTCAAGCAATTCGAGCCCAACCTATTCCCAATTCCCAAGCCAACCAAAACCCACCTAACCAACCTCAAGTTCACCAAGTTGCTCAAGGTACTCAAGGACATGCGTGTTACATAAACGGTTCTCGAGTCTAAACCTCACCCTTCAAGAATTCATACTACACAAGAGACGTTTATTTTATCGAGTACATTTTATTTTTTTAAACATAATGTAATGACTTCATTTAAATCTCAAGTTTTTTTTTATGAATGAGAATCATGGTTGTTTATAATTGAATTTAATCTCTCATATATTTCTATCATGTCGTTTATTGCACTATTTATTTGCTACGCAATTTATTATCACATTACAAGTGGTCTACGACCGGTTATTTATCGGGACTATGTGCATGGTTATCTAATAGTACCCTATTTGTATCATGAACTACCTATGACCGATTTCCTACAAACATTTGTGTTTTAGAAATTGGGACTATGAACATGTGTTGTACATAGTTATCTAATATGAGTCATATGTACAAATTTTATTTTGATATTTTAATACATGACTACCCAAATTCCCCAAAACTCACCTCATTCTCATGATACTCTTTCCTCATCCGAATTTCTAATCTTGACTTCAAGCCTCACCTATATTGCTTCAATCAGGGGAGTCGTTGGTTGTGTGAATCATTCTATGTGAATACCTATTCGTTAAATTTGTTATCATTTCAAGTACTCATATGCATTGAATGTGTAAATTATTCATTTGATTTCAAAGTTCCTCCATTTATTTATTTCATTTTGGTTGTTATTGCTTTTGATGGCTAACTTCAACCATTCTTATATTTTGCAAAGTTGTTTACTAGTTATTTGTGATTATAAACTTTCACCCATTTATTTAGTTTCATTTCCCTTGACCAATTAATTCCGTTTAAATTTTGATGTAAAAAGTTTTCTTTTACCTTGTTTTCGAACCCACACAACGGGACGAACTATGTGCATCATGCGACGATCTAAATAATTATGAGTGCACGCATATTTATCAAAATCCTCGCATGGGGCTCATAGTGAATACGGTTGTGTGTCATAACCCTGAACCTAGGGTGATTTTGGGAAACAATACATATATCCATATGATAAGGGCATGGTGGATGTCGCTGGTACATCCTATATATAAGTGTCCTTATCATATTTTCCGTTTGTAGCGTTATCCAAGTCACTTGAAAATTTGTGTTTTTTAAATAAATAAATTCTCTCTTGACACTTATTTTCCTCCTTTATGTTATGGTTTTTCTTTAATTTCGGGACGAAATTTCTAAAAAGTTGCAAATGCTGTAACATTTTGGATTTTTTTTCTAAAACCCGACCCGTTTAAAATTTTAATACTCCGTCTATTGTTGATCATTTATTAAACCAAATTAATAAACTTATTATTGATCATTCATTTTATTCCACGAAGCTCGAATTAGTTTCAGTTATATATATTTTTAATAAAATATCTAACTATCAAAGAGATGCCAAAAGAACCCTTACACTAACTTAATCCCTCCTTCTTCCTTCTCCCCTGTCGGCGATCACCCCCCCCCCCTCTTTTCTTGAACCAAAATTTTCATCCAAAATCACGTAATCGACATATTAACCGACATATTAAACATGGTAAACCACGACTAATCGATAGCTAATGAATAGCATGTAAACCGCGACTCATTTGATTTTCAAAACACTATAAATACCTGTTTTTGTTTCAATTAAACTGTACCACATACTCTCTACTGCAACGTGACCTAAACCCCTCAATCAATTGTGGTTTACAAGCAACCTAGCATCCCGTTTTATTCATACTCATGGCTGGAACCCTATTTCATTGTCCACCATCTTTTCATACACAAACAAGGTAACTGGGTTAGGGGTTAGGGTCGGACTCAGTTGATGTAACGCCCGTTAATTCCGGTTTCAAGAATTAAAGCTTGTAGAGTATGTGTAATTCTCGGGATTTATCCGACGTTTCTCGGAAGCCTTTGCGTCATATCTATACGTTAAACCATTTAACTTTCCTTCCACTTTGCCTTACACTTCAATTTGGAGGGATTCGGATGTAACTATTTTGTTTATATCATAAAACATTTAACCTAACCCTAAACCCCCCTTGCAGCATCGATCGGCCGAGAAACCCCCCTGCTCGTTTTTCTTCTGCCCAGCCAAGTTTAGGCTGTGAAAACTTCAATTCAAGGTCGGTTTTATGATTCCCCATGTCTTTTACACCTTAATTGATCATATTAACGCGTTTATTGGTCGTTAAGGTTGAGTTTTGATGATAACAGTTTGCTGACAGATTCGTATACGTTTATTGTAGGGTCTGCAACGCGATGGTAATCGATTGTTTTTGATCGATTCTTGATTCCATGATGTTCTACTTTGAGTCTAGTTTCCAGAAAGGTATAATACGTAATTTTTGGACGAGATTTAAATGGTTTTTATGAATTTATAAAGTCGAGTGTCAAACTTGATTCGGGATGACGGATTCTGGTCTATCTTCCCAACGTCATAACATTTTTTCGAGAGGTCCAAATTGGTTGGTTCCACTTCTGAAAGTTAGTATTTTGAGTTACAAACCAAACCCAATTGGAATCGTTTAATTTGGTTTGTTAATGAATTTTATAAAAATCAAACCATTTTGTTGCGCACTAAAATAGCTGCACGTACCTTGCTGTGCTGGAGGAGTTTTTATAATTTTTGTGTCCAATAGAAAAATATAATAAAAATATTTTTATAAACCTAAGACATTTATTAAGGTTTGGTAAAAATTTAATAATTTATTTCAAAGGTTATCTTATGTAATTAAATGCATCTTCGCACGCTAAAATCTACACATTTTACTCGTTATTAATCGATAAGTTCCTTTTAGGCTTAACCGGTGGATTTTGTTAGTTGAAAGGTTTTAGGGGCTGAGGTAAAGTAATTGGGTATGGGTTGGGCCTTTGGCCAAGTGTTGGGCCTTAGGCCAAGTTGTTGGCCTCGGGCCAACGTGTTGGGCCTTGGGCCAAGTGTTGGGCCTTGTGCCAATGTGTTGGGCTTGAACGGCCCATTAGGCAAGAGTGTTCTTACGGTTTAATTTAGTAACGCGTTGTGTACTATTTACAGGCCCTTACTTGTGAGTGTGCACTTAGGGATTTCCTAGCTCGTTGCAGGTGTTCGATCGATTTCGGATGAGTTCATGATGCCCTTTTTAACTCTTTTTAAATTTTGGGCTAGCATGCACACCTAAGTGTTTTCTTCTTACTTGATGAAATGTTTTAAACGATTTTATATAGGCTTGCTAGTATATGGTAGGCCTTGGGATGTTAAATATATATATATATATACACACACATTATTGTTTGGCCTATATTTGGCGATGTTGTAGTCGTTTCGACTACTGATGTTGCGTATGCCTACTTTGTGTTTGCGTGCGTTGATGTTACGTGTTTGGGTTGTACGTTTGCTCGACCCTGATGTTACGTGTTTGGGTTTTACGTTTGCTCGACCCTGATGTTATTACTTGGATGATATATATGTAGGTATATAATTATAAGGATGCTTTCATATATAATTATAAGGATGTTTATATATAATTATAAGGACGATTATATATAATTATAAGGATGTTTATATTTAATTATAAGGATGTTTATATATATGTATAAGGATGATTACTTATTGTTGATGATGGCCTAACTGTTTTATCCCGTTTATTTGGCCTAACTGTTATATCCCTTTTATTTTAAAATTCTTGGAATGACATTATGATTATTATTATAGATGTAATTTATAAAAACTTGAACTCACTCAGCTCAAGCTGACTTTGTGTGCATGTTAGTGTGAGTTTCAGGTTAGGAGATGGATACATTACCGCTTGGACGTGCACGAAGCTACTTGGACGGTGGAGATCATACTTAGTCGGATGTTTCAATAATAATAAATGTTTCTTTTTTTAGCATTTATTTAAATTGGTTTTGGGAACTTATTTTATTATTTATGTTTTCCGCTGAATTATACTCTGAAATGGTTATTTTAATGAAGTGAATTGTTTTTAAGTTTAATTATTTTTACGAGTGTTTTGAATGATTACCAACTGTGGGGTACCCGGGGTTCGGGGCCTTACAGTTGAAGATCAAAAGCCCTCTCTTAAATCCAAGAAACAAAGGGGAAATAACCCTTAATTGAGATCAAAACCGATTCAGGGTTTTGAAGGGTTTTGGGGATCAATTGCACTATCTGTATATATATTTTCTTTGAATCATTCCTTGAACAGGTTGAAGCACCAGCCCAGTTGGCTGGTGCGTGATGTGTTAGAACTTGGAATCTGGCCAGGGCGCAGGTTCGATCCCCCCTGACCCGGTTTTATTTTCTTTTTGTTCTGTTTCTTGTATTTTGTTTAATTAACCCATTTTATTGTATAAAAAAAACTTATAATAACAGTTTGTGAACTCGTATATCGAATCAACCCTGTTGAACTTCCATAATAAATTATCGCTTAACTTTTCCCTACACGTACCTATAAATGCACAATCTTTTAAATATTTATAAATTTACATTTCCTCAATTTAAAAACCTAATATAATTTTTTACTCGCTTAATAAACCGAACTTTTAGCTAGTCAAATAAATTTTTGTTCAAATTTTCCATTATTATATTTATACAAATATATATTATCATATTAACAACAATTAATATTTATTTTACTTACTTAAAGGTTAAATCGAAATGAAAATAATAATAATAATAACAACAATAATGATAATAATACTAATAATATATAATAATCAAACCCTAAGAGCCTCCAAATCCTTTGAAACCCATTAATAACCGTTACGTCGTATCGCTTCGTTTTAGTTATTTATGTTCTCTAACTTACTTATACTATTTACAAATATAATAATATTATAATTACAATTTTTACTTAAACCTTATCAAATCTGAAATCCGTCATAAAGTCTTGTAGTTGTATTTTCGTAATAATAAATTTATATTATCGTTAACAACTAGGAACTTTTGTCGACGTGTCTCTAGGAACTCAACCGCTTTTATCTTAACTTTATCGTCATCTAATCTTCGTTAATCCACTCGTCAAAGTGAGTTTACATACCCCCTTTTGTCACACCCTCAAAATTCACTAACGGAGTTTTACCGTCAGAGGGTGTGAACTAACAGGATCGGAATCATTAGTTATAATCAAACCATAAAAACGTTTAAATGAAAATAAGTGCGGAAGCGTAAAAACCAAAGACAAAAGTTACGTTACGCAGGACGACTTAAAAACCCAAGTGATAATAGTTAAAAACATGTTTGCATATCAGAATGTTCAAAAACCATGCATGATCCTATGCCGCGCGCCCGCCTCGGCTACCTGAGAATAACATACTAAAAGTGTCAACACAGGGTTGGTGAGTTCACGAGTTCAAATAAAACAAAGCGTCAGCGTTTGTGTTCAGCGTTTTGCGTTCAGCGTTTTGCGTTCAGCGTTTTGCGTTCAGCGTTTTGCGTTACCAGATAGTGTTATGTCAATTATATATCTATAGGTAGCTAGCCTATAAAACAAGTATTACTAAGTGTTCGACACCGAAACTGACTGTTTATCATTTGCCTTGCCACCAGGTCTATCCCGACCATGGTATGTGTTTAGCCAAGATTACACCCACTCGACCTCCAGTCGAGTTTAGCGTTGGGTGGGGTTTGTCAAACCCAGTAGTACTACTCAACAATGACTCGCTATTATCCAATATTAAACGGTTCGATGTGAATGAAGGACTTTAGTTATTGCGTTTGCCACTTAGTCTTTACAAGTGATATATAATCTATATTAACAAAATCTTAAATGCGTTTTCGGAGTATGTTATCTCCCCCAAGAGAAAAGCGTTTGAAAACAGTTTAAAAGGGGTAAGTGAACTCACTGTTTGCGAAGTATTCCCAAAATAAATCACCAAGATGCGCGTCACAAAAAAACTCTCTCTAGCGTTCTAAAACAACAAAGAGACTTTTCTAAGTGTCGGAATATTATCGAGTCTCTAGACCCGGCACATAATACCTATGCACACAGCATGTTTCGTGTTTCGTTTGTGAATCATGTGTGACCTTAACAAGTACATTTGTGATACGATACGTGTATGAGCAATTATTTACGTGTCATGTATTAATAATGTACATCACTAGCAATTACTCCCTGTAAAGGCAATTTTGTCAAAACACGACAATTAATTAGCAATCATTCCCCTCAAGGGCAATTTGGTCAAAACACAACAATTAATTAGCAATTACCATGTTTCATGCAACTTTTACAAAATTCAGCAACTAGTTTCTTAACGACAGAATTCTACTTGTAAAACTAGTCTATTCCACCGATCATAGCATCTCAATTAATTTACCAAAAATCATCACAAAAGCATATATGTGTTAGGTTTCCAGAACATATTTTGTTGTATTTTTATTCCATATATATTTCACATAATGATCAATTTACCACAGAAAACTCATAACAGTCAAATTTATGCGCAACAGAAAGTTATTTTCAATTCCCGTTAAATGAAAAATCCAACAAATGCAAGACCACTTGGGTTAGGTTCCTAACTCAACAAGCCAACTTCCAGAAGTGGAACCAACCCAATTGGTCTTGTAGTTCATGAGATATAACATTTACAAAACAACCCAACAGCAGGTCTAACAACTCAGCTTTGCACAACATTTTTGTAAAATCATAAAGGTTAACTTTTAAACGTCCAAAAATTGCAAATTTACATTCTTTAGAAACTAGACTCAACCTAGTTTACTGTAGTATCAATTATCTCAATAAATTTTCACTTTTACACCCCGTTACAGTTAATCAAACATCAATAACACAATCTGTCCAGAAACTGTTTGCATCCAAACTCAACAATTTAACTATCTATGGACCACAAATCATTCATATAACATTCTAGATACTATAACTACTATCCATGCATATCAATTACACCATACATACATAGTTAGGGTTTTATTTGATCTCAAACTCAAAGACACAACAATTAACATGCAATAATATCAAAACTAGTTATCAAATCATCATCAATACATCATCAAATCAACAACAATCATATGAACACCATACATACAAAAATCGGCCCCTAGGGTTTTCAATTAACCCATTAAAAATCGAAATTAAGTATAAAGGATGCAAGGGATAGTCGTTTATACCTTCCTAGCACCTTAATCTCCAATCAAAAGCTTGAATAATTGATTGTATGTGTGTATATGAGGCCGATCGCAAGGGGGGGGGGTCTAGAGTTGCCGTCGGGTTTGGGAGAAGTGGGAGAGGGAGCTAGGGTTTGATAATATTATATAATAATAACATGTTACACTTTAGTCCCTAAACTTCCAAATGTTACATCTCTAGCTTAATTAACTTAGTTTTGCACATTGAGTTAACATTATATAACATGTTATCACATAACATAATTATTGTTTTGACGTTTCTCGTTTATTCACCAATCGTTTGCGTCAACTCGTTTGCGTTTCGGTGCAATTCCCGAAAGACTACACATGTAGTAAGTGTCAAGCGTCATTTAAACCCTAGTTTAAATGTAATGAGGTGTGCATAATAGATTCAGTGATCTAAAGTTTGAATTGACGGATTTGAGTTAACAGAGTTAACCTGAAATTGACGATTGTCACATCATTCCCATGTTAAAGAATTTTCGTCCCGAAAATTTGAGTCAAGTCGTGATGAGTGTCTGAAAAAGTAAGAAAAATTTTCAGTTTGTCATACCTTTTTTCCATCTTTTATGTTTTGGGGGTAGCACGTATACCTTATCAACTTTACTCATGTTTTATTTCCTCATCTATTGAAAACACAATTCAATTTATGTCTATGTGTGATTATTGCATGCTTTATGATTGTGCTCTATTTGCTTAAGTGTTTATTTTATGTTTGGTGGTTGGTATCTCATCCTCATCTATTCTCATCTAGTATGATCATACATTTACCTAAGTACATTGATTTTGTATCAATAGGAACGGGCCCATATCTATTTAGTTGTTACATTTTCTTAAGTGTTGTAATGCTCACCATTTACATATGTATTGTGATTTACCTATATATATAACTAAAACTTATGCATTCTCACCAACATTCATGTTGACAAACTCTATTTTTATACATGTTACAGGTTCAAGTATTTAATATATTCAAGATCGAAGATAGTTAGTTGACCTTAGGATATTTATTCAAATTACAAGTTATGATGTATTTACTTATTGAATTTGTGTACCTGTTTAATATTAATGAAGTTAAGTAATTATTGTCGCTTTAATTAGTGTATTTTGAGCTACTACCCAATCAATACATTACTCCTCAGCATGTTCCGCCTTTGGTCAGGGTGTGACATGAATTCTCAAACAACATCTAATACTATGAGCCGTAAACATAACTTTTTTCAAACCAGACCTATAGTTCCAATTCCATAATATTAACACAGTATTTAGACAAACAATATACCAACACATATTCAAATAATAATACAAATGACAATATTGTACCAATTACAACTAAATTGACAACCCACAGCCTCGCCTCTTTTATCCAAACAAATACAACTAAACTGATAATCCACAACTTCGCCTCTTTTATTCAAACAAAATGGGTTCAAAACAAATGATCTAGTTTGTATTGCCAGTCTCTTGGACCTGTTTGGCTACTTCAAATTCCAATTACTCTTAACAAAGGTCGACCTTGACACTGAAAAAGCCAAACCTGAAAAAAGTTAAAATTGACAAAAACATCAAAAACTTATGCAAAAGTTAAAGTTGTCACACAAAAAGAACAATTTGGACCAAAATGTCAAAATTAGCCGAATGATCTCCCAATTCCATATATTTCGAAATAACCAAAATGCCCCTTACCTCTAAACTCTTTATTTTCAACCCTTATAAAAAAAGCTCATCTCTAGTTATTTGAACCATTAACCAAAGACTCAAAAATAAAAACATTAAAAGATAATAAAGCTAAACCTTTGTTTTTGAATTCAAGAATGCAAACAATATTAAGGAAATGATATATGCATAGGAGAAAAAAAAACAATTACAATGGAGCCTTTTGCACATATTGTAAGAGGAGAACGATGAATGTGCAAACAATTATGTGGTTATTTATAAAAGGATGGATCATAAATATCGGAAAATATTTTAAAAAATGTGTATATCACGATTTAATCATAACAATTTATAAGTTTATAAGTAAGAAAATAATTTAGATGATATATTTAAAAAACTGTGGGTCAAAACTTTCAAATTGTTATGTAGAAAATTTAATTCAATGGGTCAAAATTGTAGTTTCTAAAACAAAAATATGAACCGACTATCATTGATTGCTACATCAAGGTATGCATTGATTATATAATGTGACTATAATGATTAGATACCCCAGATAATTGAACAAAATTTAGAAAGTAAGTAAACTGACAATATTAGATTGGGAATAGTTCAAATTTTGAATCTTGCTAGTTAATAATAAGGAAATTGATATGTAATTATATCTTTTAAGTTGATAATAGGTAAGCGATGAATTTCTTATCTACTAATATTCGAGGGATTGGGGTGATTGCTAAATCAGGTTGGATAAAGAAGTTAAAGGAGGATTGTGGGGTTTCGTTTTTAGCTATGCAGGAGACTATGTGTTCGGATACAAAGATGTATTCGTTTTGTAATTTTTGGGGTGGGCAGGGTTTTGATGCGGATTGGGTTAACTCTAATTGACGATCTGGTGGTACTACAAGTTTGTGGGATCCAAAAGTTTTTCGAAAAGATAGCACAATTTTGAATGATAATTTTGTTGCAACTTCTGGTTTTCTGGTGGATGGGAATCAACGACTTAATGTAGTTAATGTGTACGCCCCTGAAAATAATGTAGATAAGAGAGTTGTTTGGCAGGAGATTCTTAGGCTTATTCAGTGTGGGTAAGGGTGGTGGGTTGTGTTAGGTGATTTTACTGCAGTTAGATGTCATGATGAAAGGAAGAATTCTACTTTTGATCAAGTGTGTGCCAGGGATTTCAATGAGTTTATTGATGAAGTGGATCTTAAAGAATATAATATTAAAGGTAAGAAGTATACGTTTATGGCTAGTAGAGGTGATGTTATTAAACTCAGCAAGATTGACAAGGTTTTGGTGTGCTCCAACTTTATATCTAATTGGCCGAACATGTGCTTGAGGGCTTTCCCTAGAGAGTGATCGGATCTCACACAGTTGGTTTTGTCTTTAGTATATACCAATTTTAGTCCAAAGCCTTTTTGTTGGTTTAATTTGTGGGGGGATAGGCCCGATTGTAAGGATGTGGTGGGGAAGATTCTTAGAAATTGTGCTGTTTCAAGTCCTTCAGATGTGATTTTAATGAAAAAATTCAGGTTGTTAAGAGACAAATCCAGAGTTAAATGGGCATCCGTCGGTGATGATAACACGGCTTTCTTTCATAGTATGATTAATGGAAGGAAGGTTCAAAACGCTATTCCGGGTTTGGAGATCGACGGGGAGTGGATTTCTAAACCGACATTGGTTAAGAAACATGTTTACAAGTTTTTTAGAGAGCACTTTCGAGAAAAATTCAAAATTCGGCCAGAGTTGGAATGTGAAGGGATTAGAACCATCCCTGCGGACCTTAAAGATAGTTTGGTGGCTCCTTTTCCTAAAGAGGAAATCAAGTCTACGGTGTTTGATTGCGGATTGGATATAGCTCCTAGACCAGATGGTTTTAATTTTAAGTTTATAAAGAAGTTTGGGGGGTTTGTTTGAGAATGACTTTTATAATATTCTTGTAGCCTTTCATGAGTCCGGGGTTATTAGTTCTGGTTGTGGATCTTCTTTTATCACTTTGATTCCCAAAATTAAAAATCCTTTGGGTCTCAAGGATTATAGACCTATCACGCTCATTGGGATTATTAGTAAAGTGATTTGTAAAATCCTTTCTAATCGTCTCAAAAAGGTGTTGGGGGTGTTTATTTCTGAGTCTCAGTCGGCGTTTCTCAAAGACAGGTTTATTTTGGATGGGCCTCTCATTGTTTCTGAGCTGGTGGATTGGTTGAAGAAAAAGTATAAGAAGGCATTCCTTTTGAAGGTTTTGAGAAGGCGTATAACAACGTTAATTGGAATTTTCTGATTAATATTATGCTTCAGATGGGCTTTTCTAACCAGTGGTGTTTGTGGGTTAAAGGGATTTTGGATTCGGCTAGGTCGGCGGTTCTAGTGAGTGGGTCGCCGACTTTCGAATTTAATTGTGAAAAGGGGCTCAGACAAGGAGATCCTTTGTGCCCATTTTTATTTCTAATCGTGATGGAGACTCTTTCTTGGATGTTGAATAAAGCTAGAGAGATAGGGTAATTGCCAGGGATTCGCATTTCAGACGTGGATATCACTTATCTTTTTTATGCCGATGATGCTCTTATTGTTGGCGAGTGGTCTCGGGAGAATTTGGAAAAAATAGCTCGGATCCTTCGGTGCTTTTATTTGTGTTCGGGTCTTAGAATTAAATTATATAAGTCCAACTTGTTCGGAATTGAAGTCGAAGACGACAAAGTGGATGATATGCGGGCCGTGGTGGGGTCTAAAAGGGGATTGTTTCCTTTTGATTATTTAGAGATCAAAGTGGGGGCAAACATGAATCGCATTGGCAATTGGTCTTCTGTTATTAATGTGGTGGAGAAGCAGCTAGCCTTGTGGAATTCTAGACCTCTATCTATTGGAGGAAGAGTAACTCTTATAAGATAGGTTTTAGAGAATCTTCCCATTTATTATTTCTCACTTTTCAAAGCTCCTTCGGCGGTGATTGAAAAGTTAAAAGGTATTATGAGACGTTTTTTATGGTTAGGATCTAGTGAAGAAAAAAGGATCTATTGAGTTGCTTGGGAGAGAGTGGCGAGGCCGAGAAAATTTGTTGGGTTGGGTTTAAGTCGATTAAAAGATAATAATGAAGCTCTTCTACGTAAATGGAGTTGGCGGTTCAAAAAGGATGGGAATTGTTTATGGAAGAAACTCATTGCGGCATGTCATGGTGGTACTCGAAGGTGGTCTTTCTTACCGCTAAGGTCGGCGGCTCATGGATGTTGGAGAGAGATAGTGAAGATCGGGGAGCGTTCGATTGGTAATGGTAAAAACCTTAATAGTTTCTTGCGTGGCGTCGCCAGGATGGTGTAAACATTAGATTTTGGTGTGACCCATGGCTCTCAGAATTTACTTTACGGTGTATGTATCCTAATATTTTTAGATTGGAATTTCAAAAATGGTGTAGCGTGGCGGATAGAGCGAGTCTCTAAAATAATGATCGGGTCATGAGATGGGCTTGGCGACAAGATCCCAGATCATCGGTAGAGCTGTATGAGTTATTTGGGCTTCTTTCCAATATATATGAGTACGACTGGGCCGTTGGATGTGATAAATAGATTTGGGCTAGATCTGAAAATGGCATGTTCTCGGTTTCTGCTGCAAAAAAACTTATTATTGATAGCCGACAATATGAACTGTTTTTTAAGTTTAAATGGGATGGGTGGATGCCGATCAAGTGTAATGTGTTGGCCTGGCGAGCGGAGAAGGACAGGATTCCTACTAAAATTGCTTTAAATAAGCGAGGGATGGGTCTTAGCGAGGACAGTTATCCGTTTTGTGAATCGCATCTGGAATCCGCTAATCATATTTTCACAGGTTGTATTTTTGAAGCTGAGATATGGGATAGGATTGCCGTGTGGTTTATTTGGATCCTATTTTTGTGTTTCAAGTTTGGGATATTCTTGTGTTAGCGAAAGGTTTAAAGAAGCCGAAACTCGACAAAATGGTGGCTCATTGTATAGTGGTTACGACCTTATGGAGTATGTGGAATGCAAGAAATGAGAAGATTTTTCAGGATAAAGAGGCCAAAGTTTTCGAGGTGGTGTCCCAGATTAAATCTTGTTTCTATTTTTTGATTCAAAATAGGTCTAGATTTAAATCTATATAATGGAGCAAAAGGTGTAACATCCTTTTGGGTTGATGTAACTTGGTTTCCTTGCGGCCCTCGTTTTGAGGACTTGAAGGTCATTTGTGATGAATGAAAGTTATTTTTCAAAAAAAAAAAAAAAATAATCGTTAATGTCCGTAAAGTTTATAATGGAATTTAATGCGACAGATTTAATAAGAAAGGTTATATATAAAACATATTTATTGTGGTAAAATATATTTAAAAGTAAAAGACTTGATTGAATGACTGTTACGTATTTTATGTCACTCTAAAGCAAACCTTTAAATGACTTGATTCGGATTCGGATCGTGATAGACCCTCATACACGACATGTTTAGCACCCATAATAAACTCCCATTTTGACCCAACCCCTTTTTGATTCCCTTCAATCAAATGTTTTCATGTTGTTTCTTATAGACTCACATGAAAAAAAATCAAAAATAAAAAGTATATCACGCTAAGGAAGTAAGGTTTGATATTTGAGGTCAAAGGTTTAACTTTTCCGGTTCAAGGTTGACTAGCTGATAAAACTTAACTGGAAAATCGATCTAATATTAAGCCTAAATTTGGAAGTTTAAAAACAAATATCTTTGTCCTCAAATATCAAAAGGGAGTGTGACAAATAATGTAAATATCACATTAATTTTAAAAATTAATAAACAAAAATGTATACGTGAAATCAACTTAAAAAAGGTTGCTCACACAAAAATTTGTAATTTACTGCACAATGGACACATTATTAGACCACAAAAACAGTGAAGTCCAAACTTTATCACTGTTAGAACACAATTTAAAATATAAACCTTTAGTATAAAGATCTAACCTTCTAGTTTCATCTCCATCATCTTCTTCTATACGAGTAAAAGGCCAATGTAAGCCCAAAATGTCTGCATCATTGAAACCCCTCTCGCATTATTTACACATGTAGCTGTTCCCATCTAATTTGTAGTAGAAAAACAACTTTATATCACCTTTAAAAGCAGAAAATCTGCAAAAAAAAAAAATATTGAGAGAAAAGAAAAGCTAAATCTATGCGATAGTTATATAGGTGACAGAACGAACTGGTTGGCTAGCTCATCAGCCAAAAAGTATGTAAGCAAACAAACAAATTCTCGATTTGTAAATACAAGAAAAAAAATTGCACCATCATTGGTCCAATAAACAGAGAAAAGGTAAAAATGTTGAATAATTAATCCATCAACTTGATTTGATTTCGTGTTTAGTCGGTTAAAAACCTAAAGAATCGACTAAATAATTAATCTATTCCATGTTCCATCAAATGGATTGAATAATTAATCCATCAATCCTGATCTATATCCAATGATTAAAATTCTAAACAAATAGAGAGCAATAAAAACTTACATTGAAGGCAATGGAGAATTTGAGAACTGAGTCGTGAAATCGAAGGATTAGAGAATTGAAAGGGATTGAGGGCTTGGAATAGCAAAAACTTATCTTCGAAAACCGATGGCATGGTGTATCCAGGTTCGTCGGAATCATGACATGCGAGGAAAGTTAATGTAACATTCGTTACTTTTCAAACCCAAAAACCCGACCCATTTTAAATTTTCGGTTTGTTTACACACACACACACATATATATATACATATATAAATAATGTTATTAATTAATCCCAAGTTTCGTTTCATGTATTTATGTGACATTCGTTATTGCTTTACGTATTTTAATTCGTTAAGCCGACCCGTTTTGGTGTTTCGATATAGTTTTGTTATTCTTTCATCATTAATATAATAATCATGAGGATTTAAGTTCATCGTTCGTTCATTTTCTATTATTTTCGATCAAATAACGATGAACTTAAATCCTCGTGATTATTATATTAATGATGAAAAATAAATAACGAAATTTAAAGTTTTCGGTTTAAACCTTGAACTTTGAGATATTATATAAATGTAAAAGAATTTATATAACTTGGACTTTGAGATATTATATAAATGTAAAAGAATTTTTATAACTTGGAAAATTTTTCGTATTATACCTATATAACCTATCTGGGTATAATACGAAAAATTTTCCAAGTTTTATAAATTCTTTTACATTTATATAATATCTCAAAGTTCAAGGTTTAGTCATATTATATCCAAGTTATATAAATTCTTTTACATTTATATAATATTTCCATATTATATTTTAATATAACATGATAGTTCAAGGACCAAAATTGTAAATTCATTTAAATCTACCTATTCTAATAAAGAAAATAAATGTGACACGTGTCGCTTTGTGGTTAAACCTCACAACTCTTTTCCCTCCAAAATTAAGATTTTAATTGATCCTAACATATGTCATAAATCAATAATTATTCACTTTTGTTTTATACTCTATTTATATTATATCTATATATTTTTATAAAAATAAATATTAATATATTATTTTAATGTGGATTCCAAAATACTTGATAAAATCCAAAAATTAACAACAAATCATATTTGTTAAAGGTTGAAAAGAATTATAATTTCAAATGTTATCATTAACATATTATATTATGCATACTATTGAAAAAAAAAACTCGAATAAGCTTTAATTTTACCAAGCAATATGTTTAATCATTAAATTATAAATATATATGCTTAAAGTCATCCATTTCTTAAAATCAATATATTTATCTATTATTATTATGATTTTTATTACTATTATTGTAAATTGTCATATAAATTATAAATATATGCTTTACATCATTCATTTTTTTTATTAATTTAGTTAAATATATATGTTAAATATAAGGGTAGTATATATCAATCACTTTCATATATAACAAAGTTTATCATATTTAATTTCTTGGTTTTTTTTTCAAAGATTGCTTCGAGTTTTTTGTGGAACTTAAATTTGCTTTTTATGAGTAAAAAATTAGTAAATAGATTGTTTGATACAAATTAACTACATCTGGGTCAAATTTTGTTATAGGTCAAAACTAAAAAATGGGTAATCTGAGTATTTCAAAAAGCTAGAAAATGCAAATAGATTTATTGTCAAATTTGTTACGGGTTCAAAGTGTTGACTTGAAATGTCAAACGGATGAAAGTTAGAATTTTAAACATGATTTAGGTTTCAAATTTATATTTAATTGCATTTTTGGAAATAATAAAAAGGTTCGAGATTTTGGCAAATTAACTATTTTCTACTCAGTTATTAAAATTTAAGAAAGGATGACGAACACTTTCGACATGCCACCCCAAGAGCTATCAAATATGAATGCTACTAACTTTAATTAAATTTGAAACATTTGTATAGGCATTAACTTTTTCTTCAATGGTGGACAGAACGTTGTATAGGAAGCATGTCATGCAAAACTATGCTCAAATAAAGCAAACTATTCACATAATAGAATGGGTTAGCATGTTATTTTTTTTGTTGCCATTATGACAAATTTGAGAAGCCCCCTGAAACTTATCAAATCTTTTTCATGATGTAGCTCAGAAAAACATAGTTCTTGAAAAACTTTCGTCGTAACAATTTAATGTTCTCTTTTCCTTCTATGGGTGGTAAATTGATAATATATCAATAAAGGTAATGCTACTTCAGTATTTAGGCTGAGTGGTCAGAACTATTATTGCATGAGAAGTCTTCTTCCCGAAATTGGTTCATAATGCAAAATTCTTTCAGTTATACATATATACAGTGAGAATGAACTTTTCAATAGAAGGAGCATTCTCAGGTATGTTTTTGCACGCGTCTTGTAGAAAAGTCACTTTGTGATATAAATAAAATCAATTGTTGTACACATAGTATAGATACAAACACAGAGGTAATACATTTTTACATATACGCTACGAAATTCTTTGCTTTACTTGTAATTTTATAATTTGAACATTCCATATGTTACACAGGCTCTAAAACTAATTATAATAATAAAATAATATTACCCAGCCCCCCTTATCATCCCACATTTTTTGGGCGAGGAAAAACGTCCGGCAACACCCATGAACTCCGACGAGTCTATTAACCAACAAAATGCATAATGTAATTCATTTAACGTGTTGTAAATCCTAAACCATAACGGAAAACGTATAAACATCATTATTATCACGTTATAACCCAATCAATCCCGTAACCATCGTATTAACGGCCGGCTAATTATTTAAAAACCCAATAATGATCATTGAACGATAAGCGTTTCAATTAAGACTATAAAATGGACCCAAGCATTCATCTAAACTCCTTCACAACTTCAAATCAACATAATACATTCTCTAAAATACCTAATTTATCCGTCAAAGTTTGTTTCCGGCGAGCTATGTTCATCGTCAAATCATAACATCTATAGGTAATTGATACATGGTTTTTAATAGTTTCTAGCCGACAAACAAAAGCCCCAACTTAATTTTAGCAAACATGGATTGGATTAACAGATTTGAAACATAGGGTTTTGATGGTTAAGGTGATGACCTGTATTAATATATTTATATACTTGTTTTTGGTATTTTAACAACTTGCAAGCTTGGTCCAGTGGTTAAGTCATGTTTATATAAAGTAGAGAACCCGGGTTCGAACCAGAGTAATGCCATATTTTTTGGTATTTTATTTTAAAACATTTTCCTTTCATATTAAATCAAAATAAATATATTAATAATTATTATAAATCAAATAAAATTGTTTTAAATTAAATAAAATCAATTATACTTATATTTTACCAATTTTTATCCAAAAACCAACTTTTTCACATTCGTTAAGTTTAGTAAAACCCGATTAATATTTTATTATTTGTTCATTTCGTTAAACTTTACAATTCATTAACATAATCTTTTTCGAGAAAAAGCTATCATTAAAACCTGTGCCATGCAAAAATAATATAATTCTCATATTAATAATAAATTATTAGTTAAAATAATATTTAAATAATATAAATCATTAAAATCTGTTAAAACTCAAAAATTATGTTATAGTATAAAATGCTTTAAAGATCCCATAGAATACATTAAAATAATGCAATATCACTTTAACCAAATTAATTTAACTTTTATAATTCCGCTAGCTAGATTTTGTTTTTGTATTAATTATAGTTCATGAAGTTCAATCGTTTCGGGTTCTTTATCATGCTTCCGGTTTATATTTCGAGTTTATCTTCAATTTCGAGGTGAGTTTCTCACACCCCATTTTAAAACGCTTTTACAATTTGGGGGTAGAATGTATATCCTATTCATGCATTTACATAATTATTCTTTATTCAAACTACAATTCATATTGTGAACTAGTGTGTTTACTTGCTTACTTGCATTAATTCAACTTCAAGTGGTGACTTCGAAAAATATGATCATATGCCCCCCATTTTTCTCAGGACCGTCGTGCTATGAGTGGAAAAGGGACCCCGATTCGAATGCGTTGATTGTTACCAAATGGAAAGGACCCTTGCACGTGATGATCTGGATTCGTTGGTTGTTACCAATTGGAAAGGGCCTTACTTGCATTTTACACTTGTTCATAGAATTGTATGACTTGCTTTATGTGTATATCAAACTTGTGCGATTCTCACCAACTATATAAGACCCCAAAACCCGGGAGTCAACCAGTTGGTCATCATATCCAAAGTTTTCATAGATAAAAGTCAAAACAATTTCATTTTATTAAGACCAGTCTAGAGTGACATGCAGCGGAAAAATAATCAAGTACCAAATCTCAAAAACAAGGGAAACATGCCCAAAATTCAAATCCATAATCAAATATAAAAATAATGTTTGTTTAATTAAAATCTTCGACTAGAGATGTAACAATTTCGGCAAATTCAGGTATACCCTAGCCGGAATATACTATTTACGTGTTATTTAATACTGAATATATGAATTATAATGTGTTTATACGAGTATATAAGATTCACAGTACGAATTATACTCAAATGTACAACTAGTCGTATCGGAATTACGATTAATCGATGAACGGTTATTGAAACCCGAACGAATCAGGAATTACATTATAGACGAAATATATAATGTTTAGTGATGTTTACGAAGTATTAAAGCTTCGGGTTAAGTGAATTATAGCACAGAAAAAGGATTTCGATTTATTAGTACGTCGGTACGTTAAACGAAACATTTAACATCAAACCAAGCAAGAGACGATCGATCAAGTCGAAAAAGATGCACAATTACCGACAATACGATGTGTTAAGTCATTAAATGTCATGGTTTAAGTTTTTAAAGTTTTTAAATCAGTTTTATATAAATTTCATTTTTAAGCCGAAAAACGACTGTTTTGGACTCGTTTTGAGCGGAATTAAACGTTTAACCGAAAAACGAACTGAACCAGATTATCCACAACGTTATCCGGATTACACAATCCAAGTTTGTGGCCAAGAATGAAGATGTGGGTCCCACCCCACACCCTAACTTGGACCGATCGGTCCTTGCACACACACACACACACATTACATTTTCTTTTTTCTACAATATTACTCTCCAAATCCTCTCAACACTCTTGAACATCCATCCAAGATCCAAGTTTTTAAGCAAGAAAACGAGGTATAGACCGAGTTATAATCGTGTTATTCTTCTTTTCTTGATTCATTTACAAGAAAGTGAGGTTTCAAGTAAAATATGGGTGAAAACCCGAGATGAAACCGATTCTTGGAGGATCAAGTGATGTATACAAGTTATACAAAGGATCTTGGTCCAAGAAAGTAGCTAAAAGAGTCAAAAACGAATTTTTACGGTCAAAATTTTTGTTTTGATGTTTTAATCGAAACCATGAAAGAAATGGCTTGATTGTGGGTATAACTTGCTTGGTGTGGTGTTGTTGTGCTTGTAAGTGTTGTATCTAGTGGCTAGCAAAGGCTAGAAGCCAAGATCTTTGCGATCTAACGCTAGAAAACACAAGATAGTTCGGTTTTCGTGTGATTTAGATAATTTGGACAGATTGTGATAGACCTAGAGTTGGGTCACGAAATTTCACTGAGATGATCTACACATAAAAATATGAGATCTGTGAATATTTGGTAATTTTTGGATAAAGGATGAATATTTGGTGAATTTAATGCTCGGTTTTGGCCAAAAATGGTGAAAAATAGGTAAACATCATGAAAAATTCTGGAAAATTTAAGATAATCTTTTTATAACATATAAAAGTCACACACAAAATTTCAGGTTCATTGGAGAAGTCTAAGTAGGCTTTTCGGTAAAACGAGTTCTTGGGATTTCTAGCTCGGTTTTGGTAAAAATGGCATGAAAAATAAGTTTTTGGTTCTGGAAAAATTACAGGGAACTATGCGGGTGACAGGGGTCATCCCAGAAAAATTTGGGATTTTTCGAAGGTCGTTTGGTATTTTCGTCTTATTTGGTGTTTAAATGACGTTTAAAAATGGTTAAATAAATTTTAGATACAAAAATTAATTCTGGAAAAATTTTATAAAATTCCTTACTGTCAAAAAATGGTTTGTACAAAATTTCAAGGTCCGAGTCTAAACGGATATTTATTTGTGCTAAATGGAACTTAAAAACAAACTTTTAAAGCTTAAAACGAGTAAACCGGCGAAGTTCGCCTAAGCGAGCTGACTGGTGTTTGAAAACCTTAAAAATGGATGATTTTTATGAAACTAAGTTAATCAAGTAAAAATAAATCATCCGAAAATAATTCGGATGATTTGGGTAATTTTACCCGACTTAACCGTTTCCGGTGTATTAAAGGCGGAAACGGGCCCCGCGGCCAAACGGGGTGTCTAACCGAGTTCTAATTTCACCACTCTAATTAAAATATAAATAACAACTATTTTCGGGTCGTATGTGACCAAACTCATTTTTAAAAACATAAAGACGGTTAACCGTGTCAGGCACGCAAAACGAGAAAACAAACTAACGGTAGTTTTGACTAAAGAACTCTAAGTGATATCACAATCTAAGTCCTGAAAAGTATTTCGGGGTTAACATTGTCCCCGGATCGTGTACGGTACTGGGTTAGCAGTGTCCCCAGACGTACCGGTTAACACGAATTTAAGTTATATTGATAGAAATTGTGTAGTAACGATTTGGGGATCGTATTACAGATCTGTACCAGTAGCCGTGCACCGTAGTACATCTTGCTCACAAGAAGGTGAGTTTTCACGAGCCCCTATTTATTGAACTGTTTCAAATATTTTCCCGGGGCGGAAAGCATGTTTTTATCAAAGTGTTTAAGTACATGCTGATCGCATGGAAATGAACGTATTTATATAATGTTTATTGTACGGGAATCGTACGGTAATGAATTTAGATGGTAATTGTCTGAGTTGCTAACAGTGTAAGGCCCGAAACAGTGTTCTGGGGTAACCGAGTTCCCAGAGGTTATTAAATGTGTTTCTGGGGTAACAGAGTTCCCAGAGGTTATTAAATGTGTTTCTGGGGTAACAGAGTTCCCAGAGGTTATTGGAAGTATTCTGGGGTAACAGAGTTCCCGGAGGTTAATCGATATGTTTTGGGGTTAACAGAGTTTTCACCTGTGAAGTTAGTATAATTACATCGCTTATTTATGATTTTTATAATGATTTGTCATGGTTTATTTAAATTAGTGAAACTCACCAACTATTCATAGTTGACCCGTTTTCTTTACATGCTTTCTAGGTACACTCAAATCGGAATGAGTGATATGTGTTCGATACTGTGTGCTATTTTGTGGAAGTCTAGAGATCTATATTTTGCATTAAATATGTTAATGTACTATCGGTAACACTTATGTGATAACGCTTAGATGGTTATGAAACTCAAAACAATGTAATACGTTTAAATTAATGTAGTGGTGTTTTCTTTATAAACAATGCTGTTGATATCAGATGTGTCTGTTGCATCCCATGTACGTTTCCGCTGCGGTTACGGGGTGTTACAGAACTTGGTATCAGAGCCATTGGTTATAAAAAATTAGGATGTCTTTAAAAGATACCTAAAATATAACCAGTAGCTCAAGTATTATAGGATCTGAATATCAACTAATAATTTATTGTGACCAGATCGGGATGAACTTGTATGGACAAGTGGGTTATTATGGTCCGGAACATAATAACAGACTTGTCTGCACGAGGGAATTCAGGGAAAGTCACGGGGGACTTTAATAGGTAAAATTGGCAACATACGTGCAAATATGTGATAATATTGTTTTGTGGTCAAGTTGTATAAGTAAGTGTATATTAATTTGATTATGATTTACACTATGGAAAGAACTATATGTTTGTTAACTTGTGTGCAGGTAAAATGTCAAGAACTCCTAGTTTGTCGATTGAGGAGGACCCGGAGGAGGTCAGCTCCGGGGACTCTGGGAGCCCACTCGTAGCATCTAGCACAGAGCCTAGCGAGGCTAGCCTTAGGAGTGCTAGCTTGTCCTCCCCTGCTAGGGTTACCAGGTCTCCCACCCCACCCGCACCTCAGGTCACCCTCACCCCTCCAAGACCCGGTCCCCGCCTTACGGCGCGGATCAGTGTTCCATATGTTTCACCTACCTCTACCTCACCCAGATCCACTTACCACAGAGGCGAGTCCTCCCGCCCCCAGCCCGGGCCTGTGCCGCCACCTGTGTGGGGTACCCCCAGGCCAGTGAGGGATGAGCGTCCCTCCACCGAGGCGGCGTGGCTCCGGGTGCTCACCGAGCGGATGAATGAGCACACCACCGCCTTGACGGTGGGTATTCAGAGGAGGAACCTCTTGGTGGATTGCATACTGGACAGCCAGCATGCGATCGCGCAGCTGAGGAGGGAGGACGCCTACTCCCTGGGGTTGATTGACCGGATGGAAACACGGATCCGGGGTTTAATGGCAGTGGTTGTGGGGATGGCGGCGGTGTTGGTGTGGTTGGTATACCACCGTGTTTAGATCATGTTAGGGTGGTGGTAGTCAGGGACCGCTTTTTGATACTCTGTGTAAGCAGTTAGTGGTGATGCTAACATGGAGTGAATCTTGTTTAGTTATAATACAACCACTGGCCCTTAGGGGGGTCTCTTTTGGGGCATATCAGTATAGATACTTTTGGGTATCATTCAAGCACTGACCCGTTGCGGGTTATGTCGAGATGATGCTGACATAGGCCCTACGTATGAAAATTTAACTAATGTAATAGTGACAGGAAAGTAATATGAACGGATGTTTGTGTAATATGTACTAACGTTAATTAATGAATGGAATGTTTGTTGTGTTTTATGATTGGAACTTGTATTGATTATATATATTTTCTTGATGTTGTGTAGAATGGCACCAAAACGTTCAGCCCAATTGTCGGAAGTGGATGTGAGCCGTTTGATTGCTCGACAGTTGGAGGCGGCGATACCGGATATAGTATCGCGCATCGCCGCCAGTATTAACAATTCGACAATCCAACCCCTCCGAGCAATCAAACGACCACCAATAATGACGGGGAACGAAATACTAATCCTCTGCAGAATGATAACACGATTCCGAGTAATGACGCACCGCCTAGGGTGGTTGTTACAGATAGTAATGGCCCTATACCTACGGTAGAGACGAACCGTACGGAACCGATTCGTGCATCCAGGGGATGTTCGATCAAGGACTTTATGTTGTGCAAACCTCTAGAGTTTAGCGGGTCTGAAGGACCAAATGGATTAGTTAAATGGATCGAGAAAATAGAATCCGTGGTGAATATCAGCAACTGCCCCGAGGATTGTGTTGTTAAGTATGCTGCCTGCACATTCACGGACCATGCCTTGACATGGTGGAACACGATAGTGCAGACCCGGGGCCAGGCGGCGACAAACCGCATGACCTGGACGGAGCTCAAGGCTCTTGTACTGGAACATTTCTGCCCGAAAAACGAATTGCAAAAGTTAGAAAATAAATTGTGGAACCTGGAAATGCAGGGGGCAGACCATTTGGGTTATACGAACCGGTTTAATGAGTTGTCGCGATTGGTACCATGGTTGGTCACCCCAGAGTCGAAGAGGGTGGAGCGTTATATTTGGGGGCTAACTCCAGTTGTAAGGAGTATAGTCAATTCTGGGGGACACCAGACGTATGAGGGTGCGGTGACGCAAGCTGGTATCGTCACGTATGATTTCGTAAGAAGCGGGTCACTGAAGGTGGCAGGAGAGTCCGCTGGGGGGAAGCGGAGTTCACATGACCATAGGACCCAGGAAAAGCAGCAAGATAAACATGCTAGACCCACTGCCCAGAACTACGCCATGACTAGTTCGGGCGGGAGGCAAGAACCGCAGAAGGGAACGTTTCCTAAGTGTGGGAAATGTGGTTACCACCATGGTGGCGTGTGCAAAGAGGTGGTGTGCCACCGGTGTGGCAGGATTGGACACTACGCACCCAATTGTAAGACAAATCTGAACAACCTGAACCGTCAACCACAACCTATCCGTGCGCAGCCATTTAAGACCCAACCAGCCCGACAGCAGAACCCGCAAGGAAACCAAATGGTGACCACCAGCCGTGCTTGCTATGAATGCGGCGGCACGGATCAATTCAAAAGACACTGTCCGAAACTGAACCAGGGAGGAAACGGGAGGCAACCCTCGGGCCAGGCATCGTCGTCCAATCCGGCGCGAGGCCGAGCATTCGTGATGGGGGCGAACGAGGCACGCCAGGACCCCAGCGTAGTGACAGGTACATTCCTCGTCTCTGATCATTACGCTTCTGTATTATTTGATACAGGTGCCGATAGAAGTTTTGTCTCCGTTAGATTCCTTTCGATAGCAAACCTTCCTATTGATGAAACCATAGAACCTTACACCGTAGAAGTCGCTAACGGTAAAACCATGATAGTTAATCAGATAGTTCGGAATTGCCCTTTTATTCTGAACGAACAATCCTTTCTGATTGACTTGTTACCGGTAGAATTGGGTAGTTTTGACGTGATAGTGGGAATGGATTGGTTAGCACGTAACAAAGTAGAAATAAACTGTGAAAAGAAAATCGTCAAGATCCGGGTGTCGGATGACGAGGAGGTATTAGTGCAAGGAGAAAAATCCGGCACCATGATACCATTTATATCCCACCTCAAGGTGTTAAAATATATACGTCAGGGATGTGTGGCGTATCTAGCGAGCCTGACGGCCACTGATTCTGAGGAAAAACGGGTGGACGATATTCCAGTGGTACGCGAATTTCCACAAGTCTTCCCAAAAGAACTTCCTGGATTACCGCCAACCCGACAGGTCGAATTCAGAATCGATCTATTACCTCAAGCTGGCCCTGTTGCTAAGGCACCCTACCGACTTGCACCATCAGAGATGCAAGAATTATCCAACCAATTGCAAGAATTGTTGGATAAAGGATTTATACGTCCTAGTTATTCCCCGTGGGGTGCACCTGTACTATTCGTGAAAAAGAAGGACGGGAGCCTTAGATTGTGCATTGATTACAGGGAATTGAACAAGTTGACAATCAAAAATAGGTATCCTCTCCCCCGAATCGATGATCTGTTCGACCAACTACAAGGTGCGAGCTACTTCTCAAAAATAGATCTTAGATCGGGATACCATCAGGTTAGAATTCTGGAGGAGGATATCCCAAAAACCGCATTCCGGACTCGCTACGGCCATTACGAGTTCTTAGTTATGCCCTTCGGGCTAACAAATGCGCCAGCAGTATTCATGGATCTCATGAATCGAGTCTGTAAACCCTACCTCGATAAATTCGTCATCATGTTTATTGACGATAGTTTGATTTACTCGAAGAGTAAAGAAGACCACGAGCAACACTTAAGAATAATTTTAGAGCTTCTAAATCAGGAGAAGTTGTATGCAAAATTCTCCAAGTGTAACTTCTGGTTACAAGAAGTGCAATTCCTTGGTCACGTTATAAATCACCAAGGAATACACGTTGATCCAAGTAAGGTTGAAGCAGTTAAGAGTTGACAAGCGCCTAAATCGCCAAAGGAAATCCGCCAATTCTTGGGCTTAGCTGGATACTATCGTCGATTTATAGAGAACTTTTCCAGCATCGCCCAACCTTTAACCCTCTTGACTCAAAAGGATCGAAGGTATGATTGGGGTGAAGAGCAGGAAACGGCGTTTCAAACGCTAAAACAAAGATTGTGCCAAGCGCCAATCTTAAGCCTCCCCGACGGAGACGATGGTTTTGTCGTGTATTGTGACGCATCCCGTAGAGGATTGGGATGTGTGTTGATGCAGAATAATAAAGTCATAGCCTATGCTTCCCGACAGTTAAAAGTACACGAGAAAAATTACACTACTCATGACTTAGAACTGGGAGCAGTTATCTTCGCACTTAAAATCTGGAGACATTATCTCTATGGTACAAAGTGCACCATCTTCACCGATCATAAAAGTTTGCAACACATATTCGATCAGAAAGAACTGAATATGAGACAACGAAGATGGGTCGAATTATTAAGCGACTATGACTGTGACATCCGTTATCACCCCGGCAAGGCTAACGTCGTAGCCGATGCCTTGAGTAGGAAGGATCGGGTTAAGCCATTGCGAGTGCGAGCGCTGGGGATGATAGTCCAGTCGAACCTTTCGGATTTGATTCGAGTCGCTCAACGCGAGGCGTTGGAAGAGGAACAATTGGAAAAAGAGGGACTTTTCGGTAACGAGAAGAATTTCGAACAGCGCGTGGACGAAATTCTCTATTTCAAAAATCGGATTTGGATCCCGACCCTCCATGACCTTCGTGAATTAATCATGGACGAAGCGCATAAATCGAAATATTCCATACATCCGGGATCGGATAAGATGTACCAGGATGTGAAGGAGTTCTACTGGTGGCCGGGTATTGTTGGTACATGTGTGTCAGTAGTTCATTGTCTAGCATTTGTAATCGAGTCTGTAATGCAATTATGTTTGATTATGTTTATTTGTGTAATACGCGAAGTTGTCAACAAGTTCGCTATGGCGAACTTGTTGAATCAGCGAAGTTATTGACAACTTCGCCTGTGGCGAAGTTGTCGTGTATATAAACTGTTCAGCGAAACAGTTTATTAGTTGGTCATTTTAGGGTTTGTTTCAGTTGTTCAGTGAACGTGTTCGTGTCATAGTCTGTAACTGTGACCTCGGGTCACGTGTTTGTTATCAATATAACGTGGTTGGTTTATCGCTTTCGTGTTCGATCTCTACATACTCTACACTCGTATCTACCAACGCAGGGATTCCGCACCTGCGTTGTTAGCGACGTCCCGTGTACGATCCGTCCAGGAGCCTACAATTGGTATCAGAGCTGACCCAACGGAGCCCAACGGAGTTCGTAGCTCCTTTCCGGGATGGAGCTTATTTGAGGATGGGTTATTCGGGTCCGCTGGGGGACTCGCAGAGGAGGAAAGGGTTTCTGCTAGATCAGTGGCGCTTCCTGATGCATGTTTTAATAGTATGCATGTCCGGCAGGAAGGCAGGAACAGACGGGATGGGCGCGACGATGCAGTCGGCCATGATAGCGCTGACTTACAACCGCAGATATTCATTCAGTCAGCTTATATTTTACGAGATTGATCGTCAACGAAGGGCTGTGGCGCGCGAGCGATTCACTATGTATCCTCGTTTCTTACAGATGATTTTAAATCATGTCGCTCCGTCGCTACCACAGAGACGCCCAATAAGATACGTCGAATGCGTGACGAAACGTATCTTTGCTCAGTGCCGCACCTCGAGCACTCGAAGCAAGCCTGAGCTGTATCCCAGGCATACTCCCTTATTCGGATATCTCATCAATCCGGAGTATGTTCCTGCAGGAGGGGACGAGTTCAGAGACCCCCAACCACATCAGGCGGCAGCACCTCATGCTGTATCAGCTGCGCCTGTGGTTTCTACTGTTGCCTCTGCTGCTGTGCCAGCTACTGTATCTCATGCTGTGTCTACTGCTGAAGACGTTGATCTTAATGCTGCCTTTGGCGTACATGGTGTGTTTGATATGGATGTCTCGGGTCCTCAGTTTATGGATGTTACTAGAGCAGCTACTTCGGTAGCTGACTCTGATCTAGACGAGACGTTTGCTGAGGCAAGAAGACTTATGGTGTCTCGGGAACGGACTACGGGAAAGAGACCGAGAACGGAAAACGAGGATGAGGAAGAAGTTGATGAAGAGGAGGCAGTGCAGATTGTGCTCAGACATTCAAGAAGAGAACAGAGAGGTATGGGTTCGGGAGCTGGAGAATCTTCAAGGCTGGTACGTTTTGCTCCACCTGCCTTATCTGGTATGTCTCTTATTCCTACTACAGCACAGGTTACAGCGGTCGAGACGTCGGCCCCAACAGTTGTGTCTCTACCACCACAACCGCTTAATCCACCGGTGGTAGTTGCACGGTTTGTGGAGTCGACCGTCACTGCTACTGCAGGGTTACCAAGTATACCACCTGCGGTCACTTCTGCTGCTGATGTCCCGCCAACTCCAACGCCTACTTCAGATTCCGAGAGGATTACGTCACTAGAACAGATTGTTGCTGATCAGACAAAGACTATTCAGAGCCTAGTGGAATCCAATCGACTACAAGCAGCCCTCCTGGTTGAACACGGAAAAGTGATAGATGCCTTCAAGGCATTCTTGGCATCTCAGGGGGAGAAGACGTGTAGGGGTGATGAGTTGAGGACGAAACGAAGAGAAGATCATGACGATGATCCCAATGCACCAGAAGGTGCAGGTGGTGAGCTGCCAAGAACCTCTCAGGCTCTTGGGGCTTCCACAACTGAGGGGGAGTCTACAAATGCAGCTGGTGACGATGTTGTAGCAGTTGATGATGATGATGATGTTGAAGACGTGATAGATGCATTGAAAGAGTTGGATGAGGAGGATGATGAGTTTATGATGGAAGATGATGTGCTGCCAGTGGATGAGATTGAGAGGATTGGAGAACAGATTACGGTTGAAAACGTATTAGAAGAAAGTGAGATTGTTGATAACTCCGTGGAACACGAGATTCCGGAGGTTGAGAGACCAGAGATGGGTGATGAGAACGTGGAGGAAGATGCTGAGTGGGAGGAACAACCGAAATGGAAGGAAGGTTGTGCCCACTGGTTCGTAAAGACGAAGAAGCCGGCGGTCCCTAAGATGTTCAGAAAAAGTTACAATATTAAGGGATACGCGGAAGCCAAGAAAGGTATTATCTGCTGGTTATACGACGAGCAGCTGCGGCTCTTCGTGATCAAGAGATACGATGGCATTCAATACTTCCAGAGAAAGTTGAGATCTCTAAACACACTGCCAGAATGTGAAGTAAAAGATTTAGCCAGATTGGGATTGATAAACAGAAGTGAAGACAACATGGCTAGAATCATTGCGAAGATCGTGTGGAAAGAGTGCGTTAAAGAGAAAAAGTTTGAGCTACTGAAACCACAAAAGGGGAAACTTGTCGAAGACAAGGATAGAGGTCTGAGAGTTGATGGAAAACCTTGGATGGTCATGAAATACAAACCGATCCGGTGCCTTAAAGAAGTACCGATGAAGTTCATGCCCAAGGACGTGCTCAAAGATCTAAAATGGTGGTACGTGGATTGTGAGACAGCTGAGGCGGTAATGGAAGATGAGGATGAACAAGAAGTACTTCGGGTTTACGACCCGATGCATCTTGTTAATCTATCGAAGGCTGATCTGAAAGTGCTCAACGAGAAGAAGATCTTCTACATTCCTGCTTGGAAGGATCAAGCTAGGAAATATCAACGGGTGGTGTCGGTATGTGTTAGAGAAGGAGCGCACGCGTAGAGATGCAAGATTACAAGACTCAAGATTTGAAGATAAAGATATGAAGCTACTGCCAAGGGGGAGTCTGTTGGTACATGTGTGTCAGTAGTTCATAGTCTAGCATTTGTAATCGAGTCTGTAATGCAATTATGTTTTGATTATGTTTATTTGTGTAATACGCGAAGTTGTCAACAAGTTCGCTATGGCGAACTTGTTGAATCAGCGAAGTTATTGACAACTTCGCCTGTGGCGAAGTTGTCGTGTATATAAACTGTTCAGCGAAACAGTTTATTAGTTGGTCATTTTAGGGTTTGTTTCAGTTGTTCAGTGAACGTGTTCGTGTCATAGTCTGTAACTGTGACCTCGGGTCACGTGTTTGTTATCAATATAACGTGGTTGGTTTATCGCTTTCGTGTTGGATCTCTACATACTCTACACTCGTATCTACCCACGCAGGGATTCCGCACCTGCGTTGTTAGCGACGTCCCGTGTACGATCCGTCCAGGAGCCTACAGGTATGAAAAAGGAAATAGCCACATACGTCGGCAAGTGTACGACGTGTGCGAGGGTTAAGGCGGAGCACCAGAAACCTTCGGGAATGTTGCAACAACCGGAAATTCCGGAATGGAAGTGGGAGCAGATCACGATGGATTTTGTGACACATCTCCCCAAGACGTCCCGTGGACATGATGCAATTTGGGTGATCGTGGATCGATTAACCAAATCGGCACATTTTATTCCGATTAGAAATAATTATAACACTGAGAGACTTGCGCAGATTTATATAAATGAAATTGTGTCTCGTCATGGTATACCCATCTCAATCATCTCCGATCGGGATAGCCATTTCACCTCCAAACTTTGGCAAGCTGTCCAAGAAGCGCTGGGAACGCGTATTGATCTAAGCACAGCTTACCACCCTCAGACCGACGGTCAGTCTGAGAGGACCATCCAAACCCTGGAGGATTTGCTTCGTGCATGCGTACTGGATTTTAAAGGAAATTGGGATCAACATCTCCCACTCGTTGAATTTTCCTATAATAACAGTTATCATAGCAGTATAAAGGCAGCGCCTTACGAAGCATTGTATGGTCGGAAATGCCGATCACCACTCTGCTGGACTGAAGTGGGCGACACACAGGTTATTAGATCAGATCTGGTCCAGGAAACGACCAGCAAAATCCTTGAAATTAAAAACAATCTGAAGGCCGGGCGGGATCGGCAGAAGAGTTATGCCGATAACCGTAGAAAACCGTTATCGTTCGAGAAAGGTGATATAGTGTATTTGAAAGTATCACCGTGGAAGGGTGTGGTTAGATTTGGCAAGGCGGGGAAGTTAGCCCCTAGATATATTGGACCATTCGATATTACTGCGAAAATCGGTCCTGTAGCCTACCGATTAGAACTGCCTGATGAACTGAGTGCAGTTCACAACGTGTTTCACGTGTCGAACTTGAAAAGGTGTCTGTCGGATGAGACATCGGTGTTACCTTTAGAGGGTGTCCTAATAAATGATAAGCTCAACATTGTAGAGGAACCCATAGAAATAGTGGACGGGAAAATCAAGCAACTTAAACACAATAAGATCTCGTTGGTCAAACTTAGATGGAATTCGCAACGAGGCCCAGAATATACATGGGAACGAAAGGACGAATTTCGGAAGAAATATCCCCACCTATTTCCACAAAAAGAAATAGTTGATGCGTAAAATTTCGAGGACGAATTTTTTGTAACGGGGGGAGAATGTAACAATTCCGGCAAATTCAGGTATACCCTAGCCGGAATATACTATTTACGTGTTATTTAATACTGAATATATGAATTATAATGTGTTTATACGAGTATATAAGATTCACAGTACGAATTATACTCAAATGTACAACTAGTCGTATCGGAATTACGATTAATCGATGAACGGTTATTGAAACCCGAACGAATCAGGAATTACATTATAGACGAAATATATAATGTTTAGTGATGTTTACGAAGTATTAAAGCTTCGGGTTAAGTGAATTATAGCACAGAAAAAGGATTTCGATTTATTAGTACGTCGGTACGTTAAACGAAACCTTTAACATCAAACCAAGCAAGAGACGATCGATCAAGTCGAAAAAGATGCACAATTACCGACAATACGATGTGTTAAGTCATTAAATGTCATGGTTTAAGTTTTTAAAGTTTTTAAATCAGTTTTATATAAATTTCATTTTTAAGCCGAAAAACGACTGTTTTGGACTCATTTTGAGCGGAATTAAACGTTTAACCGAAAAACGAACTGAACCAGATTATCCACAACGTTATCCGGATTACACAATCCAAGTTTGTGGCCAAGAATGAAGATGTGGGTCCCACCCCACACCCTAACTTGGACCGATCGGTCCTTGCACACACACACACATTACATTTTCTTTTTTCTACAATATTACTCTCCAAATCCTCTCAACACTCTTGAACATCCATCCAAGATCCAAGTTTTTAAGCAAGAAAACGAGGTATAGACCGAGTTATAATCGTGTTATTCTTCTTTTCTTGATTCATTTACAAGAAAGTGAGGTTTCAAGTGAAATATGGGTGAAAACCCGAGATGAAACCGATTCTTGGAGGATCAAGTGATGTATACAAGTTATACAAAGGATCTTGGTCCAAGAAAGTAGCTAAAAGAGTAAAAAACGAATTTTTACGGTCAAAATCTTTGTTTTGATGTTTTAATCGAAACCATGAAAGAAATGGCTTGATTGTGGGTATAACTTGCTTGGTGTGGTGTTGTTGTGCTTGTAAGTGTTGTATCTAGTGGCTAGCAAAGGCTAGAAACCAAGATCTTTGCGATCTAACGCTAGAAAACACAAGATAGTTCGGTTTTCGTGTGATTTAGATAATTTGGACAGATTGTGATAGACCTAGAGTTGGGTCACGAAATTTCACAGAGATGATCTACACATAAAAATATGAGATCTGTGAATTTCTGGTAATTTTTGGATAAAGGATGAATATTTGGTGAATTTAATGCTCGGTTTTGGCCAAAAATGGTGAAAAATAGCTAAACAACATGAAAAATTCTGGAAAATTTAAGATAAGCTTTTTATAACATAAAAAAGTCACACACAAAATTTCAGATTCATTGGAGAAGTCTAAGTAGGCTTTTCGGTAAAACGAGTTCTAGGGATTTCTAGCTCGGTTTTGGTAAAAATGGCATGAAAAATAAGTTTTTGGTTCTGGAAAAATTACAGGGAACTATGTGGGTGACAGGAGTCATCCCAGAAAAATTTGGGATTTTTCGAAGGTCGTTTGGTATTTTCGTCATATTTGGTGTTTAAATGACGTTTAAAAATGGTTAAATAAATTTTAGATATAAAAATTAATTCTGGAAAAATTTTATAAAATTCCTTACTGTCAAAATATGGTTTGTACAAAATTTCAAGGTCCGAGTCTAAACGGATATTTATTTGTGCTAAATGGAACTTAAAAACAAACTTTTAAAGCTTAAAACGAGTAAACCGGCGAAGTTCGCCTAAGCGAGCTGACTGGTGTTTGAAAACCTTAAAAATGGATGATTTTTATGAAACTAAGTTAATCAAGTAAAAATAAATCATCCGAAAATAATTCGGATGATTTGGGTAATTTTACCCGACTTAACCGTTTCCGGTGTATTAAAGGCGGAAACGGGCCCCGCGGCCAAACGGGGTGTCTAACCGAGTTCTAATTTCACCACTCTAATTAAAATATAAATAACAACTATTTTCGGGTCGTATGTGACCAAACTCATTTTTGAAAACATAAAGACGGTTAACCGTGCCAGGCACGCAAAACGAGAAAACAAACTAACGGTAGTTTTGACTAAAGAACTCTAAGTGATATCACAATCTAAGTCCTGAAAAGTATTTCGGGGTTAACATTGTCCCCGGATCGTGTACGGTACTGGGTTAGCAGTGTCCCCAGACGTACCGGTTAACACGAATTTAAGTTATATTGATAGAAATTGTGTAGTAACGATTTGGGGATCGTATTACAGATCTGTACCAGTAGCCGTGCACCGTAGTACATCTTGCTCACAAGAAGGTGAGTTTTCACGAGCCCCTATTTATTGAACTGTTTCAAATATTTTCCCGGGGAGGAAAGCATGTTTTTATCAAAGTGTTTAAGTACATGCTGATCGCATGGAAATGAACGTATTTATATAATGTTTATTGTACGGGAATCGTACGGTAATGAATTTAGATGGTAATTGTCTGAGTTGCTAACAGTGTAAGGCCCGAAATAGTGTTCTGGGGTAACCGAGTTCCCAGAGGTTATTAAATGTGTTTCTGAGGTAACAGAGTTCCCAGAGGTTATTAAATGTGTTTCTGGGGTAACAGAGTTTCCAGAGGTTATTGGAAGTATTCTGGGGTAACAGAGTTCCCGGAGGTTAATCGATATGTTTTGGGGTTAACAGAGTTTTCACCTGTGAACTTAGTATAATTACATCGCTTATTTATGATTTTTATAATGATTTGTCATGGTTTATTTAAATTAGTGAAACTCACCAACTATTCGTAGTTGACCCGTTTTCTTTACATGCTTTCTAGGTACACTCAAATCGGAATGAGTGATATGTGTTCGATGCTGTGTGCTATTTTGTGGAAGTCTAGAGATCTATATTTTGCATTAAATATGTTAATGTACTATCGGTAACACTTATGTGATAACGCTTAGATGGTTATGAAACTCAGAACAATGTAATATGTTTAAATTAATGTAGTGGTGTTTTCTTTATAAACAATGCTGTTGATATCAGATGTGTCTGTTGCATCCCGTGTACGTTTCCGCTGCGGTTACGGGGTGTTACAAGAGATGCCTTCAACCATCCGAGTAGTCTCGAGCACGTCTAAGCAGTAACTTCCAATATCCTCAACCTGAAATTCAAATTAACATATACACAAAGTCAGCTTAAGATGAGTGAGTTCATGTTTTTATAATTAACCAAAGTAATTAAATTAAATTTTGAATAAATATAACGATAGTGCAGAAAATCATAATTAAATAAGCAATTATTATTTTCTTGGGTAATTATGCTAACATAGGACTCCTCACCACGAGTCAAGACTCTAGTAATATATTTGACCCGGTAGCGGAAAACAACACGTAATACGGCCCCCCTTTCCACGAGTTATACTCGAGTAATATATTTGACCCGATTACGATTAGCAAATAACGGGCCTCCTCACCACGAATCACGAGACACGAAATCAAGGACTTGAGTAATATATTTGACCCTTCCTAATCATAAATATGCAACACAGGCCTCCTCACCATGGGTTAAACCTGAGTAATATATTTGACCTGGTCGCGGTTTAACAAAACCAAACTCACATAACACGGGCCTCCTCACCACGAGACTTGCTCGACTAATATATTTGTCTCGGTCATGGTTTAACAAAACCTAAACACGTGATACGGGCCTCCTCACCACGAGTGTTCATCGAGTAATATATTTAACCCGACCATGGTTTAGCAAGAGGGCGGGCCTCCTCACCACGACTCACGAGACACGAAGTCAAGGACCCGAGTAATATATTTTTCCTACCTTAACAAAAACATGCAACACGGGCCTCCTCACCACGAGTCTTCCTCGAGTAATATAAATTTGACCCGGTCACAGTTTATCAAAAAAAACATGCACCTCAATTGACACGCATACATACATCTTAACCAATCAAACAACTAAATATCATCAAGAATAGCCTTTAGTATATAATTTCGGAAACATATAATTATAGACAAGTTTATTATTATCCTTAAGCATAGGCTATCAATGATATATGGTTTCCAAGAATATTTAATTATAAACGAGTCTAATAATGTCCTCAAACATAAGCTATCAATAATATATAGTTTTCAGATATATATATATATGTATATAATTATAAATGAGTCTAATAATGTCCTCAAGTGTAAACTATCGATAATATAAGTTTTCTGAAATATATATAATTATAAACGAGTCTAATAATGTCCTCAAGCATAAACTATCAATTATATAAAGTTTTCTAAAGATACATAATTATAAACGAGTCTAATAATGTCCTCAAACATAGTCTATCAAGAATATATAGTCTTCAGAAAATATATATAATTTTAAACGAGTCCACTAATGTCTTCAAGCATAGACTATCAATAATAAATAGTTTTCAATAATATATAATTATAAACGAGTCCACTAATGTCCTCATGCATAGACTATCAATAATATAAATCTTAGCCAATCGATCAACCAAACAACATCACCACGTTTAAACTATAAATATTGAATAGTCTAGGAATTTTTACAAGGCCTAATAATATTTTCAAGCCTAGACTATAAATAAGGTATATAAATTTTCAGGAATATACGATCGTAAACATGTTTGAAAATATCCTAAGGCATAGGATATAATTTATACATAATTCTAGAAATATACAAATACCAGTAAAACTATACAATATCATCCAAATAGTTTAAACGAGTAAAACCGTAGTAAGGTGTGTATGCTAGCCCAAAACGTAAAAAGATTAAAAAGGGTATCATGAAACTCACCTGGTGTCGCGGTAATAGACTTTTCTCAAAAGTCAAAAGAATGCACTTGACTCATTAATTGATACCTAGTACAAGTGTTTATGTTCATGAGAGTGCGTTCAAGCAACTAGACAACCCAAGTGTTCAACCACGCATAGTTCTATGGTTGATGTAATGACTCACAATGCAACGAGTTTGACCCTTGGTGATTATATTAATGTCATGAGTGAAAACAAGTTCTAACATAATTCATACACCAAGTATTGACCAAATAATAAAGCATCTCATCATATAACACATGAACAGATTCTGGATTTATAAGACATATTTTAGCATTCAAAGATGTATTTTATCACATAGGAAAATCATAGAAATAAATTATGAAATTTTTACCAGAGTTGTTTAAATATCTTAGGTTTCTAAAAATATTTTTTTTTATTTTTAAAATAAACACAAAAATCAAAAAAATTCATCTAACACAGAAAGGTATGTGAGGGTATTTCAATGCGCAACAAAAGGGTTTTATTTGTTTAGACATTAATACCAAACCAAATTAAACGATTCCAAATTGGGTTAGAATCCTAACTCAAAATGTGAAGTTCTAGAAGTGGAACCAACCAATTTGGACATCTCATAAAAGAGTTATGAAGTTGGAAAGATAGACCAGAATTTAACTCCCCACGTCAGCTTTGACACATGTTTTTGTAAAATCATAAAAACCATTCAAATCTCATCCAAAAATTACAAATTATACCTTTCTGGAAACTAGACTCAAATTATAAAATCATGGTAACAAGAATAGATAAACAACAATCAATTATCATCGGGTTACAGACCAAACAATAAACGAGTACGAATCTGTCAGCAAACTGTTATCAACAAAACTCAAACCCTAACATGTTTATGGCATCTCCAGGGATAGAATAAACCTGGAATTAGATGGATATAGGTTGATTATGGATGAACCTTGAAAACCTTTAATGGTGGTGCCTTCTTGGAAGAGCCGATCGCAACAGGTCGGGGGGGGGGGGGGGCTAGAGTAATTTTGGTTTTAAGAAAGATACATTTTGGCCCCGCTAATTTTCAATTGAGTTTACTTGATTCTAAATCTTATTAAATGAACTATTAGAACAGCCACAGGAGACCCCTCATCCTTAAATATAAAACCCGACTAACATACAAACTCTACAACGTGCATAACGTTAAGCGAAAATTAGCGGGTGTTACATACTAAACTATCCTTCAAAGAATAAGAGGTGATGTATTGAGAAAAAGGATGGATAAATGGACTTTTAAAATGTATTACAGGCTCCTAAATTAAAAAGATGAAACCTTGCCTTTTAAATAAACTTTTGTAAACGATCAAGCCGATTAACGAAATTTCCAGGTGCTACAAACTAATTGTTAGCTGATTTCATTTTATATACATGCTACAGGTACGATTATTAGAGGTTGAAGCGCGATGAAGACCCTAGACTTAGGTTACAAAAATAATGGACATACTGTTTAGTTGTGTTTAATTTTTCTTGTATTTCTTTGTTTTCAAACCTGTGTATATGATGTTGAAATTAATTAATGATAATATTTTCACTAAATAGTGTCACATGTATTTTGAGTAATCTGTACATCACACTCGGGCGTTTCCACTTAAGTCGTGTGTTACAGATTAGTAATAGAGCCGGGACTATAAGATAAAACCTTACACGTAGTGCCTTAGTTAGTTATAGCTTATTTTAATTATTTCTTTAGGGTTGCATGATTAGAAATTATGTGGGCACAATGTGATTATTCAATGCACTTTCCTATTATTTATTATTATTATTGATTTATTATTATTGATTCATTTACGCCTCGTTTACACAAGCACACACGCAAGTCCAAGGTTTATGCCTAATGCAAAGATTTTCAAGTATTGTGAACAAACGATTTTCGATTTTCGGTATTTCCTCTTCTTAAATATGGCTTTACGTGGTGAGTATGTAGTAACTGGAAGGGGGCGCGCTTGTTTTATGAACTCTTGACACCAAGGTTAATGGGATAAGCATTTCACATAAATCCTAATCAGACACGGGACCCGGTTGCTTACCTAGAGAGTTCTACCTATTAGGCCAAAACGTACCACACCAAACACCATACGAATAAAACTTTAAGCTTTCAAATGTGACCATGTTCTCTTTTTGAAAAGAATATGGTTACATTCCTAAAGATGTCATACAAGTCATGGTGGTTCATGCGGCGTGTGACTCCGACCTTTAATGTTTTACAATGTGTTTTAACTAAAAGTCTGACAAGTCATGGTGATACACGAATACCCAGCTTTTCATTCGATTTCATTACGCATTTTGATTTGTGAGTTTTAACTAAAAGTCTGTCAAGTTGTGATGATACACGAATACCCAGCTTTCGGTTCGATTTGACTACGCATTTTGATTTTTGTGTTGGAATATAAAATTCATGCTATCGAGTTTCAATTTGTATTCTATATTTATTTTATTCGTTTACTCTTATGGTTTAAAATTGAAATTTCGAAAATTCGTGCTATTACATGATTTGTTGAGTTTCAACTCGTTTTCTTCATTAATAAATTCAATTATTATTATAATTAAATTTTAAAATTCAAAAGGTTATGGTGATATATGAATAGTCGAGTTTCAATTTCTTTGCTTTATTTATATATTCATGTTTAGAATTGAAAATTTCGAAAACTCATGGTGATGCATGAATAGTCGATTTTCAATTCGTTTTCTTTATTTACATAATTCGTTTATTATTATGGTTTTAATTGAAAATTCAAAAATTTATGGTGGTACATGAACACTCGATTTTCAATTCGACTTTACAACTTATATTAAGTTTGTATTAAATCCATGGTGTTTCATGGATGATCTTATTTCAAAATTTGATATATTTCGATTTTTTTTATTAAATTATTATTCGAAAACCCATGATAGCTCATAGACATTTCAATTTCGATTTCAAATTTTGTTTCATGCGATTTTATTTCTTTATTTATTTTTACTATTTATATTGATTGATTCCGATTTAAGAATATTTCATGTAATGTATCTTTTCATTGTTAATACGAATTTCATATTTGCGTCCCGTGTCACGCGAATCCTTCACGCTTCACTTCATGTCTTCTCGTTTTCCTCGACATCGCCCTCGAAAGTCAACCTACAAAATGACAACCCATATTATCAAGCAATTTCCTGCCGTGATCCTGACCATGATAACCCAAAATTCATCAAACCCACACTAAATTCAATCACCAAAACTATGCCTGGACCAATCCAAACCAAACACAACTCTTGGACTCTCAAACCTAACCCAACAAAAAGCCTTGCATGGGAGCACACCCTTTGTGTAGCACGTGCAATCCAACCACTCTACTACCGCAATGCCGAAATGCTTCGAATTGTGATAATTTCAGCCACCACCCATTTATTTCCCACGACCTGTTACTTCACCATTTTCCCCAACCATATGATTTACCATATGCTCGTACTTCAAGCTTGCAACAATTGTAGTGACCCGAGCACACCCGTAATACTCAGAAGAGCCTAACTTGTTTCCACCATGAAATACCTTACCCCGCTTATAGTTTATTCCTTCTTCGGCATCAATACCTATTCTCTTCAAACTCATCAACCATGCCTATATTTTAATAAAAAAAAATTAATGCATACTTTTCCACATTTATTTCTTTATAAAACACCTTTTACTTATAATTTTAAATCCTCGATTATTTTAAATAATTAATCAATAAATATTTAATCAAGTGGATTTTCTTCAAAAGAACTTTACGTCTGGTTCATTTTTATTAACAATATTATTATTATTACTAATATTGTTATTACTACAACCATTATTATTTTTATAATATTTTTCCAAGGTTAACTGAAATCTTCAAAAAAGTAAAATATTTTACTTTAAACAAGTTCTAAGCCCGTAAGGCTATTATATTATCACTATAACATTTCTATCAACACGAGTCATTACAATCACTACTTTTCTAAGGCGCCGCCTAACATAAACCCTTTTACAATAAAAGTTTTTCATTGAGCTTCACAAACTCTATCGCTAGCTAAGAATTTTTTTTCGTGCAAAAATTATTATTAATATAATTTGTTTTCCTTAAGTTATAAAAGCATCACGCTTTGCAAACGATTTTCACAGACTTAAATGAATATAAATAATCATTTTTCTCGTCAACGCCAATAAGTTTCGATTAATAAATCATGGCACAGCCCCTATAATAACTTTCATGCCACAACCCACTTTCGAGAAGACAAGCATCGCAAGCTACCTTTTGTTTTTCTTTATTTATTTGTTCTTCATGTATATTTATATGCAATTTTTTATTTGGACATAATCAAAATAATTTTATGTATCTAATTTTTTTCGAAGGTTGTTTATGAAGTTTATATTGAGTTTGGTTATTCGAGCTATTTTCATACATCATTTATAGTGAACTTTTGAATCAATTTACTTTTGTTATTTCAATCTCGCGGTCTATAACCAATTTCCCATAAACGTAATCGTTTAGTGGAAATTGGGACTATGAACGTGTTGAGTTTATAATTATATTTACAAGAATTGTTTTGTTTATTTGTTTGGTTGTAACATCCTACTTTTTGTTAATAATAAATAAGGAATGTTATGTTAATTTAATTGTGTGTTGGTGTTTGTATTATGTTGGGTTTGGGCTTGGGAATGGTTAGTAGAGGGTTATGGGCCATGGGGCCAATGGACCCCCTATATAAACCCCAAATGTGCCAAACACTCCTAATTTCTCTATTCTCATTTCCTTCCTTCACACACACTCAAAACACACACAACCTCTCTTCATCTCCCATTCTTCTAAAAACCCAAGAGAAACAAGATTCGTGACTTAACATCTTCAAGCAACAAGAAACACTTCTAAGTTCCATAGGTTGTCCAGATCTGAAGCCGAACCCGAGACCAAAAAGGTGAGTTTCGGCAAAAAGGTTAAGATTTTAAGGTCGGATTCGACATGCAAAACTTGATATATTAGTAAATCGGGATGTAGGATGTAAGAAAAATATAAACTTAGTAGGCCGTAACCCACCGGGTGTGATATAGGACAAAAAGGTGATGTTCGGACTTTGTAAAACACGGGTAGACAAAGTTGGTACGACCAAAAACCCATAAAAACGGTAAAATCGGGTCTTAAGGAAGGACCTTGGAGGAATATGGCGTTAAATAGTAAAAATGAAGAAAAAGAGATTCTGATCGCACAATACAAAATCGCATCGCATAGCCATGGGATGCGAATTGTTTTCCATGTAAATCGCATAGCCATGCGATGCAAATTGTTTTCATGCGATGCAAATGATTTTGATGCGAAGCGAATGATTTTCATGCGAATTCTTTTCATGTGATGCGAATGGTTTTACATGCGATTCAAATTGTTGTAAAATGTAATCCGATTCAATTTTCTGATTCATTTTCGATAAAGGCCTATTAACGAAAATAAAACCCCTTGGACCCTGCTAGGGGCTAACTGTCCTAGACCCCAATACCAGGGGCGCTGCCTCCAGACCCCTGTTAGTTGAAGGGTTCATTAACATAGATGTATGAAGTAGTAGTAATAGATAATTGATTCTCGTAACTTGCTACACAGTTAGCCGTGCACAGCTAAGGAAGGGTATTACCATGAACTAAAAGAGAAACCGACTACAGGTGAGTTTGTAGCCCCATTTCTCTATTATGTTATCGAGGCTGTGTGCATACTCCAATATGATTAGTTAATACACATACTTTAAGTGGTAAGTGTATGCCATATGAATGTTTATAAACAATACTTATTTGGTATAAAAAGAGTTAGTGGTATGTATGAAGTGTATACAAGAATAGATATAACTAATGTAATTATGGCATGTATGGTTTATTAATGGGACGGAAAAAAGGGACCAGACCCTTACAATATCTGTGATGTTAGGGACCAGACCCTTACAATACCTGTGATGTTAGGGACCAGACCCTCATAATATCTATGATGATAGAGACCAGACCCTCATAATATTTGTGATGATAGGGACCAGACCCTAATAACATCTTTGATGGTTGAGATAGAATAGCTTATGGTATACCATAGTGTGACATTCATGACAAACTGGATACACCTCAGTATTCACAAAACGAATAAGCGTTTAATCTCTTATTGTGTAACGAATGAACGGATAACCAAACGGGTTTGGTTATGACCCAGATATCTCGGGGGCCATCTATAAGTGATATACGTTTAATATAAGCCAACATATTAGTATTATGGCCTTAAACGCGAAAGATAGTTACAAAACACTTACTTGGGATGTTTTAAGCTATCCGTGAAAGATAGTTACAAAACAAGCATTGTATCATCCTTTAAGCCGAAAAAGACTTAAAAAACACTTACTTGGGATGTTTTAAGCTATCCGTGAAAATATTTTCGATTTTTACAACTAAATAGTATGTTTTTATAAATTTACACAAAAATGGCCGATAAACGCTCGTTTTTGCGTTGTTGGTCGTACCCGATATATTTTCTCGCCAAAAACCAAACCCGAAATAAATTTGGACTCAACATTTCACGTTCGAGCACGTAAATCGAGAAAAGTGAGTCATACAGGCCCAAAAGGGGGCCAACAAGCCCAGCCCGCCAACTTGGACCAAACCAGCTTATTATATTATAATTTTTGTTTAACTTATAATATAAGATACTTAGAGATATTTTGTAACCATTCTTCTCTAGAAAGTTAACCACCCCTGCTGTTCTTACACCAAAAACACTAAACCTTATGGTAAGTAGCTTATTTAAGCAACTTTTACACATGTTTAATCAAGTTTAATATCATATAAACATAGTTTGATTACCAAAAATCATTCCTAACCATGAAAAAAATCATAAAAATGATCAAAAAACATTTTTTTTATCATACACATGATTAGGAATCAGAATCATACTCTTTTTTGGCCATAAACACGGATATAGGGTTTAAACGGTGTTTTTACGGCTCAAAAGTTCGGTTTAATACCCTAGCCGAAACCCTAAGTTAGGAGGCTGCCATGTTGATGAAACTTGCTTGTTTTGTGACATAGAACCTGTATATAGCTTTCATAGAAGCACAAGAACCTGAAAACATGATTAGAAAGGCGAAAACGAACCAAAACCGCTAAGGTAATACCGAATCACTCGATTACGGGCTGTTTAGGTTAAGGTTGTGATTTGCATATTTTTAGGCCATGAAATTTTTCAAGGATATCATTGACCATATCATTGAGTCCTTGTTCAAATTTGGTAATTTTTTGACCATCCGAGAATATTTGGCGAACTTATTACCCAATTGGGGCGTTTATTTAGAAAAAATAGTTGAAATGCTTAAAAAATTATGAAATTTTGTGGGGAAATCAGATTTGGTATATTTTTATCACATATGAAATTTGGGAGCATTTGGAAAATCCTAGGTAGGTTTTTTGCATTTAGATTTGTTTAAATTTTCATAGTCGTTTTTGGCTCAGAAATGATATTTGGCAAGATTGTTAAGTGTTTCGAAATTTTCTACGTTGTTTTAGGATAGATTTTGATCACTCAGAAATTTTGGTGGAATTTTTGGAGATCGTTTGGTATAAACGGACGATTTTAGGGCTAAATATAGCAGATAAAATGAATTTTTATAAATTAATATATCAGTAAATAATTCCAGAAATATTTTTATTACAATATAAATACTTTAATTGATAAATGACTAAATTTTTATAATTTAATGATTAACAAATAATTAATTGTGCTAATTTAAAGATTAAACAAGTTCAATTCTGATAAAAACCGACGAGTTCGTGGTTAACGAACCTGTTGGAATATCAAAACACCAAGAGTAATCAAAAATTATATTTTTGGATTAATTAAGTGAAAACAAACCTTTTATGAGAAACCAGTACAATTTGGATAAATTGTCCGCAGTTTTCTTAAAATCAAACTGAATAAATGGAAACGAGCACCGTGGCGAATCCAGAACCCCAGTATGTGATCTTTATTTATAACTTAATTATTTTATCGACCAACACATTTACCCAAGCTTACATCCCCATAAATTTTTTCTGAACGCTTAAACGAACAACTTGGCCCAGCTGGGAAAACGAGGAAACTAAGCCAAGTTCGGTTTTAAGTATTAGACATTGAACAACATCACAATCTAAGCCTACTGAAGCTTTCTGGATGTAATAGCTACATCCAAACTAGCTATACAGCCCAATTTAGTTGAGATTATAATAATATTAAAATATTAATATTAGTATAATATAAATTATAGAGACTAAGTGATAGCAATGGAAACAAACCTGAGCTGACCTCGCACTGAGTGCCAACAAAACAGTGAGTTTCATGACCCCACTTTTAAACTGTTTTTACGAACTTTGGCGGTGAAGAACATGTTGATATATGTCTATATACTCTTAATTGTTTGATGATGAGAATTATCTAAGTGCTAACACACAAAAGTCCCCACGAACACAGTGATTAACTTCGAGCCGGTGGCTTGTGAATACTACTATTGGTTTGAAAAACCCAGGCGGGGCCAACACGGTTTGCTGAGACATTATTCCGTTTGCACATGACTATAATTATACAAAAACGCTATGTAGTGTTAGACATAGCTACTCGGGGCATGCTGTGGGCGGAAAAGGACCACAGTGGTTGATTGAGTTTGGGAAATGGATGCATGCAGCACAGACAGTCAAGGCTTCACTGTAGCTTAGCATAATTACATCATAAACATACAAACAAACTTACTTGCGAACGTATATACATACATACTTGCGTATTTACAAACTGTGATTGTTGTACGCACCACTGATTTCTTGAAACTCGTGAAACTCACCAACTATTTGTAGTTGACCCATTTTAGCATGTTTTTAAGGTACTGGATTGGATTAGAAAGTCAATGTGCTACGTGTTTAACTTGCGATCAATGCCGGGTGAATTGATGCAAGTGTGCTAATAGGAAGTAAAGCCACTTAACGGGTTGGATTTAGTTTGTATTACCTAGTTGTAAATGAAGTTAGATCAATGTAAACTATTGTAGTGTAGTTTGTATTGTTCTTTATAAACAATGTGGTTGATATCGGAGGTGTCTGTTACATTTCCGTTTTACGCTTCCTTAAAATGCTTAACGGGGTGTGACAGAAGTTGGTATTAGAGCCATTGGTTATAAAGGATTTGGTTATCCCTTAGGGTTCCTAAAATATAACCGTAGGCTCAATTAACTCTGGGAAAAGAAATAATAATTTAATATTATATACTAATGGATGCCAGGATGAACTTATAAGGCAAGTGAGTTATTGTGGTCCGGAACATAATAACATACTTTCTTACATGAGGGAATTCGGGGAGAAGTCGCGGAATGTACGGGTAGGTAAAAATGACAACATGTGTGTATAAAAGGTAATCCTGAGTATGTATACGTATATAACACGCATATGTGCCCATCTGGAACAAGATGTACAAATACCTGTACATACTGTACTGTCGATAATTCTAAGTCTCCGTGTAACGAATATTATATTCGATTATAATCCATATTAATTTAAAACTGTATTTTATTAAAAATAATATTAAATTTTATCATAATTAATATTGTAGCTGACCATAACAAATAAAATATTTTATTTGGCCTTAAGTAATGATATTCTCTACTCTGATTCCTAGTATTGAAAAATATTATTTTTATAACAAATTGTGGAACCGAAAGGTGTCGAAATCGGTAGCCTCATATCAGGTGAAGAACTGATGTTGCCAGTAAACGAGAATGCGAGGACGTTCTAGCGAGTCCAAACTAAACCTTATTGTATGATTGATTCACAGACCGAGCGTAAATTCAAGGCCCAAAAAGGAACCGTGGAATGTGTGATATACGTACGCCCGTCTCAAGGGAACATGATACTTCTCGATTCGGGCCTAATCTTTATCTCCTATACCAATTTTTAGCGATAAATTGAACTGTTTTCTAACCATCTCTCTACTTCCATTGTTTAAAAATAAACATTACTCCCAAGAAAATTCTTAGGAAAGAGAATGGTTTATCAAATCATAAATATAACAGCTATCCTATTAAATTTTTAATAATATTATAATCCGTGACCACCTACATATACCATACATCAACTATGAAAATAATAATTCCTTTATATATCATCAGTATCACCGACCTTGATGAACCCTCCGTAACTAATAAATTCATCAAATGATCAATGTATGATTATCTCTAACCACTTCCATATTGTTGCCACCCTAATCAGTTTATCATAAAGGAGAACCTGTACGTTTGCAGACCGATGATGTGTCTTGGCTTGTAAAGAACATACTTACTCCCAATTAATAAATTATCACTTTTAGTAAACTCAACAGCTTGCGTATACTGAATGACCTGATGAAAGAATATTCTGTAATTATACTTAATAACACCTAAAGGTCAAGAGGAGTATACCAACGCCTCCTGACTATAACATACTGTTTAAACTCAAAATGAACAAATGTCTACTTACGGGAGAGACATGATTAAACAGATACCCAATGGTGGGATTACATCTGAATAATTGTTGTACAAGTTGTGAACTATTCGTGATTATTATACTATGTGCCCGGGTAGACGAGGATAGTATGACACTATTGTGTATAGTTTCGATACTCCCTGCAAGCATTTAGTAGTGTGCTATGCTGATGTGGGGGGCGATTTGGATCTATTAGTACAAACATTGACCCTTACCAGGTTAAAATTAGTTGTCACGGGATGACAATTTTTGATGTATATATGCAAACAATGGCCTTGTTAGGCCAAATATATGTACTATTCCGGGTATATGGATACATGATTGGGTGTCTGTAATATGTGTCTGCTATTTGAATTACCTGTTAGCTAATGTGATTCCCTACACAATGAGTTATATAGACAATTACTATTATGTGAAGTTCAGTTTTTTATCATTATAGAATGGCCCTGAATAAAACAAACATGTGAATTGAGGCAGTTATGGCCGAAATGATTGCTCGGAAACTACGGATAGTATCTATGACAATCGCAGTGCGATTCCCTGTCAGCATTAATACAACAATGAATATAAATCAAAGGCTAAACACTAATGCGACTGCGAATATTATTTCGCCAACCAATACTAATATGTTTCTAGTGTTATGCTAAGCAAATTGTTCTCCATTTCTGAAATGTAGTTGACGTTCTCAAAATTGACTTTCCCATTCGTGAACGTGCCTTCCTCAACAATTTGACCTCCTTGGTTTCCCGCAAAACCGGCATACCCTCTATGAATAGGTTTGACATCTTTGAGTAGGTGAAGATTACTCGTCATGTGCCTAGAGGCGGCACTATCCATAATCCAACGAGGGTCGCGAGATCTTGGAAGCCCCTACACATACAGTAAACCGTTTTAGTGAAACAAGGAAACCTAAGCCATCTTGGTCTTGGGTTGTTTGAAGTTCTTATACAACAACCTTACGTCATCCATGTCTGATCACAAGTTAATAAATCCTCACTGGTTACTTGTGTTTTATATTCAATTTTTGTTTCCTTAACAACCTCTGGTGGTTTATTAACATTTTTAGCCACCCAATTTTGACCTACAGCTTGTTTCTTGCTGTAAAAAGAGGTTTGAGTTGTCTTTGAAACATTTGTTTTAACAAATTCACATTTAACCGATTTATCACTTTTCAGAATTTTCACAAGTTCGGGATCACATACCAGTTTATTCACATTTTCATAACGTAAACCTGGTTTCTTGTTGATCGTCTTTTGAGGCGGAGCATGATCATTCTTAAAACAATTGGGACATGCATAGAAAACATGCCCAATTTCATTACAATTAAAACAATGTCTCTAGTCAACAAACTTGTTAACCTGAGAAGTTATTTCAAGTTGTTCATGCTCGATCTTTTATTGATAAAACTCTCAGTTTGATTGGTTTCTAAAAACGTCTTCCTTTTCAGATTTCGAGGTCTTACCATGAACAAACCGATATTTTTAACATGAGTTGGATTAATATGATTAGATTGTTTATGATAAAAACTTGTCTTAGCAAATCTCTTCGTGTCAACATGATTTTCCTTTTCGAAAACGTGATTATTAACTTTTTTCTCAATTAACACTGACTCTAAAACTTTGATTCTGGTTGTCATGTCACTAGCAGAACTGTCATTACCAACTTTTGCAGATTTAACACAACATTATCACCAGACTCTATGGTATCATGCAGTGGAGTTTCAAATTTCACATTTAGTGCCTTTTTGAAACCCTTAGGTTTCATAGGAATATAAGCATTCCACATAGGTGGAGGCACGACATGATAATCCACATTTGATGCAATATTCTTGTTCACATCATCCTTTGATTTTGATGTTGTTCCAGGCATAATGTGATCAAGAACATAAGACGAAGCAGCATAACTCACCAACTTTAAGTTTACTTTTTCCGTTTCAACCTTGAGTGTTTGCAACTCAAGTTTTAGAGCTGCGTTCTCATCAATATGTCTGTTAATGGCAATTTGTTTATCCTCAACAGTATGTTTTAACATTGAAATTGTCTTTTGATTCTGTTGGATATTTGCCCACAAATTCTTTTCGCATTTTGGCAATTTCATATAAGCCTTATTAACCTTTTTAAGATCTAATAAAGTTTGGTCATAATGGTTTTTCAACTCTTTTATTTCAAGAATTTTAAAATCACACTCATTGCACGGAAGCTCACACTTTTCACATATAGTCGAGCTTAGAGTAACCTGATGTGCCATGAATGCCTGATCTGTTGGAGAGAATTCTTCATTTGAACTTTCAAAATCTCCATATGTAATATCTTCAACCAATCCCTCAATGAACTCTTCTTTAACTCAACTGATTCCTCCTCATCTTTTGAACTTTTGACTTCTGGAAATACCACATCTTCTTCTTCTCCAAACTCAATTTTTCCATGAGGTACTTCTTCTCCATTAAACCAACCTGCAAAACTTTCTATGATATCAGGTGGAAATAATGAAATAAGATAGTCAGAAGGAATCTTGTGAAGCTTATCATATGTTCATGGAAGTTCATCATCTGAACCAGTTTGTTCATCCACTTGAACATGCTTGTCACCTAGCTCATTCTCAACCTTTAAAACCTTGTCCATGCCCTGATCTTCAATCACTTCACTTTCAACCAACTTATCAACCACTTTTTAAACCATGACCTCTTGCTTACCCTCATCAACCATTTCTGCCACATTCTCTTGGAACACCGAGTTCAAATTGAAACCTTCGTCTATTTGAGCCATAGAATCTTTTTGTTGTGAGGTCGACGCCTCTGTCGGTTGCTTGCCTTTTGATGATTCTGCCTCGGGACGAAGATATATTGCTTATTTGTAGTAATCTCTCCCAAAGGGATTTGCTTCATTATCATCCACATTCTTGCCGGTACACTCCCATCTGAAGTGTCATTTTTCTTTACCCCAAAAGCATGTCACCTTTGATTTATCAAAGTCCGACTTTGATGTCGAACTATCTAGCCCATTTCTTCCAGTTATTTCCTTAAACCTTTGAGCCCTTACAATCACACTTGCCATGCACCACTGTATATCTATCATTTCTATTTCTTCTGGATCAATTTGGTTATGGTCCTCTTTTGTCGTGTTATAACTGCTAATACGACCAGCAACTAAACACTCATATGACTCTAAAACTGATAGAAATGCATGTGTTCCTTTACTGTTTTAGTGGTCAGGTTTCCTGTATTCTTCAGATTTATAACAACGTTGCACTTTATAATATCAGAATCTTGTGTGTTTGAGGCTTGAGATACTGGAATCGTTCCTGAATAACTAATACTATAATGTGGAGTAGTAGGAACATTGGTTACATAGGCTTGTCCAGTTTGCTCCGCATAAAAAGCTGTGGGAATCTTAGGATTTGATGAAGTAACACATTGTAATCCTTTGAAATACAAACCAACATCTTGTGAGATTGATGTTGATTTCATCTTCTGCTTTTTCCTAAGTTCCAATTTGTGTGCTTCAAGATTTTCAATAAATCTTGAAAGGTTCAGCTGGGCATTTGCAACAGGATTTGACTGTTGAATCAGTATAAATGTGCCCCACTCTTTAGGTATTGCTTCAGCCAGTTTATGAATGTACTCGTAATCAGGCTTCTCAATACCTAACCTCTTCATTTCATTAACCAAATGACAATATCGCTTAACCAACTATGCAAATGTTTCCCCTTTGAATTAAGTAAAGATATCAAACTCTTTCTTCAGTAATGCCATCTTACTTTTCCTCATGTCAGGGTTTCCTCTGTCTTGTTCAATAGAGCTTGCCAAATGGAGTAGCACGAGCCATTATGTTGTAACAATTGAAAATTTTCTGCTTTAATGGCTTGTTGAAACAGATTCAACATCTTCTTCGCTCTTAGAAACAAACTTTTGTTACCATCAGCAATCTGTGACAACCTATAGTTACTGCCATTCTCATTCTTTGGGATGATGTATTCTTCCTCTACTGCCGTCTACGTCTCATAATTCAAAGCTTGAACGTAAGTTTCAAACTTGTCGGCCCAAGACGGATAATCTTCTATTCGAATAAGTTTTGGAGGCTTATTGGATGTTCTCATTTCATTCTCAACATTAATGTTCTGAAGTAAGGCAGAAGGTTGTGACACAAACGCACTGAAATTATCCATGATTGTTAACGGATAAATTTTAGTCAACTGATCTGGTCAACGGATAAGTTCTGATGAAGTCAAAGGATAAATTCTGGTGGTTAACGGATATGTGGCCTGATCAGCAGATAAGTAGTGTGATTAACGTATAAGTGTGAATGGTCAACGTATATGTTATACGTGACGTATATGTTTCAATTTTTAACATATACGGCGCATATGTTATGCGTCGTAAATGTTATACGTAAGCAACATATCCGCTACAACAACATATGCATGAACAAAATCCATTTTGGTAATTTGACAATTTGGAGGATCAAATGTTGATCAAATTGGATGAATTTCTGAAGGGTTTGACACGGGTGTGTAAGTAATAACTTGTGAAAGTTTGAAGAAATTTTGATTATTGAAACTGTAGATAGAGATAAAAACCTTGCAAATTTATGTTGTTCAAGCCAGTAACGAGCCATAATGCTCTGATACCACTTGAAATAGCCTGTTGAACTTATGTAGACAACAATAAGGATCTCTAGATGTTACAGTTTGTATCTCATAGTGCGGAATCCAATGAGAGTGAACACCGCAAGTAAAAATTAATCATATTCTTCATTGATAACTTCAAAGATTTACAAGATATGACACTTTAGTAAATTCTCTCTCTAGTCTCTCACCTAACAAACACCAAAAGTCTCATTGATTAACGCATAAGTCTCCTATTTATAGGAAACACATGAAGGCTCTCAAGGACGGATATGATATACGGCGCATATGTTATGCGCCGCATTAAATATGCGGTCCTTGGACTTATGCGCTAACAACAACTACTCAAAACTATACATTTGACATTTAACCCCCAAGATCATAGCTATAGACATATATGATCTAACAAAGTGGCACAGTGTTTGCTGGTGAGGTGGGTGCTGATCATTAGTTGGTTTAGGACCAGTGAGAATGGTTCTGTTCCAGTTGAGGAGATGCCATCTTGGTCAACTACTGGATTTAGTGAAACCGGTGGTGTGATCATTTGAATGTTTTCGGTTACATGTGTAATCACATTCTCAATGAATGTATCATCATCCAAAACCTCATTTTCTCTTCCACTGCTAGCCACAACTGGCTCTTCATCTCTCTCCTTAATCTTCTGAATTGGTTCAACAATTTCCTCTACATTTCCAACTTGCATATCCATCTCTTGATTGTTATTTAAGATCTCTTCATGACCAGTAGGTTCAGCAACCGGTTCTACAAATAAACTGATTCATCAATTTCTTGTGGTTGCTCTACTTGTGGTTCAACAACTGCAATGTCATTTTCTGCAGCATCACCTCCATCATCATTATCATCATCACTTTCGTCTGACTCTTGTTCACTATCACTTTCATTGGAATCATCAACATCTTGTTCAGGAGACTGAGCTACTTCCATTATTTCAATATTCTCATTCAGTAACCAAGGAAGTATATCTCACTCTGAATTCTCATTGAATTGACTTATGGCACCCTTTATCCTTTTGTAAACATCTGGATCCTGCAAACGTGGAATCTCTCCAGTTGTGATCAAGCCGTGCAATGCCCTGTTTATCAAGATTTGTAAAAACCTTGGATACATTAAGAATTTATCATTAGGAGCCTTCTGAGCATTGCTAACCAGGCAATTGAAGATGAATCTTGAGAAGTTGAAAGGTTGGTTGAATAGTATAGCTATTGTTACTGTTGCAAGTTCTCTGCCGAGCAGAGTCCAAGTACCCCTTCTTGGTTACAATGATTGTATCACACGATGTATAAGAAATCTATAAATCAACTGAAACATTCCTTTCTGAAATTGTCTTTCATGTTTTCCCTCTTGATAACCAAGCATCTCCTGAAAATTTCTCAGGAGTCCTTGAGTGGAGTGAGAGAGCTGCACATTGTGATTGTCATTGAGTTGAAGTGACTCTCTTATGGATGATTCAGTGATCTCTATATCTTGTCCAAGGACTGATGCCTCAATTCTCCTTCCGTTCACATCTTCCGCATATTCTGCGGACCCCCAAAATCGGTAATATGGTTTCAGTATATAATGGGGTTCTCTGTGAGTGCAAACCGAAGATTAAAATTATGTAGGAAGTTTTGAAAAACTCCAGTTCTCTGTTCTCTTCATCTACAACTAATCAGGCACATATATTGTGCTTTTGTTCGAACATCATTGCCATCAGTTCTTTAATATCAAAATAATTGTCAGTAACGAGAATAACAAAACCTGTTAGAGTATCAGAACATCAAAAATGATAAAGAAGCATATTTTTAGATTAATTATCTAAAAACGAACTTTTTGTGAGAAATCCGGACAATTTGGATAGATTGTGCGTGTTTTTCGCGAACTTAAACTGAATAAACGGAAACGAGCCACGTAGCAAATCCAGACCCCTAAACTTTGATCTTTCTTTATAACTTAATCATTTTATTGACCAAAACGTTTACCCAAGCTTACACCCCCACAACTGTTTTCCAAATGCGTAAATGAGCAACTTGACCCAGCTGGTAAAATGGGGAAATGGAGCGAAGTTCGATTTTTAACATTAGACATTGAACAACATCACAATCTAAGCCTATTGACACTTTCTGGGTGTTACAGCCACACCCAGACTAGCTATGCAGCCCAGCTTAGTATATAGATTATAATAATATTAAAATATTGATATTATTATAATATTGACTATAGGGACTAAGTGATAGCAAGGGAAACGAACCCCGAGCTGACCTCACACTAAGTGCTTACAAACCGTGAGTTTCATGACCCATCTTTTCAAACTATTTACGAACTTTTTGGGGTGAAAAGCATATTTATATAAGTTATCTATATGGAAACAGTTCAGTATATGAATTGTTTGAACGTTACATAGAAAAAGTCAGTTCAAGATTCTGGAAGAATTTCCACGAAGTCATGGGAACAAGACTGAACATCAGCACGGCGTATCATCCTTAAACAGATGGACAGTCCGAGCGGACTATCCAAACCCTTGAGGATATGCTACGTGCATGTGTGTTAGACTTTGGAGGAAGCTAGGATGATCATTTGCACTTGGCAGAATTCTCTTACAACAACAGTTATCATTTAAGTATTGGCATGCCTCCTTTCGAGATGTTATATGGTAGACGTTGTAGAACTCCTGTTTGTTGGGGAGAAATCGGTCAGAAGGAGATTGGTAGTTTGGAAGTTGTGCAAGAAACCTCCTCAAGATTTGATCAAATCAAGACAAGAATGAAAGTTGCGCAAGATCGTCAGAAGTCATATGCCGAAAAGCGGAGACGGCCGATTGAGTTTAGTGTTGGAGACCACGTGATGCTTAAGGTTTCGCCTTGGAAGGGGATTATATGTTTTAGAAAGAGGGGAAAGTTGAGTCCAAGGTACATAGGACCGTTCAAAATCGTGGCCCGTGTGGGTGAAGTGGCTTACAAGCTAGATCCACCTGAAGAGCTAGAAGGAATTCACTCTACCTTTCATGTATCCCACTAGGGAAAATGTCTAGCGGATGACACGTCCCACGTGCCCTTGCTGGACATTGAGGTGGACGAACAGTTGAAATATGTTGAGCAGCCTATCGAGATAATGGACCACAAGGAAAAGCAGCTTTGTCGTAAGGTGATTCCTCTAGTGAAAGTGATATGGAAGCACACCGCAAGGGATCAGATGCCACTTGGGAAGTTGAAGAAGAGATGCGCAAGTTTTACCCGCATTTGTTTAGTTGTAATAGTTAGGTTTCGAGGACGAAACCTCTTTTAAGGAGGGTAGACTTGTAACATCCAACTTTTGTTAAATAATAAATAACATAAAGTTTTTTATTAACCGTGTGTCGTTAAGTTAGTCGGGTGTTAAAGTGTTTGGATAAGAATTGGAATTGTGAGCGGGTTGTTGGGCCCATAGCCCCTATATATATAATCCAACCCATCCTTCCTTTCACCACTTTTCTTTCCTTTCATCACACACACCCACTCAAGAACACACACTTTCTCTCTCAAGACCCGAATCCAAATCCGGGTTAAAGTAAGGAAGATCTTGGTGTTCAAGTGTCTTCAAATAACAAGAATCACGTCCAGATCCTCGAGTCGTCTCGGATCCGAACCAAACACGAAGCAAAAGGTAGGTTTCAGTTTAAATGGTTAAGTTTTTAGTCGGTTTCGAGATGCAAACTGATAGGATGATAGATCGGGCTGTGAAATGTAAGAAAAACATAAACTTGGTGAGTTATAAACTCACGGGTATGTTATAGGACAAAAGGTGATGTTCGGACCTCATAAAACATGGGTATACAAAGTTGGTACAACCCAAAACCCATAAAAAGCGTAAAATCAGGTCCTAATAAAGAGTCAAGGAGTGAAATTGCTTTAAAATGGCAAAAAAAAAGAAGAGATGTAAAAAAATGGATTTTTCCATGAGAAGAGAAATCCCATGAGAAGAGAAATTCCATGAGAAGAGAAATTCTTCCATGAGAAGAGAAATTCTTCCATGAGAAATTCTTCCATGCGAAATTCCATGACCCCCGTTAGCTGAGGGTTTCATTAGCATAGATATAAGAGATACTAGTAACAGATAATTGACACGCGTAATGTATTGTACAGTTAGCCGTGCACAACTAAGGAAGGGCATTACCATCAACGGCGAGAGAAACCGACTCCAGGAGAGTTTCTAGCCCCTTATCTATTATGTTTTTGGGGCTGTGTGCATATCCAATGTGATAGTTGTTAATACACTTACCTTAAGTGGAGAGTGCATGATATATGTATGATTAAGTATTGAATGTTATGATAGAATGTTTATACGAATGAATATGTATGTATGTATATATATATATATATATACATGATTAGAAGATATGTATAGTATGCACGTATGAAAATGAATGTATGAAAGAGTGAAGAGACAGGTATGGTTGTATGGTTAGTTGAGACAGAGGGACCAGACCATAATAATATCTGAGATAGAAGGGACCAGGCCTTAATAATATCTGAGACAGAAGGGACCAGGCCCTAATAATATCTGAGACAGAAGGGAGCAGACCCTAAAAATATCTGTGATGGTAGAGATGGTGTAGCCTATGTTATACCATACAGGATTAAGAAAGAAAGTATGAGAGCACGAATGAATGTATGTATGTATGTAAAGCAAGAATGAAAGAAGTAATAGTAAGTAAAGTCCGAAATACGTATCTCCGGACACGTATGAGTAAGAACATGAATGTATTGTATGTTAATTGATTAACTAGAACTCACCCAGCGTAGCTGACTTTTAGTATGCAAGCAGGTGAATAGGATGCGACGGGTTGCTTGAGGGAAGACACGTGGCAACAAAGTAAGACTGGCATCGAAGAAAAGAAGATTCACGTGTCTTTTACATTACCTTTTAAGACTTAATGTATTTTGTTTAAAAACAAGCACTTATGTTATGTAAGAATGTTTAATATTATGTATTATGTGAAAAGTTTTTTTTATTAACTCTGATTTTAGAACTGTGTTTATGAGTAAATCCAACGCCAAAGTAGGGCTTCCGGGAACGGGGCCTTACACATATGGTTAATATAAGAGAGAAACGTCATGCTCATGTAGCGATGACGTGCCTGACTGGAATGGGACATACTTACCCCAACCAGTAAACTACCACTTTTAGTAGACCCAGCATGCCTGCGTGTACTGAATGACCTAGTGAAAGAATATATTCTATAGTTATATTTAACAACCTCTAAAGGTCTAGTGGAATATACGAGTACATTCCTATGATAACACACTAATTAAACTCGTAACGAGCAAATGTCTACTTATGGAAGAGGCTGAACAAAAACAATTGCCCAATGATGGGATCGTACCGGAATAATTGTCGGGCAAGTTGTAAACCATTTATAATTGTTATAATGTGTACTTGGATAAATAAGGATAGTATGGTACTGTTGTGTATATCATCTTTTCGATACTCCATGTAAGCATCGAATAATGTGTGCTATAATGATATGGAGGACAACTTTGGCCTTCCGTTACAATACTAACCCTTACACGGTTAAAATTTCTTGTCACTTGATGGCAACTTTTGATATATACAAACAGACAATGGCCTTTGTTAGGCTACATTGATATGCTATACTTGATATATAAACACATGGATAGAGATGTGTAATACATATGTGATATTTGAAATACCTGATTACTGGATAATGTGATTCCTTTTGTGATAAGTTGTCTAGCGAACTATTATTAGTTACAGTATAATTGGTTATCATTATAGAATGGCCCCAGAGAAAACAAACATATGATTTGAGGCAGTGGTGGTCGAGATGATTGCTCGGCAACTGCAGATAGTAACTCTGACAATAGCAGCACGATTGGCTGCTGGCATTAAAACGACAATGAATACAAATCAAATACCGAACACTAATACGGCCACGAATATTATTTCGCCGCCCATTACTAATACAGTTACAAATGTTGTTCTCTCAACAAATAATGATATTGTCATGAACAATACTCCCCCAATGAACACTAAATGCCATTGGAAACGGAAATCTCCTATCGAATATGAATACCGGTCGTAACAACCATTATCCTTCACGACGAGAATATTCGTTTAAACAATCTATGTCATACAAACCTATAAATTTTAATGGTACTAAAAGATCAAATGTGGTAGTAAAATGAATTGAAACAATGGAACCTGTTATCAGAACCAGCAGTGCCCATCAGATTGCACCATTGAATATGGCACTTGTACATTTCCTGACCAAAGTTTAAAAAAGTAATCAAACACGTGACTTGGACAAGACTTAAAACCCTTCTATCGAAACATTTTCGTCCAAGGAATGGAATCTAAAAATTAAGAACACGAACCCGAGAAATTGAGAATGAAAAGTGCGGACAAATTGGAAGACACAAAATGTGTTAACGATCTGGCTCGACTGATACCATGGTTAGTAGCCCGGTAATAAGGACGTTAGTTAATCCAGTTAACCACTAAACCTTTGTGAATGTCGTGACACAAGCCGGTGTGGTAGCTTTTGATTTGGTCAGAAATAGTTTGTTGAGTATGCCCGGGGAAGAATCTAGTACAAAGTGAACCAATTGTTAAACAGGGGCACAAGAGATACAACCAACTAAATATGCATGCCCTACAACTTATACCGATACTTCGACCAGCTTTAATCCGAATGAACAATATACAATAAACTTTCATCAAAGTGTGGGAAGTGTAATTATTATCACATAAGAGAATACCGAACAAAGGTATGCCATAAAAGTTGGAAAGTTGTACACTATGCCTGTAATTGTAGACTATTTTGAATATTATAAACCAACAGACCCAACTTTAGCAATCAAAATTACCTCGGCCTTAATCGATCCAATGACAACCAACTCACTAAAACCAACCCATAATAAGCCGTTATACTTGCTATGAGTGTAGCAATATGGGGCACATCAAGAAAGGCTGCCCTGGTTTGAATCGAGTTGAAATGAAAAGACAAAATCAAGAATCGGTATCAATGTCTATCCTGACTAGAGGTCGCGTATTGTGATTAAATCAGATAAAGTAAGCGCAATAACGGGTACATTCTGAGTGTAGTGTACTTTAGTTTTATTTAATGCGATCACTGAAAGATGTATTGTTTCTATAAAACTTTACCTTGGAAAAACATACCAAGTAGTAAAATAATAAATTCTTATATTATAAAACCCACTAAAGGTAAAACTATAACCGTCAAACATACTGTTCAAAACTGCCTTCTCAAGCCAAACAACTAGCTATTCTCTATCGATGTACTCCCGGTGAAAGTGAGGAGTCGTTATGTAATAGTCAGTATGGACTAGTTAATTGAGTTTAAACGGAGGTTACATATGGTGATTGGGTGGAATTGTTAACAATCATAACTGTGAAAACCGAAAAAAAAAATCCCTTACTACAAGAACCGAAACTTGAACTTCAAGCTTTTATAGCCGGCTGATGAACGAAGAAAAGTTAGTTCAGATGTTCTGTTAAGACCAAGTAATAGAGAAAAGTGTAAAAATGGAAGGAAATTGTGTGGATGAACTGTTATGAGAAAGATTATAGTCACATTTTGTAAAGATATACCTTATATTAAGTTAAGGTGGAATACCGAAAACCTTCGGGAAAGTTACAACAGTTTGAAATACCCCATTGAAAATGAGGAAACAAACTACAATGGTCCTCTTAACACACTCTCCTAAAACATCTCGAGACAGCAACGCCGTCTGTGTAACAGTTCACTGACTGACCCAATCCGCATACTTCCTTTTGATATGTATCAACTGCTCACCAGAAAAACCCACCTTAATTGTTTCCAGACGTAGGGAGTTTATCTTAGTTATTTCAGATCGAGAAAACCACTCCAATCGTTATCCTTTGTGAGTGGTGTATGAAACCTTATATCCCGAATCGACCTGAGCACGGGCTGTAGTTCTCTAACAAACAATCAAACCAAATAAACTATTCAGACATCAGAGGAAAGTGAGACCAGTAATTTCAATCCTCGTACATTAACAGTCATCGTAATATTATGCAAGCAGCTGTATATTACATTATATGAGCAAGAATATAACTCGCCACCTTATTCAATTGAAAATTGGCGACCCCCAAAATATAAAACCCGAATCGATTTCATAAACCATAGATAAAGCTCATGATATTAAAAACAAACTGAAAGCCACTTGAGGCTAACCAGAAGACACGATATATGTGAGAAGATGACGATTCTTGAAGGGTGTTAGTTGAGTTAATGAAACCGACGAGTTAACTTGAAAATACATGGAACTGCACAAATATTTCCTCAAAGGTTAACCCCGTAACGTATTTATCTCACTTCCGATATTTTATATATATCGAATCAAAACGAGTGCCTTACTAACAGGACGATAGTAGTACCACCCGAAAACTTATATACAAGTAAACTCTCTAAAGGAACCCACGAAAATGATGAACAGGGAAAATCAAATAGTTACGACCCAACAAAGTTTTAATAAACAAAGTTCGGTGGAATCCACAATGGGAAACCAAATACATCCGGAAAAAAAAGAATGAATTCCGAAGCAAACATTTATAACTTTTCCTTTAAGGGGCGTAATTGACATATTGAATTTCGGGGACGAAATTTCTTAACTGGGGGAGAATGTGACATTCGTGACAAAACCGGGTACACCTTAGTACTTACAAAATCGAATAAGCGTTTAATCGCTTAACGCGTAACGAACAAACGAATAACCGAACAGGTCTGGTTATGACACGGATATCCCGGGGGGGTATCTATAAGCGATATACGTTTAATATAAGCCAACATATTAAGATCATGGCCTTAGTTTGATTGCAAAACAGTTAAAGGAAAACATGCTCGTTTAACCACCCGCTATGAACTTAAACTTGAAAGATAGTTCCGAAACAAGCATTGTATCATCCGTTAAGCCGAAAAAGATCTACCAAACACTTGTTGGGGATGTTTTAAGCGATCTGTGAAAATATTTTTTATTTTTACCACTAAATGGTATGTTTTCATAAATTTACACAAAAATTGCCGAAAAACGCTAGTTTTTGCGCTGTTTGTCGTACCCGATATATTTTTCGCGCCATAAACCGAACAAAAATATAAACTTGGACTCTAGATTTAACGTTCGGGCATGAAAAACGAGACTAATGGGCTAAAATTGGGCCCAAAGGAGGCCTAAAAATTACAGCCCGCCAAAGTGGAATTTCCACCACCTTATTCTTTCTTCACATTTAAGTAAGGTTAGAGATATTTTAACTTCACTTTCTAGGAAAATCTGGACATCCAAGTTCTGCACTTTCACATACATACAAAACCCTCAAGGTAAACTCATAATTTTTGGTCATTAGAACTTGATTTTTACATGTTTAATTACATAGAAACATAGTTTGATTATCAAAAATTACTTCTAACCGTATAAAAATCCTAAAAACTGTCCATAAATACGTTTTGATCATACACATGGTTAGGAACCTGTTTTGATAAGTTTTTTGGCCATAAACATGGATTAAAGGGTTTAAACGACGTTTTTACGGTTCAAAAGCTTGGTTTAGAACCATAACCGAAACCCTAACTTTCATGGCTGTTCTATTGATGATACATGCTTGGTTTGTGATATAGGACTTGTACTTAGCTTATATAGAAGCACAAGAACCCGGAAATTGGAATAAGAGAGCGAAAAAGGGCAAAAACCGCAAAGGTAATGCCGAAATGCTCAATTATGAGCTATTTAGGATTCGATTGTGGTGTATATATTTTTAGCTCATGAAATTTTTCAGAGAAATCAGGGACCATGTCATTGAGTTGCTGCCAAAATTTGGTAATTTTTCGACCATCTGAGAATATTTAGCAAATTTATTACCGAATTTGGGCTTGTATTTGGGAAAAATAATTAAAATGTTTGAAAAATTATGAAATTTTGTGGGGAACTTAGATTTTTCATATTATGATCACATATGAAATTTGGGGTCATTTGGAAAAGCCTAAATATGTTTTGTGCATTCTCGCTTATTTGAGTATTCGTAGTCGTTTTTGGCTCGAAAAGGATATTTGGAAAGTTTGTTAGATTGTGGAATTTTTCCAAGTTGTTTTGGGAAGTATTCTAGTCACTCAGAAATTTGGTGGATTTTTCAGAAACTGTTTGACATAAACAGACGATTTTCGGGCTAAATATAGCATATAAAATGAATTTTTATAAATTAATAAATCAATAAATAATTTTAGAAATATTTTTATTAAAATCTACATATTTTATTAGATAAGTTGTTTTCATGATCTAATGATTAACGGATAATTAATTATGCTAATTTGAAGATTAAACAAATTCAATTCGGACGAAAACCGGCAAGTTCGTGATTAACGAACATGTTGGAGTATCAGAACATCAAAAATGATTAAGAAGCATATTTTTAGATTAATTATCTAAAAACGAACTTTTTGTGAGAAATCCAGACAATTTGGATAGATTGTGCGCGTTTTTCTCGAACTTAAACTTAATAAACAGAAACGAGCCCGTAGCAAATCCAGACCCCTAAACTGTGATCTTTCTTTATAACTTAATCATTTTATCGACCAAAACGTTTATCCAAGCTTACACCCCCACAACTGTTTCCAAACGTGTAAACGAGCAACTTGGCCCAGCTGGTAAAACAGGGAAACCGAGCCAGGTTCGATTTTAAACATTAGACATTGAACAACATCACCATCTAAGCCTATTGAGACTTTCTGGGTATTACAGCAGACTAGCTATGCAGCCCAGCTTAGTATAAAGATTATGATAATATGAAAGTATTAATATTATTATAATATTAACTATAGGGACTAAGTGATAGCAAGGGAAACGAACCCCGAGCTGACCTCGCACCGAGTGCCTACAAACCGTGAATTTCATGACCCCTCTTTTCAAACTATTTATGAACTTTTTTGGGTGAAAAGCATATTTATATAAGTTATCTACCTGGAAAATATAACGATTGATTACGTGCGAATGAATGGTGAATAGTACAAATATAACGATTGTTACGTGCGAATGAATGGTGAATAGTATTCTTGAATGACAAATTAAGTGAATATGTTACGAATACCAAAACATAACGAAATTACATGTTACAACACCTTTATACAAATATGTTGTGTGATGTTAAAATTAACGTGGTCTGTAACGACCATGGGTGAATAACGTGGTCTGTAACGGCCATGGGTGAATAACGTGGTCTGTAACGGCCATGGGTGAATAACGTGGTCTCTAAAGGCCATGGGGGGATAACGTGGTGTGTAACGGCCATTGGGGAATAACATGGTCTGTAACGGCCATGGGCGAATAACATGGTCTGTAATGGCCATGGGTGAATAACGTGGTCCGTGATGACCATGGGGCTATTGTGGGTGGAAGGGGGGCCACAAATATGTTGTGTGCTGTTAAAAATAACGTGGTCTGTAATGACCATGGCTGAATAACGCGGTCTGTAACGGCCATGAGTGAATAACGTGGTCTGTAACGGCCATGGGTGAATAACGTGGTCTGTAACGGCATGGGTGAGTAACTTGGTCTCTAACGGCCATGGGGGATAACGTGGTCTGTAATGGCCATGGGGGAATAACTTGGTATATAACGCCTATGGGTGAATAATGTGGTCTCTAAAGACCATGGGGGAATAACGTGGTCTGTAACGGCCATGGGCGAATAACGTGGTCTGTAACGGTCATGGGTGAATAACGTGATCTGTAACGGGCATGGGTGAATAACGTGGTCTGTGATGACCATGGGACAATTGTAGGCGGAAGGGGGGCCACAATAGTACCAAACTAAAGTTGAGTATGGCCTATGAGCCAAGTTCTGCTGCAACTTAATAAACTAAAGTTGAGTATGGACTATAAGCCAAGTTCTGCTGCAACTAAACAAACTAACTTTTTTATGACATGAATGTTGAGAAAATAATGTGATTATGCGTATTGTGAGCGAATGGGGAGCCACAGTGTATGGTGATATGTGATAAATACTATATATGTATGTGTGTCTATATACATGCTATATGAATAGGGGTAGGAAATACTATGTGTAGAAAATACTAATTATTGTGTATACACCGTGTAATGTTTGAGTTTACGTGGAATCATAGTGGGCGGAAGGGGGGCCACAGTGGTTGATGTTACGAGGAACCGTTGTGGGCTGAAGGGGGGCCACAGTGGTTGTTTTATGTGGAACCGTTGTGGGCGGAAGGGGGGTCACAGTGGTTGATTAAACATGGAAAAATGGAAACACGCAATACGAACAAACAGTCACGATTTAATCATGATTTCGAACTCATATTATAAACTTACATGTGTGCATATGTACACACAAAGATACGACTGTACATATATATACAAACATAAAAACACATTTTTACATACGCGGGTACATACAAACTATGACTGTGTGGTACACAGAAATGATTTTGTTAAAACTTATGAAACTCACTAACTATTCGTAGTTGATCGTTTTTAAACATGCTTTTCAGGTAATCAGAAAGGTGGAATAGATTGCTTATGTGTTACATGTTTGGATTGTGATCGATGCTATGAGCATTCGAGTATGAAGTGAAGTAGTTAACGGACTAGTTTGATTGTATCGCTTAGTTTGTAAAAGACGGTAGAACAAAGTAATATATTGTAAATTAGTTAGTAATGTTTCTTTATGAACAATGTATTTGATACCAGTTGTATCTGTTACATTTCCGTTTTACGCTTCCGCAAATCTCTTAATGGGATGTGACACATATATCATTCACTTTAGTGGATTGTCCCTGCACATACAAACACAATGTGATCAGGTACTGTCTGAAATACAAACTTTAACATTTTGTACATCAGAATCATTTGAGTCATTAACAAGAGGTGGAACTGGATCTTCATGAACAATTTTACATGAATCATCTATTTTATAACCATATTCCACTTTCATATCAACTCTCTTAACTTCAACTTGTTCAATAACTGGTTCAACCCTCTTGATCATTGCCTCTTTGGTTTTCCATTGAAACCTCCTGGGTTCATAACCTTGCTTCAGTAAGAACTTCTCATCACAATTTAAAATCCCAGGTCTTCCTTTACCTTTTCCTTTTGAACTAGACCTTTTTCCTTTGACAGACCTGTCAGTTTCACTAGATGGGTCACTAATCTTCAAGACAGCCTTCAATCTCTACTCCAGTTTCATTCTATCTCCTTCAGTTTCAACTTCCTCCTTTTCATTCCTCAAGTATTTATCATACTTTTCTTTGTACAAAGCCATGTTCTGACCACAGTACTTGTCTAGAATAACATATCCCTCTTCTTCTTCTATCTAGCAGGAATCAGTGTGGTGACCATATGAATCACATTTCTTGCACCAAACCTTTGCAAAGCTCCCAAGTTCTTCTAGATCTTTTTCATTTTTGTTTTTGTCACTTGGTCTTGGGAAATCAAATCCCAAGGATGGTTTTGCTTAAGCACTTATACTTAAGTCAACTGTATTGGTCCACACACTAATAACTTCCGTGGCTCTTTAACTTTGACAAACTTTATCTCTTTCTGTTTCATGAAGTTGCTTGATGATCCTTCTATCCATTCTGAAACCGTTCTTCTTCTAGGTGCATAATCAATTTCTCTAATGTCAAACTGTTCAGGGTTTGAAAAGACAGGATAAATAGGTGAGTTAACATTGACATTTCTGGAACTTCCAACTTTGTCATTTCTGCACTTTGATCTATCACACAGACCAAACACCTGATGTTCTCCTCTCATATTCTCCTAGTGTCTTTTCAGTTTTAGTGTTGACTTTGGCACTTTTGGAATCCTTTCAACATTCTTCTTCTTGGTTTGATTCCAGACGTTCTTTTTGTCACTTGAATTTCAAATCTTGCAGCTACATGTACTTCCTTCACTTGAGTATTCACTACTCTTCTCTTTAAATTCAGCTTGCTTCTTTTCAGTCACAGCAGGTGCAACCTTCTCTTTCACTACAAACTCTCCCTCTTTGTCTACAATCACATTGTCATATAGCTCCACAAACTCTCTTTTGTCTTCAAAGACATTTTTGAACTATTTCAGGTATTAATTCTCTCTGTTCTTTATCCACCTTTAATGGATACTTGTCACAGGAAGGGGGTGGCACTTTCTTATATTTATCTTTTGGGTTCATCTTTTCTATGTGTCCAACAATATTTCCTATTGACATAAAATTTTTAAGAAAGTACACTTGAATTTGCAGCTCTGTGTTCTTGATCTTTTCCTTAGTTTACATTTTTTTTAACCCATCAATCTCCAAGTTCAGCTTGGACTAAATTCTATAAGCTTCCATACAGTCTTTTTTAAAGCTCTTGATTTGATTGTCATATGTAGTTTCACTTGATTCATAGACATTCAAAAGCACATCTTTTCTTCCACACTCACTTTTCCAGTTCCAAACCTCTGTTAAGATCATTAATAATAGTTAAAAGGTCAGAAGTAGAAAGTTCAGTGGTTACCTTAGACTTTGAAGATTGCCCAACTTCATTCACTTTAGCCATGTAAGCAACATTGTCCTTCTCTATCTTAGAAGCATGATTGCTCCAATCAAAATCTCCATCTTGTGGAATCATAGTTACATCCACATTTCCTTGATCCCTATTCTGATTTGGTGCATTAACAGCTCCTCTGTTTTGTTTCCCTTGAATCTTGATGTGTTGTAAAACACACGTATTTTCCGCATGTTTTATCTACGTTTTACATTATATTTTATATGTTTTAACTCATTTTAGATAGGTTTTACGTAAGTTTAATAAGAAAACCGGGACTTTTTGAGCATTCTACGAACCTTTTACGCATACAAGTTCAAGACAAAGCTCAAGGCCCGACCCGTATGCATCATGGAAGCCAAAGACCATATTATATTATAACATAAAATATAAAAAAACCCTAGAAGCTGGCAGCAAGTTCCGATCGGCAGTTCAGCAAGGAAAAGAAAAGAGAAAAAGTTTTGTGTCTAGGGTTTGGAGCTTGTGGTGGCTAGGGAAAGAAGAACAAACAAGAATCAAGCCCCGGGATCGTTTACCATTTGTTTTTACAACCAAGGAGCCGCCATAAACATCCAATATCCTTACATCTTTTTCATTGTTCATATACCTTGAATTACTTGTTCAATTACTTAGTAGTTTTGCAATTACTTGGGATATTGACTTGTTATTGATTAGTATTGATTATTGAATGCTTGAATTGATGTTTGAGATGAGTTTATTGATGTGTTTATTAATTGTTCATGGCTGTCCAAAGATGATTATTGGCTAAACTTGTTAGTTCTACCTAGGAATGATGATTATTGTTAGTGTTTGATAGGTTTTATGGATTGTTTGATTAATAGACTTGAATTGCTATTGTAAAGTTTGATTTAGACATAAAACAGGCTGTGTTTAAGGGCTGGAAATTTTAGTGATTCATTGCATAAACCCCGTGTGTTGATTGATTAGTTTTGTATGGATTGATCGGTGCATTGTTTGATTCTAGACTTGGTGTTTAGGGTTTGTTTGCGGTAGGAACAACCGTAGGGTTTTGTTGCGGGATTAATTGGATTAAGTACAGTGGTTAAACACCTTCCTTGAGACCGAGAGGTGATAGGAAGTTAGGGTTGTCTCATTGCCTTTGCATGCTAGAATAAGGATTGCGCGAGAGCGAGTTCGTTTCTTGTCAGGTTTAGGAGTTTTGAGCGACTAGTTGATCTATTTTGGTTTAAGTTGAATTGTTCCTCTATCCTTGGTTGTGTAGTATTCATTGCCATTAGGGTTGAGTGTTGGTGAGACCGAGAGGTGATCCTTCATTAGAACACGTTAGCAATTGTTTCCCGGTTAGGTCGTTTTAGCCGATTTTGAGTAGTTAGGGTTTGTTGTGTGAGACCGAGAGGTAATCCAGTGAGCCCGAGCGATCCTTAGTAGTGTCATCTTTAGGGACCGATGTCTTGATATCATTCTATCCGTTAGCTTGTTAGGCCTACAATTTGATTCAGACCTAGGTAGACGTTTTTCTCCATCCGAAGTCAACCCAGTTAGTTTTCCGTTAAGTTTTCTATTTTTGGTAAGTTTCGTTAGTTAGTCCAGTAAGTCCAGTTAAGTAATTAAAAATCAAAAATCAATATAATATTATTCTAAGGTTGGTCTTGTCTAGGGTTAGTAATCGTTAGCGTCTTACGTGTCCACGTGTTCGATACTCGGACTTCCTAGGTCTATACTGCTTGCGATCGGTACACTTGCCGGTTGTGTGTGGTTTTAGGATTTTCGTTTTAATATTAAAGCTTAGTTGTGAGGGTCATTATTATAGGGTTATTAGACACACATCAAGTTTTTGGCGCTGTTGTCGGGGACACGGTTTTAGGCGTTTTGAAAGCAATCGAAGCTAGGACTTACCTTTTGTGATACTTGTAATTATTTTTGTTTTTTATTTTGCTTATTTGTAGAATAGTTTAGATAATCTTATTTCTAATTATAGTATTTATGCGACAGACTTAATCTCTAGGACCACCCGACACGGAAGCATTTCCCGAGCCAGAGAGAGTTTCGTGAGTGACATCATCCCGTTTCACCTTCATCCACTTCTTCATCCATTGACCCCGACGATAGGGATAGGATCATGGGCGACATTCCACCACCGAGGAGGACAGTTGCTGACCGGGCCCAACCGGCCAATGCTGGCGCGAGATCCAGCATTGCACCACCCGCCATTGGAGTTGCGACGAACTGGCAGATCCTGTCAAACATTCTAAATACTATTGCTCATTCTGCTCAGTTTCACGGGTTGCTTTATGAGAACCCGCACTCTCATCTCACTCGCATCGTGCGTATTTGCGACACATTCCATCTTGCGGGCATTTCCGAAGACGCCGTTATGCTCCGCGTCTTTCCATTTTATCTCGTTGATCAAGCGAGTCTATAGCTCGAGTCCCTCCGACAGGGCTCTATAGCTACTTGGGCTGCCATGCAGACCCAATTTCTTGAAAAATACGATCCTTCGGCTAAAGCCGCTCGTCTGTGTAACCAGATACGTTCTTTCCAGATGGAGGACACAGAGAGTTTTTACGAGACTTGGGAGCAGTTCAAGAATTTATTAGCGTTGTGCCCCAACCACGGCTTGCAAGATTGTGCGGTCGTCGAAAAGTTCTACAATGGAGTGACGTACGCGACGCAGAGTATGCTCGACACGGCGGCGGGAGGAAATCTGTTAACGACTAAGGACCCTGATGAGTGTATCGCCTTATTCAAAGGGCTAGCTATGAGTGGATACCAGAGACCACCCGCCAGAGGAGGTAAGACCATCGATTCCATCTCACGAGGCATGCATTCGGTGGACACGACCACCGCACTGACGGCACAGGTCGAGGCGTTGGCGAAGATGGTGAAGGATATGCAGACGAAGAGCAAGTTGTGTGAGATCTGCAAAGGGGGGCATGATACCGTTCAGTGCCTAGTCAGTTCCCAAGAGGAGGCCGTAGACTTCGTAGGAAATCCAAACCAAAATCCAAATTCTTTCAATTCGTATAATTCGGGATGGAAGGGAAATCAGAACTCCAACTGGAGGAGTGGCAACCAGTCCGGTTTTCAGCAACGCCAGAGTGTATTTCAGGATGCCGGTGAGGGAGCGAGCAGTGGGGAGAAGAAGCCCACTTTGGAGGAGACGATGGCGCAACAAACACAGATGCTGTCACAGCTTATGTCACGAGAGGATTCCCGACACGAGGAGACGCAGGAGAAGTTTCGCGAGCATGAGCAGTTCATGAGGAATCAGGGAGCGTCAATTCAGAGTCTCGAGCGGCAGAGGGGAGAAATAGCGAGTAGGTTGAACGAGAGGCCGCAGGGTTCACTACCAAGTAACACCGAGCAGAATCCAAAGGGATTCGCTAAAGCTGTGACAACGAGGAGCGGTGCAGGGGCACGAGAGGAGCCCGGGATTCAGCAGAGAGGAGTCGTCGAGGAGCCTGCAGTAGTTGTAGAGGATCAGGTGGATGAGGAGATTCAGATGGAGTCTCCACCGGCCCAGGTGCATCGGAGAAGCAGCCCAGGGAGTTCAGCACAGGCCGAGAGACAGCAGCTACCGAGCGAGCCGCCGAGAGTCTACAAGCCCAGAGTACCATACCCCGGAAGACTCCGCCGAGATAGAGATGAGGAGCAGAGTTCCAAATTTCTTGATCTTTTGAAGCAGCTTCACCTTAACATTCCATTCCTTGAGGCACTGACTCAGATGCCTAAACACGCGAAGTTCCTCAAGGATATCCTTTCGAATAAGGAGAAGCTTGCTGAGGTTGCTTCCATCCCATTGAGTGCTAGCTGTTCTGCTGTCTTACAACGGAAATTACCGGAAAAGATGGCCGATCCAGGGAGTTTCACAGTTCCCTGCATCTTGAGTGATGATACGGTTATTCATGCGCTGGCCGATCTCGGTGCCAGTATTAATCTCATGCCGTATTCCGTGTATCGCAAGCCGGGTTTAGGCGAACCAAGGCCTACCAGGATGAGTATCCAGCTTGCTGATCGTTCTGTGAAATACCCTCGAGGGGTGGTCGAGAACATGTTGGTTCATGTCGACAAGTTCATCTTCCCGGTGGACTTTGTCATTCTGGACATGAACGACGATGATAGCGTGCCATTGATTTTAGGCCGACCATTCCTTGCCACTGCACAGGCGTTCATCGACGTCTGCGAGGGTAAGTTGATTTTGAGAGTTGGGGATGAGAACGTCACCTTTGAAGTTAGACAGTCACTAAAACACCCCAAATCTGCTGATGACTCCCTATACTTTATTGACACCATCACGGAGCATGTTGGGGAGTTTTTCATCAAGATCTGTGGAGGATCTGCCTTTGACACTCAGATTCTTGATAGGGACATTCCAGAGATTGAGATGGCTGCCATGACCGATCAGTCAACGGAAGATGACGCCGAGTCACAGCACCCTGAGTCTGAAGTGTCTGCTGAGATCGTACGTGACGATCCGATGGACCGACCTTCTGTCGAGAGCCCCCCTCCTTCCTTAGAGCTTAAGGAGTTACCTGCCCATCTGGAGTACGCGTTTTTGGATGAAGAGAGGAAGTTGCCGGTTATTGTCGCATCGGCTTTGACGGAGGTCGAGAGAGAAAGATTGTTGAGGTTGCTTCGAGAGCACAAGGAGGCCATTGCATGGAAGATTATCGACATCAAGGGTATCAACCCTTCATTTTGCACGCATAAAATCCTCATGGAGGATAATTATAGGACTGTCGTTCAGCCGCAGTGGCGGCTTAACCCGATGATGCAGGAGGTCGTGAAGAAGGAGATCATCAAACTCCTTGATGCGGGGATCATTTTCCCCATTTATGATAGTTCGTGGGTTAGTCCAGTCCAAGTGGTTCCTAAAAAGGGTGGCATGACTGTCGTCACCAATAAGAGGAACGAGCTCATTCCCACTAGGACTGTGACCGGTTGGAGAATCTGCATCGATTACCGCATACTGAATGATGCCACGAGGAAATACCACTTTCCTCTACCTTTCATTGATCAGATGTTGGAGCGTTTGGCAGGTCAGCAGTACTACTGCTTCTTAGATGGTTTCTCCGGGTACTTTCAGATTCCTATTGCTCCCGATGACCAGGAGAAAACCACGTTTACCTGCCCATACGGTACGTTTGCCTATCGACGTTTGCCGTTCGGACTGTGTAACGCTCCAGCCACATTTCAGAGGTGCATGGTGGCTATATTTCATGACATGATCGTGGACTCCATGGAGGTGTTCATGGACGATTTTTCTGTATTTGGGAGCTCTTTCGATCGGTGTCTCTCCAACCTTGAGAGGATGTTGGCCCGATGCGTTGACACCAACCTAGTTCTTAACTGGGAGAAGTGTCACTTCATGGTACGCGAGGGCATCGTTTTGGGGCATCGTATTTCGAGTGCGGGGATAGAGGTCGACCGAGCGAAGATCGATACCATCTCTAATCTTCTCCCGCCCACTTCCGTGAGATCCATCCGGAGTTTTCTGGGTCATGCTGGGTTCTATCGCCGGTTCATTAAAGATTTTTCTAAGATTGCGAGACCCATGACTAAACTCTTGGAGAAGGATGCCCCGTTTGTGTTTTCAGAGCAGTGTGTCGAGGCGTTTGATCTTTTAAAAGACAAACTCGTTAACGCCCCGATCATGATTGCTCCCGAATGGTCGCTTCCTTTTGAGTTGATGTGTGATGCGAGCGACTTCGCAGTCGGAGCGGTTCATGGACAGCGGAAGGATAAACACTTCCACCCGATTTACTATGCGAGCCGGACCCTGAATGGTGCACAGGAGAGTTACACCACCACCAAGAAAGAGCGTTTAGCTGTGGTGTTTGCATTTGATAAATTCAGGTCCTATCTTGTTCTGTCCAAGACGATTGTGTACACGGATCATTCTGCCATTAGTTATCTCTTTAGTAAACAGGATGCTAAGCCACGTCTTATCCGTTGGATCCTTTTTCTTCAAGAGTTTGATATCAAAATCCGTGATAAGAAGGGGGCCGAGAATGTGGCGGCCGATCATCTTTCGCGTCTTGAGGGAGCTGAGTTAGGAGAGCCGGGGGTCAGGATTAATGACCACTTTCCGACAGAGAGTCTTATGTTTGTTTCGGCTCAGGATGAGGGTTTCCCATGGTTCGCCAACTTCGCGAACTATATTGCTGACGGGTACTACCAGAAGATGTCTTACCAGCAAAAGAAGAAATTCTATGCTGATGTTAAGTTTTACCTGTGGGACGAACCGTATCTTTTTCATATAGGTGCTGACCAGTTGATCAGGAGGTGTGTTGACGTTAAGGAGGTATGGCAGATTCTGAGCCATTGCCATGTTGGACCGACAGGAGGTCACCACGGTGCGAGTTTTACGGCAAAGAAGGTGTTTGATTGTGGATTCTATTGGACTTCGATTTTTAAGGATGCGCAAGCGTTTGTGAGGAGTTGTGATCGTTGCCAGTGGGTCGGCAACATTTCTTCGCGAAATGAAATGCCCCAGAATGCTATTCAGGTTTGTGAGGTTTTTGATGTTTGGGGCATTGATTTCATGGGACCGGTTCCAACTTCGCGTGGGAACAAGTATATACTCGTGGCGGTTGATTATGTCTCGAAGTGGGTTGAGACCAAGGCCTTACCCACTAATGATGCACGAGTCGTACTCCGTTTTCTCAAGAGCCTTTTTGCTCATTTTGGTGTCCCGAAGGCGTTGATCAGTAATAGAGGAACTCACTTCTGCAATGCGCAGATGGAGAAGGCTTTGCGTCGCTATGGGGTCACCTATCGTCTTGCAACCGCCTACCACCCACAGACTAGTGGACAGGTAGAAGTGAGTAACCGGGGGATCAAACGTATTCTTGAGAAAACGGTTGGTTCGAATCGTCGGGATTGGTCCGACAAGTTGGATGACGCGTTGTGGGCCTTCCGTACAGCCTACAAGACTCCGACCGGTTCCACACCGTTTCAGATGATTTATGGGAAGACCTGCCACCTGCCTGTTGAGTTAGAGCACCGTGCTTCTTGGGCCCTACAAAGGGTTAACTTCGATATGTCTGCCGCAGAGAGCACTCGTTTCCACCAGTTGCACGAGTTAGAGGAGCTGAGAGATCACGCTTACGCGCAGTCATTTAGGTATAAGGAGCGGACGAAGAAACTGCACGATAGCAAGTTGAAGGATAGCAAGCAGTTCAAGTGTGGGGATTTGGTTTTATTGTATAACTCCCGGTTGAGGTTATTCCCGGGAAAGTTGAGATCCCGATGGTCGAGACCGTTCACGGTCACCGAGGTCTTCCCGTACGGCACTGTCGAGATAGAGGATAAAGGCGGGAAGTTTAAGGTGAACGGTCACAGACTGAAGCACTACATAGGAGAGCCGGTGACTGACCAGACGATCGAGGTATTCTACCTTGACGTGCTCTCCGAGACTTAGACGCGATGGATGCACACTCGGGAGACTTCCCGAGTTGTAGAGTTTGTATTTATGTATTTGTGTGATGCGATCTGTTTTCTTTGTTTTTTCTATTTCAGGTTGTTCCAAGATGAACCGCTCGTACTCAATCTCCATTCGAGTCGGTTGATTTAAGGAGTATCCTATATATATATATATATATATAACCAAAAACACAAAAATATGTTTATTTCTTTATGTTTTTGTTTTCCGTATTGTACGCCGCTACATGCGAGCGAGTTTGAGTTTTGCAGGTTACATTATGCGCATAGTAGCTATGGTGGTGTTTTGAAACAGGTTCTCACGAGGTTGCGGCCGCGAATGAAATGCTATACGGTCTTTTGGATACTACTCAGCTGTTAAGGATTCTGCACACAAACCAGGGGAGTAACCCATTCTTTGTTTTTACTCTTGTATACTTTATTTTTATTTTCTGGTTTATTTTTATTTTATTTTATTTCTTTTCCTTATACTCATCGAGGACGATTTAGTTCTAAGTGTGGGGATAGGGTTTATTTTACTTAGTTGTAGGAAAATTTTTGAAAAAAAAAAAAATTTAAAAAAATAGTCCCTTGAAATTTGTTTTCTCTACGTTAAACAGGAGATGGTATTATTACCGAGCAGTGGTTATTTTATAAATTCTTGGTGGGTTCAAAAATATATATATAATAAATAAGAACAGTGCTCATTAGACCCGCACGTAATGTATGGTAATCGAACGGTTTAGACTCAGTAATCGTGTGTCGGTAGGCTCAGCCTTTGAGAATGAAAGGGCGGTTTGGTTGTTGACCTAATTGAACCTCTTAAATGGCCTGACTATAGTGGGAAACATCTTAGGGGTTTTGTTTGCTTAACTAAGCTTGTGACAGGACTGGAATGAAAAGCCGGGTCATACTCAAGCCTCGAATCACATGATCGTCTGTATATATTAGTTGTTTTATCTTTTGTATTTGTTTCTGTTCATGCAAAAGCCATGTAATATGAGTATAAAAAAAATTGCAAAAAGCCAAAAGGCAGAAAAAGAAATAAAAGAAAGAATGCATTTGTAATTGCGTGCACTTGAAAGAGAGCTAGAGTTTATAGTTTGTATATGAGTCGAAATGTTTAATCATGTGGCAATAGGTTTAAGTCAAGTTGGGGTGGCTCGGCCCTGTAAAACCATAATGGAATTGGTGAAGTGCAGCAAGGCTTTTAGGTGTGGGTTCCACTTAGTCATACAAATTAATAGAATCGTCACACCTTATTTGCCTCGGTAAGTATTAGGGGCATGGGTTTAAAGTGGACAGCAATACCGGCAATCGACCTGATCTAGCTTATTAGGTGAAAGTTGGAAGAGATATTTGGGTAACGGGTCACTTGTTCTAATACTTTAAAAAGAAGAAAAAAATATATTAATAAATAAAACCAAGAGTTGTCGGTTAAAACTCGGATATGATCCTGTGTAGTATTGTTTTTCAGGGACGAAAAAGTCTTAAGTGTGGGAATATTTGATGTGTTGTAAAACACACATATTTTCCGCACGTTTTATCTACGTTTTACATTATATTTTATATGTTTTAACTCATTTTAGATAGGTTTTACGTAACTTTAATAACCTTTTAGGTTTTGGGTGAAAGAAAGAAGAAAACCGGGACTTTTCGAGCATTTTACGAGCCTTTTACGCATACAAGTTCAAGACAAAGCTCAAGGCCCGACCCGTATGCATCATGGAGGCCCAAGACCATATTATATTATGACATAAAAAAAATAAAAAAAACCCTAGAAGCTGGCAGCAAGTTCCGATCGGCAGTTCAGCAAGGAAAAGAAAAGAGAAAAAGTTTTGTGTGCTAGGGTTTGGAGCTTGTGGTGGCTAGGGAAGGAAGAACAAACAAGAATCATGACCCGGGATCATTTACCATATGTTTTTACAGCCAAGGAGCAGCCATAAACATACAATATCCTTACATCTTTTTCACTGTTCATATACCTTGAATTACTTGTTCAATTACTTAGTAGTTTTGCAATTACTTGGGATATTGACTTGTTATTGATTAGTATTGATTATTGAATGCTTGAATTGATGTTTGAGATGAGTTTATTGATGTGTTTATTAATTGTTCATGGCTGTCCAAAGATGATTATTGGCTAAACTTGTTAGTTCTACCTAGGAATGATGATTATTGTTAGTGTTTGATAGGTTTTATGGATTGTTTGATTAATAGACTTGAATTGCTATTTTAAAGTTTGATTTAGACATAAAATAGGTTGTGTTTAAGGGCTGAAAATTTTAGTGATTCATTGCATAAACCCCGTGTGTTGATTGATTAGTTTTGTATGGATTGATCGGTGCATTGTTTGATTCTAGACTTGGTGTTTAGGGTTTGTTTGCGGTAGGAACAACCGTAGGGTTTTGTTGCGGGATTAATTGGATTAAGTACAGAGGTTAAACACCTTCCTTGAGACCGAGAGGTGATAAGAAGTTAGGGTTGTCTCATTGCCTTTGCATGCTAGAATAAGGATTGCGCGAGAGCGAGTTCGTTTCTTGTCAGGTTTAGGAGTTTTGAGCGACTAGTTGATCTATTTTGGTTTAAGTTGAATTGTTCCTCTATCCTTGGTTGTGTAGTATTCATTGCCATTAGGGTTGAGTGTTGGTGAGACCGAGAGGTGATCCTTCCTTAGAACACGTTAGCAATTGTTTCCTGGTTAGGTCGTTTTAGCCGATTTTGAGTAGTTAGGGTTTGTTGTGTGAGACCGAGAGGTAATCCAGTGAGCCCGAGCGATCCTTAGTCGTGTCATCTTTAGGGACCGATGTCTTGATATCATTCTATCCGTTAGCTTGTTAGGCCTACAATTTGATTCAGACCTAGGTAGACGTTTTTCTCCATCCGAAGTCAACCCAGTTAGTTTTCCGTTAAGTTTTCTATTTTTGGTATGTTTTGTTAGTTAGTCCAGTTAAGTAATTAAAAATCAAAAATCAATATAATATTATTCTAAGGTAGGTCTTGTCTAGGGTTAGTAATCGTTAGCGTCTTACGTGTCCACGTGTTCGATACTCGGACTTCCTAGGTCTATACTGCTTGCGATCGGTACACTTGCCGGTTGTGTGTGGTTTTAGGATTTTCGTTTTAATATTAAAGCTTAGTTGTGAGGGTCATTATTATAGGGTTATTAGACACACATCAAATCTGCAACTGATTGTTTCTCTGCTGCGGCTGAGTTTGCTGTTGTTGCCTATTTTGTTGATAAGGATTTTGGTTCATGGGTTTGACTCTTTGTTGATATGTCTGCTGGTTCTGATTTTGATTTTGATAAAATTGTGCTTGATTCACTTGATTTCCATACTATCTAGGAAGATTGCACTCTCTTGCAAAATGTCCAGGTTGCTGACATTTGTAGCAGATAGCCTTTGATTTATCAAATCCAATCCGGTCATTTAGTCCAGCAAAGATTGATCTTCCAGTTCTGTTATACAATCTCTAGCTCCTCACAGCCAGGATGGTAGCTTGCCACTTAAGATCTGTATTCTCCAGTTCATCGGCATCTATCTGCTCCAAATCTACATGGAACCACACTTGTGTGAATTATATTCTTTGCTACAAATGCATTGTATGATTCTGTAAACATGGAGAACAGTGCTTGATAATCATTCCCTTGACTTGAGTTATGAACATATGGTGGATATCCACTGGCTGTAGATGCACTATCATTATCGTCAAGGATCTGAATATTAAATCTTTGCTAACTTGCACCACACATTGAGCTTGTATCTACTGGTTCTTCAATAATTGGGTGATTTGTTGAGACTTTGTTGAAAGATTATCATTGGAACCACAAGTGCTTTAGTCACTGGAAAACTTGGTTTATCCTCCTTCAACATGTGATTTTCAATCATCTCATGATCTGCAGCCTGCAGAAATGAGATCACGTCATCCAACTTAAAGTTGCGAATGAATTTGCTTGCTGTGTACCATTCACCAGATAAGGATCTGAGCAATCTCTTGTTTAAATCAAAATCATAGATATGTAGATCTGTAGTTCTGATTTCATTCACTATAGCCATGAATCTTTGCAGTACAGACTTCAACCTCTCACCATCCTTGAATTTAAACCTGTCAAGCTGTTATTTTAATCGATCTTTCTTAATATCCCTCAGTTCAACATTTCCTTCGAACATCTCCACAACCGCATCATACATAGCCTTAGCATTTGTATGATGATTCACACTGGTCAATATCTCCCAAGAGAGTCCTAACTTCAACATAGACAAGGCTTTGTCATCTCTCTCTTTCGTTTGCCTTTCCACTATTGCATTGTTATCTGGGGCATCTGTAGGAACATAGGGTCCATCTTTAAAGGAGTTCTATAACTCTGTGTCATTGTAGTTAACAGCAGCCTCAAATAAAACTTTCCATTTGATGGAATTTTCTTAACCAAGCAGCCTTGGTATCTTGTTTGTTGACACTTCTTGTTCATCCATCGTTTGTTCTTTCTTCAGATCTTAAACCAGTCACACTAGAAACCCTTTAAAGCTTCAAACTTTGACACTCAACCTTCTGTCCCGTGGCCTTCAACGAGCTTACACTACTCTGATACCACTTGTCAGGACCGGACTTAGGGCAAAACCTATAGAGGATGACAAAAGCACATTAGATCTAATAATCCAAAGGCCTCTTGAATACACCGGCAGAATCGATATATTCAAAGACTGGGAATGAAGATTGATGTGAAATTAATTACTCAGTAATATCAAAAGAAACAGTAGACAAAGATTCACTATATTATATTGTCACGCCCCGTTAAGAAATTTGCGGAAGCATAAAACGAAAATGCAACAGGTACAACTGGTATCAAATACATTGTTCATAAAGAAACATTACTAACTAATTTACAATATATTACATTGTTCTAACATATTTTACAAACTAAGTGATACAATCAAAACTAGCTCTTCAATTACTTTACTTCTAACTCAAATGCTCACAGCATCGATCACAATCCAACAAGTAACACATAATCAATCTACTCCACCTTTCTGGTTACCTGAAAAGCATGTTTAAAGAAAATGTCAACTACGAATAGTTGGTGAGTTTCATAAGTTTTAACAAAATCAGCTCTGCGTGCCACATAGTCGTAGTTTGCATGTACGCGCATATATAAAAATTGTATTTACGTTTGTATATATGTACAGCTTTGTCTCTGTGTGTACATATGCATGCATGTAAGTTTATAATATAAATTTGAAATTTTGATAAAATCGTGATTGTTTGTTTGTACTACGTGTTTCCAATTTCCGTGTTTAATCAACCACTGTGGACCCCATTTCTCCCACAACGGTTCCACATAAAATCAACCACTGTGCCCCCCATTCCGCCTACAACGGTTCCACGTAACATCAACCACTGTGTCCCCCCTTCCGCCCACAATGGTTCCACATGAAATCCAACATTACACAGTGTATACAAAAATAATTAGTATTTCCTACACCACATTATTTCCTACGTCTATTCACATAGCATGTATACACACACACAGACACACACACACACATATATATATACACACATACATATAGTATTTATCACGCATCACCAAACACTGTGGCCCCCTTTCGCCAACAATATCCTTTTGGCCTCCACTGCCCACGTTATTCTCATTATCGTTGCAGACCACGTTATCCCCATGGCCGTTACAGACCACGTTATTCCCCATGGCCGTTACAGACCACGTTATTCCCCATGGCCGTTACAGACCACATTATTTACCCATGGCCGTTACAGACCATGTTATTTACCCATGGCCGTTACAGACCACGTTATTCACCCATGGCCAATACAGACCACGTTATTCACCCAGCTTGTTATGTTTAGCAGTACACAGCGCATTTGTATAAAGGTATTATCATGTGTAATTTCATTATGTTTTGGTATTCGTACCATGTCCACTTACTTTATCATTCAATAATACTATTCACCATTCATTCGCACATAATCAATCTTTATGTTCGTAGGGACTTTTTGTATGTAAACGTTCAGGTGATTTATATCTTGAACCATTTCCAGATAGATAATGTATGTAGCTATGCTTTTCATCCCAAAAAGATCGTAAACAGTTTGAAGAGAGGGGTTATGAAACTCACGGTTATGTAGGCACTCAGTGCGAGGTCAGCTCGGGGTTCGTTTCCTTTGCTATCTCTTAGTCCCTATAGTCAATATTATAATAATATTAATATTTTAATATTATTATAATCTTCATACTAGACTGGGGTATATATCTGGTTTGGATATAGCTGTCATACCCAGAAAGCGTCAATAGTCTTAGATTATCATGTCGTTCAATGTCTAATGTTTAAAATCAAACTTGGCTTAGTTTCCCCGTTTCACCAGCTGGGCCAAGGTGCTCGTTTATCCGTTTGAAAAACAGATATGGAGATGTAAACCTGGGTAAATGTGTTGGTTGATAAAATGATTAAGTTATAAAGAAAGATCACAATTTTGGGGACTGGATTCGCTACGAGACTTGTTTCTATTTATTCAGTTTGATTTGGAGAAAAACGCGCACAATCTATACAAATTGTTCGGATTTCTCACAAAAAGTTTATTTTTACATAATTAATCCGAAAATATGCTCCTTGATCATTTTTTTGATGTTATGATATTCCAACAGGTTCGTTAATCAAGAACTTGCCGGTTTTCATTAGAATTGAATTTGTTTAATCTTCAAATTAGCACAATTAATTATCCGTTAATCATTAGATCATGAAAATTTAGACACTTATCAATTAAAATATGTAGATTTTTATAAAAATGTTTTTGGAATTATTTACTGATTTATATATTTATAAAATTATTTTATATGCTATATTTAATCCGAAAATCATCCGTTTATACCAAATAATTTCTGAAAAATCCGCCAAAATTTCTGAGTGACCAAAACACTTCCCAAAATAAACTGTAGCAATTCTAGAAGCTAACAATATTGCCAAACATCATTTTCGAGCCAAAAACGACTTTGAAAATTCGAATAAGCGCGAATGCGCAAAACATATTTAGGCTTTTCCAAATGACCCCAAATTTCATATGAGATGATAATATATGAAATCTAAGTTCCACACAAAATTTCATAATTTTTCAAGCATTTTAACTAATTTTCCTAAATATTCTCGGATGGCCAAAAAATTATTAAATTTGGACAGGGACTTAATAACATGGTCCCTAATGTCCCTGCAAAATTTCATGACCTAACAATATGCACATCACAACCTTAACCTAAACAACCGTAATCGAATGTTTCGGCATTACCTTTGCGGTTTTCGCCCTTTTTTTGCTCTCTTAATACAATTTCTGGGTTCTCGTGCTTCGATATCAGCTAATTACAAGTCCTATATCACAAACCAAGCATGTATCATCAAGGTACCAGCCATGAAAGTTAGGGTCTCGGTAAGGGTTCTTAACCAAACTTTTGAACCGTAAAAACGTCTTTTAAACCCTATAATCCGTGTTTATGGCCAAAAAAGTTTATAATTCTGATTCCTAACCATGTGTATGATTAAAACATATTTTTGGATCATTTTTAGGATTTTTCATGTTTAGGAATGATTTTTGGTAATCATACTATGTTTATATAACATTAAACATGATCAAACAAAGATTAAATGGCTATATAAGTAGATTTTCATTGTTTTTGGTTGTGTTTTATGAAATTCATAAAAAATGTCCAGATTTTGATAGAACATGGCCAAAATATCTTACTTGGGATATATATAAAAAAATATAAGCCTTTGGGGGGGGGGGGGGGGGGTTTCTACTTGCGGCCGGACCAAAGGGCCCCCCCTTGGGTCAAGTTTTTATCCATTTATACTAATTTAAAACCCTTACATTAAATGCCAAGTACAAATTTATTTCGGGTTTGGTTTTTGGCGCGAACAATTTATCGGGTACGACAAACAACGTGAAAACGAGTGTTTTTCGGCTAATTTATTGTAAATTTAGAAAAACATACAATTTGTTTATAAAAGTCGAAAATATTTTTACGGATCGCTTAAAACATCCCCAACAAATGTTTGGTAAATATTTTTCGGCTTAACAGATGATGCAATGCTTGTTTCGGAACTATCTTTCCTGTTTAAATTCATAGCGGATAGTTAAACGAGGATGTTTTCGTTTAACTAGTTTGCTATCATACTAAGGCCTTAATAACAATATGTTGTCTTATAATAGACATGTATCACTTATATATGTCTCCCGGGATATTCGGATCATAACCAGACCCGTTCGATCATTCGTTTGTTCGTTACGCAATAAGCGGTTAATCACTTATTCGAGTTTGTAAGTACTAAGGTGTATCCGGTTTTGTCACGAATGTCACATATTTATCGTTTAATAACAGTGATTAATGTTTCATGGAATGTCTAGGGTGGTGGTTATGCTCTCGTAATCCTTAAAATCTCGTCCCTTTACATGGGAAAACTAGGATTCTATTTATAGGCCCAGACATTCCTTCAAGAAACCCTAATGATTACATAATGAATGACAAAAATAAATGCAAGTGTAAAAAAGTCTTCGAGTATGATAATTCCTTGTCGAGCAGTCTTGTATGCACAGCATTCTCGAAGCAAGTCTTCGAGCATAATTTACTTAGAATATTTTTAGTAGAAAATATTCTCCTCCAGTAGAATTCAATCTTCATAACTTATCCTTGATTTGCTCGAATATGTTCTACCAGCAAGCATGTATTTCTCAATTTCTTAAATCCTGCCTTGTGACTTATTGTGAACAATGTTCAACATGCTCGAGCATTAAGCTTGCTCGGGAGTGAACCATGCTCAAAGTTTATACTTAGAACGTATGAGATCTTCATTTATTGTTTCCATGCTCGACCCACCAAGATGCTCGGAATACTTGGTTTAAGTTGGATAAATCAAATTGTTTGCTCGATTAGCAATCCATACTCTATAAAGAACATCCTTGCTTAACGAAGTGAAGTTTGCTCGAAGCCTTCAACATTTAGAAGAAATTCCAGAAGATAGTCTTATGAGCATAAGACATCATGCTCGAGGTAGTAAAACCGTGCTCGAACGTCCAAGCTTGCTCGAAGTCCATACTTAGCCATTTCTTTGAGGAGGTCGAGAAGATTTCAATCTTCCTTGTAAATTTCCGACTCAACAGTTTGGTTTTATTTCCGCTCAATGTTTTATTCGAATCACTTTGTTATTCTTGATCTTAATGTTTCATCAATTTGAGACCATTGTTTTACTTTGATCTCAAAATTTTAATTATTTTTATTTTTTGTTAATCTTAATCTCAATGTTGCTCTTATTCCCACTGATATTTTATTTATTGAAAATTTTCATTTGTTTAACGAGTTATTATTGACTCCAAGAACTTAATCTATTTTGATATTTTGATATTAAAATTTCGTTTATCTATTTTATTATCGATCCAAATGCTTTATCGACTTACGTGTTTATATTTTATTGGCTCAATGTAACACTTATTTACCCTGTTGTTCTCAACCCCAATGTTTCATTTAGTCATTATTATGTTAATGACCTTAATGTTTCTTATCCATTACTCTAAGTACTATGTAACTCAAGAGTTCCACTCATTTCGTTGTAAGTTCAATAACAACATTTATTTTGTTTTAACTTCAGTGGTTCATTTATTCATTTTGATCTAATATTTTTGCTTAGCCTTGACACAAGGATTTGTTTTTATATTTTGTCAATTTTGATTCTTATAATTCATTGTTCTTGATTCCCAAGTTTTCTTGTAAAAAATTTATTATATTTATTGTTTATATCTTAAAATCCACACCATTGGGACGGATTATATGGACCACCCGATGATAAAGGTAATTTTGGGTGGACACGTAATTATCAAAGTCCTCGCATAGGAAACATAATTAGTCCGGCTTTATGCAATAACTCAAAACCTGGAATGATTTTGCAAAAAAGGGACAAATGCAATATGATAAGTGCATGGTGAATACGGCGGCACTGACAAAACATATCCCATTTGTATCGTTTTTTGGGCCATTCAAATATCGGCGATACTCATTTTATTTAATTATATAATATAAAATTGCTAAAACTTTTAACAACTCTGTCAGGACCGAAGATCTGGTGTAAACCTTAATGGTTGACAAGAACACACAGATCTAATAACCCAAAGGCCTATTGAATATCCCAGCGGAATCAAGATATTCAACGGATGGGTGCGAAGATTTGAGATAATTATATATATAAACAAAACAACAATCGATAATCAGTCAGAACAATATCAAAGGCAAAGATTCAATGCATTGAATATATCATTTAATGTAACAGTGAAAGAGATGTCTAGGGTTTCGTGAAGGCGGCGGTACGAGGAGAAAAACAGAATATTACTTGCAATGTTTGTACTCTCGAATTTTGTGCCTATCCACTCCTCTGCCACGCTTTCCCTAAATGGTAACCTAAGACCCTATTTATAGGCCCTGACATTCCTTCTAAAATACCCTAATCATTACATAATGAGTGACAAAATAAATACAAGTGTCAGAGTCTTTGAGCATGATAATTTTGCTCGAGCTGACTCGATATGCACTGTATGCTCGATGAGAGTCTTCATATTTTCTGATAGAAAATATTCTCGTCTAGCATGCTTCGTTCTTCTTGACTAATCCATGCTTTGCTTGAATTTGTCCATCGAGCAAGCATATTCTTTCTGATGTCTTCAATCCTGCCTTATGACTTTTTGAGCAATCTTCAGCATGCTCGGATGTGAAGCTTGCTCGGGGACTAAACCGTGCTCGAATTCTATACTTAGAACATATGACATCTTCTTATTGCATCCATGCTCGACACCAATGTGCTCAATCACTTGTGGTCGGATCACTTGGCTAAAACATGAATGATCAAGTCGTTTACTCGATTGGCAATCCGTACTCGATAGAAGAACACTTTTGCTCGGAGAAGTGTTGATTGCTCAAAACCTTCAACACTTAGAAGAATTCACTGAAACAGCTCTGGAAGATCATGCTCGAGGTAGTAAACCATGTTCGATGATCCAAGCTTGCTCGTAGTCCATACTTAGCCGATTTCTTGATGAGATTGAGAAGATTCCAATCTACCTTTGCAAATATCCGACTCAACAATCTCCCCTTAGATTGGAACAAGCTCAGATGCACCAAAACATACCTTTATATAGTTATAAATGTATCAATTTCACATATAGTCAATTAAGCAAAAGTCACTACATTACATAAGGGAATTCTGCCACTTGGGCATTACACATCAAATTCAGATTACATGTCAAAAATAAAAAATACAATCAACAAAACAAATACAAAAGATAAGAAAGATGTAAATAAATAGTCCTCTAGCTTCCATCTTTGCTATCTCCTTCCATGCCTCCTCTTAGTCTCTTTTTCCTTTCTTAGCTTGACAGCAGCAGCCTTTGTTTGAACATTTCAAGCTCCACACCATCATCAGAATCAAGAGAAAATTCTACATTAACAATATCTTCTAGATCTTGTATGTGTATGAATTGTAAGTCTCCATCATACTCCACCACAGCAATAGTTCCCCCTGATGATTTCTCAAGGATACAGAGTCATTCTTTCTATTGTAGGTGAGATAAGCAATTTTCCCATTTTGTTAAACTTGTGAGTTTGGCTCATTCATCTCCCTTCTCATGGCCAAGCATTCCTTTAAAGTTCTTCTTTTTGTGCTGGAACTGCTTGCCTTTTGGGTTTCTTTCTTCTTTGTTTCCCATAGGGAAAGTTTAGCTAAGTGTACTTCACTTTTTCTTTTCCTTCTCCTCTCCCTTTCTGCATCTGTATGCGCCTTTCTTCGTTTCTGCTTGAGGAATGGAAATCCCTTTTCAGATTGTTCTTTTATGAATTTTGACAGGTCATTCCTCTGTTGATCAGCAAATTGATTCCTTTGTTGATTATCAAGTATGTCCAGCTGAGCCATCCTCTTCAATTGTTCTCTTAAAAAAATTCCTGAAGTCATCTCTAAAAATTTTGAGAGTCTCTTCACCATCTTTAGTGATTACCCTCAAGGACCTTGATCGTTTATCAAAGTATAGATGTATGGGCAAATTCAAGTTTCTTGGTGGAGCAACTGGCCTCACAATCTCTGATCTGACTACAATTCTACCAGACCTTGTAGGAGGATTTTTCTTTGCATTTTCCATCTCAAACTCTTCAAACCAATTACTGATTGTCTCATCGGTCTACCTAATTAGTTTCCCCATATTTGCACCTCTTTTACAAAGACTGCTTATCATTTTTGCCCTTTCTTCTTTTTCTTCTTCTCTCCTCACCTTGTCTGCCAATATTATTTTCTGAGTCTTCAGAAATAGCCTTTGCTCCCTATGATATATTTCGAGTAATTGTTCATGGGACATGTTATCAAACTCAGCTTCTGTCATCCCCTTTTCCATTATAATATCTTTCAACGTCTACACTCTTTCGAGATCATTAAACCATTCAACCACTTCTGCCTTTTTCTTCTCAACCTCTTCCCTCTCTTTTTGCATCTGCTTCTTCAATTTTCTCTCCCTTGCATAGTCGACAGTACACTTGGCATCTTTGTGGGAGTCCTTGAGCATTTTCACCTTTCTTTTTTTTTTCTCCATAGGTAGGTCTATTATACAATTGAAATCAAAGCCATGTAGCTGCAAGAAGCTCACATCTTTTCGTTTTCACTTCATCTCTTCATATTCCCTTTTGTCCCTTTCTACCTTCTCCTTCCTCATCTTCTGTACAAAATTGGCAGTATCATCAACTAGTGCATTTTTGTACATCTTTTCAATTGTATCAAAGGTTTGTATGTTTAGATAAGAAATAGAATGTCCGGCTTGCAACAGGAAAGCTCTTCTTGTTTCCATGCTCCTCCATCCCTGTGCAGCCTCTACAATATTTTCTCTTGACATTAAATCAATATGTCTCTGTTCAAATTCAAGACTTAATAAATAGGCAATGTCCTCCTTTTGCCTTCTTCTTCCTCTACTTCAATGGTATCCTCAAGGTTATGTAGGGCCCCTATCACAGGTTCTCCTGTTTGAATTGTTTGAGGTTCCTCTACAACCTTGGTCAGTTTTGTTTTTCTTGTATACACCTTTCTCACAGATTTCTGCCTTTTGGTTTTAGGGATCTCAATTTCTGATGTTTCCTTTCTTTTCACCGACTCCCTAGTCTCAGGCTCTGGCCTCTCAATCTCAACTGGTTCAGTGACCATTAGGTCCGCAACCTTTACAACTGGTTCTTCATAAAAAATTTCTTCAATAATTGGTTCAGATACAGCTTCAGGTTATGTCTTATTGCTTCTCTGCTGCATTTCTTTACAACTTCTGTATCATGACTTTTTGGGTTTTTCAAAATATCATTTTGCATCTTCAAAACAACCAGGTTTACAAGAATTCCAAAAGACAATCCTCTATATTGTCTTTGAATTTGTACTGGAATAGTTGGACCCAATGCAAACTCATTATAATCTGTTTGTGCATTCTCAGACTCAGGTTGTGTAGCTTCTGGCTCATCTTCAGTCTATTCCATTGGAGTTGGTTCTTCAGATTGGATCTGTTCAGTTTGTTTTCTTTTCATATCCTCCATGACCGCCCCTATAGCTTCATTAGCCATATTTCTCAATCTCTCCTCTTCTTCATCTTTCTTCTTCATTTCAATCAGGGGTCTCTAACACTTCCTGATCAATCTCTTCCTCTTCTTCAACAACAGTCATTCTCTCCCTGTCTTCATTTATTATTCTTATCACTGTCTGGACAGATTCAACCTCAGCTACATCAGGGTCATTGACCTCATTTCTTTCAAGTATATCATCTTCAGAGATTATCCTCTGAGCAGCTTTTGGTTGTAAATCTTCTTCAGATAGAGCAACCCCTTTACCCTTTTGTTTTCTTTTCTCAATCTGCTCAGGGGTATCTTCAACATCAACTCTCTCCCCCTCTACACCAGCCTCTCCTACTACAACCTCTTCTTCATATTCTTCATTGATCATCTGTAAGGAATTTGATGTTCCCACTCCAGCCTCCTCCTCACTGACCTCATCATAATATTCATTGATTAAGTTTAGAGCATCTGCTTCTTCATTTATGTTCTCCCCCTATTTTGGTGCATTTGAGGTCTTCTCAACCTCAGCATGCTCCAGGGTTTGAATCCTGAGTAAGGCTTGTTGTAGAGCATGCTCTAGGGCCAGGTTCTTCGTCTCTAGAAAAGAATTCTTCTCTTTCAGCATTAGGTTCTCAAACTCCAACTCAGCATTTTCAAATATAAGGGTATAGACATTTGGGCTTGAAGATGGGGTTTCTTTAGTAGGTTGAAAGTCAGGTTTAGATAATGGTTCAGGTGAAGAGGTTTCAGGTGATGGAACAGTGTAAGATATAGTTGTAGGTTGAACAACCTGTGATGTAAGAGTGGGTTCAGATTGAATATGGTCAGGTAAAGGTGAAGTTGGTGGTGTAGGAACATGTGTTTCTTAGGTAGATGGATTTGGTGGTGATATTGGTGGTGAGGAAATGATTTGTTCTTTTATTGGTGAGATTGGTGGTGTTGGGAATGTAGTGTCTTGAATGGGTTCAGGACTTGAATAGATTGATTCAGTTGTGGCAGGGGATGAGGGAACTGTATTATCTGCTGGTTTAGAACCAAGAGAGGATGTATCTTGTAAGTCTTCACCAGGTTCCGGGGAATCTGGTGGTGCGATATTTTGGATAGTATCTGTTACAGTTGAGACCACATCAACAATAAAGGCATCATCATCTATATGTACAGTTTCCATTTCACCAGAACCCACTGTAGGTTCTTCAACTTCTGCTACTGGTTCACTAACAGCCACATGAACATCTGATTCAGCACCCACAAACATAACCACTTCATTACCCACCTGGTCAAAAATTGGTTCATCCTTTTCAATACCATGATCCAACTCTTCAACATTTTGAGCTTCATTGGCAATTTGTTCTACATCAAGCTCTTTTATCTCCTGTTCTGCCTGCGGTGCAACAATTTCAAGTTCATTATTGGCCCCATCATCATCCTCATTCTGATAATCACTATCATCAAAATCATCATCATCACTTTCATCCTCTTCTTCTTCATCCTCACTTTGTTCTGGTGAGGAAAGGACTTCCATAGCTTCCATATTTACATTTAATAGCCAAGTGAGAATATTCCATTCAGCATTCACATCAAATTGGCTTCTTGCCCCCCCCCCCATTTAACCTCTTGTAAATATTTACATCTTGCAGCCTTAAAATTTCTGCTGCCAAGTTCAGGCCTTGCAAAGATCTATTGATAAGGATCTGGAGGAATCTAGGATACATAAGAAACCTCTGATGGACTGCCTTCTCAGCATTTGTGACCAGACCATTAAATATGAATCTTGAGAAATTGAATGGTTGTCTAAACAAAATCGCCACAGTCATGGTAGCAAGTTCTCTGCTCAACAGAGTCCATGTCCCTCTTCTCGGAGAGAGGGATTGAATCACATGATGTATCAAAAATTTGTTTGTTAAAGGAAAACTCCCCTTGGTGTAGAATTGAGAAGCTGTTGTTGATGATTGTCACTAAGTTGCAGTGCTTTTCTTATGGAGGCTTCGATTATTTCAATGTCTTGATTCAGCACTGATGCTTCTAGTCTCCTCCCATTTATGTCATCTAAATATGTAGCAGATCCCCAGAAATCGGGGATATGATTTCTGTGTATGGTTGGATTCTCCGTCAGTGCCACTAGTAGGTTGGAGTTGTTGAGAAAGTTTATGATAAACTCCAACTCTCCATTTTCATTGTCGATCTCCAACAGGGCACACATGTTATGCTTAGGTTCGAACCTCATGGCCATCAATTTTGCAAAACAAAGTAATAAACGCAGAATCAATAGCGGCGAGTAGTTATAGAAGAAAAACGTCTCCAGTAACCTGTTCTGTAGTCATTTGCAAACCTACACAAATCAAACAAACAGTTAGTGAGTCGTGCAATAGAAACCCTAATTTAGACACTCGGAGATACAATGACGATAATCGATATCTTACCAAGGTCGAAACAGAGCTAATGGCTGTTATCAAAAAATAATTAAGCACAATTGAGCGATTTCGAGCAGCTAGGGAAGCACGAGCAAGGAGGCAGTATGAGTTTAGGTTGAGAGAGGGAAAGGAAAATGTTTGAAAAATTTTCTAAGTCCCCCTTTTATACTTAACGTTTGGACAGTACAACATAGATTTGTCGTCTAGTGCACACCAGATGTCATTTAATTTGAATTTGAAATTTGATGTACCTCCCTTGCTTGAGCACTCACCCAAAATCATTTGTCTCCCAGTATACTCGAAAATATTATATTTAGCATGCTCGATTGTAGTTTGACTTAAAAATTGGTTATCTGAAATGGTTCATTTAAATGTGTGCTCGAGACCATGTATGCTCGAAAGAAAACTTAGCATATATATCAGTTGATGGATCCATGTTTGGTCGAGATACAACTGTGCTCGAGTACTTTCCTTAAACAATTTTTCAATCAACTTTACACACATATATTCATTCATGCTCATTTGCAAAAATCATACTCGAAAATACTTAGAAAAATATTCAGTCAGCCCAATCTATTCAAGTTAACCTTTATACTCGAAAACATAACAAACATCTCATGTGCTCGAAGTGCTTAGAAAAATGTTCATCACTCAATCGTACTCGAAACACATCTAAATCATCAACTTTACTCGAACATACATAGAGCATTTTTCTATGGTTACATATGCTCGTAGAGTATTTTCATGCTCGAGACACTTAGCAAAATCTTCATTTACATACCTTTACTCATAGAGACAAACCTAAGTGTCTAGCCAATGCTCGAAATACTTAGCGGAATCTGTCATTCCAATTTTGTGCTCGTTAATCCAAGCTTAAGCATCTAGCGTACTATAATGCTCGACAACACTTAGAGAAATCTATCATGACTTAGCTTGTGTTCGAACTACAAACATGCTCGAAAAAGACAACTCGTACTCAATATATACTTATGCTCTTGAACACTTTGTAAAAATTCATCAAGACTAAACTTGTGCTCGATATGTACACATGCTCAAAAACACTTAGAAAATATATCAAGACAAAGTCTGTGCTCGAAACGTGCACATGTGAAGTAACAAGAATCTATGCTCGAATTACTTAGAGAAATCCATAGCACATAATTATGTGCTCGAGAATCATGATCTGTGCTCGAATGACTTAGAAACCATTTCACTACATATCATTATACTCGAAGAGCAACAGTTTGTCAAAGTTAGGCATAGAAGCATGCTTTAAACACTTAAAGAACAAATCTAATAGGTAGAACATGCTCAAAAATAGTTTTGTCATAACAGATCACTGTTTGTCATGTAAATCATGTCTGTACTAGTAACAAACATTGTCACACACCAAAACATTATGCTTAAACCTTAAAAACCCATCAAAAATAATCTTTCAGACACTGAGTTGACATAAGCATTTAGTTTAAGGTGAACTAAGAGATCAGATTTCAGTTAATATTTCAAGCAAAGCATTTTATAGAAATATCTCAACATGGGATCATACTGTTTAATTACTTTCACAACACTTCATGGCTGGCATTATTGTGACCTAGTCCAGGTTGACAGTGGAGATGAACTTTTCATGATTGTCATTGTTTTCAGTGATATTTTTAGAGTTCAATTAAGTCCCAAGGTTTGTATGGTAACACTTTAGATCTAGTTTGGCCCTAATCTCTTCTCAAGGCTTATTTAGCTTTCTCCAAGTCACCCTAATTTGACTTCAACCCCCTGATGCATTGGTCAAAATATTTTTGTGTGTTGAGCAGTTTAGTTGAAAAGCAGACTTTAAGGTTGAACGTTGGACTTAGACGCCATCCGGACTTAGATGCCTTACATTTAGGGTGTTTAGGACTTATTTTAATGCCCCACCCTTGTAGTTTCCTTGGTGACCCTTTAAGTCGTAATAGTTTTCTAAATATATAATTTTCATATGTAGCACATTCATATAACCTTTTTTTTAATAGTAGCTTAATATATTATACAGTAGCATATATATATATATATTGTTGCTCAATCACTTAAATAAAGTTTTTGGTGACCAATACATCAGCAGGCTTGTGTATGACTAGATAATTACCTTTTTGCCCTTCATTTGGAGAGATGTGCAAGAGAAAAATTTTGATTTTCAAATGTATCCCCACATCAAACTTAGTAGTTTCATTTTGTTTATATCACTTGAACAACTACTTGATATATAAAGTTATCAAACAGTATCAGTGACTGAATTTTGGACTTTTAAGCCTATAGTCAATGTGTTAGATTAATCAAATAGTTTTCTATCATTTCCCAAAGGTTGGATACTATCTCTAATACAAAAACTTTTAAAGCTTCTATAAAGCTCGCAACTGAATAATCTTATCATTTCTCTTAATGAGATCACCAAAAACAGTTTACTTAGTCAAAAATCATTTAATTGTTCCAAAATCATTTCTTAAGACAATTCATTTCAGGTTTGATTTTGAAAAACAATTCTGTCATTTAAGATGTTTTGACTTAGAAACATTTCACATACTTTCAAAGCATATATCACACAGTCACATTCATCCAGGATGAATTATTTGTTCATGTAAGCACACTCACTCACATTTGAATCAAGTCTATCTAGCAATTATCATTTCAAAGCAACCTGATTCAAACATCTTAATATTCAAACTGAAATACATGCATATGGATAGCAAAAGATAGTCAGTAATCTCACACATAGTATCATTAAACCATCACTTAATCAGTCTATAAACAAGCACACACATCAAACACACAAAACATAATCAGTAAGCATATGTCACGCAGTCAAACAAACATGAAGTGAGCATTCAACAGATTGCCATTTTGAGTGACTCACCTAATCATGCAATCAAAAACAGTGAATGACAGGTAGATAGTCATTTAGCAACTCACTCAAGCATATTTCATTAACTAGACTTCATCAGCATTAATCATTCCTAAGAATTTTAATAGAAAGTGAAACTTAGTTTTGTCTAAGGGTTTGGTGAATAAATCTGCCAAATTGTCAGTTGTATCTACCCTTTTCATTTTTGTACTAGCCCTTTCTTATTGCAGTCTCTAATGAAATGATGCCTAATTTTTATATGCTTAGTTTTTGAATGTTGGAATGGATTTTTAAATATGAACATGGCAACAGTGTTATCAATGTAAATAGGAGTGAGTAAGAAATTCAGACCACAATCCAATAGTTGGTTTTGGATCCAAAGAACCTGTGCACAGCAGACAGATGCAGCAATGTACTCAGCTTTAGCAGTTGAGATGGACACTATGGTTTGCTTCTTGCATTACCATGACACCAGCCTATTCCCTAAGAATTGGCATCCTCCTGAGATAGATTTCCTGCTCATGTTGCAACCATCATAGTCACTGTCAGTAAAAGCAGTCAGATCAAAGGAGTTGTTCTTTGGATACCATATGCCCAAATCTGGTTTTCCTTCCAAGTATCTGAAGATCCTCTTCACAGCTAACATGTGAGACACCTTGGGGTTTGCTTGAAATCTTGCACACACACAGACTACATACATGATATCTAGACTTGAAGCTATCAAATACATCAATGATCCGATCTTGGCCCTATACTCATGTTGTTCAACTGGCTCCCCTTTTTCATTTGCTACCATCTTCTCATGTGTGTCCATTGGAGTGGACACTGTCTTGTAGTCTTGGCACTTGAATTTGTTTAGTATTTCCTGAACATATTTTGATTGATTGATGAAGATTCCATCTACCCTCTGTTGTACATGCAATCCAAGGAAGAAGTTCATTTCTCCCATAGAACTAGTTTTGTTTTTTGACTTCATCACTTGTTCAAAGTCCTTACACATTTGTTCATTTGTTGAATCAAATATGATGTCATCAACATACTTGTACAAGCAGTAGATCTTTCTTCCATCTTTTGTAAAACAGTGCCTTGTCAATAGCTCCACGGTAGAAACCATTATACAAAAGGTGATTGGAGAGCTCATCATACCAAGCTCTAGGAGCTTGATGTAGTCCATACAGTGCTTTGCTTCGCTTGTACAAATTGTTTGGATGAATTGTATCTTCAAATCCTGGAGGTTGAGTCACATAAATTTCTTCATCAATCTTCCCTTTCAAAAACGCAGACTTGACATCCAATTGTAGATTTTGATGTTCATGGATGCTGCATATGCTAAGAAGATTCTGATGGCTTCTATCTTGCAACAGAGGCAAAGACTTCTTCAAAGTCTACTTCCTCTTCTTATAAGCACCCTAGAGCCACTAGCCTTGCTTTGTTCCTAATAACTATCCCTCTTTCATCCTTTTTGTTCCTGAATACCCACTTGGTTCCAATTGCATATTTTCCTTTGGATTTTTCAACGAAATCCCAAACATGTAAGCCCCTAAATTGAGCTAACTCCTCCTGCATGGCTTCCACCCTGCTGCTGTCTTTCAAGGCTTGATTGATCTTCTTTGGCTCAACTTGGAACAGAAAACAAACATAGAGACATGTTTGCCCTTTCAGAAGAACTTCTTGTTACTCTTTCATGCAAATTACCAATAATGTTTTATGCAGGATGATTTCTTTCAATAGAGGTAGTCTAACAATTTGATTTGCTATTACTTCTAATTCAAGATTTGTCATGTTCACATTAGAAGTTTCATTTGATGGTTCTTCTTAAGCTTCAGGAGATTTGGAATTAAAGGCCTTTCCTGAAGTAGATGCCTCATTGTTTCCAATCTGCAAAGAGTTAAACAATGACTAGAACCTGTCTTCAAATCTGTCTGTTTCTTCAAATTGAAACTACTGTTGACTTTGCATTGGATTACTTTCAATTTCTCTTGGACCATCATTGGACACTTCAATTGCAGCTTCTTGGTTATTGATCTCTATCTCATTTGATCTGTTGTTGCTTCTTTCAAAGTTGAATCCTTTCTCTCCTGATGCAACAGTTGACCACAGCTTTTCCAGATCAATCTGTTTTTGCTTCCCTTTCACTTCAATATTTGTTCTGAATACGCTGTCATCTATATCTTCATTGTAAATTTTGAAAGATTTAATCAACTTTTCTAGATCAAATAGCCACTTGGTTCCTTCTACATTATTGTAACACCCCGCAACCGCAGCGGAAACGTAAACGGGATGCAACAGACACCTCTGATATCAACCACATTGTTTATAAAGAAAACTGAATGCATTAATATACTTCAAAATTACATTATCTCGTATTTCATTACCGTCTAGGTGATACACACATCATACAATATGATACACAATTCTATTTGTTATAATGTATCCTAACATCCTGCACGCAAATCTTACACACATCAAGCACTTAGCACGTAAGCAATCACTTCATCTTAATTGTACCTGAAAAGCATGTGAGAAAACGGGTCAACTACGAATAGTTGGTGAGTTTCACAATTCGAGTAAACCTTGATAAATCAATATCAGAATATAATATTATCCGGGGACACTGTTAACCCAGTACTGTATCCATTCCGGGGGCAACGTTAACCCAGAAACACTTCTAGGGACATCTGGGGACACGGTTAACCCAGTACTGTATCCATTCCGGGGGCAAAGTTAACCCAGAAACACTGCTAGGGACATCTGGGGACACGGTTAACCCAGTATTGTATTCATTCCGGGGACAAAGTTAACCCAGAAACACTGCTAGGGACATCTGGGGACACGGTTAACCCAGTACTGTACTCATTCAGGGGGCAAGGTTAACCCAGAAACACTGCTAGGGACATCTGGGGCCACTGTTAACCCAGTACTGTACCCATTCCATACGATTCCCGTACAATCAAATATATATAAATCCACGCAAATCCATGCGTTCAGTATGTACTTAAACATTTCAATAGTAACATGCTTCCGCCCCGGGAAAATATTTGAAAACAATTCAGAAAAAGGGGCTCGTGAAACTCACCTTAGCACATGCAAGCAGGTAACAACAATCATTATCAATTAACACGTCCAATCTGTAATATGATCCCTACGATCGTTACTATACACTCATTATTAATATAACTTTAACCAAGTTAACCGGTACATCTGGGGACACTGTTAACCCAGCACTGTACCCGTTCTGGGGGCAAGGTTAACCCAGAAACACTTCTCAGGACTCAGATTGTGATGTCGTTTAGAGTTCAACAGTCAAATTTTCGAATAGCTTGTTTTCCCCGTTTTGCGTGCCTAGCACGGTTACCCGTTTTTATGTTTCAAAAATGAGTTTGGTCACACACGACCCGAAAATAGTGGTTGACTGATAATTTAGTTTTAGTTGTGAAATTAGAGCTCGGTTTAGACGCCCCGATTGGCCGCGGGACCCATTGCCGTCTTAAGCCTACCGGAAACTGTTAAATCAGACAAAAATTACTCAAATCATCCGAATTATTTTCGGATGATTTATTTTTACTTGTTTAACTCATTTATATAAAAATAGTTCATTTTTAGGGTTTTTATACACCAGTCAGCTCGCTTAAGCGAACTTCACCGGTTTACGCGTTTTAACTTTAAAAGTTTGATAATTAGCACAAATAATTATCCGTTTAATCTCGGATCTTGAAATTTTGCACAAATCACTTTTTGACAGTGGGGAATTTTATAAAAATATTTCCAGAATTAATTCTATATTTAAAATTTATTTATCTATTTTTAAACACCGTTTAAACACTAAATATGTCGTAAATACCAAACGATCTTAGAAAAATCCCAAATTTTTCCTGGATGTCCCCTAACATCCACATAGTCCCTGTAATTTTTCCAGAACCAAAATCCCCTTTTACATGCCATTTTCACTAAAACCGAGCTAGAAAACCTTAGAACTCATTTAACCGAAAAGCCTACTTAGACTTCCCCAACGGACCTAAAATTTTGTGTGTGACTTAAAAATGATATACAAAGCTTATCTGCAATTTTCCAGAATTTTTCATGATATTTAACTATTTTTCACCATTTTTGGCCAAAACCGAGCATTAAATTCACCAAATATTCATCCTTTATCCAAAAATTACCAAAAATTCACAGAACTCTTATTTTCATGTGTTTAACACCTCTGTAAAATTTCATGACCTAACTCCAAACGATCAACAATCTGTCCAAAAACTCCAAAACCGAACATAACCGAATATACCTTTCGTTTTCCGCCACTACAAGCTACAAACTCGTCTTTCCGCCTTATCTACCACTAAACACAGAACCTACAACCAACATGCCACAATACCAAGCAAGTTACACTCACGATCAAGCCTCTTACACTATAGTTTCGGTTATGATTCAAAAACAAAGATTTAAACCGTAAAAATTCGTTTTTGGTCCTTTAACTCCTTTCTTGGACCAAGATCCCTTGTATAACCCGTATACATCACTTGATCATGCAAGAATCGGTTTTCATTTTTGAAACCTCATTTTCTTGCAAACAAACTCAAGAAACGAAGATGGAAACGTGATTAACTCGATTCTTTACCTTGTTTTCTTGCTCCAAAATCTCGGTTTTTAGATGATGAAGTGGAGAGGATTGATGAAGGAGATGGAATGTTTGTGTAAAAAAGAAATGGGAGGCTAAGGGAGCACTCCCAATCCGATCGGAACTTGAGGAGGTGGGTGGGTCCCACCTCTTTCAATTCTAGCCACACAATTGGATTTTCGAAATCCGGATAATGTTTTGGATAATCTGGTTCAGTTCGTTTTTCTGTTAAATGTTTAATTCGGCTTAAAACGAGGCTAAAACGGTCGTTTTTCGGCTTAAAATGAAATTTATATAAAACCGATTTAAAAACTTTAAAAACTTAAACCATGACATTTATTAACTTAAAACATCATATCATTAATTATCGCGCATCTTTTTCGGCTTGATCGATCATCTCTTGCTCGGTTTGGTATTAAAGGTTTCGTTTAATGTACCGACGTACCATTAAATCGAAATTCTTTTTCTGTGCCGTACTTTACTTATCCCGAAGCATTAATGCTTCGTAACATCACTAAATATTATAGATATCGTCTATAATTGAACCCTCGATTCATTTGGGTTTCAATAATTATCGATCGATTAATCGCATATACAATGCGGTGAATTATATATTCACGTACAATCAATACAATGAACCATGTATTCTCGTATAATTACCATGGTAACTCATGTACCCGACATTAAATATGACGTAACTATCGTCTACCGGTTAGGGTATCCCTGGTTTCGTCGGAATCGTTACATTCTCCCCCCGTTAAGAAATTTCGTCCTCGAAATTTTACACGCCCACTATCCCCTTCCGAGAGAAAGGTGGGGGGTTTTCCTTCAGAATTCACCCTTGCGTTACCAGGTATAATCTGGTCCTCGCTGTGAATTCCACTTAATCTTAATCAATAAAGCTTGGTGTGTCCAAACTGTTTAGTTCTCCGTCTACTATCTCTACGGAATTATTTATGATATCAGGCATGTTTTCTATGAGTACCTCCAATACTGGTACTTTCGTTGCCTCAACGCCTAGGCACTTTTCAATCCGTATACATGGCAAAACATCATGTATAGTACTTAGCCCCTGGAGTATTTTAATCGAAAAACTAAATGACCAATCATGGAGATAGTCTCATGAGGTCCAATATAGTAAGGAGCTATTTTCGGTTTTGCCAAAACTCATATCACCTCTCTAAGGTGATGCCTTAAAAATGCCTTGTCACCTCTTTCCCATGACAATGGTTTCCTTTGAATGTTGGCATAAATCCTTTGCCAATCTCGCGCTGCTTTCAACTTATCTTAAATATTATAAATCCGATTGGTTGTTTCTCGAATCAATTCGAATCTTATGGCTTGATTGTCGCCCATTTTCAATTTAACAAATTGGAGATAAATACTTCACCCATAGAAAGGTTCAAGCTCTCGATGCTTCCTTCCCCGCCTTCCAATAATGGAAGTAGGATGACTATTTCGATCTGAGATAATTGAAAATGGTACTCCACGATGAGATACCGTTTCACCATCATGAACTTGGGCGAGAGTTCATTGTGGTAATCGTCATGGATTGGGATGAAATGCGAGGATTGGTTAATCGATCCGCGATTACCCAATTTACATCATGCCTTTGATATATCTTGGGAATTTGCGTCCCGAAATTCATTGTAATTTATTCCCACTATCATTGGCGAATTTTCTGTCGTTGTGGTGTTCCCAAGGGTTTTCGATATGCAGCCTTATCTCTTGCATAACTTAAATTTTCACCAACATACGTAACCATATCTTTCTCCACACTCGGTCTTTAACAAAATCCTTTCAGATATTCGTATCATCAATAGTCTAAACCGATCCCGGATGTATGGGATATTTCGATCTATGCGCTTTGTCCATGATTAATTCACGAAGGTCATGGAGGGTCGGGATCCAAAGCCAATTTTTGAAGTAGAGAATTTCGTCCACGCGTTGTTCGAAATTCTTCTCATTGCCGTAAAGTTCCTCCTTTCCCAATTGTTCCTCTTTCAACGCCTCACGTTGAGCGACTCGAATCAGGTCCGAAAGGTTCGACTGGACTATTATCCCCAGTACTCGCACTCGCAATGACTTAACCCGATCTTTCCTACTCAAGGCATTGGCTACAACGTTAGCCTTGCCGGGGTGATAACGGATGTCACAGTCATAATCGCTTAACAACTCGACCCATCTTCGTTGCCTCATATTCAGTTCTTTCTGATCGAATATGTGATGCAAACTTTTATGATCGGTGAAGATGGTGCACTTCGTGCCGTAGAGATAAAGTCTCCAGATTTTAAGTGCGAAGATAACCGCTCCCAGTTCTAAGTCGTGAGTAGTGTAATTTTTCTCGTGTACTTTTAACTTTCGGGAAGCACAGGCTATAACCCTATTATTCTGCATCAACACGCATCCTAACCCTCTATGCGATGCGTCACAATAGGCGACAAAACCATCGTCTCCATCGGGGAGACTTAAAATTGGCGCTTGGCACAATTTTAATGGTTTCTATCTTATTTGGATCTTTGTGAAATCCTTGTTGCTTTAAAACATGACCAAGGGATTATGCCTTCTTTATTCAAAATCACATTTCGAAAGCTTCGCGTAGCTCCTCTTGCTTTAACACTTCCACAATTTTCCTTACCCGTCATTCGTGCTCTTCTTTACGTTGCAAATATATCAAAATATCATCAATGAATGCTATGACAAATTTGTCAAAATAAAGTTTATAGACTCGGTTCATGAGGTCCATGAACACTGCCGGCGCATTTGTTAGCCCGAAAGGCATAACTAAGAAATCATAATGGCCGTAACGAGTCCGAAACGCTGTTGTTGCAACGTCCTCCTCTTGGATTTTTCATTTGGTGATAACTATATCTAAGACTAATTTTCTAAAAATAAATCGCCCTTTGCAGTTGGTTAAACAGATCATTTACTTCGAAGAAGTGAATACCTATTCTTGATCGTCACTTTATTCAATTCTCCCTAATCAATACATATCCTAACACTTCCGTCCTTCATTTCCCAAATAACACTGGTGCACCCCATGGTGACTAACTAGGTCGTATAAAACCTTTATCCAATAATTCTTGCATTTCAGTTGGCGCAAGTCGGTAAGATGCTTTAGCAACAGGGCCAGCTTGAGGTATTAAACCGACTCTGAATTCGACCTGTCGGGTTGGCGGTAATCCAGGAAGTTCTTCTGGGAAAACTTGTGGAAATTCGCGTACCATCGGGATATCTTCTATATGTTTTCTTTTAAATACTTTGGCAATCGCGTTTGTTAAATACACCATGTTTTCTTGTCGTAAATATTATAGTATCTCAAGATGAGATTAGAGTGGTAACATAATACCGTACACTTTTCTCTGTATCTAATCGCTTCATCGTCCGAAAGAGAGCTTCTAGTCATCTTCTTTTCATATTTGATTTCAGCTTCATGTTGAGTTAGCCAATCCATGTTAACTATTACGTCAAAACTTCTTAACTTTACTGGTCGTAGATCAATAAGGAAAGGATTAATCGTTCAGAGTAATAGGACAATTCCGAACAATTTAGTTAACCATTAGGGATTTACCGTTAGCGATTCTACCGTATGGGGTTCTATAGTTTCACTAATCGGTATCTTTCCAAATGATAGGAGGTTAGTAGGAACTAACTTCTATCGACGACCGTAAAAATATCGCTGAAGCCCATTGATTTAAAACTACAATGTACTTAATACCACCTTTGGATCATGACGTGCTTTATTCGAATTACTCACAAAAGCACGGCTCCTTGCTTGATCAGAGGTTGATGCTTGTCATGAGGTTCGTCTTCCAACGAAACCTTGATTCAACTTTGGGCAATTTCTCTTGAAATGTTCTGTACTGCCACATTCATAGCAAGTACAACTGTTTGGCATAATTTGATTTCTTTGGATGGATTATTATTGAAGTTGTTGGGTTCGGAGTGGTTGTACACGAATGGGTTGGGGTTGCCGGTTCACATGGCTTCAATTGGTTCTACAATTAGGGCAGTACGTCCATCTTTACCACCCCCGTGGCCTACTATCACTCGACATTCTTCTTCCTGCCGATGACCACATTTTCCACATTTAGGGAAGGACCCTTCATGCGGTTCATGTTTTCACACCAGAACTAGTCTTGGTATAATTCTGGGTTGTAGGACATACCTACTTATTCAAAAGTCTATCTTGCACTAAACCTTTATCATTTCTCTTCTTTAATACTCGACGTCTCACCTAACGTCCTTCCAGTCCGCTTCCCATAGAGTCAAATATATCAATGCTGGCTTGTGACACAACCCTTCCAAAGGTTGTATATTTTACAGGATTGACTATACTCCTTATCGATGGAGTTAGTCCCCAATATTGCGCTCACTTCGCTTAGTTTCAGGAGTAATTAGCCATGTTACCAGACATGACCATTCCTTTAAACGATTAGCGTGTTCTAAGTGATCAGCACACAACATTTCTATCTTTCATAGCTCAGTTTCCAATCTCTGAGTTTAATTACTCGAATAAAAGTGCTCTAGCACAAGAATTTTAAATTCTGACCATATCATCTGAGCAAAAATTTTCTAACTATAATTTTGTACCATCGTGTTCCATCACGATACAACATAATCTACCAACATATCTGTAGCATATTTCACTACACAATGTTCTAGTCTCTTACCAATATCCTTAACCATTACGATCTTTTCTATCCACTCGCTAGTCTATTCCTCCCTTTACCATCAGTAAACTATTAATAATCCCCTTAACACAACCGATAAACATATCCTTCATACCGGATCTAATTCATTACGACTACTATTCATGTTTAGTTTATAACTAATACTTTTAGTCATAATAGTATTCGGTGGGACAATATCACTCTTAGTAATAACACTAAGAATTGAAATATTCATAATCATGTGATTGCTCGATCTATAATTCTGCGATCACATTTGCATCAACACTAGCAGTGATCTGTGATACGACATTCGGTATCATCATCTGCTATCTTTGAGCAATCAACTGAATCATATCAATCTCCATCATTGGAGTTACTCTTTTTATGTCATTCTGCCGTACTCATCCCGTACGCAGTAATCAATACTAATCTCACCGTATAACTCGTTACCAGTTCAATCATAACAGCAGGTACACATACACACCAAATATTATCATATATATTACACATACCAGTATCTAGTATATATGTCCCACAAGTATAATAACATATGGACTTAACCTGACGTCGGTTAACGTTTAAATATATCTCACAATCCTTGTCACCAACTGACATATAGATCTTTCTCAACAAAGATTAATGTTTAATATACTTGATTTCAATATCCTTCTGCATGTCAGCATAACCGATACATGCTCACCGTGAGCACCAAACGATTACATACCACGGAGTTATAATATCCGTGTCTATTCGTATATCCGGCATACACGGTATACCACCTACGAACGAATAACCAACTATGCTATAATGATTCCAACACCTCTTTGTGTATGGGTAATCATTCTATTCGAGTATACATGGGTATAGGCATCTAACGGATGTAAGGATAACATAGGGAGTTGCAAGGTTCAAGGTAATCGCGCGACATGGGTTGCCTTCAAATATTATTAATTACCATTATGGGAACTCTATCACTGGCTTAGTCAATGTCCTCAGGCGTTCTAGGTTCGCTGAAATCGGTAATTCTCGATCTGGAGGAGGTATGTCTCATATGTTTGGGAGTGAGAAATACATATATATATTTCTATATATTATTTTTATCTGCTGATTTATTATCAAATTTATTATTATTATTTTATTTTTATTTTAATGGAACAAGAATGGGTTCAGGTACAGGTCCGTCCGTACGTGAGGGTTGGCGGTTCGGGTGAACATAGGGGGTTATTAGGATATACGGTACCGGTGTTGGTAGGGTAAGGGATTTATCAATTTTGGTTGGGAGTGACGGTTACTAGATATTTCTGGTTAATGTCAAACAGGAGATCTAACTTGGTACTATCATAACTATAGCCCGATAAGTCAGACTCATTATCAACCGATGCTCTAGAAATTTCAGCATCCTCGGTACTTTTATTATTTCATCCCTCGGTTCCTTATCCGGGTCCCATTTCTCAATACATGTACCCACAAGATATGTACATATATAAATATATACACATTAGCACGTATAAATAATATTATATACTTTACACATATGTTGCCATTTTTACCTATTAATGTTCCCCGTGACTTCCCCTGAATTCTCTCGTGCGGACAAGTCTGTTATTATGTTCCGGACCATAATAACTCACTTGTCCATTCAAGTTCATCCAGATCCCGTCACTATATATTATTAGTTGTTATTCAGATCCTATAATACTTGAGCTACTAGTTATATTTTAGGTATCTTTTAAAGACATCCTAATTCTTTTATAACCAATGGCTCTGATACCAACTTCTATAACACCCCGCAACCGCAGCGGAAACGTAAACGGGATGCAATAGACACCTCTGATATCAACCACATTGTTTATAAAGAAAACTGAATGCATTAATATACTTCAAAATTACATTATCTCGTATTTCATTACCGTCTAGGTGATACACACATCATACAATACGATACACAATTCTATTTGTTATAATGTATCCTAACATCCTGCACGCAAATCTTACACACATCAAGCACTTAGCACGTAAGCAATCACTTCACCTTAATTGTACCTGAAAAGCATGTGAGAAAACGGGTCAACTACGAATACTTGGTGAGTTTCACAATTCGAGTAAACCTTGATAAATCAATATAAGAATATAATACTATCTGGGGACACTGTTAACCCAGTACTGTATCCATTCCGGGGGCAACGTTAACCCAGAAACACTTCTAGGGACATCTGGGGACACGGTTAACCCAGTACTGTACTCATTCCGGGGGCAAAGTTAACCCAGAAACACTGCTAGGGACATCTGGGGACACGGTTAACCCAGTACTGTACTCATTCCGGGGGCAAAGTTAACCCAGAAACACTGCTAGGGACATCTGGGGACACGGTTAACCCAGTACTGTACTAATTCCGGGGGCAAAGTTAACCCAGAAACACTGCTAGGGACATCTGGGGACACGGTTAACCCAGTACTGTACTCATTCCGGGGGCAAGGTTAACCCAGAAACACTGCTAGGGACATCTGGGGCCACTGTTAACCCAGTACTGTACCCATTCCATACGATTCCCGTACAATCAAATATATATAAATCCACGCAAATCCATGCATTCAGTATGTACTTAAACATTTCAATAGTAACATGCTTCCGCCTCGGGAAAATGTTTGAAAACAATTCAGAAAAAGGGGTTCGTGAAACTTACCTTAGCACATGCAAGCAGGTAACAACAATCATTATCAATTAACACGTCCAATCTGTAATATGATCCCTACTATCGTTACTATACACTCATTATTAATATAACTTTAACCAAGTTAACCGTTACATCTGGGGACACTGTTAACCCAGCACTGTACCCGTTCTGGGGGCAAGGTTAACCCAGAAACACTTCTCCGGACTCAGATTGTGATGTCGTTTAGAGTTCAACAGTCAAATTTTCGAATAGCTTGTTTTCCCCGTTTTGCGTGCCTAGCACGGTTACCCGTTTTTATGTTTCAAAAATGAGTTTGGTCACACACGACCCGAAAATAGTGGTCGACTGATAATTTAGTTTAAGTTGTGAAATTAGAGCTCGGTTTAGACGCCCCGATTGGCCGCGGGACCCGTTTCCGTCTTTAGCGTACCGGAAACTGTTAAATCAGACAAAAATTACTCAAATCATCCGAATTATTTTTGGATGATTTATTTTTACTTGTTTAACTCATTTATATGAAAATAGTTCATTTTTAGGGTTTTTATACACCTGTCAGCTCGCTTAAGCGAACTTCACCGGTTTACGCGTTTTAACTTTAAAAGTTTGATAATAGCACAAATAATTATCCGTTTAATCTCGGATCTTGAAATTTTGCACAAATCACTTTTTGACAGTGGGGAATTTTATAAAAATATTTCCAGAATTAATTTCTATATTTAAAATTTATTTATCTATTTTTAAACACCGTTTAAACACTAAGTATGTCGTAAATACCAAACGATCTTAGAAAAATCCCAAATTTTTCCTGGATGTCCCCTGCCATCCACATAGTCCCCTTTAATTTTTCCAGAACCAAAATCCCCTTTTACATGCCATTTTCACTAAAACCGTCTATAAAACCCTAGAACTCGTTTAACCGAAAAGCCTACTTAGACTTCTCCAACTAACCTCAAATTTTGTGTGTGACTTATAAATGTTATAAAAAGCTTATCTGCAATTTTCCATAATTTTTCATGATATTTAACTATTTTTCACCATTTTTGGCCAAAACCGAGCATTAAACTCACCAAATATTCATCCTTTATCCAAAAATTACCAAATATTCACAGAACTCTTATTTTCATGGGTTTAACACCTCTGTAAAATTTCATGACCTAACTCCAAACGATCAACAATCTGTCCAAAAACTCCAAAACCGAACATAACCGAATATACCTTTCGTTTTCCGCCACTACAAGCTACAAACTCGTCTTTCCGCCTTATCTACCACTAAACACAGAACCTACAACCAACATACCACAATACCAAGCAAGTTACACTCACGATCAAGCCTCTTACACTATAGTTTCGGTTATGATTCAAAAACAAAGATATAAACCGTAAAAATTCGTTTTTGGTCCGTTTAACTCCTTTCTTGGACCAGGATCCCTTGTATAACACGTATACATCACTTGATCATGCAAGAATCGGTTTTCATCTTTGAAACCTCATTTTCTTGCAAACAAACTCAAGAAACGAAGATGGAAACGTGATTAACTCGATTCTTTACCTTGTTTTCTTGCTCCAAAATCTCGGTTTTTAGATGATGAAGTGGAGAGGATTGATGAAGGAGATGGAATGTTTGTGTAAAAAAGAAATGGGAGGCTAAGGGAGCACTCCCAATCCGATCGGAACTTGAGGGGGTGGGGTGGGACCCACCTCTTTCAATTCTAGCCACACAATTGGATTTCCGAAATCCGGATAATGTTTTGGATAATCTGGTTCAGTTCGTTTTTCGGTTAAATGTTTAATTCGGCTTAAAACGAGGTTAAAACGGTCGTTTTTAGGCTTAAAATGAAATTTATAAAAAACCGATTTAAAAACTTCAAAAACTTAAACCATGACATTTATTAACTTAAAACATCATATCATTAATTATCGCGCATCTTTTTCGGCTTGATCGATCATCTCTTGCTCGGTTTGGTATTAAAGGTTTCGTTTAATGTACCGACGTACCATTAAATCGAAATTCTTTTTCTGTGCCGTACTTTACTTATCCCGAAGCATTAATGCTTCGTAACATCACTAAATATTATAGATATCGTCTATAATTGAACCCTTGATTCGTTCGGGTTTCAATAATTATCGATCGATTAATCGCACATACAATGCGGTGAATTATATATTCACGTACAATCATTACAATGAACCATGTATTCTCGTATAATTACCATGGTAACTCATGTACCCGACATTAAATATGACGTAACTATCGTCTATCGGTTAGGGTATCCCTGGTTTCGTCGGAATCGTTACAATTATTAAAGTAATTCTCATTAAAGATAATGTCTGAGGACTCAATAACCACCAAGTGCTCTTTAATATAAACTATGTAAGCCTATGATTGAGATGAATAGCCCATTAAGAAACATTCCAAATATTTGGATTGAAACTTGTTTAGATAGTCCTTTGTATTCAGCAATGAGCATTTACAACCAAAAGGTTTTAAGAACTTCACATAAGGTTTTCTTTTGAAGATTATCTCATATGGAGTCTTGTTGTGAGTTTTGTTAAAGAGAACCCTGTTCTGCACATAGCATGCAGTGTTGAAAGCTTCTGCCTAGAAAGTTACTGATAAGTTTACATCAGCTATCATGGTTCTTGTAGCTTCAATTAATGTTTTGTTTCTTTTTTCTACAACACCATTCTGCTCAGGGGTTCTTGAAGCACTATACTATTGAAAGATCCCTTTAGAAGTGCAGAATTCTTCCATAATTCCATTCTTGAATCCTGATCCATTGTCACTTCTAATCACTTTCACCTTCTTCTCAATATGATTCTCCATTTTCAGTACATAAGTCTTGATTAACTCTGGAGTCTCACCTTTGCTTCCCATAAAGAAGACCCATGTAAACCTTGAAAAATCATTAGTTATTACCAGGCAGAATCTCTTTTTCCCAATGCTTCGAACACTTACAGGACCAAAACAGATCCATGTGAAGTAGTTCCAACACCTCTTCAATTGAGTTGATCAGTTTGCTCTTATGTGAGGATTTATGTTGTTTTCCTTTTAGACATGAGGAGCACTTTTCTTCTAGCCTAAATTCCTTGATAGGAATACCTATCACATGCTCTCCTTTCACAAGTTTGTTCATGTTTTTGAGATTCACATGACAAAACTTTCTATGCCACATTTTTGTTTCATTTTCAGTGGCCTTGGATACAAAGAATGAGCCACCTCTAGAGACAGCATTTTTCATTCTCAGTTCATAGAGGTTTCCATTCCTTGGAGCCATCATCATTATCATCTCTGGTGGGATGACAAACTCAGGCCTTAAAATAAAACAATGTGCATCATTAAATCCGATCTTGTATCCTTTATCACACACTTCAGAAATGCTGAGTAAATTATATTGTAGTCCTTCAACATGCAGCACATTCTCAAATGATACTTTGCCATTTGTAAGAGTGCATCTTCCAACAATTTTTCCTCCATTCTCATCACTCCCAAAGGCAACTGGTCCTTCAAACTTACTTTCATAATTGAGAAGGGCTTCCTTATCACAAGTCATTTGCCAGTAACATCCACTGTCCATGTACCATATATCATCTCCATTAAAGTACTATTCCTGCACACGTATACACATAAAGATCAGTTACAGTCTGAGCAACAAACTGTATCAGTTTGTAAGTCAGTGTCAGTTTGAGATTCAACATGAGTTGGAACTGGATCTTCATATACTGTTTCACATGACTCATATGAATCAGATTCATATTCAATTGGTGACTTGATGCTTTCTTCAATTTTGTCAATCACATAGTCTTTCTAGTTGTTTACTTCTTGTTTAGCCTTCCATTGATATCCCCTTGGTTCAAAGCCTTGTTTCAAGAGAAATTTTTCATCTCCATTCTGAACACCAGGTCTCATCTTTGATTTTTCTTTGTCACATGACCTTTTTCCCTTGACAGTTTTGTCTGATCCTTTTGATCCCTCATTAATGAATTCTTTTCAAATTTCAGTCTTTGATCTTCATCATCAAATGGATTCTTTTCATCATTCAAGTACCTTTCATACATCTGCTTGTATCCTTTCATGTCAAATCCACAGACAATGTCAGTAATTTCAAATATCTCTTCCACAACCCAACGTGAATCAGTGTGATGCCCATAGGCATCACACTTCTTGCACCTTACTTTAGCTTAGCTTCCCATATCCTCAAGCAGTTGCTTGTCCTTGATTCTGTCACTGGGCTTTGGAAAGTTAAATCCTAATGAGTTCTTTGGACATAGATAATTGTTGAAGTTCATTTTGATAGGCTTGTTCATATCAGGCACTCGAGGGTACTTTTCTTTGACAAACTTGATCTTCTTCAATTTAGTCGGAGTGCTTGAGGAGCTTGCTTCTTGATCAGCTACATACCTTCTCATTGGAACATACTCCATATCTCCTATTTCAAAAAGCTCATGGTTGGAGAACATAGGATAAATGGGAGGATGTCCTTGATCATAGAGTAGCTTCCTGATTGATTATTCCTGTTTTTGACTTCAGATCTATCACATATGTCAAATACCTTGTGCTTTTTTTTCATCTTTTCATAATGCCTTTTCAAATTAGGAGTCATCTTTGGAATTCTTGAAATTGGTTCATCATTCTTCTTCTTTAAGGCCTTTTTATTTTTCTTACCATTTGATGATTTGTCACTTTTGCAGCTGCAAGTGCTTCCTTCACTAGTGTATTCACTCCATTTCTTATTTCCATCATCCTTTTTCACTTCCTTTTCATCTGACTCAACATTCTCCTTCATAACAAACTCACCTTCTTTGTTCACAGTCACATTTTCATATTTCTTCACAAACTCCAGTTTATCCTCAAACACACTCTTAAATTACTTTAAATATTCATTTCTGCTATCATTGTCCACTTTGAGTGGATATTTCACAAAAAGGTGGTGGTACCTTCTTGTACTTTGCTTCAAGGATCATCTTGTCAACATATCCCACTATGCTTCCAGTTGACACAAGGTTTTTCAAAAATTCCATTTGCATCTGAAAAAACCTGGAATGCTGGTGTAGATTACACCAGGATCTCTAGATTTTACAGCTTATAACTCAATGTGCGGAATCCATTGAGAATGAACACAAACAAGTAAACATTAAGCACACATTCATTGATAACTTGAAGTATTACAAGGTATGACACTTTGACTAATTTCTCTCTCTACTCTCTTACTCTAATATCTGCCAAAAGTCTACACAATAACGCATAAGTCCACTATTTATAAGACTCAACATGTAAGGCATCAAACCCTGTATATGTTATACAGCGTATAAGATATACGCCACATATGTGGTGTTTGTGACTTATGCACTATTATCAACATACAAATTCTACATTTGGCACTTTTAGCCCAATACAATCATATCTAATACATCTAAGACCCTAACAATACACATTATGCTCTAACAAACTTACCCTTGGATGTTGCTAGGTCTTCGATCTTCAATCCTTCATTCCAAACACTTTTTCTCGATACTCCCTCCTCATATCCTCCCATGAACGTTTAGTTGAGGGTTTCTGATTAGTAGAAATAGATACTCCAATGCCTTTGAATTGAAACTTTTTCAATGAAGCAATCCTCATATTTTTTTTTTATCTCCTCCTCTCTTTCCTTCTCCTTTTGTGCTTCCTCTTCACCCATATCAAACCACTTACTCTTCCATACCTCACTAGAATGAATTTTATACTTATAATAGATCTTGATCACTTTCTGGTATTGCATAGCAGACGCATGATGTTTATCGCAAGAAACTTGAACCTTGCACTTATCTAGCGTCTGTATGTCCTTCTCTGAATAGTTTACAAGCCACATGAGGTCCATCACATCTATCACGTCCCACACACCATCTCGGTTTAACATAATCTGAGCCTTTCCCTGTTTTCATCATAGTACCACCAACGAAAATACACATGAAAGTCTTGCTCCATTGGGTACATAGGAATCACCTTCAAAGTTTCTAGTTGTTTACAACTCCACGTCTTCACAAAGTCATCAGTTTCAGGATCTATCTTTACTTTCGATACATGAAGATATGGAGTTTGAGGAGTCCAGCTTTTGAATCTGCACTTTTCTTGTCGTTTAATAAAATCCCAAATCTCTTTTACCAGCCCACGTTTTGGACAATTTAAAAGTTCTTTCTCTACTATGTCCACCACATTAATCCACGGCAAAGATTTTAACTCACAGAGAGTTTCAAAATATTGCACGCCATATGTTCTTGTCATAGCAATCTTTCTGATCTTTGGCAAATATGCAATACTTACAACTTTCCCAAGCTTAGCTTCTTATCCTTTCTTGTAATACTTGACAAGGTTCAAGTATATATGTTTCGGTTCAATCTTTTTCCTCTCAAACCAGTCTTCCTGTTCTTGACTGTTAACTTTGACTTCCTCAGTAGTCTTACCTTTATCAGAAGGTAAAGGATTCCCTTGATCATGAAATTTCTGACTTATCATGTCAATTTCCTCATTGAATTCTTCATCAAATTCAAGAAACATGTGATCAGCAGCATTCACATATGTCACAAGCTTTTTTTCCAATTCCTCCTCTTTAATATGCTTATTTACAATAACATTGTCATCAATTGAACCCAGATCCTTTTCAAAAAAATCAAAATCAAACTCATCTTTAGTAATGTTTAACATTCTTGCTAGATCTGCTAGTGTCACTTCGATCTCTCTTTCTTATAATTCTTCTCCAGTAGATGAAAATCTCACTGGAGGCTTGTATGCTATCGGATCGATATCAAGTATCTCAAGCTCATCAACATTACTACCAGCTTGATGTTGTTCTTGAGTAGGTTTTTCTTTAACTACTAGTTCAACAATACATTCAGCACTTGTACTTGTACTAGAACCAACTATAACACCCAAACCACTACCAGCACTCGGATCATCTTGATCATCATCATCATCATGATCATCACCAGAGAATCACCATAATCTAACTGTTCTTCATCTTCCTTCTCCTCTACATCCTCTGGCTCATTTGGTATAATCAGCTCAGTAGCAACTAGTTCGTCAACAATTTGTTCTTTCTCTTGTTCAATAAACACTTGTTCCAACACCGTCTTAACCACCTGCTCTGGTTCATCAATATGTATAAATCCTTATGACGATCCACCAACCTCTGGAATATCAACATGTAGAGTTGGCTCATCAATCTTTTCTTTGCACTTGGCCTCAACTCGATCTTGATCGTATTGCATTTTGAACTCAATCTCATCTATTAAAGCTTCACCACTATACACCTTTGTAAAAACCGTGTCATCCAACTTTTCAATCTCTCCTCTTAAATCAATACCCAATTTTGCTTCCAACACAGCAAAATATTTCATATGAAGATTTAATAAGTTAGCTTTTTGTTTCCGTCTTAATTCACCATCTTCAATCAGTCTCTTCTGTTCAATTTTAATTCCTTGTTCAATAACAATAGTCTTCAATGAATCATTGTCTCTAAATGTGGGAAAATCTCCAAAACAACTAGCATCAAGAGATGGTAAGCTAAAGTCAGGAACCTTTTCAGCTGGTTTGGATGAAACATGTGGAATTTGAACTTGTGGAGATGGTTCTAACACTGGTGTCTTCAATACATTGTCATCTCTGCCCAAGTCGACAACCGGTTCCTCAACCATAAATGCTAGATTGATAGGAGTCACATAACATCCGATTCTTCAATATCAGGCTCATCTATAAGTTTTAACTTTGGAGATGCAGCCCGCTTAGATTTCTTCTTAATACGAACCACCTTTAGCTTCACATGCTTCTCAACAACAACTTTTGGAACATATGTCTCATCTTGTTCATCGGTAGACTTACGTTTCTTGGAACTCTCAGCACGTTTCTCAAATTTAGCCCTAGAATTGGCTAATCTCATCCTCCGGCCTTCAGAATCTGATTCAGTTTCCTCCGGATCTCTTTCAGATGTAGTTGAGCATACTTCATCCTTAGTCACTGGTGTTTGGTGTAATAGACTCACCTTCTGAATCAAACTCAATCTTGATAAAATGTTTACCCACTGGTTTAAACTCCAAGATTAGCCTTTCTTCTTCAGCCCGGTCAGAATCACTACCACCATTTCTCCACTTATTATCCGTCGGTGCAACATAATCAAGATTCTTGAGATGTCCAAATAACCCTCTGAACTTTGGAATATCGGCTTCTTTGATCTTCTTATAAGTAGCAAGCTTAGACAGATTATTGCCCGTGACATGATCCCAAAAATTTCTTTGGTCCCTCCTTTTTAACTTTTGGAAATACTTCTTCAACAAACATCTGTACAAATCTCGGATACTGTAACCACTGTTCATCTTCATATTGTCTAATATCATACGGGAGAAATTGTATTTTAGGTTCAACCACAATGCAGCCATCATACTCATCTGGTAATCTAAAATCTCCTCATAACCACCTTTCCGTTGTCTAAGGCAATAAACCATAATACGAACGAGATACTTAAATGGCCTTGACAGTGCATTTTTCCTCAAAGCTAATATGTTCAATGTGTCTCTGTAACCCATTCTAAGCATACACCCTTTCACCAATCTTTCATCCAAATTAACTAGATCTGTCGATTCATCTCCGAACTCCAAGACTTTCCTAATCAGGGCTTCATTCACTACAATCTTCTGACCTTGAATAGTGGAATGAATATATGTACTAAAAACCTTGGCAGTACTCCATAACTCAGTCACAATACTCTCATAAGGATCTACTGAATGTGTAATGGCCTTGTAGATTCTGGATCTCTTGAATAATGGCATGATTACTTTAAACTTTGTAGCTTTGGGATCCTCTTCATTAAAATAAGCACAGATTTTGTACTTTGGATCAGTAATCTTAGCTTTCTTAACCATCCGTAATATCGATCTAAAGATTAAACGATCATAATTTGCATCAAACACACGATAAATCTCGTCAATTTTTACATATACGTGATGCTTGGTACTGTTCATTCTCAGTTCTATAAACAATGTCTCACCTTAATGATCTGGATTGGTGTGCAAATCACCAAAACAGAAATCTGAACATAATAACAATGAGAAAAATACACTTGATTTAATGGAAGATCAAAGAGTTTTTGAAAATTCTGGCGTATAAGTGATTACATATACGCCGTATATCTCTTATTTATACCACTCAACATATGCGGCGCATAAGTATTTTCTTGAAACATCTGATCTTATGTCTTATTCACACCAATGTAATGTCACAAGCACAAATTAATGTCATTGTACATTAGAAGAATAACTTAACTATGCTCATATTGTAAAATCACTATGTTAACAAGTCCAATTTAATGACCTTGAGTAAAACAGATAGACATTTTGATCTTTTGACTTTCGATTTGATAAAACTTGGCAAAATTTGTTCTCCAAAGAAACACCCAGAAAGATAGTTCACCCGCCCATCAAGAGTCGAAAACTAAATCAGAAATAAAACTTTTTGGTTTCTTAATAGAAACAAATATCAAATGACAATTAACAAATCAATACAAAAATCACATATTTTTGTGAGTTTAAGTAGGTAGTCATATTGACCATATTGCCCTTCCATCATAGTTTTATTTTTAGCGTTTATTATGACTGGTGTTAAGTTAGTCATTGGTATTGTTATCCACCTAAACCTTTTAAACAAATGATTCAGGAATTTCTATGATACATTTAATTGGTACAATTAAGCACAAGATATCAGGATTTATCAGTTCTAATCTTGATTCAGGCCTAATTTGCTTTTTACATAGTCACCCCATCTTGGCTTAAACCTTAGAATCAGAAGATAAAAAGACTTTTAGTTTAAGCAAATCAGCAAATAATCCCCACTACAAGACATACCCCCATTATTAAGCAATACCCTAAGGTCCTTTACCATGGATGAGTATGCACGATTTCATCTGTTGGCTTGCAAACTTTGTGTCCCTTGTGGTCCGTTTTTTAATGGTAATAAGACGCGAGCAAGGGGACAACGTGTGTTTAACAGCAGATTTTGATCAAGTCAGTAATGAGTTTAGTACATAAGTACTTGTGCGATCAAGTTTAATGACTTATAAAGCAGCTTCATCTGCAGGTTTGCTTTTTAAATCTTGTTTAAATATTCATCAAAATGAATAACCAGATGATAAACCGCATAAAGACCAGATGGATCCAGGAACCTTAAAGCATCCCATCAATACAGGATTTATGGCCATAAAACCATACATTATTGTCACGTTAACCAATTACTGATAGCTATGTTTTAACAAATTTAAACAATCATTCTGATTAAAAGGCTTGAGTATGACCAGCTATTACATTTCTGCCATCATTATCAAGACTTTTGTTATAAACTAACACCCCATCAATTTGGCAATTTTAAGTTTATATCACTTAATTTTCCCTACTTGTTTGTTTTAAAAGTCTACCAATGCACCAATACAATTAAGCACACAGCCTTTTCATGCTTACTTTCTACTAGATTTGGGACCAGATGATCAATGTACTATCATCTTCCCTTTTTGCTTCAAAAACCCATTTTCAGAGGAGCAACATTTTTTTAATGTTTTTGATATTTTTGAATTTTTACTATTTTTTTTTTTTCAAATTTTTGATGTTTTTTTTTGTTTTTCTTGAGATTTTCTCCCCCTAAAATAAAAAACTGTATGAAAAACTATTTACAAAAGAAAATTTGACTCTAATGTTCAGGATCACAAGGTATCCGACCCATAAACTATGTCGGTAACCCTCTTTTCAATACCGTCCAAAACTTTAAAACCATTTAGTTTTAATAAATAATGAAATCTTGAATTATCAAAAGCTTTGGTGAAAAGATCTGCTTTTTGCTCATCGGTGTGAATTTTATCTACATTAATAAACTTCATTTCATAGCAATCATGAATAAAGTGTTACCGTATCTCTATATGCTTAGTTTTAGAGTGGTTTACCAGATTCTTAGTTATTGATATAGCTGCATTATTATCTACGAAGATAGGGGTAGTAAGAAAATTCAAACTGTAGTCCCGTATTTGTTGTTGTATCCAAAGAACCTGAGAGCAGTAATTGGAGGCAACTACATACTCAACTTCACAGGTAGACAACGAAACCGTGGTCTGTTTCTTGCATTTCCAGGTGAAAAGTCGCTTGCCGAAGAACTAATACCCTATCATCGTAGATTTGGCATTCAGCTTACAGCTTCCATAATCCAAATCTTAGTATGCCCATAGCACAAACTCATCTTCCTTTAGATACCAGAGACCAACCCCCAGGCATCCCTTGAGATAGTGTAGTATTCTCTTGACGATCATGAGATGTGAGACCTTCGGATTCGATTGATATCAGGCGCACAAACATGTGCAATACATGATGTCTGGCCGAGAAGCAGTAAGATATATCAATGAGCCTATCATGGATCGGTATAACGTTTGATCAACCTTCCCCCCGTTGGGATCAGGACCGATACCATGATTCAAAGGTAGAGGACTGTTGATTGACGATGCATCAGACATGTTGAGGTTCGTCAATACGTCATTGACATACTTTTTATGATGGATAAAGATACCATATGACATCTGTTCTACTTGAAGTCCAAGAAAGAACTTCATCTCCCCCATTTCACTTATTTTAAATTTCTTCTTCATTGCTTCTTCAAACTACTTGCACAGAACATCGTTTGTCAACCCAAAGATGATATCATCGACATATATCTGCACGATCAATAGATGCCCATCAACAACTTTAGTGAAAAGTGTACAGTCGACAGTTCCTCTGATTAACCCGTTGTCCAGAAGATGTTGGGACAACGTCTCATACCAGGCTCTCGGGGCCTGATGGAGACCATAAAGGGCTTTATCAAGTAGGTACACTTTGTCTTTGTGGATCGGATCGACAAACCCCGGTGGTTGTCCCTGTAACGCCCGTTAATTCCGGTTCCAAGAGTAAAACTTGTAAAGTATGTATTATTCTCGGGATTTAACCGACGTTTCTCGGGGGCCTTTACATCATCCCGATACGTTAAAATTATGTAACTTTCCACCCAAGTTGCTACACACTTCATACTAGAAGGACTAGAGTGTAATTTATTTTATATCATAATATTAAAAAAGAAAAACCCTAACCCTAACTCTATGCTCAGCCGATCGGCCTCAAGACCCCCCCTGCTCGAAAATCTTCTATCCAGTCATGTTTCAACCGTAAAAACTTCAATTCAAGGTCAGTTTTATGATTCCCCATGTCTTTTACACCTTAATTGATCATATTAACCCGCTTATTGGTCGTTAAGGTTGAGTTTTGATGATATCAGTTTGCTGACAGATTCGTATACGTTTATTGTAGGGTCATTAACACAATGATAATCCATTGTTTTTGATTGATTCTTGATTCCACGATGTTCTACATTGAGTCTAGTTTCGAGAAAGGTATAATACGTAATTTTTGGACGAGATTTTGATTGTTTTTATGAATTTATAAAATCGAGTGTCAAAGCTGATGCGGGATGACTGATTCTGGTCTGTCTTCCCGACGTCATAACCTTTTTTCGACAGGTCCAAATTGATTGGTTCCACTTCTGGAAGTTAGTATTTTGAGTTAGAAACCAAACCCAATTGGAATCATTTAATTTGGTTTGGTAATGAATTTTATAAAAATAAAACCATTTTGTTGCGCACTAAAAATAGCTGCACGTACCTTGCTGTGTTGGAGGAATTTTTATAATATTTGTGTCCAATAGAAAAATATAAAAAAAATATTTTTATAAACCTAAGATATTTATTAAAGTCTGGTAAAAATTTAATAATTTATTTCAAAGGTTATCCTATGTAATTAAATACATCTTCGCATGCTAAAATCTACTCGTTTTACTCGTTATTGATCGATAAGTTTGTTTTAGGCTTAACTGGTGGATGTTCAATTGTGTTCTTGTCAGGGCTGTTTGAAGTGAGTTTTTGCACCACAATCTCCTTAGGTATGTCCCATATATCATACTTAAAGATAATGTTCATAGGTGTTCGTTAAGTTGATCAACTAGTTGTAGATTGATTGTTATGTTCGGTTGTCTAGAGTTGTAGTTTGGCGCATTTAACGCGAGGGTTAGTGTCATCTAGTGCTCCCGGGGGCATTTTGGGAATTCGTTATTCCCTGGAGTACCTAAGGGTCGTTTTGGTGAATGTGAGACCTCAGGGGCTGTTGTGATTAAGTTTGATGAGGTCGAGGGTTTAGGTAACTCAAACCATGTTAGAACGTCTCGTAGGATAAACGAGTCATCATGATGTCATTAGTATTGATTGAATGTAAACCGACAGGTGTTTGAGTTTTGGGATTTCTTAGGGATTCTCTAGCTCGTGGTGAATCCGCGTCTTGTGTCAGGTGAGTTCTTGATGCCCCGTTTAACTCTTTTTAAGTTTTGGGCTAGCATGCACACCTAAACGATTTTGCTTGATTAAATGTTTTAAACTATTTTGCATAGGCTTGCTAGTATTGGTAGGCCTTGGAATGTTATAGAATGTGTGTATGTATATATATATAATTTAGAATGGCCAATATTTGGTGAATGTTGTAGTCGTCTCGACTACTGAATGTTGCGTATGCCTAATTTGTGTTTGCATGCGCTAAATGTTACGTGTTTGGGTTGTACGTTTTCTCGGCCCTGAATGTTATTATTGAATGTTATATATAAATATATATATATATATATATATATTTATATATATAGGAATGTACGTATAGAGATGTTCATACGTATGGATGATTATTTATTGAATGTGATGACCTAACTGATGTAATTCCATTTACAGTTTTAAAACCGTTGGAATGATTATTAAGACTTTTATTACTTATTTAAAACTTGAACTCACTCAGCGTAAGCTGACTTTGTGTGCATGTTAGTGTGAGTTTCAGGTTAATTGGAGGATTCCTTATCGCTTGGACGTGCATGATGCTACTTGGATGGTGAAGGGCATACGGGATTTGTAGATTTTATTATTAATCATTTATTTTTAAATTTTTTATTATTAAAGATAATTATGTTGGTTTTGGGTAAAATTCCCGGGTTTTGGGAACTTATTTTGGTATTTACGTTTTCTGCCGAATCATACTCTGTGATGCTTATTTTAATGAAAAGAATTTTTTTTATGTTTAATTATTTTTACGAGTGTTTTGAATGATTACCAACTGTGGGGTTCCCGGGGTTCGGGGCCTTACAAGTTGGTATCAGAGCCATGGTTCGAGGGATCCGAGCATCTCCGAATGCATGGACTCGAACTGTAAGAAAAGAGACCAGTATGCCCACTGCGAGTAGCTGCACGCCTAGAGGTAATTTAAATTATTTAGTCATTCCTTTGAATTTGAAAGTTTCCAGTATGTGATTAATTGTAAAGTGTTAGATAGAATGCTAATGTGGTTAGGGGCAGGGGGTGCTTAGAACGGGCCGGTGAAGTAAACGACTAGTAACACTTGATCAACATTATTAGCAGTTTACCCTTACCTTCCATGTTTTAAATACCACTTATGTCTGACTATGTTAAGGTTTCGTCTTTGTAGGGATAGGATTTGGCTAACTCTCGAGTCGTTAGCGATAAAGTTTATCTTATTCCCTAAATTCTCCTGTTCGTTTACCATCCTCTCGAACGCTTTGCGCGTAATTGTTTAGCTGAGGCGTAGCATACTGTCACTCTGGGTTCCTTGATACTTGACCGCTTAAATTCCTCACTCCTTCAAGAATGTATGAGCAACTGTTTAGCTAAGTAGGAGCGTGATGTTATCCCAGATACCTTTCTACTTGATGAATTACCGGCGTCAGTCTTATTTGATTGAGGTGCCAGTAGAAGTTTTGTGTCTACCGCTTTCTGTTCCTCGTTGAATAAATCACCCGAGCGCGTAGTCGATGTGTTTGAGGTTGAGGTCGCCGTAGGAAAATCTGTTTCCGTGTCTAGGGCTACCATCGGTGATGTTCCTATCGTTCAGGATTTCCCGGAAGTAATTCCAGATGATTTGTCAGATGTGCCGCCGGACCTGCGAGGTCGAGTTCCAGATAGATCTTGTGCCGGGCGCAAAACCCGTTGCTCGAGCCCTTATCGTCTAGCACCGAATGATATGAAAGAACTTATGGCCCAGTTGGAAGACTTGCTCGACAAGGGCTTCATTCGACCAAGCATCTCACCTTGGGGTGCCCCGGTCCTGTTCGTTAAGAAGAAGGACGGTAGCATGCGAATGTGCATTGACTACTGAATAAGCTCACTGTTAAGAATCGGTACCCTCTCCCAAGGATCGACGACTTATTTGATCAGCTCCAAGGACTTAGTTGGTTCTCGAAGATCGACCTTAGGTCCTGGTATCATCAGTTGAAGATTCGGGAGGAAGATATACCTAAGACTGCCTTCCGCACTTGTTATGGGCATTATGAAATTCTCGTGATGTCTTTCGGTTTGACCAACGCACCGGCTGCGTTCATGGATCTTATGAACCGGGTGTGTAGGCCAATGCTCAATCGTTCGGTTATTGTGTTCATCGACGACATTCTGGTATATGCCAAAAGCGAATCCGATCACGCCGGTCATCTCACGGAAGTTTTGGAAGCTTTGAGAAAGAACAAGTTGTATGCGAAATTTTCTAAGTGTTCCTTTTTGGTTACGCGAGGTTCAGTTCTTGGGTCATGTTATTAACTCGAGTGGTATTTTGGTTGACCCTGCAAAGGTGGAAGCCGTAAATGAATGGGAATCTCCTAAGTCTCCGTCCGAAATTCGTAGTTTTCTGGGCTTGGCTGGGTTATTACCGTCGCTTTATTCCTGATTTTTTTTTCGAAAATCGCTTCGTCATTCACCAAGTTGACTAAGAAGAGCGTTAAGTTTGTTTGGGGTACTGAGCAGGAGGAGGCGTTTCTCGAGTTGAAGAACAGGTTGACGCATGCCCTGATTTTAGCTCTACCTGATGGCACCGATTAACTGGTGGTTTATTCTGATGCCTCTTATCAGGGGCTTGGTTGTGTTTTGATGCAGCGAGGCTAAGTCATCGCTTATGCCTCACGGCAGTTGAAGCCTCATGAGTCGAATTATCCTACACACGATTTAGAGCTAGCGGCGGTTGTGTTTGCGCTTAAGTTGTGGAGGCGTTATTTGTACGGTGTTCCTTGCGTTATTTATACCGATCATAAGAGCTTAAATTATTTCTTCGAGCAAAAGGAACTGAATATGCGACAACGTCGATGGTTGGAGTTGATTAAGGACTATGATCTGGAGATTATGTACCATCCGGGTAAGGCTAACGTGGTAGCCGACGCGTTAAGCCGGAAGGAGAGACCAAAAGCTATTCGTGTGAAATCCTATCAGCTTATTCTTAAACCCGATATTTTGAAACAAATAGCCAACGTCCAGAATGAAGCATTACAGGTGGAATGGATTATGTCAGAACGTATTTGTGGTCAGGAGAAATTGTTGGAAGACGTCGGTGACGGGGTGAAGTATAAGGATAGTCGTTTATGGGTACCGAAGTATGGGGGATTCAGAGATAAAATTTTGGATGAGGCACACAAGTCGCGCTATTCTATTCACCCGGGCGCGACCAAGAGGTACCAAGACTTGAAGAAAAATTATTGGTGGCCTGCGATGAAGTTTGAGGTGGCTTAGTACGTGAGTAAGTGTTTGACGTGTCTACAAGTTAAGGTCGAGCATCAAAAGCCGTTTGGGAAACTTCAGCCGATGGAAATACCTGAGTGGAAATGGGAGCATCTTACCATGGATTTTATGACTAAACTGCCTCGTACTCCTAGGGGTAATTACGACACCATTTGGGTAATCGTTGATAGACTGACCAAGAGCGCTCACTTCTTGACGATCCGAGAGACTTTTAATTCCGAGCAGTTGGCCGATGTGTTATTCGTGAGATCGTTTCTAGGCACGGGGTGCCGGTATCTATTGTTTCGGATAAGGATACACGTTTTACCTCCAGGTTCTGGAAAAAGTTTCATGAGGAGATGGGCACCAAACTCCTCCTCAGTACCTCTTATCACCCGCAGACGGATGGTCAATCCGAGAGGACCATTCAGACTCTTGAGGATATGTTGTGGGCCTGTGTAATCGATTTTGGTGGTAGTTGGGATCGTCACTTACCGTTGGTAGAGTTCTCGTATAACAATAGTTATCACGCCACGATTGGGATGCCACCGTTTGAGATGCTGTATGGTAGGAGGTGTAGGACTCCAGTCTGTTGGGGTTCCATTGGTCAGAAACAATTGGGTAGTTTGGAGGTGGTTGAGGCTACGACTGAAAAGCTCGATAAGATTAAGGATTTTATGAAGGCCGCACAGGATCGTCAGAAGTCTTATGCAGATAAAAGGCGAAGGCCTATTGTGTTTGAGGCTGGCGATTGGGTTATGTTGAAAGTTTCCCCTTGGAAGGGTATTATTCGTTTTCGTAAGAGGGGGAAGCTTAGTCCGAGGTTCATAGGTCCGTTCTGTATTTTGTCCCGGGTTGGTGAGGTAGCGTATAGACTGGAGCTACCCGATGAGCTCGCGGGGATTCATCCTATGTTCCACGTGTCCCATCTGAGGAAATGTTTAGCCGATGAAGAGGCCCATGTGCCTCTTGATGTCATTGAGCTGGATAGTAAGCTGAACTATGTTGAGGAACCTATTGCTACACTTGACCGTCAGGAAAGGCGCTTGAGGAATAAGGTGGTTAGGCCAGTGAAGGTGCAGTGGAGGCACCGTTGGGGTTCCGAGGCTATTTGGGAGTCCGAGGACGAGATGATGAAACTCTATCGGCAGTTGTTCCTGTCGCGTCGGGATTCGGGGACGAATCCCGTTGTAAGGGGGTGGACTTGTAACGCCCGATAATTCCGGTTCCAAGAGTAAAACTTGTAAAGTATGTATTATTCTCGGGATTTAACCGACGTTTCTAGGGAGCCTTTACGTCATCCCGGTACGTTAAAATTATGTAACTTTCCACCCAAGTTGCTACAAACTTCATACTGGAGGGACTAGAGTGTAATTTAATTTATGTCATAATATTAAAAAAGAAAAACCCTATCCCTTACTCTATGCGCAGCCGATCGGCCTCAAGACCCCCCCCCCCTCTGCTCGAAAATCTTTTGTCCAGCCGTGTTTCAACCGTAAAAACTTCAATTCAAGGTCGGTTTTATGATCCCCCGTGTCTTTTACACCTTAATTGATCATATTAACGCATTTATTGGTCGTTAAGGTTGAGTTTTGATGATATTGTATACGTTTATTGTAGGGTCTGTAACACAATGATAATCCATTTTTTTTTATCGATTTTTGATTCCATGATGTTCTACTTTGAGTCTAGTTTCCAGAAAGGTATAATACGTAATTTTTGGATGAGATTTGAATGGTTTTTAAGAATTTATAAAATAGAGTGTCAAAGCTGATGCGGGATGACGGATTCTGGTCTGTCTTCCCGACATCATAACCTTTTTTTGACAGGTCCAAATTGATTGGTTCTACTTCTGAAAGTTAGTATTTTGAGTTAGGAACCAAATCCAATTGGAATCGTTTAATTTGGTTTGGTAATGAATTTTATAAAAATAAAACCATTTTGTTGTGCACTAAAAATAGCTGCACGTACCTTGCTGTGTTGGAGGAATTTTTATAATATTTGGGTCCAAAAGAAAAATATAATAAAAATATTTTTATAAACCTAAGATATTTATTAAAGTCTGATAAAAATTTAATAATTTATTTTAAAGGTTATCCTATGTAATTAAATGCATCTTCGCATGCTAAAATCTACACGTTTTACTCGTTATTGATCAATAAGTTCGTTTTAGGCTTAACCGGGGGATGTTCAATTGTGTTCTTGTCGGGGCTGTTTGAAGTGAGTTTTTGCACCACAATCTCCCTAGGTATGTCCCGTATATCATACTTAAAGATCATGTTCATAGGTGTTCGTTAAGTTGATCAACTAGTTGTAGTTTAATTGTTATGTTCGGTTGTCTAGAGTTGTAGTTTGGCGCGTTTAACGCGAGGGTTGAAGTGATTAATGACCAATTCAGCTCGGGGACACTTGGTTTGATGTACGGGCTGTTCAAAATTCATTTTTATAAGTTACGGGGCTGAATTGGTTGTCGGTTACTCCAACGGGTCGGTACGCGCAATTGTCTTTATTGAATAGTTGGTGCGTTGTACTTGCGGGTTACCGACCCATTTGACTCGTGTGGCGTCGTGTGGACTTGTTGGCTGTGATTTTATCATAATGGGTCCACACGGGGCTGAGTTGGATGTTAACGGCCTAAACGACTCCTTAACGCGCGTGTTAGTGTCACCTAATGCTCCCGGTGGCAAATTGGGAATTCTTTATTCCCGGGAGTACCTAAGGATCGTTTTGGTGAATGTGAGACCTCGGGGGATGTTGTGATTAAGTTTGATGAGGTCGAGGGTTTAGGTAACTCGAACCATGTTAGAACGTCTCGTAGGATAAACGAGTCATCTTGATGTCATTAGTATTGATTGAATATAAACCGACAGGTGTTTGAGTTTTGGGATTTCATAGGGATTCTCTAGCTCGTGGTGAATCCGTGTCTTGTGTCAGGTGAGTTCTTGATGCCCCGTTTAACTCTTTTAAGTTTTGGGCTAGCATGCACACCTAAACGATTTTGCTTGATGAAATGTTTTAAACTATTTTGCATAGGCTTGCTAGTATTGGTAGGCCTTGGAATGTTATAGAATGTGTGTATGTATATATATATAATTTAGAATGGCCAATTCTTGGCGAATGTTGTAGTCGTCTCGACTACTGAATGTTGCGTATGCCTACTTTGTGTTTGCATGCGCTGAATGTTACGTGTTTGGGTTGTACGTTTTCTCAGCCCTGAATGTTATTATTGAATGTTATATATATATATATATATATATATAGGAATGTACGTATAGAGATGTTCATACGTAAGGATGATTATTTATTGAATGTGATGACCTAACTGATGTAATTCCGTTTACAGTTTTAAAACCGTTGGAATGATTATTAAGACTTTTGTTACTTATTTAAAATTTGAACTCACTCAGCTTAAGCTGACTTTGTGTGCATGTTAGTGTGAGTTTCAGGTTAAGAAGAGGATGCCTTATCGCTTGGACGTGTACGATGCTACTTAGATGATGAAGGGCATACGGGATTTGAAAATTTTATTATTAAACATTTATTTTTAAATTTTTTTCTTATTAAAGATAATTATGTTGGTTTTGGGCAAAATTCCCGGGTTTTGGAAACTTATTTTGTTATTTACGTTTTCTGCCGAATCATACTCTGTGATGCTTATTTTAATGAAAAGAATTTTTTTTAAGTTTAATTATTTTTACGAGTGTTTTTAATGATTACCAACTGTGGGGTTCCCGGGGTTCGGGGCCTTACAATCCCACATAGACTTTTTCACTAATCTTCTCGTTAAGGAATGCTGACTTCACATCCAACTGATATATCTTGAAACCCTTCCAAGAAGCAAATTCTAGAAAGATCCGAATAGCTTCTAGCCCTGCAATTGGTTCATAACCGAGAATTGATACCTTCCCTCTGATTAAATCCCAACACAACAAGTCTTGCCTTGTTTCTAACATGATCCCATTTTCATCCCTTTTACACTTGAACACCCATATGGTGTTAATCCGCTTTTTATCCTCAAGTAAATCAACCAATCACACACCAAGCTTCTCAAACTGCATAAGCTCCTCTTGCATGGCATTGACCCAGCTTTCTTCTTTTAGGGCCTCTTTATACGTTTTTGGCTCAACCAGAGAAATAAAACATATAAATGAGAATTGATTTGTCAAAGGAGAAACATTAGACTAAAAACACTTGAGGTTCTAATCGATTTGACGTCTTGTTTGCACCCCAGCATTCAGATCTCCTACTATGTTATCCTCGGGATGGTAGGATAAAGTTCTCGGCACCACCTCAGTAGGTACTTACATTTCAGTTTGGAGGTTAGTCACATTCTCTTCAGCATTACTAGTGGATGGAGAAATAGCTAATCTCCTCATCTGATTCACCATCGTCATCAAAAACAGCATTAGATTCTGGAACATCATCAGATTGAACATGGTTAGGTACGTCTTGAGGAACAGACACAGGTTCTTTAGGCATAGTCACTTGATTTTCCGACAATTGTTGATTGTAAATCATCGTCAAAGTTTCTTCGGAAAAATCTTCCTCAGGTAGTTTGAAACTCTCCCAAAGGCTCTCATAATCAAATAGTGTGAATCCCCCGCTCGTTGAATGGTAGGAGTATATCTTTGACAATCTACATTTTAGACTTGCACAATCTTGTGAAGGCTAGGAATGTAGACATGTTTAAGTGGACTAGCATTCCCCACGAAGAAACATTCCAGAGATTTGGGACCAAATTTCCCACTAGGGTCAAGAACAGTACTCGTTGATCCAAATAGTTCAAGTCACTTCAAGTTTGGTTTTCGACGATTAAGTAGCTAAAAACACGTCTTGCCAAATTTCTTTACTGTAAGCACCCGATTGAGGGTATAACAAGCTGCCGCCACTGCTTCTAGCCAAAAATTAACTGGTAATTTTGAATTAGATAGCATATCAATCCGTTTCAATCAAGGTTGGATTCTTTCGTTCAGCGATCCCATTTTCTTGTGGAGTGTAAGGTGCATTGAATTCATGAAGAATCCCCTGGTCATTACAGTACTCAAGCATCCTATTGTTCTTGAACTCTGTCCCATTGTCACTTCTTATTCACTGGATTGGTAGATTATATAAATTCTCAAGCTTCTTGAATAAGATCATAAGGGAATAATATGTTTCATCTTTTGATTCCAAAAACATTACCCACGAAAATCTCGAATAGTCATCAGTAACCACAAGACAGTAATGTTCTCCTGTGAAGCTTTTGACATTCACTGGCCCAAATAGATCCATATGGAGACGTTCAAACAGTAAGTTGATGGAGTTGACAACTTTCTTCGAATGTGGTTTCTTTGTCTGTTTTCCATTTTTACAGTCCAAACAATCTTCATTTAATTGAAAATTCCTCAAATTAACTCCCTCTACCATATTCTTGTGAACCAGATGATTCATTTTCCACACACTTATATGTCCCATCCTCCGATGACATAGAACCGATTCCCGTTCAGATGCTCTTGAGATGAAACATTGAGCAGATCCCGAAGACGTTGATGCAGTGCTCATATTCATGACGTAAAGATCATTCTCTCATGGAGCACTCATAAGAATCCACTCTTCTGGAATTGTGAAACCCGATTTCAAAATCAAACACTCTCGGTCCATGAAGTGTGTAGAGAAGTGTTTATCACAAATTTGTGATATGATGAGCAAATTATTCTCCAACTCTGAAACTTAGTTGATGTTCTCGAAAGTTACCTTCCCATTTGTTAATGTGCCCTCACCAACTATCTGTCCTCCTTGGTTTCCAGCAAAACTGACATACCCTCCATGAATAGATCTAACGTCTTTAAGAAGATGAAGAGTACCTGTCATGTGCCTAGAGGCTCCATTATCCATTATCCAACGTGAATCGTAGGTTCTTGGAATCCCCTGCACACACAGTTAACAGTTTAGTGAAATAAGGAAACCCAAGCCTTCTTGGTCTTGGGTTGTTTGAAGTTCTTGTATAGCAACCTAATATCATCAATATCTGAATCACACGAGAATGAATCTTCACTTGTTACATGAGACTTAGATTCAGTTATTATTTTCTCAACAACCTCTGGTGGTTTAACAGCAGTTTTTACCACCCAGTTTTGACTTGCGGCTTGCCTTTTGTTGTAAAATGGTGTTTGAATTGGTTTTGAAATTTTTGATTTTGAAACATCATTTTTAACAACCTTTTCAACATCAATTCTAACTGGCTCATCTCGTCTTAAGATTTTTACATTTTCAGGAACACTCATTGGTTTCTTCTCACTCACATAACCTAGGTCAGGTTTGTTGCTCACATTCTTTTGAGGCGGAATGTGATCATGTTTGTATCGATTAGGACAAGCTTAAAACAAGTGCCCAACCTTATTGCAATTAAAACAACGTCTCCTATCAATGAACTTATTGATTTGAGATGTAGTATCAACCTGATCACGTTCTGCCTTCAACCGATAAAACTCTCTATTCGATTGATTTCTAAAGACAGCTTCTTTCTCAGATTCAGATGTCTTACCATGCTCAAACACAATCTTTGTCTCTTGAAGTGGTTTAAATCGATGAGATTTCTTGTTATAAAAACTGGATTTTGCAAACCTTTTTGAATCCGCAACTTCTTTTTCTTTACCCAAACCATGATTCTTAACCGCTTCCTCAGTTAACACTGATTCTGCCATTTTTACTCCAGTTGACACATCACATCCAGAACTTTCATTTTCATTCTTTTCAGACTTAACATAATTATCATCAGCAGACTTTGAAATATCATGATGTGGAGTGTTGAGTTCCACATTCAGTGCCTTTTTGAAACCTTTTGGTTTCATGGGAATATAAGCATTCCACATAGGTGGAGGCACAGCATGATAATCCTCTTTTATGTTCTCAGTCTCATTATCCTTATTTTTTGATAAATTTTTAGGGATAATGTGATCAAGTACATAAGACGATGCAACATAGCTTACTAATTTCAAATTAACTCTTTCAGTCTCAATCTTGAGTATTTGAAGCTCAAGTTTGATTTCTGCATTTTCGTCTATGTGACTGTTGATGGCAATTTGTTTGTCCTCAACCATGTGTTTTAACATTGAAATGGTTTTTTGATCTTGCAAAACCCTTTCCCGTAAATTCTTTTCACACGTTTGAAGTTTCATATATGCCTCATTAACAACAATCAGATGAAACAATGCTTTGTCATAGTACCTTTTCAACTCTTTAATTTCAAGAGTTTTAAAGTCACATTCATTACAAGGCAATTCACATATTTCACATAAATTTGAATTTAGAATTACCTCTTTATCCATGAATGTTTGATCGGTTGATTCCTCACTTGAAATTTCTAAATCTTCATCAGTTATGTCTTCAACAATTCCATCAACCAATTTTTCCTTTGAATCTTCAATCTTACTTGATTCCTTGACTTCTGATTCATCTACAATATCTTCCTCTCCAAAATCTATCTTACCGTGTGGCACTTCCTCGTCATTAAACCAACCTGCAAAACTTTCAATTATATCTAGTGGAAATAATGAGGTAAGATAATCAGAAGGAACCATGTGAATTTTGTCATAGGTTCTTGGAAGATCGTCATCAGACTCATCTTGATCAACTTTGTCAACCTCTTGATTAACTTTTTCAACCTCTTTGTCATCATCCATAAACTATTTCTCAACCATATCCTCAGCCGGCTTGACTTCTTCCCTTATTTCAACCTTCTTAACCTTTTTACATTCATCAACAACTTCAGCTACATTTGATTGAAATGCCAGTTTCCAGTTGAACCCGTCATCCATCTGTGCAGTAGCCGCCTTTTGTGATGTAGAGGCCTCTGATTTCTTGCCTTTGATTGAATCAGCCTCATTTTGAGAAGGACGATGATAAATTGCTTGATTATAATAGTCTCTTCCAAATGGATTTACAGCATTATCCTCCACAGTCTTGCTTGTATATTCTCTTTTGAAATGTCCTTTTTCTTTGCATCTGAAACATCTCACTTTGGATTTGTCAAAGACCAGCTTTGAATTGGATCCATCTAACACATTTCTTCACTACAAATAAAATGTCATTTAGTGGCACACGTTTTTAATGACATTTAGCTTTTGTGCTACTAGTTTAGGTTTCAGTGGCACTTTGAGTATGCCGCATTTTCTTGCACACGCTATTAGTGACATTTAGCATTTGTGCCACTAAATTGTAGTTTTTAATGGCACTTTGTGTACGCCACGATTTCTTTGCACACACGTTTAGTGGCATTTAATAGTTGTGCCACCACAATTTAGGTTTTAATGACACTTTGTGTATGCCATATTTGTTTGACACACAATTTTAGTGGCATTTTGTATTTATGCCACCAAAGTTTAGGGGTTTAACAGAAAATTCTACTTTTTTATAACTATAATTACATTTAAATCAAGAAGCCCTGGTGATTAAACCTTAGAGGTGGTGGGTGGACGACATGATCTGTCAAACAAGGTTCAGGTCAAGATGCGTCAATTTAAGTTTTTATACAGTGGTTACACCTTTTCAATTTAAAATTTGAGTAGCAAAGCTAATCCAACTAACTAGTTTGATTCTCATTTGTTTCATCTCCGAACAAGCTAGTGTCAAAAATTGGGTCAATTAAAAAGGGGCTATTTTAGTTTGGATCATACCTTGTCGATCTAAAAAACAGTTACTTTTGAAATCGGAACCACTATACATAATTTTAAAATTAATTGGCAACTCGTACTATTGTATTATCTTTAATGACCATATGGGATTGACTTTGATCTTCCATCCAATTACATATAACATATGTAGCTTTTAAAAAAAAATTAACCCGATAGTAGAAAAAAGTAAACCTGTTTAAAATAGTTAAAATCAATTCGACAATCATATATCTTTTTATTTCAGCATTTGTTTTGTTTATTCTTAGTTTCTTTACCCTGTAGATTTATTTTACATTTGTTCTTATTTATTGTATAAGGGCATAAAAGTAAAACTTTATTTATGAAGCAATCATATGGACTGTGTGTAGGTCGTTAAACCAACCGAATGAACATGAATGGGGTATGTTCGTGATAGTTCACTTAACTTTTACCAAACACAAAAACAAACATATAATCGAACAAATTTGTGTGTTAATGTTCGATCATTAAGATAACGGGCATGTTCATCTTCGTTAACGCTCGATCATTTAAAACCTAAACAAACAACTCACAAAAATAAACGAACACAGACGAGCATAAACAAACAAACTTAAAAGAAGTAATCGTTGGCTAGTCAACTTAATTGTCTAATGGGCTTTTTTTCAACCGACTAGGTCGAATAATTTCTAAGTTACATTCAGTAAAATTCATCATACTTTGACAAAACTCAACAAGGTGTTAGATAACAACAAAAAAACTAATCCATTTACCAAAGTTAAATCGTTAAAATATAAAAATGGGAACTAGGTGTGTAGCGTGAACAACATAGTCACAGAACTGGCAGCAGGGAATAAAAATATCCAATGATCTAGTGGTAGAAAACAACAAAATTTTAAATATCAGAAGTCGAAATCAAACCTCACCTTTGAAATTTGGGGCTGAAATCAAATCTCAGTTGCTACGGCTCGGATTCAAACCAAAATCAAAGTGTAAATATCATTAAAACGTTCGAGCAGGGATTTTAGCAATACTCAATTTTTGTTTTGGAAATTGGAACTTAATTTGGGAATTTTAATTTGAGTTTAGATTTGGCCAATTTTGATTTCGAAGTATATAATGGGATTTACAAGTAGGGAATTCTGGAAAGAAGGGGAAAATTAATTATTTGGAGCGAAATTGATTAAATTGAGAGGGAAACTGAAAAGCTTTAATCACTAAATAGATAAATTATTAGTATAAGTTAATATGAAATCGATCTAAGTTTTTGATACCTAAAATTGTCATGTATGTTAAATTATAAATTGTAAATGGAAAACTTATTTAAAAGAACACTATTGTATAAAATAAAAGTAGTATATATTCTATAAGTAAAGTTGATGGTTGGTTTCGCAAGGCCCTAATTGCGTCAAGTGGCACCACCTCAACATTTCAAATTTTTTTTTTATTTTTCTGGTTTATTGGTTAAATGCTATTTCTTTTTAAATTTTTTTTCTAGATTCGTAACGAACGTTTTGTTTTTTGTATTACCGAATTCGAGTCGACTCACCACCACAACGCCCGAGACTGACAATACTTGGGTTTACCGACTCACCTTTTTTTCTAGATTCATAGCGAACATTTTGTTTTTTGTGTTACCGAATTTGTGTCGACTCACCGCCATAACGACTGGGACTGACAATACTCGGGTTTTACCAACTCACCGCGCAACATACAGTACTGACAACGCTCGGGTTTACCGACACCCGGGTTTTACTGAACTTAATTTTAGTTCTGGTACCGTAACAAATGTAAATGAAATCGACAAAATTCACGTTGACCTTCCGCCGAAAAGCCCGGATTTTACCAGCGCCCCAGTTTTACCGATTCACCACCGGAACGCCCGAATACTTGTCGACTCGCCGTTGCAATGATCGGGTTTTACCAACACCCGGGTTTACCGGCCGAGTAAACATTGTTTCAAATTTGTTAAATAAAGAAAATTACAATATGTTATATGAGTGTCGTAGAGCCACTGTCTCAGCGTCTGGGACCGACCGAAGTCATCCCATTGGCTCACCTCAATTTTTATTTTTATTTTTTGTTTTCATTTTAATTAAGTTCCAGTACCATAACGAACGTAGCTAATACTGACTAAATTCGAGGGGTGACTCGCTGCCGTTGTCCAGGACCAGCCGACGCCACCCCATCTACCAACCTCAATTTTTATTTGTATCTTTTTGTTTCCATTTTTTTTACTTCCAGTACCGTAACGAACGTAGCTACTATTGACTGAATTCGTGTTGATTCGCCACTGCAACACCGAGTTTTACTGACTGATTTTACCGCGCAACGTGTGGGTAAATTACTAGTATATAAGTAAAGCTGATGGTTGGTGCTGCAAGGCCCTGATTGGGCCTAGTGACACCACCTCAACCGTCCAATTTTTTTATTTTTTTTATTTTTTTGGTTTCTTTTTCTAGATTCGTAACGAACGTTTTGTTTTTTGTATTACCGAATTTGTGTCGACTCACTGCCACAACACCCGCGACTGACAATACTTAAGTTTTACCGACTCGCCTTTTTTCTAAATTCGTAACGAACGTTTTGTTTTTCGTATTACCGAATTTGTGTCAACTCACGGCCATAACGCCCGGGACTGACAATACTCCGGTTTTACCGACTCACCGCGCAACTTCCAGTACCGACAACGCTCGGGTTTACCCACGCCCAGGTGTTACCGAACTTATTAGTTCCGGTACCACAACAAACGTAAACGAAATCGATAAAATTCACGTTGACCCTCTGCTGTAGCTACTATTTTACTGAATTCGCGTTGATTCGTCACTGTAACACCGGGTTTACTGACTGATTTTACCATGCAACGCACAGTTAAATTACTAGTTACATATATAAGAGAAAAAAAATACCGTATAAATATGTATTCGTTTTGGTTATGCATAAAAACTATGATTATACTAGAAATTATGCTTACCATTTCACCTCATCCCCTCCTACGTGGCAATCGGTGTAGCTGAACGAGGTCCGTCCTACTGATTTTACCATGGACCACCACACGCACTGGAAGCTTACGCTAGAGGTTTACTCTACGTTCCCGTTTAAGATATTTACTTTTCAATTAACTTGTCAAACTTGATTCACCTATAACCGATTATTTACAAATATTCAAATACTTGTCAATTTTGTTTCAAGCCACGCGTGACGGGAACAGCAGAGGTGCCGACGGGTCCAAGGGCGGATCATCGTGCTGCGGAGGTTCACCTCCGCATGCTCGGGGTCGATAAGTACCTTTCGATGGAGAAGTTCGTCGTGGCGATCAACTTGTACACCCAGGAGGAGATATGCCAGCCGATTTACACGAAGAGTGTTCACGAGACCCCGAACGACGAGTTGTGGCATTGATAGCCTGCAATTGGGAGGGGTGCTTTCGGCGCTAGGGATGCCACCGCCAAGGCCTTAGTCATCATTGACCCGTTGTACAGTTACGTGTATAGTATTACACAATATAATACAATTAAAAATATTATATTATATTATCTAATATTATATTATATTATATTATATTATATTATATTATATTATATTATATTATATTATATTATATTATATTATATTACATTACATTACGCTATAAAGGTACCTGCACAGGCTGGTAACCTCGTTGGTACAGGGTACTGACCATTGTAGCATCCGAGACTCTTTTTATTATTATTATTATTATTATTATTTGAACGGCCAACGAATCCTTCAAATGGGTTACATGTTGAATTCATCATATCGGGATACATCGGCCTTTCAATTCGGGGATATCCCTCATCTAATGCCAACGCCCGTGAACACTCGTCCTAATGCACGATAGTGCGGTGAAATAAAAATCGTTCAGTTAAAGGATTCAATTAGTGAATGCCACATGCTTGTCTAGTCTCATAGAAACTGAACTTGGATTAAATGGAGCACCAAAACACCAAATTTCTCCTTACCACCTAAACTTTTTAATTTCTTTAATCTAAAATTTCCCCCGTTAATAAATTACAATTTCCCTCCTAGCATAATTAAACTTTTTAATTTCCCTTCTAAAAGTTATGACCCTCTACCAAAAGTTGAGAACCCCGCATCCATAATTGGATCCCAACCCCATCTGCGTTATCTCTTTCACAGTGCACCACATTTATAATCGGAGACGAGTCTATCATCCTCGAACAGATACCACCGCTAGTCTACCACAACTGCTCCTAACCATTTGTTTATGTTGCACCTGATGGCTGATGCTTTTGAAAATGAGTTATGTTGCCTTGGAGATTTCTTGTTTTAACAGGCTATGTCAAGTTATGTTGCCTTATGATATTTTTTCTGCTAAACTTATGAAATCTCTTGTTTGACTTTTTGATTATTGTTTCTATTAGATTTTACTTTGTGGAGATTCTACCCCAATGTTCAATAATTGTCTCCTAATTCATATTTTTAACCTTAGATTTATGTTACTTTCAATCCTTTTTTCTGCAGTAGGCATGAAAACGGTATCTGTTCAGGTGGTGTGAACCTGCTATAACGAATGAGTTAAACTTGAGTCGACAACCACCTTCCCAAATTGTCGTATCGTTGCTAAGGTTAGTGAAACTCGCCTCTTCTATTGTGGTCTATTTTGAATCAATGATTTTAATTCGTTCCAAATTTGGTATTTTTCTATTCATTTAGTTATAATTTTTAAATATGTACTAAAATATGAAACACGTCAGCCCCAATATGCACAGGTTCTGTTCGGGTTTATGATTTCCGAAATGAGGTTGGTTCTTATTTCGTTCTGAATGATCGTTTTACCTGAACCAAACTCGACTTTCTTAACGTGTCAAGTGGGTCGTGTTCGCGCCAACCTAAGTATAACATGGATTCCATTTAGTGAAGAACTTTATAATAGGCTATTTGTTTGTTTTAAAGTTACATTTTTAGAATATGCACTTCTATTTTTCTACCCAATATTTTGGTGAAGCGTTCTTCATGGTTTATGTTTTATGCTTCTGAAGGTGTTGTAGGGGCTTGAGTTAGCCAGACGCCCATAATATAGTAGAAGATATGGATGAATGGATTGGTTGGCACTTTTCAATGGGAAGGTCATATGTCAACGAGGTGGTATGTATATTTTGATATCATAACATATTTATATTACAATTACAATAGTATTCTTTTTCAAATTTGATTTTTCAATAAGAAAATATTTAGCCATTTTTCAACTTAATGCATATCTCCCCTTTTTAATAATAAATTGTCTACATACAATGAACTGAAAATATATATAATTTTTATAGTTACAGTTGTTGCCAACCATACTATTAAATCTTGCAAATGCCAATTTGCAGACACATCTAGAAACACACAACAAGAAGCTAGAACTAGTTAAGCTTTTGATAAATTTCATATCCTTTCTAAGGTACATTTTTCAATAATTATAGACATATTCGATCATACGATTGATCATGATGAATGACTGTCTTCATTACATGTTTCAGATTGTCTAGTTGGTGGCTCATTTGCTAAGTCGTCGTTGTCTTCGGTTCTAAGCAATATGAGCATACAGGTAATTATATTGCATGCATCAATCATGATTTGTTCTTTATGGTTATGTATTTATGCACTTGAATTTGTTTCATTTTTTTTTTGTTCCTAGGTATTGTTTCTTTGGTCCATAGCAGCTCTTTATCAGTTAACGAAATAGCATCTTCAAGAATTCATATGATAACGGTAATTACTTTTAACTTGTTACTTTTTAACTATTACGAAATATTATATGGATGTGCTTATGTTGTAATCTTGGTGTAAAATTGGTCAGCCAAAACTTTCCATTTTGCAGGGCAAAAAAGACGTTTGGACAATTGATCTTTGAATTTATGCTGATATTACAGTTAAGTTAATATGTTGGTTTTTTATTTTTTGTCTAGTTTTCAGGTGTTGGGGTCATTTTCTTATATATTTTTTTTCTTTTGAATCAAGAATAATGAGTGTTGTATATAAAAAAAGGTACTCTTAGATTTCTATTGAACCAATACTAATGTTTGTTTACATGATTGATGATGGAAGGGTAGATTTCATGAGAAGCTTTGAAGCTAGGCTTTATGAAAGTGAAATTGTCACCCAAAATAACGTTTAGATTCATCGTGTAAATACATGGAATTAGATCGTTACTTATTACATTGTTTTTTTTCAAACATGTGGAATATGTTTCGGATTGAATATGTTGTTGAAGTTATAATATTATGACTTATACTTCTACAATTTATGAAACTTCTATTTTATATTTGATATTGTAAATTACGTGATTTTTATGAAAGGTCATATGGCACTAAAATAGTATATATATTAATATAGAAATAGCTTTTGGTGACACAAAGTTTGTGTCAAAAGTTTTTATTTTGAATTGTGGCAAAAACAAAGTGCCACTAAAACCGATATGGATATTTAACCAAAATTACTTTTTAAAGGCATAAAAAAAGTGCCACTAAAAGCGCAAAAATTTTGTGCGGCATAACAAAAAGGTGCCACAAAAAGGCTTTAGCGTCACCGCTTCTAGGGACACTTTTTTTGTGTGCCGCACATTCTTATAGGGGTTTTTAGTGGCATTTTTTTCTTTTTTGGTGGTACTTTTTGTATGTCACAATATGGCATTTTTTTGTAGTGCTTCCAGTAATCTCTTAGAATCTTTGTGCTCTTCTTATCACACTTGCCATGCACCAACGGATGTCAATCATCTCCATCTCTTCTGGGTCGATTTGATCATAATCTTCAGTTTGTTCAGTACAGAATGCAGTTGGAATCTTGGGATTTGAAGAGCACTTGATTGTGAACCCTTGTGGTGTAATCCCACATCTTGTGATACTGCGGTTGATTTCATCTTTTTCTTCTTTCTGAGCTCCAGGTCATGAGCTTCAATCTTTTCGATAAAACTTGCAAGATTTAGACGAGCATATGCAATGGGGTTTGATTGCTGAATCATGATCAAAGTACCCCATTCTTCAGGTAATGCATCAGCAAGCTTGTCAATGTATTCATACTTAGGCTTGTCAATCTTCAGCCTCTTCATTTCATTCACCAGATAACAGTATCTCTCAATCAACTGTGCAAAAGGTTCACCCTTAACATGAGTAAATATATCGAATTCTTTCTTGAGCAGTGCTATTTTACTTTTTGTCATATCAGGGTTTCCACAATCTTTGTTCAACAATGCATGCCAAATTGAATAACAAGAACCATTGTGCTGTAGTAATTGAAAGATCTTACCTTTGATGGGTTGTTGGAAGAGATTCATCATTTTCTTCTCTTTTAGAAACAAATTCTTATCCGCCTCAGCAATTTGTGACAATTGATAATTTTCCACATTCTCATTCTTGGGAATTATGTACTCTTCCTCCACGGCAGTCCATGTTTCGTAGTTGAAAGCTTGAACATACGTCTCAAACTTGTTGGCCCACGTCGGATAGTCTTCCATTCTAAAAAGCTTAGGAGGCTTGTTGGATGTTCCCATTTCATTTTCCAAGTTAATGTTTTGAAGAAGGACAGACGCCTGTGACACAAACGCACTTAGGTTTTCCATGTTTGAAAGTCAACGTATATCTCTTCTAGTTCAATGGATATGTATGAGGTCAAAGAAGGTCAATGTATCTGTATGAGATATGGTCAACGGATAAGTATGAATGAATGGTCAACGTATATGTAATAGGTCAACGTATATGTGGTCACCTTATTACATATGCGGCGTATATGTTATACACTGCATTTGTTATACGTGATCAACGTATGCGGAGCCATAACATATACGGTTGACATCATCATATTGGTATTTTGGGAATTTGAAGGTTCAAATGATGTAGGAATTGCATGAAAACTTGAAGGATTTTTCACGGATGTGTAAGGAAGGTCTTGTGTAAATTTGAAGGACTTTTAACTGTTGAATTGGTAGATAGAGATAAAACCTTTGAAACTTTGTGATGTTCAAGATAGTAACGAGCCATAATACTCTGATACCACTTGAAAAAAACCTGGAATGCTGGTGTAGATTACACTCAGGATCACTAGATGTTACAGCTTATATCTCAATGTGTGGAATCCATTGAGAATGAACACAAGCAAGGAAACATTAAGCACACATTCATTGATAACTTAAAGTATTACAAGATATGACACTTTGACTACTTTCTCTCTCTACTCTCTTACTCTAACATCTGTCATGTCACCCCCCGTTAAGGGATTTGCGGAAGCGTAAAACAGATATGTAACAGATACAACTTGTATCAAATACATTGTTCATAAAGAAACATTACTAACTAATTTACAATATATTACATCATTCTAACATATTTTACAAACTAAGTGATTCAATGAAACTAGTCCGTTAACTACTTCTCTCCATACTCAAATGCTCATAGCATCGATCACAATCTGAACACGAAACACATAAGCAATCTATTCCACCTTTCTGATTACATGTAAAGCATGTTTAAAAACGGTCAACTACGAATAGTTGGTGAGTTTCATAAGTTTTAATGAAATCAGTTCTCGTACCACACAGTCATAGTTTGTATGTACGCAAATATATAAAAATATATATTCACGTTTGTATATATATGTATAGCCGTATCCTTGTGTGTACATATGCACACATGTTAGTTTATAATATGAGTTCGAAATCATGATAAAATCGTGACTGTTTGTTCATATTGCGTGTTTCCATTTTTCCATGTTTAATCACCACTGTGCCCCCCCTTCCGCCCACAACGGTTCCACACAAAATAAACCACTCTGACCCCCTTTCCGCCCACAACGATTCCTCGTAACATCAACCACTGTGGCTCCCCTTCCGCCCACAATGGTTCCACAAAGAGACAAACATTGCACACACAATAATTAGTATTTTCTACATATAGTATTTCTTATGCCTATTCACATAGCACGTATATAGATACAGATACATATATAGTATTTATAATGTGTCACCAAACATTGTGGCTCCCTATCCCCCCACAATATGCATAATCATATTATTTTCTTAACATTCATGTCATAATCAAGCTAGTTGGTTTAGTTATATCAGAACTTGGCTCATAGGCCATACTCAACTTTAGTTTATTAAGTTGTAGCAGAACTTGGCTCATAGGCCGTACGCAACTTTAGTTTATTAAGTTGCAGCAGAACTTGGCTCACAGGCCATACTCAACTTTAGTTTTTTAAGTTGCAGCAGAACTTGGTTCATAGGCCATACTCAACTTTAGTTTGGAACTATTGTGGCCCCCCTTCCGCCCACAATAGCCCCATGGTCATCATAGACCACGTTATTCACCCATGGCCATTACAGACCATGTTATTCACCCATGGCCGTTTCAGACCACGTTATTCACCCATGGCCGTTACAGACCACGTTATTTTTAACAGTATGTAGCATATTTGTATAAACGTGTTGTCACGTGTAATATTATTATGTTTTATTATGTTTTGGTATTCGTACCATATTCATTTAATTTGTCATTCAAGAATACTATTCACCATTCATTCGCATGCAATCAGTCGTTATGTTTGTAGGGACTTTTTGTATGTAAACGTTCAAACAATTTATATCCTGAACCGTTTCCAGGTAGATAACGTATATAAATATGCTTTTCATCCCAAAAAGTTCATACACAGTTTGAAAAGAGGGGTCATGAAACTCACGGTTTTGTAGGCACTCGGTGCAAGGTCAGCTCGGGGTTCGTTTCCGTTGCTATCACTTAGTCCCTATAATTAATATTATAATAATATTAATATTTTAATATTATTATAATCCTCATACTAGACTGGGTTGTATAACTAATCTGGGTATAGCTGTTACACCCAGAAAGTGTCAGTATGTTTAGATTGTGATGTTGTTTAATATCTGACGTTTAAAATCGAACTTGACTTCGTTTCCCCGTTTCACCAGCTAGGCCAAGTTGTTCGTTTATGCGTTCAGAAAACAGTTATGAGGATGTTAACTTGGGTAAACGTGTTGGTCGATAAAATGATTTAAGTTATAAACCTGTTGGGATTTGCTACGGGGAAGGTTTCCGTTTATTCAGTTTGAGTTGGAGAAAAACGCGCACAATCTACCCAAATTGTCCAGATTTCTCACAAAAAGTTCGTTTTTACATAATTAATACGAAAATATGCTTCTTGATCGTTTTTGATGTTCTGATATCCCAACAGGTTCGTTAATCACGAACTTGCCGGTTTTCGTTAGAATTTAATTTTTTTAATCTTCAAATTAGCATATTTAATTATCCGTTAATCATTAGATCGTGAAAATTTAGACACTTATCAAATAAAATATGTAGATTTTTATAAAAATATTTTTGGAATTATTTGCTGAATTATAAATTTATAAAAAATCATTTTATTTGCCATATTTAGCCCGAAAATCATCTGTTTATAACAAATGATTTCTGAAAAATCTGCCAAAATTCGTTAGTGACTAAAAAACTTCCCAAAATAACCTGTAGCAATTCCAGAAGCTAACAATCTTTCCAAATATCATTTTCGAGCCAAAAACGACTATGAAAATCCGAATAAACACAAATGCACAAAACATACCTAGGGTTTTCTACATGACCCCAAATTTCATATGTGATCATAATACATCAAATCTGAGTTCCCCAAAAACTTTCAAAATTTTTCAAGCATTTTAACTATTTTTCCGAAGTAAACGCTCCAAATCGGTAATAAATTCACCAAATATTCTCGGATGGTCGAAAAATTACCAAATTTGGACAGGGAATCAATGATAATGTCCCTTAGAAGGGAATGGGCTCTCATGGGTATTTCCCATGCACAAGTCAATCCCGTACTACCATATCATTTCTACCCTCAGGTACCTACAAACCACAAATTCACCGGCGGCATCTACCCACAAGTACACTAGAACTTTTTTGGGTTTTTGTTTTTTATAATAATAATTAATTACTCATTATTTTTCCAATTGTTATATATTCTTCATGCAAAGGTTTGCCATGAATTGAAATTTGGCAAACTACCCACATAGCTAGGGGTGAGTTTGTCATGCGGTAAACTACCCATGAGCCTTACCCACACTAGTGCCCCTTCCCCTCTTATGTCCCTGTAAAATTTCGTGGCCAAAAAATATGCATATCACAACCTTAACCTAAACAGCCCATAATCGAACATTTCGGTATTACCTTTGCTGTTTTTGCCCGTTTTCGCTCTCTTAATCCAATTTCCGGGTTCTCATGCTTCTATATAAGCTAAGTACAGGTCCTATATCACAAGCCAAGCATGTATCATCAAGAGACCAGCCATGAAAGTTAGGGTTTCATTTAGGGTTCTAAACCGAACTTTTGAACCGTAAAAACGTCGTTTAAACCCTCTAATCCGTATTTATGGCCAAGAAACTTATCAAAATAGGTTCTTAACCATGTGTAGGATCAAAACATATATATGGACCTATTTGAGGAGTTTTACATGGTTAGAAGTGATTTTTGGCAATCAAACTATGTTTATATGAATTTAAACATGTTTAAAGATTGATCAAAATATATGTAGTACTAGTACCTTAGGGTTTGTTGTGTGTGTGAAAGAACAGCAGGTTTGGCTGGTTAGAATTCTGGAATTATGTTCTAAAAATATCTTATGTTACATAGTGTTAAAGAAAGCAAATAATAACACTATAAAGGGATTTTAAGTCCGCTTTGGCGAGCTGGACCTTTTAGGCCCCCTTTGGGACCAATTTTGGCCCATTAGTCTCATTTTGCATTCCTGAACGTGAAATCCCGAGTCCAAATTTATTTCGGGTTTATTTTTTTGCGTGAAAAATATATCGAGTACGACAAACAGCGTGAAAACGAGTGTTTTTCGGCCAATAACTTGTGAAATTAGAAAAACATAGTATTTGTTTGTAAAAATCGAAAATATTTTCAGAGATCGCTTAAAACATTCCAAATAAATGTTTTGTAAGTCTTTATCAGCTTAACGGATGATACAATGCTTGTTTTGTAACTGTCTTTCGCGTTTAAGGTCATAGCGGGTAGTTAAACGAGCATGTTTTCGTTTAACTGGTTTGCTATCGTACTAAGGCCATAGTACTAATATGTGTTAGACTCGGTCTGCCCAAGACACATATTATTATTGATGTGGCTAGTACGTTATGATCCAAGTCGGGTCATACCCAATAACAAGCTAGACAAACACCAATAATATTTGTTTATACATGATATGATCATAACAAACAAATATTAACACTTGAGTTATTTGGAAAGGGGTTTCTAAATACATTGTACTTGTGAAATAAATAAATCCTATGGATGATTTATACTTTGAGAGAGAGCATTCCATAGTGTTATTTAAGATGGTTAAATAACAATATGTGAATAATGGTTACCAAGCATGTTACCTATATTGTGTTATATTTATTTTGGGAAATAACACAATGTGAGTTTTATGATATATAACTTATTTAAAGAAAAAATAATATAAAATTTGAAATGGGTGAGAGGTTGGCCGCCCTCCTCCCCCCTTTACTCTCTTACACCTTTTATTTTATATTATTATGTTTTCTTTAGTGGAGACATGCATTGGATGTGAGTGGGTGCCATGGGTGGTGCTTCCATTAACTCTCTAACTCTCTTTCATTCATTATTATAACATTTTGCAAGTAACAAAACATTCCTCTCTTCCTTTTCTCTCCCATTTTCGGCCACAAGGAAGAACATCAAGGAGGAGTTGGTTTTTCAAGTGAATCCTAGCTAAACAAAGGTGTATTGTCGGAGGCTTGGGGTATGCTAGCTTGAGGAGCTTCCATATTCAAGTTCTTGCCTTTCAATCACTCTTTCTTCACCCGGTTTTGGTTTACTTGAAAGGTTGTTTTACATGCATGAACTTATAGTGACATGCATGTGTTTGATAGTATGTATTTCGTATATGGATCCGGGTTTGGCTTTTGCATGTATAAAATTGGTTTTATACACTATAAACTAACAAGATTTAAAACATTTATCCGCTGTGTTTTAGGTAAAAGTAAGGTTTTATCACTTTGATAATCTTGTTAAAACCCAACAATGGCATCAAGAGCCGCTTATACGGATGCATGCTTCATTAGACCCAAAAATTTTTGGGTTTATGGTGGGGTTTTACCATATGGACAAAAATTTTAGGAGTTTTGTTTACCCCATGGTTTTTCAAGATTATACTTTACATGCATGTGGTAATCTTGAAAAACTAAGTCATTTGGATGATTGATTGTGTTGTTTGGACAAAACACGGAACTTTACGTTTAGTCAAGTTTGGGCTGAAAGTTTTAGGCCAAAGGGGAACCAATTTTCGGTCTTGGATTATTTCGTATTTGGATGTGTAATAGATGTTCATAACCTAGCCATCGGCTTGTGTATGGTTGAATGATTGTGTTGATGTGTTTGTTCATTCAAGTGGTTGTTTATTCATTCGATATTGTTGTAATATTTATTTGGGTTTGTAATCTATTTATTAATTCAGTTGGTTTGTAAAAATAAGTAGATTAGATGCATTTCTTTTACTAGAAAAATGTATTAGGACATATTTTGTAAAAGAAGATGCAAGGATGGAAGCCCAAATACAGTGGAGACCACAACACGGGGTGAACACTTGGAGCATTTGGATGCGGGATCAAGTGGGAGTTCACCGACACAAGATTATGTCCTTTCGAGTCCCTTAGGAAAGACCTTTTTAACACACTTGTCTTCGGTCAACAAGTGTACTCAATATTAGGAGGCTATGGTTATGAACTTGTGGTTGTATGTTTTATGCTTGCATGGTTGATTTTCTTTTGTTTGTGTTATTGCAATATGGTTTGCTAACTACTTAAAATCAACAACTAGCATAAAATTGGTTTCTTAGAAATCGTTAGGTAATAAAATTGGTTTTATTAAGGGCTAATGATTTCACAATAAAATGGGTTTTATTAGTAGGAACTTTGAAAATGGATTTTTCAACTAAGTACCATACATTTGAATGCATGCAAATGCTAGGTACATAAAAGGTTTTCCAATCTAGAATTTAGAAAACTAAAAAAACCCTTTTATAAAATAAGTCGAACACCATCGTTTTATACAACAGTCGAATCACTTGGGAACTCGATATGGGATAAAAGTCACCTAACCATGTTGGAGGAAACTTGTGAGTTTAAGGTGGGTTTATCATATTTGTGGGATAAAGGTTACCTAACCACTTGTATGTGTAAACTCACATGTGTGCATAAGTAGGACGACTTAAATTGGAAACCATGTTAATAGGGTCACCGAAGCATGGTGTACAATGGTGTTGATGGGATTAAACATGCCAACTAAACATAAGATGTTTAACCGATCCCATAAAACTAGAAGTTGCAAATGGTTGCAATCGTCAAACGTTGACTACCTTGTTAATTTAAATAGAAGGATGAAGGTCACCTAACTAGTATTTGAATGTAACGTTGGGTTCTAGATTTTAATCATTAATTGTCTTGGAGACATAAAGGGTATTAACGATTAAAATTAATTGATATCGAAAATAATAAAATTGAGCTTTGTTATATTTGTAAATGGCCGCAATCAACAATCCACCTAACGTTGTTATTCCACCCGTTAATAACCTATCACTAAGATCTATTCTTGATAAGGATCGTTTAAACTATACAAACTTTATTGATTGGTATCGAAACTTAAGAATCGTTCTCAAGCAAGAAAAGAAATACTACGTAATAAACGAGCCTATTCCCGATGAACCTAGCATTGACAATGCCGAAGACGATAACAATTGGGTTAAGCACAATGAGGATTCGGTGCACGTTTCTTGCCTCATGTTGGGAACTATGATTCTCGAAATTCAAAAGGATTTTGAACTTCACGAGGCGTACGACATGATCACCCAACATAAGGAAATGTTCCTTACACAAGCTAGGGTGGAACGCTTCGAAACGGTTCGAGCGCTTCATGCATGTCGTATGGAAGAAACCCAATCGGTCTCAACTTATGTACTTAAGATGAAAAGCCATATTAATCATCTCGAGCGCCTTAATTGTCGCGTCTCAAACGAGTTAGCCACGGATTTGATCCTAAATGGGCTAACCAAGAAATTTGAGACTTTTATTATGAATTATAACATGAATGGGTGGGACGAAAGCATTGGTGAGCTTCATGCAATGCTCAAGACGGGAATGGGTAAAAAGGTTTTACCCGTTCTCACGATCAATGAGGGAGGCATTAAGAAAAGGCATTACCAGGAACCTAAGGCAAAGGTTGCCAAAGGTAAGGGACAAGTCATGGCTCTGTTCAAGGGAAAGGCGAAAGCGGGACCACCCAAACCGAAAGAAAAGAAGCCAAAGGTTTGCGCGGAGGATCCGTGCTTTGGATGTGGGGAGATAGGGCATTGGATGAGGAATTGTCCAACCTATCTAAAAGAGTTGAAAGCTAAGAGGGATGCAGGGCAAACCTCGGGTAAAACTTTCATGATTCATGTTGATCTTAATATTATTTTCTCTAACACATGGGTATTGGATACCGTATGTGGAACTCATATTTGCAATTTATTGCAGGGGTTCAAAGGAAATGAAGGATTCAAGAAGGGAGATATTAGTCTCTTCATGGGCAACGAAGCAAAGGTTGTTGTCGAAGCCCGAGGGGACTACATTTTGAAGCTTCCAAATGGTTTGGAAGTTATTTTAAATAATGTTTTGTATGCTCGTAGTTTGACTAGGAATCTTATCTCCGTTTCACTTCTAAGACAATATAGTTATGATTTTAAGTTTATGGATGATTGTATTTATGTTTTCATGAGTGATGTATTTTATTTTAAAGCAATGCCATCTAATGGCATTTATGAATTGGTTCATAATAACACATCTTATGATAACATGTTATACCAATCAAGCACCAAAAGGCTCAAAATGGATTTGAGTAAAACTTATCTTTGGCATTGTCGCCTTGGTCATTGTCACACCCCGACTAGCACAATGCGGAAGCGTAAAACGAGAATGTAACAGACACCTCTGGTATCATCACATTGTTTATAAAGAAACATTACAAACTAATTTACATTATATTACATTTCTTCGTTCTATCATTGTTTTACAGTCTATGTGGTACAAACAAAACTAGTTCGTTAACTATACGTTCTTACTACTAACACTCTTGCCTCTATTCACATAGCATCAACCACGCACCTTGATCAAGTAACAGATCACCAAATCATTCTGATTTAGGTACACCTGAAAAGCAGTTTAAAACGGGTCAACTACTAGAGTTGGTGAGTTTCACGAGTTTCAAGAAAACAGTAATGAGTATTCACACGTCAGCACTTGCAATCATGAAATAAGTATGTATGTATGTAAATGATGTATGTGATGTAAATGATGTATGTGATATAACTTTACTAAGCTACTGTGAAGCCTGGACTGTTCGTGCTACGTGCCTCCATTTCCCACGCTCAATCAACCACTGTGGCCCCTTTCCGCCCACATCATGCCCCGGTAGCTATGTCTAACACTACATAGCTGGTTCGTAAAAATATGGACATGTGCAAACGGGATAATGTCTCAGCTGGCCCCGCCTGGGTTTGTCAAACCAATAGTACTATTCACAAGCCACCGGCTCAAAGTTAATCACTGTGATCGTGGGGACTTTCGTGTGTTAGCACTTAGATAATTCAAATCATCACATGTTTCAGATAAGTATATAGATATAAGCAAACATGCTTTTCACCCCAAAAGTTTGTAAAACAGTTTAAAAGTGGGGTCATGAAACTCACGGTTTATTAAATAATCAGTACTGTATCAGCTCGTGGTTTGTTCGGTCCGCTATCAGTAGTTCCTATAATCAATATTATAATAATATTAATATTTTAATATTATTATAATCTCAATACTAAACTGGGCTGTATAACTAATCTGGGTGTAGCTGGAATGCCCAGAAAGTGGCAATAGGCTTAGGTTGTGATGTTGTTCAATGTCTATTACTTAAAACCGAACTTGGCTCAAATTCCCGTTTTCCTAGCTGGGCCAAGTTGCTCGTTTACGCGTTCAGAAAGCATTTATGGAAAAATAAGCTTGGGGTAAATGTATTGGTTAACAAAATGATTAAGTTATAAAGAAAGATCACATACTGGGGTCCCGGATTAGCCACGGGGCCCGTTTCCGTTTATTCAGTTTGATTTAAGAAGGAACGCGCACAATCCATCCGGATTGTCCAGGTTTTTCATAGAAAAGTTCGTTTTTACTTAATTAGTTCAAAAATATGATTTTTGATCACTCTTAGTGTTTTGATATTTTCGCAGGTTCGTTAGTCGCGAACTTGCCGGTTTTTATAAAAACTGAATTTGTTTAATATTCAAATTAGCATAATTAATTAATCGTTAATCATTAAATTATGAAAATTTAACCACTTATCAATTAAAATATGTAGATTTTAATAAAAATATTTCAGAAATTTATTTACTGATTTATTAATTTAGAAAAATTCATTTTATCAACTATATTTCGCCTAAAAATCGTCCGTTTACCCCAAAAAATTTCCAAAAATTCCACAAAAATTCCTGAATACTCAAATCACATCCCAAATTAAGATGTATCAATTCCAGAATGTAAAAAGCTCGTGCGATATTCTTTTCGGCCCAATTTCGGCTATAAAAATTCACACGAACGCAAATAAACAAAACACTTTTAAACTTCTCCAAATGATCCCAAAATTCATATTTGATCAAAAAGAATCAAATCTGAGTTTCAAGAAAAGTTTCATAATTTTTGAAGTATTTTTGCTATTTTTCCCAAATAAACGTCCCAATTCGGTAATAAATTCGCCAAATATTCTCGGATGGTAGAAAAATTACCAAATTTGAACAGGGACTCATTGACATGGTCCCTGATGTCCATGCAAAAATTTAAGGCCTAAAAACATGCACATCACAACCTTAACCTAAATAGCCCGTAAGCGAGTGTTTCGGCATTACCTTAGCGGGTTTGGCTCGTTTCCGACTTTTTAATCAAGTTTTCAGGTTCTTGTGCTTCTAAGAAAGCTAGTTACAAGTCCTATATCACAAACCAAGAAATTTTTCATCAACATAACAGCCCTTAACTTAGGGTTTCGGCTAGTGCACAAAAACGAACTTTTGAACCGTAAAAACGCCGTTTCAACCCTTTAATCCGTGTTTATGGCCAAAAAAACTATCAAAACAGGTTCCTTACCATATTTATGATCAAAAAATGTTTATGGACCATTTTTAGGATTTTTACACGGTTAGGAATGATTTTTAGTAACCAAGACATGTTTTTATGGTATTAAACGAATTTAAACAAGTATAAAAGCTACTTATTTAAGCTCCTTACCTTAGGGTTTGAAGGTTTTTGGCTGGAGCAGAACTTGTGTCCAGATTTTTCAAGAAAATAATGTTGAAAATATCTTGGATCTAGTTTATATGTGAAAGAACTAAAAAGGAGGGGGGGCTGCTGTTGCGATCGGAGCTCCATGGGCCCACCTTGGGCCCATTTTGGCCCAAGTTTCTGATTTTGCTAGCCTAAATACGAAAAGCCCGGTCCAAATTTAGTTCGGGTTCTGTTTTTGGCGCGAAAAACTTATCGGGTGCGTTAAACAGCGCGAAAACAAGTGTTTTTTGGCTAGTTTTTTGTAAAATTATAAAAACATACTATATGTTTGTAAAAATCAAAAATATTTTCACGGATCGCTTAAAACATTTCAAATAAGTGTTTGGTAAGTCTTTTTCGGCTTAACGGATGATACATTGCTTGGTTTGTAACTATCTTTCGCGTTTAAATCTATAGCGGGTAGTTAAACGAGCATGTTTTCGTTTAACTTGTTTGCTATCAAACTAAGACCATATTTCTAATATTTTAGCATGTATAGATCATATATCACTTATAGATGTCCCCCCCGAGAAATCTGGGTCATAACCCGACCCGTTCGGTTAATCGTTCGTTTGTTACGCAAAACGCGTTTATATGATTAATCGGTAAATACGTACTAAGGTGTACCTTGTTTTGGCTAAATGTCACATTCTTCCCCCGTTAGAAAATTTCATCCCCGAAATTCGATTATTCAACTCTGTCTTTGTTTGGAAACAGGTGCGCATATTTCTTTTTGAATTCGGATTTCCGCTCCCACGTGAATTCGGGTCCCCTTTGTGAATTCCACCGAACTTTTACTAGAGAGATTTTGTTGTGCCTTAATTGTTTTATTTTCCCCTCTAATATTTCCACCGGTTCTTCAACAAAATTCAGTTTTTCGTTTATGTTTAAGTCTTTTAATGGCACGATTTCGGTTTCGTCAGTAAGACAATTTTTCAGGTTCGAAACATGAAAGACATCGTGAATAGAACTCAACTCCACAGGAATTTTCAGTCGGTAAGCTACCGGAACTATCTTAGAAATGACTTCATATGGCCCAATGTATCGCGGGGCTAGTTTACCGGTTTTTCCGAATCGAATGACGCCTTTCCACGGGGATACTTTCAGAAAAACTTTGTCCCCTAATTCAAAAGATAACGGCTTTCTACGAACATCAGCGTAGCTTTTCTGTCGATCTCGGGCTATTTTCAATTTGCTTGTGATCTTACGGATTTTGTCATTGGTTTCTTGAATCAAGTCAGATCGTATAATTTGGGTATCTCCAACCTCAGTCCAGCACAAGGGTGATCTACATTTCCATCCATACAGCGCTTCATACGGTGCCGCTTGAATGCTACTGTGATAGCTATTGTTGGACGAAAATTCAACCAGTTGAAGATGTTGATCCCAGTTTCCACCAAAGTCTAGTACACAAGCGCGAAGCAAATCTTCTAAGGTTTGAATGGTTCGCTCAGATTGACCGTCGGTTTGGGGATGGTAGGCGGTACTTAGGTCAATTCGGGTTCCCAAAGCTTCTTGTACGGCTTACCAGAAACGAGAGGTGAAATGGCTATCGCGATCAGAAATAATTGAAACGGGTACGCCGTGTCGGGATACGATTTCATTGATGTAGATGTGAGCAAGTTTTTCGGTTGTGAACGTGGTTCGAATTGGAAGGAAGTGTGCGGACTTGGTTAATCGGTCAACTATCACCCATATTGCATCGTTTCCTCGGGAAGTTTTAGGGAGGTGTGTTACAAAATCCATGGTAATTTGTTCCCATTTCCATTGTGGTATTTCCGGTTGGTGCAACATTCTCGAAGGTTTTTGATACTCGGCTTTAACCCTCACACAGGTTAAACATTTACTGACGTATGTGGCTATATCCTTCTTCATACCGGGCCACCAATAATACTCTTTCAAGTCCATATACATCTTATCTGTTCCAGGGTGAATGGAGTATTTGGACTTATGGGCTTCGTCCATGATCAAGTCACGCAGATTACTGAAAGTGGGAATCCAAACTCGGTTTTTGTAGTATAGAATTTTGTCAGTTATTTCTTCAAAGTTTTGTTCGGTTCCGTGCAAGTTTTCATTTTCCAAGTGATCTCCTTTCAGAGCTTCGTTTTGAGCAATACGAATTTGCTCGGTGAGACTGGTTTGGACGATCATTCCAAGTGCTCAGACCCGTAGTGGTTTGATCCTGTCTTTTCTACTCAAAGCATCTGCAACTATATTAGCCTTGCCCGGGTGGTATCGAACTCACTGTCATAATCGTTCAACAATTCTACCCATCTCCTCTGCCTCATATTTAGTTCCTTCTGGTAGAAAATATGCTGTAGGCTCTTGTGGTCGGTGTATACTGTACATTTGGTGCCATAAAAATAGTGCCTCCAGATCTTAAGTGCGAAAAATAACCGCGCCCAGTTCTAAATCATGGGTGGTACAATCCTTCTCGTGCACCTTTAATTGTCGAGAAGCGTATGCTATGACTTTGTTTCTTTGCATGAGTACACATCCCAACCCTTTCCAGGACGCGTCGCAATAAACAACCAGATCATCAGTTCCCTCTGAAAAACTTAGTATCGGGGCTTGGCATAGTTTCTGTTTCAGCAATTGAAAAGCCGCTTCTTGATCTTCTCCCCAAACATAAGCACGATATTTTTGAGTCAAAAGAGTTAAAGGTTGGGCTATACTGGAAAAATTAGCAATAAAACGCCGATAATACCTAGCTAAACCCAAAAATTGGCGAATTTCTTTTGGTGACTTTGGGGCTTGCCAATTTTTGATGGCTTCAATCTTACAAAGGTCTACATGGATACCATGTCGGTTAACAACGTGCCCTAGAAATTGTACTTTTTGTAGCCAAAATTCACACTTTGACAGCTTGGCATACAACTTTTCCTGCCTCAATAGCTCCAAAATAGTTCGTAAATGCTGCTCGTGTTCCTCCTTGGTTTTCGAATATATCAAAATGTCATCAATAAACACGATAACAAATTTGTCGAGATACGGTTTGCAAACTCGATTCATAAGATCCATGAAAACTGCGGGAGCATTAGTCAGTCCGAACGGCATAACTAAGAATTCGTTGTGGCCAAAACGAGTTCGGAACGCCGTTTTAGACACGTCTTCCTCTTGGATTTTAACTTGATGGTAACTGGATCGAAGGTCAATTTTCGAGAAATAGTTTGCCCCTAGGAGTTGGTCAAATAAGTCATCTATTCGTGGAAGAGGGTATCGGTTTTTGATGGTAACTTTGTTTAATTCCCGGTAATCAATGCACATTCTAAAGCTTCCATCTTTCTTCTTCACAAATAATACTGGTGCTCCCCAAGGAGAATAACTGGGACGAATGAAACCCTTATCTAACAACTCCTGCAATTGGTTGGATAATTCTTGCATTTCAGAGGGTGCCAACCGGTAAGGTGCCTTTGCAATGGGGGCTGATCCTGGAATTAAGTCTATGCGGAATTCAACCTGTCGGTTCGGTGGTAATCCGGGTAAATCGTCAGGAAAGACATCGAGGTATTCACGTACAACGGGAATCTCTTCTATGCATTTCTCATCAGGGTTCTTTATAGTCACGTTTTCCAGGAATGCCATACAACCTTGGCGTAAACATTTCAACACTTTAAGATGAGACACAAGAGGTAAAATCGAACCAGACTTCTCTCCTTGTACTACAATCACCTCACCATTCGAAATTTTAACTGTCTTGTCGTTACACTCAATCTCCGCCTTATACTTGGTTAACCAGTCCATGCCGACAATAACATCAAAACTTCCTAACTCTACCGGGAGCAGGTCAATAAGGAATGGGTGGTCATTAAGAATAATGGAACAGTTTTGGATTATTTGGTTAACAGTTATAGAGTTACCGTTAGCGAGCTCTATAGTATAGGGATTTGTTAGTTCACTACTGACATATTACCCAGGGATACAAAATTAGTGGAAACAAAGCTTCTATCGGCACCAGTATCAAATAATACAGAATCATATTGATCAGAAACAACAAATGTAGCTGTTACCACGTTCGGGTCATGTCGTGCTTCTCCAGACCCGATAAGAAACGCGCGTCCCCGAGGTGCATTTGAAGTCGATGCTTGGCTTCGATCGGTGACTGCTCCTCGATTCAGCTTGGGGAAGTCCCTTCTAAAGTGTTCCGTGCTCCCACATTCAAAACAAGCACGGCGATTCACTACAGTTGAGTTTTGCTAAGCTGGTTGCTGACGAATTGGTTGTGGTCTCGGTAGTTGGGGACGACGGGGTTGGGTTGTCTGGGCTGGTCGGTTTACAATCTCTATACCGATTCCGCAATTGGGACCACCATTGTGTCCAGTCCTTCCACACCTTTGACATATTATCGGTCTACACTCGCCCACATGATGAAAACTACATTTATCACATTTTGGCCACGGTCCCTTATACCTGTCTTGTTTCACCTCAGAACTACTCATGACATAATTTTGTATTGTTGGGCGTGCACGTTTATTTGCTGGCCTTCCTTGTGATCCTGATCCATAATTGGTTCGCTTCATACCTGATGATTCCCCGGCCATTCTCAACACTCCGCTTCTTACCAAGTCGAAAATTACGATGCCGGCCAGAGTCACGACATTCTCAAATGATGTATGGCCAACAGAGTTCACCAAACTCCTCACTTCTGGGGCTAAACCCCAAATATAACGTTCAACTCGTTTATCTTCAGGAGTTACTAACCATGGTACTAAATGGGCCAATTCATTGAAGCGGTTCGTGTATCCCAAATGATCCGCTCCTTTCATCTCCAAACTCCAAAGTTCGTGTTCTAATATTTGAATTTCGTTCTTTGGGCAGAAATGTTCCAGCATTAGTGTTTTGAGTTTAGCTCATGTCATGCGATTCACCGTATCTTGACCTTTTATCTGTACCGTAGTGTTCCACCACATTAATGCGTGATCAGTAAATGTAGAGGCAACATACTTGACAATGTTTTCGGGTGGACAATTGCTGATATTGAGGACAGATTCAGTCTTTTCGATCCATTTGATTAACCCGTGTGGCCCTTCAGTGCCCTTGAAATCAATCGGTTTACAGGCCATGAAGTTTTTAATCGAATATTCCCTTCGAGGGGGATTAGGGTTGTTATTGTTATTGTTTGGGTTTGGTGGGGGATTATTTGCATTGGTAGGGGCATTTGTATTAGGTGGGGGATTATTATTTGTAACTGTTTCATTGTTGGTTGCGGGAGCATTATTGATTTGTTGCTGGTTTGTTTGTATATTGGCATTAACACCAGCAGTTACTTGTGTTACAATAAGTGGGATTACTGCCTGCATTTGCCGAGCAATCATCTCGGCTATTTCTGCCTCAGTCATAGGGTTTGCTTTCTTTGGGGCCATTCTATAATGATAAACAAATATAAGCCTATTAATACTAATTCCAGTCTACGGCACTGTGTAATAATAATCACAATAAATGTTGTACAGGTAAACCAGAAAACATACTGACATTTCACAAATTGTTCTGTACATTGATATCAAAAAGTACATAGACTTAGCCTGATAAAGGCCAGTGCTTGCATGTATATATCAAAATCTGTCACTAAGTGACGGTTAGACTTAACCCTATAAGGGTCAGTGCTTGTAATAATGTACAAAATTGTGCTCCACGTTAACATAACACACTACTATATACATATATGGAGTATCAAAAGATCATGTACACATAATTGTAATATTCCGCATCTATCCATACAGACTATAGGCTAGCCACAAACATAAAAATAACAGCACCGTAATCACCCAGTAACAGTTCCACAGCCGAACTGTCACCCTATCCAAACACCGGTGGTGGTAGGCATCTGACTGCTGCAACTTCAGTACTATCTGATGTAACGTCGATAAGTACTGGGTCACGTCCCTCCTCTCCGGTTAATGTTAGCTATGGCTATCGAGTGGTCTATCACACGGTCAGTCAGGACAGCCATCCAAGAGTTGTTTCCTGCGTTTTGGAGGTCAGGGCGAGGGGTAGGTATGCTCAATGAACGGGAAGATGAAGTATCTGCCCTAGGGCGTGAAGGTCCTCCCCGGTGGCGGGTAGATCTGAATGGAATCGAGGTAGGGTCAATCGGGGTTACCCGAATACGGGCAGTCTGCCGGACTCGCGCAGTAGCTGAAGTCGTCGGCGACAGGTGTATAGGTGGAATGGGTGATCGGGCTACTCTAGCAGGTGAACGATATCCTTGCGTGGTGACCTGGGTGGATAGCTATCGCATCTGTAGCCGGATAGATCAGGCACATTCCTAGGTAGCTCTCTACAGATAACTTCTTCTTCCACCTCTTCCTCCTCCTCCTCCGGTTCCTCTTCTGGGTCCTCCTCTTATGGATCCTCCTCTGATTCTTCCTCGGGATCCTCCTCAACAGAGATTACCGGTTCTTCTTCTGGTACGTACTCGTTATTCCTTAACATGACTCTGCACAAAGGTTAGTTATAAGAATAATATCTATTGCTAGCGCTAACTATTGTCGAAAGGATTAATTAATTAAGCCGAATTTAATAGTAATAATATTAGAATATAATATTAGTTTTATTAAAATTTTAATATTATTATTATTTAAATCAATACTGAATATAAATGAATATAATATTCAAAGTAAAATTTACCGTCATCAACAGTATCGTAGGTGCACGTATTCATACACCTTGTTCCAAATAAGCACGTATGAGTGTTACATATATATATACTTTCACATTACCTTTTATACACATATGTTGCCACTTTTACCTAACCACACGTTCCGCGACTTCTCCCCGAATTCCCTCGTAAAAGCAAGTCTATTATTATGTTCCGGACAACAATAACTCACTTGCCCTACAAGTTCATCCCAACATCCATCAGTATATAATATTAATTTATTATTTAAATATTTTCCCAGAGTTAATCAAGCCTACGGTTATATTTTAGATACCCTAAGAGATAACCTAATCCTTTATAACCAATGGCTCTGATACCAACTTCTGTCACACCCCGACTAGCACAATGCGGAAGCGTAAAACGAGAATGTAACAGACACCTCTGGTATCAACACATTGTTTATAAAGAAACATTACAAACTAATTTACATTATATTACATTTCTTCGTTCTATCATTGTTTTACAGTCTAGGTGGTAAAAACAAAACTAGTTCGTTAACTATACGTTCTTACTACTAACACCATTGCCTCTATTCACATAGCATCAACCACACACCTTGAGCAAGTAACAGATCAACAAATCATTCCGATTTAGGTACACCTGAAAAGCAGTTTAAAACGGGTCAACTACTAGAGTTGGTGAGTTTCACGAGTTTCAAGAAAACAGTAATGAGTATTCACAAGTCAGCACTTGTAATCATGAAATAAGTATGTATGTATGTAAATGATGTATGTGATGTAATTATACTAAGCAACAGTGAAGCCTGAACTGTTCGTGCTGCGTGCCCCCATTTCCCTCAATCAACCACTATGGCCCCTTTCCGCCTACATCATGCCCCGGTAGCTATGTCTAACACTACATAGCTGGTTCGTAAAAATATGGACATATGCAAACGGGATAATGTCTCAGCAACCGTGCTGGCCCCGCCTGGGTTTGTCAAACCAATAGTACTATTCACAAGCCACCGGCTCGAAGTTAATCACTGTGATCGTGGGGACTTTCGTGTGTTAGCACTTAGATAATTCACATCATCACATGTTTCAGATAAGTATATAGATATAAGAAAACATGCTTTTCACCCCAAAAGTTCATAAAACAGTTTAAAAGTGGGGTCATGAAACTCACGGTTTAGTAGATAATCAGTATTGTATCAGCTCGTGGTTTGTTCTGTCCGCTATCAGTAGTTCCTATAATCAATATTATAATAATATTAATATTTTAATATTATTATAATCTCAATACTAAACTGGGCTGTATAACTAATCTGGGTGTAGCTGGAATGCCCAGAAAGTGGCAATAGGCTTAGGTTGTGATGTTGTTCAATGTCTAATACTTAAAACTGAACTTGGCTCAAATTCCCGTTTTCCTAGCTGGGCCATGTTGCTCGTTTACGCGTTCAGAAAGCATTTATGGAAAAATAAGCTTGGGTAAATGTATTGGTTAACAAAATGATTAAGTTATAAAGAAAGATCACATACTGGGGTCCCGGATTAGCCACGGGGCCCGTTTCCGTTTATTCAGTTTGATTTAAGAAGGAACGCGCACAATCCATCCGGATTGTCCAGGTTTTTCATAGAAAAGTTCGTTTTTACTTAATTAGTTCAAAAATATGATTTTTGATCACTCTTAGTGTTTTGATATTTTCGCAGGTTCGTTAGTCGCGAACTTGCCGGTTTTTATAAAAACTGAATTTGTTTAATATTCAAATTAGCATAATTAATTAATCGTTAATCATTAAATTATGAAAATTTAACCACTTATCAATTAAAATATGTAGATTTTTATAAAAATATTTCTAGAATTTATTTACTGATTTATTAATTTATAAAAATTCATTTTATCAGCTATATTTCGCCTAAAAATCGTCCGTTTACCCCAAAAAATTTCCATAAATTCCACAAAAATTCTTGAATACTCAAATCATGTCCCAAATCAACCTGTATCAATTCCAGAATGTAAAAAGCTCGTGCGATATTCTTTTCGGCCCAATTTCGGCTATAAAAATTCACACGAACGCAAATAAACAAAACACCTTTACACTTCTCCAAATGATCCCAAAATTTATATGTGATCAAAAAAAATCAAATCTGAGTTCCCAGAAAATGTTCATAATTTTTGAAGTATTTTAGCTATTTTTCCCAAATAAACGTCCCAATTCGGTAATAAATTCGCCAAATATTCTCGGATGGTCAAAAAATTACCAAATTTGAAAAAAGACTCATTGACATGGTCCCTGATATACCTGCAAAATTTGAAGGCCAAAAAATATGCACATCACAACCTTAACCTAAATAGCCCGTAAGCGAGTGTTTTGGCATTACCTTAGCGGGTTTGGCTCGTTTCTGACTTTTTAATCAAGTTTTTAGGTTCTTATTCTTCTAAGAAAGCTAGGTACATGTCCTATATCACAAACCAAGCAATGTTTCATCAACATAACAGCCCTTAACTTAGGGTTTCGGCTAGTGCACAAAAACGAACTTTTGAACCGTAAAAACGCCGTTTCAACCCTTTAATCCATGTTTATGGCCAAAAAAACTATCAAAACAGGTTCCTTACCATGTTTATGATCAAAACATGTTTATGGACCATTTTTAGGATTTTTACACGGTTAGGAATGATTTTTAGTAACCAAGACATGTTTTTATGGTATTAAACGAGTTTAAACAATTATAAAAGCTACTTATTTAACTCCTTACCTTAGGTTTTGAAGGTTTTTGGCTGGAGCAGAACATGTGTCTAGAGTTTTCAAGAAAATAATGTTGAAAATATCTTGGATCTAGTTTATATGTGAAAGAACTAAAAAGGGGGGGGGGGGGCTGTCGTTGCGATCGGAGCTCCATGGGCCCACCTTGGGCCCATTTTGGCCCAATTTTCTGATTTCACAAACCCAAATACAAAAATCCCGGTCCAAATTTAGTTCGGGTTCTGTTTTTGGCGCTAAAACTTATCAGGTGCGTTAAACAGCACGAAAACAAGTGTTTTTCGGCTAGTTTTGTGTGAAATTATAAAAACATACTATATTTTTGTAAAAATCAAAAATATTTTCACGGATCACTTAAAACATTTCAAATAAGTGTTTGGTAAGTGTTTTTTGGCTTAACGGATGATACAATGCTTGGTTTGTAACTATCTATCGCGGTTAAATCTATAGCGGGTAGTTAAACGAGCATGTTTTTGTTTAACTTGTTTGCTATCAAAATAAGACCATATTTCTAATATTTTAGCTTGTATAGATCGTATATCACTTATAGATGCCCCCCTCGAGAAATCTGGGTCATAACCCGACCCGTTCGGTTAATCGTTCGTTTGTTACGCAAAAGGCGTTTATTTGCTTAATCGGTAAATACGTACTGAGGTGTACCTTGTTTTGGCTCAAATGTCACATTCATATAAACAAAGATCGCATACATACACTTCAAAAGAATGGTCTTTTGGAATCAAGTGAAGGTGATTCATTTGATAAATGCGAGTCTTGTATGGCAGGAAAGATGACCGAGGACCGCTTTAGTGGAACAAACCAAAGAGCAAAAGACTTATTAGGTATCATACATTCGGATGTATGTGGTCCTTTTAATGCAATGACAAGGAATGGTGAAAGATACTTCATTACCTTTATTGACGACTATAGTCGTTATGGGTATGTGTACTTTATAAGACGATGAAGCTTTTGAAATGTTCAAAATCTTCAAAAATGAAGTACAAAATCAACTCGATAAAACCATCAAAGTACTTTGTTCAGATAGAGGAGGAGAATACCTAAGTGATGCTTTCCAAGATCATCTTAGAAGTTGTGGGATCATCTCACAACTTAGTCCACCGGGAACACCACAACATAATGGTGTGTCCGAGATGAGAAATCGAACTCTATTAGATATGGTTCGATCTATGATGGCTAGAAGCACATTGCCTCTATCATTTTGGGGTTTCGCTTTGCTCTCCGCGGCCCGTATTCTAAATATGGCCCCAACCAAGAAAGTGGACAAGACCTTTTGAAATATGGAATGGAAGGGCTCCATCATTATCATATTTAAAGGTATGGGGTTGTGAGGCTTATGTCAAGAACAACACCTAAAACAAACTTGAAAGTCGATCCACTAAGTGTATCTTTGTAGGATATCCCAAAGATTCTATGGGATATTGTGACACCCGGTAAATTCCCAATCCCTTAAACTAAGTAATCAACCTAATAATTAGGTGATTGTAAATATTATGCGCGCCATATAGAATCAGCGCGGGCATTTGTTATGTTCGCCCTGCGCGAGCGCGCTATGTTAAAATCAGCGCGTGCATTTGTTATGTGCAACCTGCGCAAGCGCACCGTGTTAAGAACCAGCGTGGGCATATGTTATGTGCGCCATGCGCGAATGTTTTGGCTTTACGTTTTCATGTACCTTAACGTTATGTTGTCTAATGGGTTGACCATCCCGCATGATGCTAAGGCGGGTGCATCCTAAATCGTTTATGCGCGTGCGGAAGGGAACTAACCTCCCCGCATGGCGGGAACATTGAGAGCTAGTTTGTCTGAAGCTCCAAGATGGAATTGACTTCAACATAACTGATCACTATGTTGAAATACCAAGACCACCTGGAGAATCTACAAATGAAACTCAATGTCCCTAACTGCGAGAAGGTTACGTGCCTACCCGCAGCAAAGAAATGTCCTTCACGCAGAAAGCTATGCGCACAAAGTGATGCGCACAGAACACTTAGTCTATTCTCCAGACGTAAGGAGATTACTCCCGCCCAAAAGGAAACAGTAGCGTGTTTCAGAGATTTTCCACTTTTTACTGTACACTGACAAAAGTACCTGAAAAAGCACACTGTAACATGAAAAGTCAACTGTCAGCCACCCTATTCTCACCAACCCCAGACCTGCATGTCCTGTCCAAATCAAATCAAGATCTTTTATCCACTCCTCCACTTTTAAATAAACAATAAACAATAATAATTTCCATACTTTATCATCATTACACCTAGATATGAAAAGATTACAATCCCCTAAAGCAAGGGATTGTGTTCCCTTGAGTTTGCCTATAAATATGAAACCCAAATTATCACCCAAACACACTTCAAACTTCTCTCTTAAGAACTGCAAACTTGCACTAATCATCTCCCAAAGCATCCGTTATTTTCGATTCCGTTCCAGTTACTAGGTAAGCCGAGGTTATAAACTTGAGATCTACTTTCCAACCCTTATATTCTCCTATTTCTTGATCTTAATATATATACTTCTTGTTATTTAATCGTATTCTAGACCTTCGATTCCGAGGCCAACACCAAGAAAACCCGAATCTCGATTAATCCCTTAACAAGAACCACAGGTGAGTCTCACAGCCCCTATTTTCACTGTTTTCACTATTTTTAAACTGTTTTCGGGGCGAGAGACACGTACGTAAATAATGTTTTATCATGGTATACTTACAAGCTATGCAAGCGATTATGTGTTTAAGTTATGTTTCATGATGAGCGATGCGAACGGTTATCTATGGTTTTTCAATGTTAGTGCACCAGATTCGAGTAAGTGATCACTTTACCATTGGAACTCTAAGGGTAGGGACTGCTGGTTTGATCCACCCACTCGTAGGGGTCGCACCTCTTTGCATGGACGAGTGCCTAGTATGGTCAAGGGGCAGTACTATGGGTTCGAGCCCGCTCGTAGGGGTCGCACCTCTTTGCATGGACGAGCGCCTTGTTTTCCGGCACAACGTCCGCGCGTAACCCGCGGGACGGAATTATTGATTAGCTCGTAGTGGCAGCGCCACTTTGCATGGACGAGCACATTTTCCTGAAACGTTCGCGCGTAATCCGCGGGACGGTATTACTTATTTTAGCTCGTAGTGGCAGCGCCACTTTGCATAGACGAGCACAGTTCCCAGAAATGTTCGCGCGTAACTCGCGGAACGATTTTATCAGAATGTGTTGATAGAACTATGTTTTACCAAGCATGTGTTTTAATGATGCTATCAGAATTATGTTTCAGAATGATTTTTATCAAGATTATGATGCAATACGATTTATCAAGTTACTAAACTTGTGAACTCACTCAGTTTATACTGATTCAAATGTTTTTTTACGTGTCTTTCAGGAGATAACTAGGTAGCGCATGGAGTCACACTTAGAGCACCTCACGCTGAACATCTAAAACTAGCTTTTTGGAAGATTTTAGTTCTATCCCTTCGATGCGCGTGGTTGTTCCCGCCGCGCAAGGGGATATGGCGTGGAAATCTTCAACAGTTTTTATACTTGGATGTTTTTATGTAATTTTTAAACAATGTAATGTATTTGTATTAAACTTTTCATGCGCAATGAAAATCTTACTTTGAATGTTTGCAATGGCCCGTGCTTAAGTATCAATCCCCACTCGCGCGCGCCCGGCTGTTTCCGCCGTTCAGGGCCGGGTGTGACAGATTGGTATCAGAGCACTGGTTATAGCGAACTAGGAAAAGAAGTTTTAACCTAGACTATAACCGTTGGGGAATCGCATGAAATATTTTTCAAAGAATATTTTCAAAAGAAACTATACACACACTTAGGAACACGGGTCACACAGTGTCTAGTGAATAAAGATAAAGAACATTATGTGCTCAGAGTACATGCGCTAAGTTTAATATATTTTCACTCTTGTAAAGCGAGAATGCCTCCAACTAGAGCCAAGGGAATTACCATGACACCCGAGGAACTCGCGGAAATAATCGCGCAGGCGATTGCGACACATGAGGCCAGCAAGGCCGAATCAAGTCAGGGTCGTCAGAACGAGACCCCAGAACCCGAATCAGGAGCCTTGGACAAAGGATGCTCCTACAAGACATTCATGGCCTGTAAGCCTTGGCCATTCAAGGGTACCGAAGGGGCCATTGGGCTCTACAACTGGATTGACAAGATGGAGACAGTTCTCTCCATTAGCGGATGTAGTGAGAACCAGAAGGTCCTTTACGCGACCTGCATGTTCCAAGAGGCAGCTTCGTCTTGGTGGAAGCTTCAAACGAAAACATTGGGGCGAGAAGTTGCTCTCCACAAGACCTGGGAGGAACTGAAGGAATTGATGATGAGAAAGTTCTGCTCTCACGCAGAAATCCAGAGTCTGCAGCAGGAATTCTGGAACCACACCATGGTAGGAACGGATATCGACGCCTACAACAACCGTTTCAACGAGCTTTGCCAGTTGGTGCCAGACATGGCAAACACGGAGGAAAAGAAGATCGAGAGGTATATTTTTGGGTTACCTCCTGTTGTTAGGATTCCGCTCAACGCCGCAGCGCCTCCAACCTTTGATGAGGCGGTAGCGCAGGCCATCACCCTTACAAGGGATACGGTCCGTGCGGGTATGTTGACTGCGCGCGGAATCGAGCAGCGAACCTCTGATCCCAAGAGGAAATGGAACTCTCACCACCGAGGGTCCGACTCCAAGCAGCCACCGTTCAAGAAGCAGGAAAGCGCAAGGGTTTACGCGATTCAGGCCGCGGAGCCACCACGAAAAGGATACAGCGGGCCTCGCCCATGGTGCAGCAAATGCAAGTATCACCACGAGGGTGAATGCGCAAGAATCGAATGTGCCAAATGTGGCAGACCAGGGCACAAGACGATGAATTGCCGTGTCAGAGAAGCTGGAGCAAGCGACAACTGCTACGCATGCGGGAAGCCAGGGCATTTTAGTCGGGATTGCCCGCAAAAGGGAAACCAAGCTCGCGGGAGAGCTTTTGTGATCGGCGCAGGCGAAGCTAAAGAAGAGCCGAATGTGGTAACCGGTACGTTTTTGCTTAACGGACATTTTGCATCTGTCTTATTTGATACTGGCGCTGACCTGAGTTTTATATCTGCTGAGTTTAAAAACTCCCTAGGCTTAGCAACCAGTAGGCTAGACACGCCTTATACTATAGAACTAGCCAATGGTAGGCAGTTATGCGCAAACGAAAGAACTGAACAATGTGTAATAGTCATGGGAGGTCACGGGTTCAATATTAACTTGTTGCCAATAGACTTGGGAAGTTTCGACATTGTGGTAGGTATGGATTGGTTAGTCGAGAACCGCGCGGAAGTTATTTGCCATGAGAAGCAGGTTCGGATGCCACTATTGAATGGAGAAACCTTGGTAATTCAAGGGGAAAGAAGGGGAGTTGCGACGAAACTGATTTCGTGCCTAAAGGCGCGTAAGTGCCTAAGGAAAGGGTGCTACGCTTTCCTGGCGCATGTCGTAGAGAAGAAAGGAGATGAGCGAAGAATTGAAGACTTACCAGTAGTGCGCGAATTTCCAGAAGTTTTTCCTGAAGATTTGCCCGGATTGCCGCCGCCGCGACAAGTCGAGTTTCGTATTGATTTAGTCCCAGGAGCTGCGCCAGTAGCTCGAGCGCCTTATCGATTAGCTCCATCTGAGATGCAAGAGCTATCCAATCAGTTACAGGAACTATTGGATAAGGGTTTCATACGCCCAAGCTTTTCACCTTGGGGAGCTCCAGTACTGTTTGTTAAGAAGAAGGATGGTTCGTTCAGAATGTGTATTGACTACAGGGAGCTGAACAAGCTGACAGTCAAGAATCGGTACCCCTTACCGAGGATTGACGACTTATTTGACCAGTTGCAGGGATCCAGTTATTATTCGAAGATAGATCTACGGTCAGGATACCACCAACTTAGGGTCCATGAGGAAGATGTGCCGAAAACAGCCTTCCGAACTAGATACGGCCATTATGAGTTCTTAGTGATGCCTTTCGGGCTAACTAATGCGCCGGCTGTGTTCATGGATCTGATGAACCGCGTGTGCAAACCATACTTGGACAAGTTTGTGATTGTGTTTATAGATGATATTCTGATTTACTCTCGGACCAAGGCCGAGCATGAGCAACACCTGAGATTGATTTTGGAATTGTTGAGGAAAGAAAAGTTGTATGCGAAGTTTTCCAAGTGCGAGTTTTGGCTTAGAGAAGTTCACTTTCTCGGTCACGTTGTAAACGAGAAAGGAATACACGTTGATCCTTCCAAAGTCAAGGCCATCGAAAACTGGGAAGCGCCAAAAACCCCAACTGAGGTGAGGCAATTCCTAGGACTAGCTGGCTACTATCGACGCTTCATTGAGAACTTCTCCAAGATAGCTCTACCTCTGACCGCGCTAACTCAGAAAGACAAGAAGTTTGTTTGGGGCGAAAGTCAGGAAACAGCATTTCAAACGTTAAAACAGAAGTTATGTAGTGCGCCAATTTTGTCTTTGCCCGAGGGGACGGATGACATCGTCGTTTACTGCGACGCTTCACATCAGGGACTCGGATGTGTCCTTATGCAGCGAGACAAAGTCATAGCGTATGCCTCGCGCCAACTCAAGACCAATGAGAAGAACTACACAACGCATGATCTGGAACTTGGAGCGGTTGTCTTCGCGCTAAAGATTTGGCGCCATTACCTCTATGGTACAAAGTGTATAATCTTTACGGATCACAAGAGCCTTCAGCATATATTTGATCAAAAGGATTTAAACATGAGGCAACGAAGATGGGTGGAGTTGTTGAATGATTATGATTGTGAAATTAAGTACCACCCTGGAAAGGCGAATGTGGTAGCAGACGCGCTAAGTAGGAAGGAGCGAATAAAAACGCTACGAGTCAAGGCTCTAAGGTTGACCATACACGCAGATCTCTCTACTCGCATCCGAGACGCTCAGCAAGAAGCCTTGAAACCGGAGTTTGTTAAAAACGAATCCCTTGGGGGTATGATTAAGGATTTGGAGCTCAAAGAGAACGGCACTCGGTATTTTGCTAACCGCATATGGGTCCCTCTCAAGGGAGGATTGCGCGAGCAAGTATTAAACGAAGCTCACAAGACGCGGTATTCCGTACATCCTGGCGCAGACAAGATGTACCAAGATGTTAAAACGCTGTATTGGTGGCCCAATCTTAAAGGCGCCATCGCGACGTATGTCAGTAAGTGCCTGACGTGTTCGAAGGTGAAAGCTGAATACCAGAAACCATCAGGGTTGCTTCAGCAGCCAGAAATTCCCATGTGGAAGTGGGAACAAATCTCTATGGACTTCATCACCAAATTGCCAAGGACACCTGGGGGTTACGACACGATCTGGGTTATTGTGGATCGGCTAACTAAGTCAGCGCACTTCCTGCCGATCAAGGAAACCGATAAGATGGAAAAGTTAGCCCGATTGTATATTCGAGAAGTAGTTTCAAAACATGGAGTCCCAGCGTCCATCATTTCTGATAGAGATAGTCGGTTCACATCAAGGTTTTGGAGATCGTTACAAGGAGCTCTAGGTACTCGCCTTGATATGAGTACAGCTTATCATCCTCAAACGGATGGGCAAAGCGAGCGAACAATCCAGACGTTGGAAGATATGCTGCGCGCGTGCGCGATCGATTTCGAAGGTAGCTGGGATACTCACCTCCCATTGGTTGAATTTTCTTACAACAACAGCTACCACACAAGCATCAAGGCTGCGCCGTTCGAAGCTTTGTATGGGCGCAAGTGTAGATCCCCACTGTGCTGGGCTGAAGTGGGTGACAAGCAAATGACTGGTCCAGAATTGATCCAAGAAACAACAGACAAGATTTTTCAAATACGGGATCGCCTTAAGACAGCGCGCGACAGACAGAAGAGCTACGCAGATGTGCGAAGGAAACCGTTGGAGTTTCAAGTAGGGGATAGAGTACTTTTGAAAGTCTCTCCATGGAAAGGAGTCCCCCGTTTCGGCAAGCGAGGAAAGTTGAATCCGCGCTACATTGGACCATTTGAGATCCTGGAAAGGATCGGTCCGGTTGCTTATAAACTCTGTTTACCCGCCGAACTCAGTGGAGTTCATGATACGTTTCATGTGTCCAACCTCAAAAAGTGCTTATCTGACGAAACGTTGATTTTGCCGTTGGAAGAGATTCATATCGACAAACAGCTGCACTTCGTAGAAGAACCTATAGCAGTAACCGATTGGAAAGAACAAAAGTTACGCAGAAGCAGAATCAAGTTAGTAAAGGTTCAATGGAACTCGAGGCGTGGGCCTGAATTCACTTGGGAAAGAGAAGACCAAATACGCAAGAAATACCCACACCTCTTTCAGAACATGGCTTCTGCCAGCGACGTCTCCTAAATTTCGGGACGAAATTCGTTTAACAGGGGGAGAATGTGACACCCGGTAAATTCCCAATCCCTTAAACTAAGTAATCAACCTAATAATTAGGTGATTGTAAATATTATGCGCGCCATATAGAATCAGCGCGGGCATTTGTTATGTTCGCCCTGCGCGAGCGCGCTATGTTAAAATCAGCGCGTGCATTTGTTATGTGCAACCTGCGCAAGCGCACCGTGTTAAGAACCAGCGTGGGCATATGTTATGTGCGCCATGCGCGAATGTTTTGGCTTTACGTTTTCATGTACCTTAACGTTATGTTGTCTAATGGGTTGATCATCCCGCATGATGCTAAGGCGGGTGCATCCTAAATCGTTTATGCGCGTGCGGAAGGGAACTAACCTCCCCGCATGGCGGGAACATTGAGAGCTAGTTTGTCTGAAGCTCCAAGATGGAATTGACTTCAACATAACTGATCACTATGTTGAAATACCAAGACCACCTGGAGAATCTACAAATGAAACTCAATGTCCCTAACTGCGAGAAGGTTACGTGCCTACCCGCAGCAAAGAAATGTCCTTCACGCAGAAAGCTATGCGCACAAAGTGATGCGCACAGAACACTTAGTCTATTCTCCAGACGTAAGGAGATTACTCCCGCCCAAAAGGAAACAGTAGCGTGTTTCAGAGATTTTCCACTTTTTACTGTACACTGACAAAAGTACCTGAAAAAGCACACTGTAACATGAAAAGTCAACTGTCAGCCACCCTATTCTCACCAACCCCAGACCTGCATGTCCTGTCCAAATTAAATCAAGATCTTTTATCCACTCCTCCACTTTTAAATAAACAATAAACAATAATAATTTCCATACTTTATCATCATTACACCTAGATATGAAAAGATTACAATCCCCTAAAGCAAGGGATTGTGTTCCCTTGAGTTTGCCTATAAATATGAAACCCAAATTATCACCCAAACACACTTCAAACTTCTCTCTTAAGAACTGCAAACTTGCACTAATCATCTCCCAAAGCATCCGTTATTTTCGATTCCGTTCCAGTTACTAGGTAAGCCGAGGTTATAAACTTGAGATCTACTTTCCAACCCTTATATTCTCCTATTTCTTGATCTTAATATATATACTTCTTGTTATTTAATCGTATTCTAGACCTTCGATTCCGAGGCCAACACCAAGAAAACCCGAATCTCGATTAATCCCTTAACAAGAACCACAGGTGAGTCTCACAGCCCCTATTTTCACTGTTTTCACTATTTTTAAACTGTTTTCGGGGCGAGAGACACGTACGTAAATAATGTTTTATCATGGTATACTTACAAGCTATGCAAGCGATTATGTGTTTAAGTTATGTTTCATGATGAGCGATGCGAACGGTTATCTATGGTTTTTCAATGTTAGTGCACCAGATTCGAGTAAGTGATCACTTTACCATTGGAACTCTAAGGGTAGGGACTGCTGGTTTGATCCACCCACTCGTAGGGGTCGCACCTCTTTGCATGGACGAGTGCCTAGTATGGTCAAGGGGCAGTACTATGGGTGCGAGCCCGCTCGTAGGGGTCGCACCTCTTTGCATGGACGAGCGCCTTGTTTTCCGGCACAACGTCCGCGCGTAACCCGCGGGACGGAATTATTGATTAGCTCGTAGTGGCAGCGCCACTTTGCATGGACGAGCACATTTTCCTGAAACGTTCGCGCGTAATCCGCGGGACGGTATTACTTATTTTAGCTCGTAGTGGCAGCGCCACTTTGCATAGACGAGCACAGTTCCCAGAAATGTTCGCGCGTAACTCGCGGAACGATTTTATCAGAATGTGTTGATAGAACTATGTTTTACCAAGCATGTGTTTTAATGATGCTATCAGAATTATGTTTCAGAATGATTTTTATCAAGATTATGATGCAATACGATTTATCAAGTTACTAAACTTGTGAACTCACTCAGTTTATACTGATTCAAATGTTTTTTTACGTGTCTTTCAGGAGATAACTAGGTAGCGCATGGAGTCACACTTAGAGCACCTCACGCTGAACATCTAAAACTAGCTTTTTGGAAGATTTTAGTTCTATCCCTTCGATGCGCGTGGTTGTTCCCGCCGCGCAAGGGGATATGGCGTGGAAATCTTCAACAGTTTTTATACTTGGATGTTTTTATGTAATTTTTAAACAATGTAATGTATTTGTATTAAACTTTTCATGCGCAATGAAAATCTTACTTTGAATGTTTGCAATGGCCCGTGCTTAAGTATCAATCCCCACTCGCGCGCGCCCGGCTGTTTCCGCCGTTCAGGGCCGGGTGTGACAGATATTATTTCTACAACCCAACCGAGCAAAATGTGTTCATTGCTCGAAAGGCCGAGTTCTTGGAAACTAAGTTCCTTATGGAAGGTACTAGTAGAACAGTGGAACTCGAGGAGGATCGAGAACCACAAGCCTGTACATTTGGTTGACATTAGCAATCAACAAGAGGTTGTTGAGAATGATTAAATGGTTGATCAAAATACACAAAACGTTCGCAAATCCGGTAGAATTAGTCATCCACCCGAAAGATATGGATTTTTCATGGATGGATGCTATGTGGTAGATTCGGATGAACCCACCACATACCGTGATGCAATGTCACAATCTGATTGTGACAAATGGCTTGAAGCCATGAACGTAGAGATGCAATCCATGCATGACAACCAAGTATGGGATTTGGTTGTAGCACCTCTTAATTCCAAACCGGTTGGAAGTAAGTGGGTTTTTAAGAAGAAAACCGATATGCATGGAAACTTGGATACTTATAAAGCAAGACTTGTAGCAAAAGGTTTCACTCAAACTCAAGGGATTGACTATGATGAAACTTTTTCTCCCGTAGCAATGCTAAAGTCAATTAGGATATTGTTTGCCCTAGCCACATATTATGACTATGAGATTTGGCAAATGGATGTCAAAACCGCTTTTCTAAATGGGCATCTTGAGGAAGATGTCTATATGTTTCAGCCCAAAGGTTTTGTCAATCCACAACATCCTAACAAACTATGCAAGTTAAAGAAATCAATCTATGGATTGAAACAAGCATCTAGAAATTTGGATTAATCAAAAATGGTGATGAAGCTTGTGTGTATAAGAAAGCTAGTGGGAGCATCATTACCTTCTTAGTATTGTACGTTGATGACATACTACTATTTGGGAATGACATTCCAACCATGGAAGGTGTAAAAGCACGGCTTGGAAGTTGTTTTTCCATCAAAGATCTTGGTGAAGCCGCCTATATTTTGGGAATAAAGATCTAAAGGGATAGGTCAAGGCGGGTGATAGGTTTAAACCAAAGTGCATATATTGACAAAATCTTGAAAAGGTTCAAGATGGAGAACTTTAAGAGAGGTTTGGTACCTATTCAAAGAGGAATGATATTGAGTGCGTCTCAATGTCCAAGCTCAAAGGAAGAGCAAGATAAAATGATTGGGATACCATACGCATCGGCTATTGGATCCATCATGTATGCAATGGTATGCGCTAGACCGGATGTGTCATGCGCTTCAAGCGTGACAAGTAGATTCCAACATAATCCGGGAAGTAGCCATTGGATGGAGGTTAACAGTATATTGAAATACCTTAGAAGTACTAAGTACTTGTTTTTAATATACGGTTCGGGTGAGGAGGAAATCGTTGTAAAAGGTTACACGGGTGCGAGTTTCCAAACCGATCGAGATGATTCTCGATCACAATCGGGATATGTTTTCATTATGAATGGTGGGGCAGTCTCTTGGAAGAGCTCGAAACAAGATGTGGAAACTTTGTCCACCACAGAACCGGAATACATCGCCGCCTCATTGGCAGCTCAAGAAGTTGCGTGGATTAGGAAATTCATTGCGGACCTAGGGGTGGTCCGTACCATTCAGGACCCTTTAGAAATCTTTTGTGACAACGAGGGTGCGATTGCTCAAATCAAGGAACCTCGTGCTCATCAAAAGACGAGGCACATTGAGTGGAGGTTCAACTACATAAGGGATGAAGTTGAGAAAGGAAAGATATGTATTCGCAAAGTTCACACCAATCAAAACATTGCGGATCCACTCACGAAGCTCCTTGAAAGGCCAAAGCATAAAGGTCACACTAGTGCCTTAGGACTTTGATATTCTAGTAATTGGATATGATCTACTTTTGTATTTGGATATCGGAACAATTGTTATTTTCACTCATTCATATGACTATGGTTTATCGTTATAACATTTTGAGTTATGTTCCATTTTAGTATGTTAAATTCGTGAATAAGTTACTTATTCTAAATGTCCGTAGTCGCTCATATTTGTGGGAACAAATATGAAGGTAAGACTATTATGAACGTGGATTGGTAGATATTCATAAGGTATGAATATAAAGCAAAAGGTTGTTGCCAAGGTTTATAGATATTTATGGGATATAAATATTGGACTGACCCGCTCTCAAATGTTACAACATGGGATCTTTATAATTGATCATAAGTAAATTTGAGTAAAAGGCGAATATCATAGTATCCTCCGACCTGAGATACATATTGGGTCTTGATATTCACCAACTATTATACTTTGACTTAGTTCTTCGCTGCTCTGAAACATGACAGTACATAAGTCTAAGATCAGGTATAGTACAAGGTGATTGTGAGAGACGTATGTAGTCAAGAGGGGATTTGTCCCTCTTATTCGTTGAGAGTAAGATGTCTAAGGCCTGCTAAGTTAAATCAACAGAGAATGATCACTCTGTGTCTCTGGATTTGACATGACATCTGTGGCAAAAGGATAAATGATAGATTCACCTAAATCATTTCGAGTAAGGGACTTGAAGGAGATGGTGTTATTGAATGGCACTTCGTCATGCGTATTAGAGGTAGTAAAGCGTAGCTAGGCGGTATTTGCTACTTGCATCAATCTTCTATGTATCTTGTGCAAGTGGGAAATTGTTGGACTCGGTCTGCCCAAGAAACATATTATTATTGATGTGGCTAGTACGTTATGATCCAAGTCGGGTCATACCCAATAACAAGCTAGACAAACACCAATAATATTTGTTTATATATGATATGATCATAACAAACAAATATTAACACTTGAGTTATTTGGAAAGGGGTTTCTAAATACATTGTACTTGTGAAATAAATAAATCATATGGATGATTTATACTTTGAGAGAGAGCATTCCATAGTGTTATTTAAGATGGTTAAACAACAATATGTGAATAATGGTTACCAAGCATGTTACCTATATTGTGTTATATTTATTTTGGGAAATAACACCATGTGAGTTTTATGATATAAAACTTATTTAAAGAAAAAAAATATAAAATTTGAAATGGGTGAGAGGGTGGCCGCCCCCCCCCCCCTTTACTCTCTTACACCTTGTACTTTATATTATTATGTTTTCTTTTGTGGAGACAAGCATTGGATGTGAGTGGGTGCCATGGGTGGTGCTTCCATTAACTCCCTAACTCTCTTTCATTCATTCTTACAACATTTTGCAAGTAACAAAACATTCCTCTCTTCCTTTACTCTCCCATTTTCGGCCACAAGGAAGAACATCAAGGAGGAGTTGCTTTTTCAAGTGAATCCTAGCTAAATAAAGGTGTATTGTCGGAGGCTTGGGGTATGCTAGCTTGAGGAGCTTCCATATTCAAGTTCTTGCCTTTCAATCACTCTTTCTTCACCCGGTTTTGGTTTACTTGAAAGGTAGTTTAACATGCATGAACTTATAGTGACATACATGTGTTTGATAGTATGTATTTCTTATATGGATCCGGGTTTGGGTTTTGCATGTATAAAATTGGTTTTATACACTATAAACTAACAAGATTTAAAACATTTATCCACTACATTTTTGGTAAAAGTAAGGTTTTATCACTTTGATAATCTTGTTAAAACCCAACAATGGCATCAAGAGCCGCTTATACGGATGCATGCTTCATTAGACCCAAAAATTTTTGGGTTTATGGTAGGGTTTTACCATATGGCCAAAAACTTTAGGAGTTTTGGTTTTCCCATGGTTTTTCAAGATTATACTTTACATGCATGTGGTAATCTTGAAAAACTAAGTCATTTGGATGATTGATTGTGTTGTTTGGACAAAACTCGGAACTTTCGGTTTGGTCAAGTTTGGGCCGAAAGTTTTAGGCTAAAGGGGAACCAATTTTCGGTGTTGGATTATTGCAAATTCTTGTAGTAAATAATTTCTTTGGTTTTCACAGTTATGATTGTTAACAATTCCACCCAATCTCCATATGTAACCTCCGTTCGAACTCAATTAACTATTCGATACTCACTATTACATAACGACTCCTCACTTTCACTAGGAGTACATTGATAGGGAGTAGCTAGTTGTTTAGGTTGAGAGCGCAGTTTTGAACAGTATTTTTAACGGTTATGGTTTTACCTTTAGTGGGTTTTATAAAATAAGTTTTTATTATTTTACTACTTGGTATGTTTTTCCAAGGTAAAGTTTTGTAGAAACAATACATCTATCAGTGCCCGCATTTAAATAAACTAAACTATACTAGACTCAGAATGTACCCGTTAATGCGCTTACTTTATTTGATTTAATCACAATACGTGACCTCTAGTCGGGATGGACATCGATGTTGGTTCTTGATTTTGTCTTTTCATTCCAACTCGATTCAAACCAGGACTGTCTTTCTTGACGTGTCCCATACTGTCACACTCAAAGCAAGCATAACGGCTTAGTATGGGTTAGTTTTGGTGAGCTGGTAGCTGTCGGATCGGTTAGGGTCGAGGTAGTTGTGATTACTAAAAGTGGGTTGGTTGGTTTATAATATTCATAATAGTTCTACAGTTACGGGCATAGTGTGTAATTTCCTGCTTTTATGACATACCTTTGTTCGACATTCTCTTACGTGATAATAATTACATTTCCCACACTTTGACGAAAGTTCATCGTATATTGTTCGTTCGGAACTAAAGCTGATCGAAATATCGGTTTAACTTGTAGGGGACGCACATTTAGTTGGTTGTATCTTTTGTACCCCTGTTTCATAATTGGTTCGTTTTGTACTAGATGCTTCCCCGGATATACTCAACAAACTATTTCTGACCAAATTAAAAGCTACCACACCAGCTTGTGTCATGGAATTCTCAAAGGTTTAGTGGTTAACTGGATGAACTAATGTCCTTATTTCCGGGCTACTAACCATGGTACCAGTCGAGCCAAATCGTTAACACATTTTGTGTATTCCAATTTGTTCGCGCTTTTCATTCTCAATTTCTCGGGTTCGTGTTTAAATTTTTAGGTTTCATTCCTTGGACGAAAATGTTTCAACATAATGGTTTCAAGTCTTGCCCGAGTCATGTGGTTGATTACTTTTTGTTCCCAAATTCGTACCATCTTTTTCTACCATGTAAGGGCGTGGTTAAGAAATGTACAGGTGGCATACTTAATGGTGCAATTTGATGGGCACTAATTGTTCTGATAACAGGTTCTATTGCTTCGATTCATTTTACTACCCCATTTGATCTTTTAGTACCACTAAAATTTACAGGTTTGTATGACATAGATTGTTTAAATGAATATTCTCGTCGTGAAGGATCACGGTTGTTATGACCAGTATTCATGTTCGGTAGGAGATTTCCGTTTCCAATGGCATTTAGTGTTCATTGGGGGAGAATTATTCGTGACAATGTTAGTATTTGTGGGAAGTACAACATCTGTAACTGTATTAGTATTGGGCGGCGAGATAGTATTCGTGGCCGTATTAGTGTTTGGCATTTGATTTGTATTCATTGCTATGTAATGCCAACAGCGAATCATTGCTATCAACTCGACCACCACTGCCTCAAATAGTATGTTTTTTTTCTCCGGGGCCATTCTATAATGATAACCAATTATACCGTAACTAATAATAGTTCGCTACACCACTTATCACAAAAGGAATCACATTATCAAGTAATTAGGTATTTCAAATAGCACATGTGTATTACACATCTCTGTCCATGTGTTTATATATCAAGGATAGCATATCAATTTAGCCTAACAAAGGCCATTGTCTGTATGTATATATCAAAAGTTGCCACCAAGTGACAAGAAATTTTAACCCTGTAAGGTTCAGTATTGTAGCGGAAGGTCAAAGTTGTCCTCCATATCAACGTATCACACACTATTAGATGCTTGCATGGAGTATCGAAAAGATGCTATACACAACAATACCGTACTATCCTTATCCATCCAAGTACACATTATAACAATTATAAACAGTTTACAACTTTCTCGACAATTATTCCGGTACGATCCATCATTGGGCAATTGTTTTTGTTCAGCCTCTTCCGTAAGTAGACATTTACTTGTAAAGAGTTTAATTAGTGTGTTATCATAGGAATGCACTCGTATATTTCACTAGACCCTTAGCGGTTGTTAAATATAATTATAGAATATATTCTTTCATGAGGTCATTCGGTACGCACAAACATGCTGGGTCTACTAAAAGTGGTAGTTTACTGGTTAGGGTAAGTATGTCCCATTCCAGTCAGTCACGTCATTGCTTCGTGAGCATGAGGTTTCTCTCCTATATTAACCAGTTGGAAAAGCAAAAATATAGGAGAGGTTGGAGGTTCCCGTTCATAGATGGTTCGAAGAGTTTGCTAGTTAGGGAGGTTCATCAGAGTTTGTTGTACTCGTGATATGTAAATGAAATTGTTATTATTATTATTTCTTTTTGAAATATCATTAGCACATTATATGTACTGGTAGTCACAAGTAGTCTTCTTATAATTGAAAACTCAGTTTTGGTAATTATCATATTTATAATTTGATAAATCGGGCTCATCACTAGGTATTTCCCCTAGGGATGGTGTTTGTTTTTGAACAACACAAATGGAAGGATGACCGGAAAATAGTTTAGTTTAATGTCAAAGAGACGAGTTTATAAGATAAAGATTAGATTCAAGCTGAGAAATATTACATTTATGTTTTCTGGAAATTATTATCTGTAGGTCACACCTCCCACAGTTTTTTCCTGGGCCTTGTATATCAAGCTCCTTTGTGGTCCCGTGACATCACCAGATTCAGTTTAAACTCGTTTAAGCGTTCTAGTATTCTCGTTTACAGGCAACAACGGTTCCTTTTTTCCCATAAAGCTACCCGATCTCGATATCCTTTGGTGTAACAGTTAGTAATAAAAGAACATTTTTTGATAGCTTAGATCAGCGTAAAGGATATTATTAATTAGGCAGAAATAAAATAATTTTTTTTGTTATGAACAGATATAATATGAATTATACAAAAATAAAATATTAATTTTGGTAAGATATAATTTTTATCAGATTAGGAATTAATATTACTTATAAACGAATATAATATTCGTTATGATAAGATTCAATATTATCAGTAGTACCGTACGTACACGTATCCATATACCTTGTTTCTGATAAACACGTATGCACATTACATATATACTCCACATCACATTTATACATGTATGTTGCCATTTTTACTTATTGGTATGTTCCGCGACTTCTCCCCGAATTCCCTCGTACAAGAAAGTCTGTTATTACGTTCTGGACCATAATAACTTACTTGACCTACGAGTTCATCCCAGCATCCATCAGTATCTATCGTTACTCATTATTAAGTTTCCTAGATATAATCGAGCCAACGGATATATTATAGTTATCCTAAGGGATAACCTAATCCTTTATAACCAATGGCTCTGATACCAACTTCTGTCACACCCCATAAAGGGATTTGCGGAAGCGTAAAACGGAAATGTAACAGATACAACTGGTATCAAATACATTGTTCATAAAGAAACATTACTAACTAATTTACAATATATTACATCGTTCAAACATATTTTACAAACTAAGTGATTCAATCAAACTAGTCCGTTAACTACTTCTCTCCATACTCGAATGCTCATAGCATCGATCACAATCTGAACACGAAACACATAAGCAATCTATTCCACCTTTCAGATTACCTGAAAAGCATGTTTAAAAACGGTCAACTACGAATAGTTGGTGAGTTTCATACGTTTTAACGAAATCAGTACTGCGTACCACACAGTCATAGTTTGTATGTACGCGCATATGTATCAATATATCTTTGTATATATATGTACAACCGTATCCTTATGTGTACATATGCACACATGTCAGTTTATAATATGAGTTCGAAATCATGATAAAATCGTGGCTGTTTGTTCGTATTGCGTGTTTCCATTTTTCCATGTTTAATCACCACTGTGACCACCCTTCCGCCCACAACGGTTCCACACAAAATAAACCATTGTGGCCCCCTTTCCGCCCACAACGATTCCTCGTAACATCAACCACTGTGACTCCCCTTCCGCCCACAACGGTTACACAAAGAGTCAAACATTGCACAATGTACACACAATAATTAGTATTTTCTACCCATAGTATTTCCTACGCCTATTCACAAAGCATGTATATAGAAACACATACATATATAGTATTTATCACGTATCACCAAACACTATGGCTCCTCATCTGCCCGCAATACGCATAATCATATTTTTTTCTTAACATTCATGTCATAATCAAGCTAGTTGGTTTAGTTATAGCAGAATTGGCTCATAGGCCATACTCAACTTTAGTTTATTAAGTTGCAGCAGAACTTGGCTCATAGGCCATACTCAACTTTAGTTTATTAAGTTGCAGCAGAACTTGGCTCATAGGTCATACTCAACTTTAGTTTGGTACTATTGTGGCCCCCCTTCCGCCCATAATAGCCCCATCGTCATCATAGACCACGTTATTCACCCATGGCCATTACAAACCACGTTATTCAACCATGGCCGTTTCGGACCACGTTATTCACCCATGGTCGTTACAGACCTTGCTATTCACCCATGGCCGTTACAGACCACGTTATATTTAACAGTATGCAGCATATTTGTATAAACGTGTTGTCACGTGTAATTTCATTATGTTTTATTATGCTTTGGTATTCGTACCATATTCACTTAATTTGTCATTCAAGAATACTATTCACCATTCATTCGCACGCAATCAGTCGTTATGTTTTTAGGGACTTTTTGTATGTAAACGTTCAAACATTTCATATCCTGAACCGTTTCCAGGTAGATAACGTATATAAATATGCTTTTCACCACAAAAAGTTCGTAAACAGTTTGAAAAGAGGGGTCATGAAACTCACGGTTTTGTAGGCACTCGGTGCGAGGTCAGCTCGGGGTTTGTTTCCCTTGCTATCACTTAGTCCCTATAATTAATATTATAATAATATTAATATTTTAATATTATTATAATCCTCATACTAGACTGGGATGTATAGCTAATCTGGGTATAGCTGTTACACCCAGAAAGTGTCAGTAGGTTTAGATTGTGATGTTGTTCAATGTCTGACGTTTAAAATCGAACTTGGCTTAGTTTTCCCGTTTCACCAGCTAGGCCAAGTTGTTCCTTTATTCGTTCAGAAAATATTTATGGGGATGTAAACTTGGGTAAACGTGTTGGTTGATAAAATGATTAAGTTATAAAGAAAGATCACAATTTGGGGGTCCGGATTTGCTACGTGGCTCGTTTCCGTTTATTCAGTTTGAGTTGGAGAAAAACGCGCACAATCTACCCAAATTGTCCGGATTTCTCACAAAAAGTTCATTTTTATATAAATAATCCAAAAATATGCTTCTTGATCATTTTTTATGTTCTGATATCTCAACAGGTTCGTTAATCACGAACTTGCCGGTTTTCGCTAGAATTTAATTTGTTTAATCTTCAAATTAGCATATTTAATTTGTTTGATCATTAGATCGTAAAAATTTAGACACTTATCAAATAAAATATGTGAATTTTTATAAAAATATTTTTGGAATTATTTACAGATATATAAATTAATAAAAAATCATTTTATTTGCTAATTTAGCCCGAAAATCATCTGTTTATAACAAATGATTTCCGAAAATTCCGCCAAAATTCCTGGGTGACTAAAAAACTTCCCAAAATAACCTGTAGCAATTCCAGAAGCTAACAATCTTGCCAAATATCATTTTCGAGCCAAAAAAGACAATGAAAATTTGAATAAACACAAATGCACAAATCATAACTAGGGTTTTCTAAATGACCCGAAATTTCATATGTGATCATAGTACATTAAATCTGAGTTCCCCAAAACCTTTCATAATTGGTTAAGTATTTTAACTATTTTTCCCAAATAAATTCTCCAAATCAGTAATAAATTCGCCAAATATTCTCAGATGGTCTAAAAATTACCAAATTTGGACAGGGAATCAATGATAATGTCCCTTATTTCCCTGAAAAATTTCATGGCCTAAAAATATGTACATCACAACCTTAACCTAAACAGCCCGTAATCGAACATTTCGGCATTACCTTTGCGGTTTTCGCCCGTTTTCGCTCTCTTAATCCAATTTCCGGGTTCTCATGCATCTATATAAGCTAAGTACAGGTCCTATATCATAAACCAAACATGTATCATCAAGAGACCAGCGATGAAAGTTAGGGTTTCGGTTAGAGTTCTAAACCTAACTTTTGAACCGTAAAAACGTTGTTTAAACCCTCTAATCCGTTTTTATGGCCAAAAAACTTATCAAAACAGGTTCTTAACCATGTGTAGGATCAAAACATATTTACGGACCTATTTGAGGAGTTTTACATGGTTAGAAGTGATTTTTGGCAATCAAACTATGTTTATATGAATTTAAACATGTTTAAACAAGCATAAGATTGATCAAAATAGATGTAGTACTAGTACCTTAGGGTTTGTTGTGTGTGTGAAAGAACAGCAGGTTTGGCTGGTTAGAATTCTGGAATTATGTTTTAAAAATATCTTATGTTACTTAGTGTTAAAGAAAGCAAATAATAATACTATAAAGGGATTTCAAGTCCACATTGGCGAGCTAGACCTTTTGGGCCCTCTTTGGGCCCAATTTTGGCCAATTAGTCTCGTTTTGCATGCACAAACGTGAAATATTGATGTGTGTCTATTAACCCTATAATAATGACCCTCACAACTAAGCTTTAATATTAAAACGAAAATCCTAAAACCACACACAACCGGCAAGTGTACCGATCGCAAGTAGTATAGACTTAGGAAGTCCGAGTATCGAGCACGTGGACACGTTAGAACGCTAAAGATCACTAACCCTAGACAAGACCTACCTTAAAATAATATATTGATTTTTGATTTCTTTTAACTTAACTGAACTAACTGGATTAACTAACAAAACTTACCAAAAATAGAAAACTTAACGGAAAACTAACTGTGTTAACTTAGGATGGAGAAAACGTCTACCCAGGTCTGAATCAAATTGTAGGCCTTACAAGCTAATGGATTGGATGATATATAGACACCGGTTCCTAAAGATGACACGACTAAGGATCGCTCGGGCTCACTGGATTAGCTCTCGGTCTCACACAACAAACCCTAACTACTCAAAATCGGTTAAAACGACCAAACCGGGAAACAATTGCTAACGTGTTCTAATGCTAGATCACCTCTCGGTCACCAACACTCTACCCTAATGGTAATGAATACTACACAAACAAGGATAGAGGAACAATTCAACTTAAACCAAAATAGATCAACTAGTCGCTCAGACACCTAAACCTGACAAGAAACGAACTCGCTCTCGCGCAATCCTTATTCTAGCATGCAAAGGCAATTAGACAACCCTAACTTCTTATCACCTCTCGGTCTCAAAGAAGGTGTTTAACCGCTGTACTTAATCCAAATAATCACGCAACAAAACCCGACGGTGGTACCTACCGCAAACAAACCCTAAACACAAAGTCTAGAATCAAACAATGCACCGATCAATCAATACAAAACTACTCAACCAACAAACAGGGTTTATGCAATAAATCACCAAAATTTCCAGCCCTTAAACACAACCTATTTCATGTCTAAATCAAACTTTACAATAGCATTTCAAGTCCATTAATCAAACAATCCATTAAACTCATCAAAACTCAACAATTTTCATCTTCCCTAGTTAGAACTAACAAGATTAGCCAAGCATAATTTTTGGACAGCAGCTAATGATCAAATAAAACATCATAAAACTCCTACTAATCATCTCAAATATCATTCAACAATCAACAATACTCATAAACAATTCAATCTATCAATCAATTGCAAAAACTAGTAAACAATTGAACAAGATAATCAAAGTAATGAACAATGTGAAAAAATGAAGGATATATGATGAATTCCCGGCCGTTCCTTGCTGTATAAACTGATGTCGAACCTTCCCGAGGCTAGATTCTTGTGTATTCTTCCTTCCTTAGCCGTCACACGATCAAACCCTAGCCGAACAACATTTTTTTTCTTTTCTTTTCTTCCTGCTGCTGTTGTTGCTGCTGTGCTGCTGTTGGCTGCTGTTGTGCTGCTGTTGATGCTGTTTTGCTGCTATTGCTTGCTGTTGTTGCTGCTAAATCCGATCAGCAGCCCTCTAGGCTGATTAGGGTTTTATTTTTTTTATATAATATAATATAATATGGTCTTGGGCCTCCATGATGCATACGGGTCGGGCCTTGAGCTTTGTCTTGAACTTGTATGCGTAAAAGGCTCGTAAAAAGCTCGAAAAGTCCCGGTTTCTTCATTTCTTTTACCCAAAACCTACAAGATTAATAAATGTATGTAAAACCTATCTAAAACGAGTAAAAACACATAAAATATAATATAATACGTAGATAAAATGTGCGGAAAATACGAGTGTTTTACAACACATCAAATATCCCCACACTTAAGACTATTTCGTCCCTGAAAAAGAATACTACACAGGATCATACCCGAGTTCAACCGACAACTCTTGGTTTTATTTATTTATTATTATTAATATATTTTTTTTCTTCTTTTTAAAGTATAAGAACAAGTGACTCGTTACCCCTTCCAACTTTCACCTAATAAGCCAGATCAGGTCGATTGCCGGTATTGCTGTCCACTTTAAACCCATGCCCCTAATACTTACCGAGGCAAATAAGGCGTGACGATTCTATTAATTTGTATGACTAAGTGGAACCCACACCTAAAAGCCTTGCTGCCACTTTACCAATTCCATTATGGTTTTACCGGGCCTAGCCACCCCAACTTGACTTAAACCTTTTGCCACATGATTAAAACATTTCGACTCAAATACAACCTATAAACTCTAGCTTGGTCAAGATCGACCGACAGTAGTTTCCTTCATGGTGGTTTTGATTTAAAATAATTTTTTTCTGCCTTTGGCTTTTTACATTTTTTTTTATTATACCATGTTGGACGTAACTACAGAAATGCTTCAAGGCTCAGATCTGCGCCACCGCGCAACAGAGGGCCGAGCAAAACTGTCTTCTGCTAGCATCAACGTTCAGGTCTGCGCCACCGCGCAACAAAGTACGGAGCTTCATAGGAATAGACACATATACAAACATTATAATATACAGACGATCATGCGACTCGAGGCTTGAGTATGACCCGACTTTTCATTCCAGTCCTGTCACGAGCTTAGTTAAACAAACAAAACCCATAAGATGTTTCCCACTTTTGTCGGGCCATTTAAAAGGTTCAATTAGGTCAACAACCAAACCGCCCTTTCATTCTTAAAGGCTGAGCCTACCGACACACGATTACTGAGTCTAAACCGTTCGGTTACCATACATTACGTGCGGGTCTAATGGGCACTGTTCTTATTTATTATATATATGTATTTTGAAAACACCAAGAAGTTAAAAAAACAACCACTACTCGGTAATAATATCATTTCCTGTTTAACGTAGAGAAAACAAATTTCAAGGGACTATTTTTTAAAATTTTATTTTATTTATTTATTTATTTATTTATTTATTATTATTATTATTTATTTTTTCAAAAATTTTCCTACAACTAAGTAAAATAAACCCCATCCCCACACTTAGAACGAAATCGTCCTCGATGAGTATAAGGAAAAGAAATAAAATAAAAAAAAAATAAACCAGAAAATAAAAATAAATTATACAAGAGTAAAAACAAAGAATGGGTTACTCCCCTGGTTTGTGTGCAGAATCCTCAACAGCTGAGTAGTGTCCAAACGACCGTATAGCATTTCATTCACGACCGCAACCTCGGGAGAACCTGTTCCAAGACGCCATCGTAGCTACCATGCGCATAATATAACCTGCAAAACTCAAACTCGCTCGCATGTAGCGGCGTACAATACGGAAAACAATAACATAAACAAATAAACATATTTTTGTGATTTTGGTTTTTTTTTTCTTTCAATAATGGAACACCCCTTAAATCGACCGACTCGAATGGAGATTGAGTACGAGCGGTTTCATCTTGGAACATCCTGAAACAGACAAAACAAATAAAACAGATAGCACAAACATATAACAAAAATACAAACTCTACAACTCGGGCAGTCTCCCGAGGATGCATCCACACGTCTACATCTCGGAGATTGGGTCAAGGTAGAATACCTCGACCATCTGATCAGTCATCGGCTCGCCAATGTAGTGCATCAGCCTATCGCCGTTCACCATAAACGTCCCGCCTTTATCCTTTATCTCAACAGTGCCATTCGGGAAAACCTCAGTAATCATAAAAGGACCTGACCAACGGGATCTCAACTTTCCCAGGAAAAATCTCAACCGGGAATTATACCATAAGACCATATCCCCACACTTAAACTGCTCAATACCCTCTAACTTACGATCCTGCAGTTCCTTCACCTACTGCTTATAACCATCTGACTGCGCATAAGTACGGTCCCGTAACTCCTCCAACTCAAACAACTGATGAACACGATGATCTCCGGTAGATAACTCAGAATCAAAGGAAGACGACTCAAAGTCAGCATCAGGGGTGTGTTCAGTCAATGCAACCATCTCAACCTCCGGAGTCTCCTTATCTAAGATATGTGTGTCTGAGGCGGGGCCTCCACCGGGGTCACTGGAAAACTCCCCCACATGAGTCATGATCGTATCAATGAAGCATAGGGAGTCATCAGTCGATTTGGGATGCTTAGGTGACTGTCGAACGTCAAATGTGACGTTCTCATCCCCGACTCGAAGGATCAGTTTGCCATCGCGAACATCGATCAACGCATGTGCGGTGGCTAGAAAAGGTCTGCCCAAAATGAGTGGAACATTATCATCCTCATTCATGTCAAGAATAACGAAGTCCACCAGGAAAATGAACTTACCAATGCGAATGAGCATGTTCTTAACAATCCCACGCGGATACTTCACAGAACGATCAGCAAGCTGGATACTCATCCTGGTAGGCTTCGGTTCGCCTAAACCCAGCTTGCGATACACAGTATACGGCATGAGATTGATACTGGCACCAAGATCAGCCAGCGCATGAACCATTGTATCATCACACAAGGTGCAGGGAATTGTGAAACTCCCTGGATCGGCTCTCTCCTCTGGTAGCTTCCTCTGTAAGATAGCAGAGCAATTAGCACTCAGAGGGAGGGAAGCTACCTCAGCTAACTTCTCCTTATTCGAAAGAATATCCTTAAGGAACTTCGCGTGTTTAGGCATCTGATTGAGTGCCTCAAGGAATGGGATATTAAGGTAAAGCTGCTTCAGAAGATCAAAGAATTTGGAGTTCTGCTCCTCATCTCTATCTCTACGGACTCTCCCGGGATAAGGCAATCGGGGTTTGTAAACTCTCGGTGGCTTGCTGTCTCTCGGCCTGTGCTGAACTCCCTGGGATGCTCCTCTGATGCACCTGGGCCGCGCGGGGACTCCATCTGAATCTCCTCATCCACCTGCTCCTCTCCATCGACTGTAGGCTCCTCGATAACTCCTCCTTTAGATCTCTGCTGAATCATGGGCTCATCTCGTGCCCCTGCACCGCTCCTCGTCGTCACAGCCTTCACGAATCCTCTCGGGTTTTGCTCGGTATTACTCGGTAATGTACCCTGCGGCCTCTCATTTAACCGACTGGCTATCTCTCCCATTTGCCGCTCGAGATCCTGAATCGACGCTGCCTGATTCCTCATGAATTGCTCGTGTTCGCGGAACTTCTCCTGCGTCTCCTTGTGTCGGGAATCCTCACGCGCCATAAGCTACGACAACATCTACGTCTGCTGCGCCATCATCTCCTCTAAAGTGGGCTTCTTCTCCCCACTGCTCGCCCCCTCACCGGCATCCTGAAACAAACTCTGACGCTGCTGATAACCTGACTGATTGCCGCTCCTCCAGTTCGAGTTCTGATTGCCTCTCCATCCTGAATTATAAGAATTGAAAGAATTAGGATTTCGATTTGGATTTCCTATGAAGTCTACGGCCTCCTCCTACGAACTGACTGGGCACTGAACGGTATCATGCCCTCCTCGACAAATCTCACACAACTTGCTCTTCGTCTGCAAGTCCTTCACAATTTTCGCTAACGCCTCGACCTGTGCCGTCAGTGCGGTGTTCGTGTCCACATAATGCATGCCGCGTGAAATCGAATCGACGGTCTTGCCACCCTTGGCGGGTGGTCTCTGGTATCCACTCATGGCTAACCCATTAAATAACGCGATGCACTCATCCGGGTCCTTAGTCGTCAGCAAATTTCCTCCCGCAGCCGTGTCGAGCATGTTTTGCGTCACGTACGTCACTCCATTGTAGAACTTCTCGACAACCGCCCAATCCTGCAAGCCGTGGTTCGGGCACAACGCTAGTATATTCTTGAAACGCTCCCATGCCTCGTAGAAACTTTCGGTGTCCTCCATATGGAAAGAATGAATCTGATTACGCAAACGAGCGGCCTTAGCCGGAGGATCGTATTTCTCAAGAAATTGGGTCTGCATGGCAGCCCAAGTGGCTATGGAGCCCTGTGGGAGGGACTCGAGCCACAGACTCGCTTGATCAGCGAGTGAGAACGGAAATATGCGGAGCTTAACAGCATCCCCGGATACGCCTGCAAGATGGAAGGTGTCGCAAATACGCACGATGCGAGTAAGATGAGAATGCGGGTTCTCATGAAGCAACCCGTGAAACTGAGCAGAATGAACAATGGTATTCAGAATGATCGACGGGATCTGCCAGTTCGTCGCAACTCCAATGGCGGGTGGTGCGATGCTAGATCTCGCGCCAGCATTGGCCGGTCGGGCCCGGTCCGCAACTGTCCTCCTCGGTGGGATGTCGCCCATGATCCTATCCCTATTGTCTGGGTCAACGGATGAAGAAGTAGACGAGGGTGAAACGGGACGATGTCTCTCACGAAACTCTCTCTGTGGCTCGGGAAATGCTTCCGTGTCGGGTGGTCCTAGAGATCGAGTCTGTCGCATAAATACTATAATTAGAAATAAGATTATCTAAACAATTCTAACAAATAAGCAAAATAAAACAAAAATAATTACAAGTAGCACAAAAGGTAAGTCCTAACTCGGATTGCTCTCAAAACGCCTAAAACCGTGTCCCCGGCAACGGCGCCAAAAATTTGATGTGTGTCTAATAACCCTATAATAATGACCCTCACAACTAAGCTTTAATATTAAAACGAAAATCCTAAAACCACACACAACCGGCAAGTGTACCGATCGCAAATAGTATAGACTTAGGAAGTCCGAGTATCGAACACGTGGACACGTTAGAACGCTAAAGATCACTAACCCTAGACAAGACCTACCTTAAAGTAATATTATATTGATTTTTGATTTCTTTTAACTTAACTGAACTAACTGGATTAACTAACAAAACTTACCAAAAATAGAAAACTTAACGGAAAACTAACTGTGTTAACTTAGGATGGAGAAAACGTCTACCCATGTCTGAATCAAATTGTAGGCCTAACAAGCTAATGGATTGGATGATATATAGACACCGGTTCCTAAAGATGACACGACTAAGGATCGCTCGGGCTCACTGGATTACCTCTCGGTCTCACACAACAAACCCTAACTACTCAAAATCGGCTAAAACGACCAAACCGGGAAACAATTGCTAACGTGTTCTAATGCTAGATCACCTCTCGGTCACCAACACTCTACCCTAATGGTAATGAATACTACACAAACAAGGATAGAGGAACAATTAAACTTAAACCAAAATAGATCAACTAGTCGCTCAAACACCTAAACCTGACAAGAAACGAACTCGCTTTCGCGCAATCCTTATTCTAGCATGCAAAGGCAATGAGAAAACCCTAACTTCTTATCACCTCTCGGTCTCAAAGAAGGTGTTTAACCGCTGTACTTAATCCAAATAATCACGCAACAAAACCCGACGGTGGTACCTACCGCAAACAAACCCTAAACACAAAGTCTAGAATCAAACAATGCACCGATCAATCAATACAAAACTACTCAACCAACACACAGGGTTTATGCAATAAATCACCAAAATTTCCAGCCCTTAAACACAACCTATTTCATGTCTAAATCAAACTTTACAATAGCAATTCAAGTCCATTAATCAAACAATCCATTAAACTCATCAAAACTCAACAATTTTCATCTTCCCTAGGTAGAACTAACAAGATTAGCCAAGCATAATTTTTGGACAGCAGCTAATGATCAAATAAAACATCATAAAACTCCTACTAATCATCTCAAATATCATTCAACAATCAACAATACTCATAAACAATTCAATCTATCAATCAATTGCAAAAACTAGTAAACAATTGAACAAGATAATCAAAGTAATTAACAATGTGAAAAAACGAAGGATATATGATGAATTCCCGGCCGTTCCTTGCTGTGTAAACTAATGTCGAACCTTTCCGAGGCTAGATTATTGTGTATTCTTCCTTCCCTAGCCGTCACACGATCAAACCCTAGCCGAACAACACTTTTTTTCTTTTCTTTTCTTCCTGCTGCTGTTGTTGCTGCTGTGCTGCTGTTGTGCTGCTGTTGATGCTGTTTTGCTGCTATTGCTTGCTGTTGTTGCTGCTAAATCCGATCAGCAGCCCTCTAGGCTGATTAGGGTTTTATTTTTTTTATATAATATAATATAATATGGTCTTGGGCCTCCATGATGCATACGGGTCGGGCCTTGAGCTTTGTCTTGAACTTGTATGCGTAAAAGGCTCGTAAAAAGCTCGAAATGTCCCGGTTTCTTCCTTTTTTTTACCCAAAACCTACAAGATTAATAAATGTATGTAAAACCTATCTAAAACGAGTAAAAACACATAAAATATAATATAATACGTAGATAAAACGTGCGGAAAATACGAGTGTTTTACAACACATCAAATATCGAGTCCAAATTTATTTCGGGTTCGGTTTTTGGCGTGAAAAATATATTGGGTACGAAAAACAGCGTGAAAACGAGTGTTTTTCGGCCAATAACTTGCAAAATTAGAAAAACATAGTATTTGTTTGTAAAAATCAAAAATATTTTCACATATCACTTAAAACATTCCAAATGAATGTTTTGTAAGTCTTTATCAGCTTAACGGATGATACAATGCTTGTTTTGTAACTATCTTTCGCGTTTAAGTTCATAGTGGGTAGTTAAACGAGCATGTTTTCGTTTTACTGGTTTGCTATCGTACTAAGGCCATAGTACTAATATGTTGGCTTATATTAAACATATATCACTTATAGATGGCCCCCCCGGGATATCTGGGTCATAACCAGACCCGTTCGGTTATTCATTCGATCATTACGCAATAATCGGTTAAAAGCTTATTCGATTTGTAAGTACTAAGGTGTATCCGGTTTTGTCACGATTGTCACATGTCAAAAGTCTACACAATAACGCATAAGTCCACTATTTATAGGACTCAACATGTAAGGCATCAAACCCCGTATATGTTATACGGTGTATAAGATATGCGCTGCATAACTTTTGCGGTGTTTGTGACTTATGCACTATTATCAACATACAAATTCTACATTTGACACTTTTAGTCCAATACAATCATATCTAATACATCTAAGACCCTAGCAATAGACATTATGCTCTAACAGAATCATCAACTCTGAATTCTTGAGCTTCTCTTCAATGTACATCTTCTTCTGCCCCTCAATTTCAACAGTCATCTTAGATTGAGTCATGTAGGCTTGCGTACAATCTTCTTCTAAACTCTTAATCTGATTTTCATATGTGGGTTCACTGGTCTCATAGGCATTTAGAATAGCTTCCTTTCTTCCACATTTAGATATTCACTTTCCAATCTCCTTGTTAAGATCATCAATTGTTAAAAGAAGATCAGAAATAGAGGGTTTAGATTGTACCTGTGATCCTGAAGATTCTCCTTTCTCTTGCACCTTAGCCATGTATGCAACATTGTCTTTTTCCATTTTTACAGCATGGTTGCTCCAGTCAAACTCCCCATCTTGAGGTACTATGGTCACTGCAATATTTCCTTGGTCTGTAGCCTAATTCACGGCATTGGCATTAGTTCTGTTTGATTGCCCTGAATTTGAAGCTGATTGTTTCTTTGTTGTGGCTGAGTTTGTTGTTGCTAGGGTCTATTATGATTCTGATAGGGTTTGTGATTAACCAGCTGATTTCTATGTTAAGCCACTTGATAATTCTGATGTTGGTTCTGGTAGAACTGGTTCTGATTTCACCTGATAACCAAATTTCTTTGGTTGATTACATTCCTTGGCAAAGTCCCCTGGCTGTTGGCAATTGTAACAAATGGCTTTAGACTTATCAAATCCAATACGGTCATTGGGTCCTAAGAAAGATGATCTCCCAGTCCTGTTGTACAGACTTTTGCTTTTGACTGCCAACATTGCGGCCTGCCACCTTAGGTCCATATCCTCAAGATCATCCACATTAGTTTGCTCCAAATCCTCTTACACCACACTTGTATGAATCAGATTCTTTGCTACAAATGCGTTTTAATAGTGAGTGAACATTGAGAACAGGGCCTGATAATTAGTTCCATTGCCTGAGTTGTTATCCATATAAGGAGGATGTCCACCGGCCATTGAGGCATTGTCATCTTCAATCCTTTGGACATTGAATCTTCCTTGGTTTCCTCCAAACACTAATCCTGATTCAGATGGCTCTTCCATTATCGGCTGTTGCTGAGTCTTGATAGTAAGATTGCCAATTGGCGCCACTAAAGCATTTGTCATAGGAAAGCTTGACGTCTCTTCTCTTATCATGTTGTTCTCGATCATCTCATGCTCAGTAGCCTTTAGAAATGCTAAGACAACATCCAACTTGAAGTTGGGAAAATTAACCTTCTCTTTAATGAATTTGCTGGATGTGTACCATTCGCCAGACAATGATGAAAGCAGTTTCTTGTTCAGCTCAAAATCAGAAATTTGTAAGTCAGTTGTTCTAATTTCGTTGACAATTGTCATAAATCTTTGTAACACAGACTTTAATCGTTCACCTTCTTTGAACTTGAAACGGTCAAGCTGCTATTTCAATCTGTCCTTTTTGATGTCTCTTAGCTCAGTGTTTCCCTCAAACATATCAATAACTGCATCATACATCTCTTTTGCAGTCTTATGGTGATTGACACTGGTCAATATTTCCCACGAGAGACCTAGTTTCAGCATCGACAGAGCCTTGTCATCTCGTTTCTTCATTTTGAGTTCAACGGTGGCATTTTTGTTTGCTGCAAGGGAGGGAATTTGCTGTCCAACTCGGATTGAGTTCCAAAGCTCGGGGTCATTGTAGTTTACAGCAGCTTCAAACAATACTTTCCACTTAATGATGTTTTCTTGTCCGATTAGCCTTGGAATCTTGTTTGTTGAGACCTCTTGATCGTCCATTGCTGCAGATATGTACTTAAAACCCTCAAAGCTTCAACCTTTATCTCAAACACTTCGGTCCCGTGGCCTTCAGTGAGCTTCCAAAGCTCTGATACCACTTGTAAATCCCGTGTTGGAGGATCTTGCAATGTGATACCAAATGCACAATGAAATGCGAAAAATAACAGCGTGCTGATTCAACACGTGAATGATAATAGCAATAAGAACACACAAGAAAGGCTTCAAAACACACTATTATATAATAGTCTGGTGCTTAAGCCCATAAGAGTTACACAATGTCATGGCTTCAATACTAACAAATGACCAACCCTTTACAAGGTGAAATACATGGTATTTATAGACATATACCATACCTAAGCCCAACACAATCACAAGCCCACCAAAAACCCTTTTCGGTTTACAAAAGAAAGCCCAACAACATATATAAAAGCATAAACCATTTATTGTAGCCTAACATTCTCCCCTTTGGTTTATTGCTTGACTAGTCTTCATGTTCGAGTATCTCTGCATCAGCTTCTTTATCAGCCTCCTTATAAGCTCCAGCCCACAATTTTGTATGTATTATCGATCCCACCATACATGTGTATTCTTTGGCAGCAGGCTCATACAAGGGCTCAGCGGTGATTTGAAAACCACTAAGCGTCTTGATGTCTTGTTCACCAAAGCGAAGTAAGTCTCGTGGATCAACAAATCTAAACAATCCCTTCTTTAAACGAATGATAACTGTTGCGGTCTCACCGTCATGAGTCCAAAACTTCATGCCTTCAAGAACACCATCAGGTAGTCTTGAGTTCAGAGGAATTGAAGTAGCTTTCTTAGTGGATGGCCACATTACATTCATCATCGTCTTTCCAGTGCGTGGATCGAGAACACCCTTGGCCTTCTTCACAAAAGATTAAGAAGTAGGCATCGAAGGAAACCCTTTCTCAACTTGATTGCTTAAGTAGATCCAGATGTTAGTGGCCTTTGACTCGTTACTTGGGTTATGAAAAGGTGCCTTGATCAATTCACTTAAGTCCACCCTTGTCCATGAACCAAAGTCCTTTATCTATTTGTAATACTCGAGTCCTCCAGACTTCCTTTTAACCCACCACATATGTTTGTCAACATCAAATCCCCATGACACAATCCCAGAACGATCGCCGTATTTATCAGAGAACCCCTTTTGAAGCTCAACAACAAACTTCTCCGGATGATCAGACGAAGTTACATTCTGATTTGAGTTTTTGTGAATTAGAGTTTTCCGTATAAGTCTTTGTTGTTGTTCGGCGGTTCTAGGTGGAGCAGACATATATCGTTGTAGAAACTCATCTTGAGCTGTTTGAACGTTCTCGCTTTCGTCAGAACTTTTGAATTCATCTCCAAATTTACTCACAAGCCTTTGTTGGAGATCATAGTAAAGGGCAGTGAGGCCTCCCATATTAGCTTGAAGCTCTTTAACCTTGGAATCCTTGTCTGAGTTGCTTGCTTCTAGCTCTTGAATTCGGACATCTTTGACAATCGAGTCTTGCTCCAATTCAAAAACTCGCTGTTGCAGAGCATGTATATCAACTAGTGCTTGCTCTAATGCTATGCCCTTTCCCTTATCTTGCAGAAATTTGTCTTGCATGGCAAGAATTTGGGCCACCTTCTCTGACGCACTAGAACTCCCTTGACCAGCCGGATCAGATGGTCCCGAGGGTCTAGAAGTAGATTCAACATGAGTTTCAATGTCAAAAGATGGAAAGATATCATCAAATAACTGATCTTGAGAAGGTTGTGGATCATGAACAGGACTTGGTGCCACCTGAGGTTGAGTAACTGGCTCAGGTGGTGGAGATTGAGCTGGCGGTGGTGATTGAACTGGTGGTGGTGATGCAGCAGATACAGTTGGAGCTGTTGTTGGTGTTGCTGGTTGTGTTGTTGTTTCTGTTGGTGTTGTTGTAGTTGTAGCCTCAGTTATCAGGACACCCGGTCTAGGATCTCTCTTCCTTCTTTTACGTGGTATGAGACCTGTGTCCGCTTCCTCTTCTAGCTCTTCTTCATGTGTCACAGTGACTGATTGAGGAGGTTTTAATGCAGTCGACTGGAGATTTGCTTTGATTGCTTCGATCTGAGCGGATGTTGGTCGGGTGTTTCAGGAGGTACATGAGATTCAGTTCTCGCCGTAGATGGCGGAGGACTATCTGGTTCATCGTCAGAGATAGTTCGAAGGTCGGTGCAGTTGGCCTTCGAACTGGAGTCACGTGCTCCTCAGCAACGATTGGTGCAGCTGCAGCTTCAAGATCAGCAAATATCCTGAATTTTACCAAGGGATGGAGTCCCTGGTATGTAATCTTTGTTCCCTTCCTTGATTGTTTCATCAGACCAAAAGTAGTAGGACCCAAACTCTTCAAATCGAGCGTCTCTACAAATCTCACCAGTTGTGGATAATGTGAATCAAAAAATCATCTATAGAAACCTCAGATACATGAGGAACATCTCCTTCTTATTCCCCTTAAGGTTGCTCATCATCTCATTTAAAATGAATTTGGAGTAGTTGTAATCCCAATCCATGATCAAAGCAACCACCGCGGATATCTGTGTATGACTTATTTCATCAGAACCTCCCTTTCTTCCGGATATGCATGTGAAGAAGGTATGAATGAGGAAACGCCAGTACGGATGGAATAGCTTCTTGATGGCGATAAGCACGTTCGTAGCTCATCCGAGAGACGATCTCTACGACCGCATCCACTAGGTATTTTGTAGGGTGATCAGGTTGATCACCAAACAGAAGTACTTCGTGGTTGATGGCCTTAAAGATGACCACCGGAACCTTCTGAATATTTGATTTAATCACCGTTGCTCCCCTTGGTCCCCTCTGATTGATGGAAGCATGATTCCAAAAATCTGAGACCATCTTCTTGCATATAACAGGATTTTCCCGAAGGGCGTGTGAAATTCTGAATGTATTAAGCCCGACATTCATTGACTTGAACTCGTGGTGAGCAGGAGGGGGATCAAACAGACAACCAGCTGCATTGTGAGAGTCAGCTGTTTTCAACGGTGCTTGATCAGCCATATCTGCAATAAACGAGTCAAGTTAGATGCTTGGTGACAAAATACCACATAAGATCAAAAGTTTGATTAGTTTTGAGCATGTAAAACAGTTTGAGGATAAATAGTAACAAGTGGTGAAAGTTTGTGAAGAAATTGTCATTTTCTTATGTTTTAACGAAGATCTCGGTTCAAAACCATGTTCTCTGTCAATATTATATTAAGTACCCGAGAACATATTGTTCTCGGGCAACGAAGATCAAGAACCCAGAGATCTCTGATTAACTCAGAGTTCTCTGGTTGACTATGAGTTCTCGGTCAACTTTGCCCGAGAACTTATGGGATCTCTGGTGAAACCAGAGTTCTCTGGTTGACCAGCCGTTCCCAATCAACCAGAACCCTGAGAACACGGAGATCTCTGTTTATGGAAACCAAGACAGCGTTGTCTTCCTCACACGAACACCATGAAACCTGCAACTTAATCAAACAGTCAAAACCAGTCAAGACCACAAATACACCCAAACCAACCGAAATCGCCATTCAATATATCCTAAACATGTATCCAACACAGTGTGCAATGTCCAAGATACCATAAACCCGATTTAAGGTTCATCATGAATAGTTTAATTGATTTGGTTTCTTATACCTTGATGATTTTGATGATACACACAATGTATATGAGATGATTGTCCTTTGATGAAAGGTTCTGCTAATGTGTTTGCAGAGGAGATATAGGATTTGAATGACTATGATCATAATGATAATTCAAATTCTGATTTATGCCTCTTAAACTTCAATAGTGATCAGATTTGGGCCAAGAACACTTGGGCCGAGAACACAATTGGGCTTAGAACACATATATGCTCATATCCAAGATGGATAAGTCCATATGGGCCAGACCCATGCACATACCAACAAGGCCACACATGACCATCCTTCAATTCATGTTTAATAAAAACGATGCCTTAACACGTTCGTCTTAATGAGAGTAACCGTGAGATAAAACCGAGACGCAAAATAAAATAAAAAATAAAATTAAGTAAAATAAAATAAAACACATACATCAAGTTTTATACAACGATCAGGCTTTTAGCAGTTTTTAACAATTTTGGGATCAGATTTCAGTTTTTCACGCGGGACTAAACTTTAAGAAAAAATCCTAGCATGGAATCATATCGACTAGGATGCTTTCACAATGATTCATTTTCAGCCTTATTATGACACAGAGAGCAGGTTGATAGCAGGTATTTGCAAACCTAGCATGATTTTCATTGCCTCAGTGATACGCATTAGGTTAAGTTAGGCTTAAATCTTAGATGGACATCACTTTTGAACTTATGATGCCTCTTATCTCTTCTCAAAGCATATTTAGCTTTCTCCGGATCACCCCAACTTGACTCCAACCCCCAGTATTTGATTAAAAGTTTTTGATAAAATTTGACTCTCATCCATAGATGTCATCTCTGAGTCACTATCTCGGAGGTAGACACATTAAATTGTTGAGTCAGCTTTTTAAGCATTTAAGGTTGAACTTTGCATTCCTGTAGTTCTAATATAAAAATTTATTTGAATGTAGATATAATATAAAAATTATATATATATATATATATATATATATATATATATATTAATATATGCGCAATAAGTATTTTTGGTGATCAAGATACTGACGGGTTTGTGTATGACCGGATAATTGCCTTTCTGCCTATGATTCGGAGAGATGTATCTAGACACATACATATGTCTCAAAATGACTCACCACAATAAGTTTTAGCAATTTTTTGTTTATATCACTTTAGACTCTTACGCATCATGGAAAGCTACCGTACATAAACAATGACCGTTCAAAAGCCTTTTAAGCCTATTAACTTCACACGTTAGGCACACAAAGTCGATTTTCCTATCATTTTTCAAAGGTTGGATCATATTTTCATTTAACACATTTTAAACCTTTTCATGAGGCTTGTAACTGAATATTTATATCACTTCCTGATGTTAAAACAATAACTAAAAACCAGTTTAGACCTTAGTCGCCCCAGTCACTTTCAGCCTTTAGGTGAATGGCTATCCCGTTTGTCTACGAGTAAACTACAGGACCAAACACGTAAACATACATGTCGTTCAGACTTAAATGACCGACATAATTTTAAGCATGCTAAGAAAAACATTTTTTTTTGTAATGAAAATACACACGCACACTCTTTTTGAATATTTTTAATTTTCTCCCCCTAAATTTGTGCAAAATTTTTACCGAAAGCCGAAAAACTTTTATGTACAAATTTACCTCACGTAAGACTCAATCATCAAAACGAAGCATCTTAAGGAATCCCACAAGCACATTGAACCTGGCTGTTCCGACCGGTTTAGTAAATAAGTCCGCCACGTTATTATCAGTGTGGACTTGTTCAAGATGAATCAGTTTCCGATCGTAACAGTCACGAATAAAATGGACTTTGATGTCAATGTGCTTGGTTTTGGAATGCTGAACAGGATTTTTAACAATTGCAATAGCAGCATCAAACCGTAATCCAGCAATTTATGTTGCATCCAGATAACCTGTGGTAGAAGTAGACACCGTCTGTTGTTTCTTGCATTGCCACGAAATCAGGCAATCACCCAAGTACTGACATCCCGTAGATGTGGATTTCCTGTCAATATCATCACCTCCAAAATTGCTGTCAGCAAAAGCATACAAATCAAATTCTGAGATTTTGGGATACCAAAGACCAAGCTTCGGTTGCCCTTTCAGATAACGAAAAATACGTTTAACAGCAATTAAATGAGAGAGTTTAAGGTTAGCCTGGAAACGCGCGCATTGACAAACAACAAACATAATGTCGGGACGACTAGTAGTGAGATACATAAGGGATCCGATCATCGGTCGATAGTATGTTTGATCTACGGATTTCCCTTCAACATCAGAAGAAAGAAGTGGTCTTTCCGCCATGGGAGTCGCTGCCGATTTGGAATCTTGGAACTCGAACTTTGCTAGAATGTCTTCGACATATTTCCCTTTATGCATTAAAATCCCTGTTACACTCTGACGAACCTGTAAACCCAAAAATGTCATCATCTCTCCCAATGAACTCATCTCAAACCTCTTCTTCATAACCCCCTCAAATTCAGTACATAGAATGGTGCTGGTAGAACCAAAAATGATATCATCCACATAGATTTGAACAAGGATGAGGTCCTTTCCAACTGTCTTTAGAAATAGTGTCTGATCAATGGTCCCACGCTTGTAACCATGTTCCAACAAGTGAACAATTAGCGTAGAATACCACGCCCGACGGGCTTGGTGAAGCCCATAGAGATCTTTGTCTAGCTTGTAGACGTGATCAGGATACTTAGAACTTCTGAAGCCTGGTGGCTAATCCACATAGATTTCTTCCTTTACTTCCCCGTACAGAAAGGCGGTCTTAACATCTATTTGATAGACAGTAAATCCCATATAGGATGCATATGCCAAGAATATACGAATTGCCTCATGTCGAGCTACGAGAGCGTAAACTTCTGTGTAGTCCAACCCTTCTACCTAACGAAATCCACGAACTACAAGACGAGCTTTGTTTCTGACAATAACCCTAGTATCGTCTTGTTTGTTTCTGAAAACCCATCTCGTGTAAAGCAACTTTTTCCCGCTAGGCAGTTCCACCAATTTCCAGACATTTAGCTTGTCAAACTAATTCAGCTCTTCATGCATTGCATCTACCCAGCTAGGTTCCTGAAGTGCCATGTCAACTGATTTCGGTTCGATCTGAGAAATGAAACAAGAGCAGAGACAATTGTTTATGTTTCCTGTTTTACTTCTTGTTGACAAACCCGACTCAAAGGGACCAGTGATATTTTTGATTGGATGATCCCGTTGAATTCTTGATAGAACGGAGTGATCTGGAACACTGCTGGTGGCCGGCAAATTTGTGAGTTCATCAAGCGAATCGATTAGAGGATTTCTCCAACCAGAAGCTGCTGTACTATGCTGATACGAGGTACTAGCAATGTATTCGTTCGGAATAGCATCTGGAAAGAGAGTACTGCCGAAAACTTGTCTGATGAGACTCACCCCCTCAACTGATGGAACATTAGCCGAAGGTGTTGAGGTTGAAGGTAAACCACTCTCAACCGGAGAACTTGGAGTTGATTCTGAGACGAGTGTCGGATCAGGATCTTGAGAACCCGAGGATGACGGTTGACTATTGTCGAACAATTCTGGCGGATCAATACTCGCAACCGGCCCCTTTTGAAGAATATCAAACAACTCTACATCTTCATCAGCACATCCCACTATATCAGAAGTTTTAGCATCGACGGCTGAAGGCACATTGAATGGCTTGAATAGTTTGTTGTAGTCAAACAACTAGTCAGGTCCAACTCTAGCATCCGTCTCGTTTTCCTCAAGCCACCGAATATTGTACGAGTCCACGATTTGCTTTGTGGACTTGTTGTATACCCTGTAAGTAGTGTGACCCGCATGACCCACAAAATAGCAGTCATCGGCCTTTGCTCCAAATTTCGGAGTCGAGTCAAGGTTCAACAGTGTGCATGGACATCCAAACGCACTAAAATGAGCAACAGTGGGTTTGTGTCCATAGACGATCTCATATAGAGTCTTCATCTGGCTTTTGTTGATCAAAACCCGATTCTGCACGTAACATGCAGTGTTAACAGGTTCAGCCCAGAAAAACAGTGGTAGTTTTGAGTCACACAGCATAGTTCTTACTGCCTCGATAAGAGTTCGGTTTCTTCTCTCAGCAACTCCATTTTGTTGCGGTGTGCGAGCTGAACTGTATTGTCTGAGCAGACCCCTTCCAGCACAGAAGTGATTCAACATGGAGTTATTAAACTTAGTTCCATTGTCGCAACGAATACTCTTGAGCTTCAGATTCAGTTGATTTTCCATTAGTACCACGAACCTCTTGATCAGCTCTGCAGTTTCACTCTTATATGACAAGAAAAATACCCAAGTAAAACGTGAGTAATCATCAGTAATAACTAAACAATATGAGCTACGTGAAAGACTCAGTACGTGTACCGGACCAAACAGATCCATATGAAGCAATTGAAACAAAGATGAGATGGAATTACACTTTCGGCTTGTGAGGTTTGCGGTGATGTTTGCCCAAAGCTCAACAACACATTTTTCAATTGTTATAAAATCTTTGATTTGAAAACCTCAGACAATGTTGTTTTTAGAAAGACGGTTCAAGTTTTTGACATTTGCATGTCCAAGACGACGATGCCACAACATGGCATTATGTTCCGATACTTTTGAAAATAGACATGTAATTTCTTCTGGAACAATTTTTTTCATGTCGATCACGTAAGCATTATCTTTTCTTTGTGATCGAACAAGAACCCAGTCCTCTGGTATAATTATACCAGGTTTTAAAATCAAGCACTCTTTGTTCGTGAAATGAGTTGAAAAGCCTTTATAACAGATCTGCGAAACACTGAGCAGACTGTGTTTTAGTTCAGGAACAAAGTTTACGTTTTCGAATCTCAATACTCCATTACTTACCGTACCCTTCTGCGTGATTTTACCTTTCTCCCCTCTCGCAAAGGAAACATAGCCTCCATTAAAGATCTGAATGTCGTTCAGTTGAGATATGTCCCCTGTCATGTGCCTAGAACAGCCACTATCAACAAACCATGGTCTGATGATATTTCTCCATAGCCGTTCCTGCAACATGTGCGAGATCAGTTAGATTTTGGTACCCAGTCCATAGTCACTCTGGGCACACCAATTTTATCAATTTTAGATACGGGTAACCAAGACATGTCTTTCCGATTATCTAGAATTGTACATGAGGAGTTCTGAGGTTTGGAAACCGGAGACTTAGGTAACCATTTGTATTTCGGTTTTAAAATTTTGTGGCTCACACAAATGATTTGCTTTGTCTCTGGTTTATGATCGGAAGACCGTGAAATATTTGTTTTGTTTCTTAATTTCGATACCGAAACGTGTGAAGGTCTCGAAACCAAACTCGGTTTTCCGACATGTTTTCGAGACATGGCAGGAGTTGCTTGTCTAACTTTGGCACGATCGACCTTGTCTCGAATCCAATTTCCATCAGAAGGACTTGCCTTGAAATACTTTGATTTATTTGAATGTGATTTGTTGAAAGTATTCTGAGGCACGCTCCTCTGACGTAGTCCATAATATGGGACATAAGGACGATGCGGGCAGTTTCTAGCAATGTAACCAGGAATGCCACAGTTGAAGCAAGTTTGTCACTTCACATGTAAATCTGGGTGGTCAATTCCTGGTCTCAATCTACTTTGCAAATTTTGCTGTCTCGCATCGACCTTAGTGGTTGATTTACTTGCACTTTTCATGCCTGTGTTTACTTCTTTAACAGGTTTTGGTGGTGTGTATTTACTAGCATTTTCCTGTTTAATATCAGTATTTAAAGATACATCACACTTATTAATACTACTAGAATATTCAACCACACAATTGTTTATGCTCTTAAAAACAGAGCCCACACAAGCATTAGTCTTAACAGAAGATAAATCACACAATTCAAAACAAGCATTATTAAAATTGTCTTTATTTGGCAAAACAAGTAAATATTCCTCATCGTCTACCCAATCCTCAATGATTACTTCATCTGCATGCGAAGTAGAAACACTAGTATCATTCACTTTCACAACTGATTGAGCTGGTTTGACAAACCCGGGTATTATCTTTTCATTAATTTTAGGTTTGCCATATTTCAAAGATTTCTCTTTATCTTCCTCAATAACAAAAGGAGAGGGAGTATAATTATCATTGTATGGAGGTGGAACCTCATTATACCCAATTCCCTCACCCTTCTTTTCTTTCCATCTTAATTGCTTTTCAATCATTGGCTCAACGACCGCACTAGAAACATCAAACTTTTTAAAATTGAACTCAGCGTTTCAAATTTATTCGTTAATTTAGCGTTTTCCAAAATAGATGCTTCAAGTTTGGCGGTTAGATCAACAATTTTCTTATTGGCAACACTTGACACTGAAATCACTTTGCAGTTTTGAAAAGTCTTTGTTTGATGCTTCTAGTTTTTTTGTAAGACCCTTCTCAAGTTTCTTAAGTGTATAGTTTTCGTGTTTTGTATTTTCCATTTCCCTAACAAGATTACTATTATGCACACGAAATAGCTCTACCTTTATGATGCATGCTTGAGAACATAAATTAGAGTTTACCTCAGATGAACCAGCAGGAGTAGAAGCCATGAAAGCAAACTGGAGACTTTTCACCTGATCTTCAGTCTCATTTCCTTCTTCAACATCATCAACTTGAGCAAGGTTTGCAGTCTGACCCAGAATAGTGAGTGCCTCCATCTGATCAGCCTTATCAAACTGTTGTGCAACTAATCCTTGCTCGTTTCTTCCAGCAATAGCATTATCTCCCCTTACACCATTCACAAGAACCAGAGCCCTTTCAGTATTTCCCTCCTTTGCTGGATTTGTGCATTCTCTAGCAAAGTGTCCTGGTTCATGACAGTTGTAGCACCTGAGGTTCTCCTTGTTGAAACCCACCTTTTTGTTTGCAGGTAAGTTCCAATTGTTCCTGCCAGTCCTTTTGGTGAACTTCTTCGCTCTGAATACAGCCATGGTAATTTGCCAGGAGATGTCCATCTCATCCACGTCATCAGGATGGATCTGATCCAGTTCAGTAGAACCGACTGGTTGAACAAGGTCTCCAGCAAGGAAAGCATTATAGCAGTTCATGAAACCTGCCATGAGAGCAATATTCTCTTGAGTTTCTTTCTAGATGGCAGGTCCTTGGGCAGGAGACTTGCTGGAAGAAGCAACACTGGGTTGGGGTTGAGACTGTGGAGATGGCTGTGGATAGAATATGGAAGCAGACGGCTGTGGCTGAGGTGTAGGTGGAGTGAATTGGCTTTGAGTTGATCTGAACATAGAAAAACTTCCATTTGGCTGCTGTGGTTGTGAGTACACACCCTGAGAGGACTTGAACATGGAGAAGTTGTCTTGTGATATAAGTGCGTTGTTTGATGACGCGGCGTATCCAGCAGTAGTATACGAATTTGCATGGTTGATTGCTCGCTGTTGGTCATCCATATCACATGACTTGATGATAGCGATCACCTCAGATAGGGTTAGTCTAGAAAGATCCTTTGTCTTCTTGATAACAACAACGTTCATATCCCATCCTTGTGGCAGAGAGTTGATCAACTTGTTGTTGGTTTCAATGAGAGTTAAGTGTATGTTGGCTGATCTCATCTCAGTTACAAGTGTGACGAATCTTTGCAGCTGACTTTCCAAGGACTCACCTAGAACATGATTGAACATATTAAACATTTGGCGCAGCAAGTCCTGACGACTGCCCTTCATGTCTTCGTTTCCCTCATAGACCTCTATCAGTGCCTGCCATAAGGCCTTTGCTGATTGCAACTCGCGGAATCCTTGAGCAATCTCAGGTGACAGGGCCATAGTAAGAGTGGCAAGTTCCCTCTCATCTTCTTCTACCTTGTCATAGTCAGCATAACATACAATTCGATAGGCTTGACAACAATCTCTCCTTCGGCTGTCTCATATGTGATTGATTGAGGACCTCTAACTATGCTCCTCCACATCTTAGCATCTTTCATTTTGGCATACTTTTCGAACCTGAACATAGAAGCCTTCGTGCTTCAGCAGATGGGGCACACGGGTAGCAGTACCCATAATGGAGTCTAGCTCCTGGTGAAGTGCTGAGTTAATGGATGCGTTGATGGATTGATCCATGATGATTATAAACCCAAAACAAACCCAAAGTCTTTAAACAGCCCAATCCAAACAAGCCCAGATGAACAGTAGGCCCAACAGAGAACCCAAGTGTAAACAGAGAACCCAAAGACTGACCCGAGAACCAGATACTTGACCCGAGAACCAAATTGATGATCCAAGAACTAACCCGTCTATCCGAGAACCCAATTAGTTACCCGAGAACCCGAATAATGACCCGAGAACTACTGAGTCAACCAGAGAACCAGAGAACTAGTGAACCAGAGAACCAGTGAACCAATAAACTATCCTGAGAACCCTCAATCTTGGCCGAGAACTCACTTTACCCACCAAGAACGTTCAAAACTGGCCGAAAACGATCAAAGTATTCCCGACAACCACTTTTGAATTGTTTTTAGATAAGGAAACAACCTCAAATCCCTAAAAATTTGGGATTTGAATTCTAGTTTTCATTTTGGTCAATCTTGTGTTCAAAATAGTCAAAAGAATTCTGATGAACACGATGAACACAACTTCAACAGCCACCACACTTATAATTCCAGAAAACACACCAAAACATCAACCAAGAACCCAATAATTGAATCTTGATATCACAACCGAGCCTAGAATAGGTCTATAGGCTCTGATACCAATTGTAAGTCCCGTGTTGGAGGATCTTGCAATGTGATACCAAATGTACAATGAAATGCAGAAAATAACAACATGTTGATTCAATACGTGAATGATAATAGCAATAAGAACACACAAGAAAAGCTTCAAAACACACTATTATATAATAGTCGGGTGCTTAAGCCCTTAAGAGTTACAAAATGTCACGGCTTCAATACTAACAAATGACCAACCATTTACAAGGTGAAATGCATGGTATTTATAGACATATACCATACCTAAGCCCAACACAATCACAAGCCCACCGAAAACCCTTTTTGGTTTACAAAAGAAAGCCCAACAACATATATAAAAGCATAAACCATTTATATCAGGACCGAAGATCTGGTGCAAACCTTAATGGTTGACAAGAACACACAGATCTAATAACCCAAAGGCCTATTGAATATCCCGGCGGAATCAAGATATTCAATGGATGGGAGCGAAGATGTGAGATAATGATGTGCTAAATGTAGTTATATAAAAACACGCTAATCTACACACTAAGTAATAAATTCTAGACTCTTAAACTTAACTAAACTACTAACCAGCAAGTGAACCGGTTGACTCTAGTACAGCTAAGTATGTCTGGATATCAAACCCACGAGACTCTTTTAATTACGTTAACTAGCTAAATTAGACTTAACTACTAACACGACTATTTATTTATTATTATTTTGAGGGGGTTTTACTAATAAACTAATTTAAAAAAACTAAAGATGACTAAACTTAGAACTTGGGCTTAATTCAGATGATGATGAGCAACCACCTAGGCTAGAATCCGTAATGTATCAATTATCAATTGGTTGGAAAATGCTAAGTTATGGAACTGGGATCTTAAAATAGTCACTTAAAGAAAACCTGAACAGGACCCCTGACCCTTCTCAAGAAGACAAATATGGATCTCTATTAAGTTCATAAAAACACCAACTTAATTAGACTCCCTTGTGGTCGCTAACTTATTTTATGACAAGTACCTCTAAACGAAATCCTACCTTACAGCGCGGAAATCAAAGGTAGTTTAAAGTATTCGCTTGACTAGATAAACAGGGCTGAAAAATCAAACCTAGACGGACTCCTTACGAAGAACTAAATCTAGCAATCTTAAGCAACCAAGACTTATCGTATAATCTATCACCTCTCAGCTATTTAGATTAGCAGATGGTTTTAATGCATATCAACCATAAACTAGTCAAAAACACACAGTAGATGACCTAACAGAATCCTATGACAGACAATCACCAAGGAAACTATGAAACAATAAAACTCACCAAATAATCCTAAGCACACATATGCATCGAAAGAATAACAATAAACGTCTTACTTAATCATAAACCATAACAAAAGCAAAGTCCAAACTAAAATCCAACATCAACAAAAGTTCATCATCACCTAGGTAGTCTAAGGGTTTAGCCAACAACCATACTCAAGAACAAAAGAAAATAAATTGGCTCAAACAATAAATTCATGATGAAAATAATAAATTCAAACCAAATAATAATGATGTTTGGATGAGTAGGTGTTGAACTATTGGGTCGGATTTTCTACAAGGAAGATTGGAATCTTCTCAACATCCTCAGAAACGGCTAAGTATGGAATTCTAGCAAGCCCAGATGATCGAGCATGGTTTTTACAACTTCGAGCAAGGTTCTGAACCTTAAATGGTTGATTATTCTAACTGTTAAAGGCTTCGAGCAAGCTACACTTCAACGAGCAAGAGTATTCTTCTATCGAGCATGGATTGCCAATCGAGCAAATAGCTTGATCATACAAGTTCTAACCAAGTGTTACGAGAACAGGATGATCGAGCACATGGGGACGAGCATGGAGCAATAAGAGGATGTCACGTGAATCAAAGCAAAGACTTCGAGCACAGTTCAGTTACAGAGCAAGATTTACATCCGAGCATGCTAAAGATTGCTGAATAAGAAAAGCTGAAGACATCAAGAAGAATGAGCTTGCTCGATGGACTTATTCGAGCAAAGCTTGAACAAGTCAAGAGGAATGAAGCTGACTCAAAGGGAATATGTATTCTTCGAAAGAGAATATATTCCAAGTAAAGTCTGCTCGAGGACATTCACCGAGCACACCTAGTATAGGAAGTTTACTGGAGCAAGGTATGTACCTTGCTCGAGGACTGTAACACTTGTATTTGATTTGTCTTTCATTATGTAATGACTAGGTCTTCTAGAAGGAATGTCAGGGTCTATAAATAGACGTCCTAGAATACCTTTTAGGGCACGGATTTCTAGACGGAATACAGGCTGGCACGCACTGATTACAAAAACATTCCATTTTGTTTATCGTACAATAGCCGCCGCCGTCACACAAAATCCTAAACATTCCATTCACTGTTCCATTAATGAATAATTAAATATAGTGAATCTTTGTCTCTGAAATAGCGTTTAATGATTATCATTTACTGTTTTGTGTTTGATATTTATTCACAATCCTTCATTCCCAATCATTGGATATCCTGATTCCGCCGGGATATTCAATCGGTCTTTGGGTTTTCGAGTTGGTGTGTTCTTGTTGAACCTTTACTAAGGTTTCACCCAACTCACGGTCCTGACAAGTGGTATCAGAGACTAAGTAAGTTCACTGAAGACCACGGGATTGAGGGTTTGTGAAGAAGCTTGAAGATTCACTGTGCTTTGCTGCTGAAAACCTCAGATCTGGTGAAATGGAAGACTAGGAAGTATCAACCAACAAGATTCCTAGGCTGCTTAGACAAGAGAACTTCATAAAATGGAAAGTAATATTTGAAGCTACAGTGAACTACAACGACCCGGAACTTTGGATGGCTATCACTGAAGGGAACTATGTTCCTTCAGCAGCTCCAAACAACAACGCTGCAGTCGATTTGAGAATGAAAAAGAGGGATGATAAAGCACTGTCAATGCTGAAGTTGGGGCTTTCATGGGAAATTTTAACCACTGTAAATCATCATAAAACCGCAAAGGATATGTATGATGCAGTGATTGAAATGTTTGAAGGAAACACTGAATTGAGAGATATTTAGAAAGACCGACTGAAGCAGCAGTTAGACAGATTTAAGTTCAAAGAAGGAGAAAGGCTGAAGTCAGTGTTACAAAGGTTCATGACCATTGTGAATGAAATAAGGACCACTGATTTGCAGATTTCTAATTATGAGCTTAACAAGAAGCTTTTGTCATCTCTATCTGGCGAATGGTACACTGCAAGCAAGTTTATCAAGGAAAAGACAAGTTTTCCTAGCTTCAAACTGGATGATGTGATTGCCTTTCTTAAGGCTGTTGACCATGAAATGATTGAGAATCACATGATTAAGGAGGATAAACCCAGTTTTCAAATGAACAATGCTCTCGTAGAACCGATGGGAAACCTCACAATCAAATCTCATCAACCAATCATTGAAGAACCATTAGACACAGGCTCAACCTGCAGTGGACAGTCAGGATTTAATGTCCAATTGATTGAGGATGAGGCTCCATCTGCTGCTGGTGGACAATCTGCTTTCTTACACAACAACAATGCCAATGGAACAGATTATCAAGCCCTGTTTTCAATGTTTACTGATTCATATCTTGCCTTTGTAGCCAAATATCTCATCAATACAAGCATTGTGCAGGAAGATCTTGAACAAATTGATGCTGATGACTTGGAAGATATGGATATCAAGTGGCAGGCAGCCATGCTAGCAGTAAGAAGCAAACGATTATACAACAGGACTGGTAGGACAAGTTTCAATGGACCTAATGAGAGAATTGGATTTGATAAATCTAAGGCCATTTGCTATAACTTTCAACAACCAGGTCACTTTGCAAGAGAGTGTAATTTGCCTAAACAAGCTGGAAACCAATTGAACCAGACCCAATTCTACCAAAATCATAACCAAAACTTCCAGCAAAGAACTCAAATCTCCAACCAGAACCCATATCAACACCAAAACAGAAATCAGCAACAAACCTTTCAACCTCAGAGAAATAATCAGATGCAGGTTCACACAAATCAAAACAGACCAACTCAAAATGTTGTGAACCAGCAAAGGGATCAAGGGAATGTAGCTGTTACAAGGGTGGCTCAGGATGGACAGTTTGATTGGAGTAATCATGCTACAGAGATAGAGAAAGAAAATGTTGCATTCATGGCCAAAATTCATGTCAAGGCTGAATCTTACAACACTCAGGTACATTCTGATACTTCCATTTCTGATCTGCTTGCCACAATCGATGAATTAAATCAAGAGGTTGGAAAATGGAAAACTGAATGTGGAAGGAAGGATGACTTTCTGAATGTGTATGAGGCTAGTGAGGCATCATATGAAAGTCAAATCAAGGGATTGGAAGATGATTGTATGGTATCATATCAAGTTCAATCCAGAATGAGAATTGAGATAGAGGGACTAAAGAAAATGTTTGCTGAAGAAAAACTCAAGAATGCAGAGTTGTTGAATGAAATGGAGTTTTTGAGAAACCTTGTCTCTACTGGAAACATTGTTGGTCATATTGAAAAAATGACAGAGGAAGAGAAGTACAAGAAGGTACCACCACCATTCTGTGACAGTTATCCATTAAAAGTTGATAAAAAGAGCAGGAGTGAGTATCTCAAGCAGTTCAAAAATGTGTTTGATGATAAGCCTGAATTTATCAAGCAGTATGATGATGTGATTGTAGATCAGGATGGAGAATTTGTGATGAAACAGACTGATAAGCAAGAAACAGTGATTGATGAACAGCTTCAAGGAGAGAAAAAGAAGTGGAGTGAATACTCCAGTGAAGAAAGCAATTGTAGCTGTGGAAGCTCTAAGTCATCAAAAGGGAAGAAGAAGAAGAAAAGAACAAATAAGAAGAAAAGTGACAAAATTCTTCTTCTGCCACCTATGACATCAAAGGTAAGAAAGCACCACGAGAGAATGAGAAGAGAACATGTTCCATTTGACATATGTGCTAGACCACAACCAGTCATCAAGAAAAGAACAAAACAACCAATTAAATCCTCTTATGATCAGTCTCATCCACCAATCTACCTAGTTTTTTCCAATCATGAATTATTTGATATTGGAGATGTGGATTATGCTCCAAGAAGAAGATATTGAAAAGAACAAGAGGGAAGCTCTTCAAGAATGCCATCCAAGATGAAGAAAATTGTTTTTGTCAAGGAAAAATATCCACAAGCAATTGATATCAGCAAGCCAATCAAGATGGATTTCTCTAACACTTTGAATCCAAAGACATCTTTAGGATTTGACTTCCCTAAACCAAGTGACATTATCAAGGACAAGAAACTTCTTGAAGATATGGGAAGCTTTGCTAAAGTATTCTGCAAGAAATGTGATGCATATGGGCATCACACTGACTCTTGCTGGATTCTTGAGGATATTTTTGAAATTCCAGATGTGGTTAGTGGCTATGACATGAAAAGCTACAAAGAAATGTATGAGAGATACTTTAAAGGAAATAAAAACCCATCTGAAGATAAGAACCATCAGCCTATGTTGGAATAAAGGCTCAAAACAATCTTGAAGATCAAAGAGAATGACCAAATCCTGCCAAGAACAGACAAGAACAAAAGGCCATTTAATGAAGAGAAAGCCAAGATGAGACCAGGTGTTTTGAATGGTGATGAGAAGTTTCTGTTAAAACAAGGATTTGAACCAAGAGGATTCAAGTGGAAGACAAAGAAGGAAGTAGAAGAAGGGAAGGATAAGGTGATTGAGGAAGTTGACAGTAGCATTAAGGTGTCTGCTATGTACTCTGGATCAGAATCAGACACTGATGAGAATTGTGAAGTTGTGTATGAAGATCCTCCACCAGTTCCAATTCCAACTTCTGATGCATCTTCCACTATCTCTGAATTACAAACTGATGGAGTTTGTAACTTAGAATCAAACTGATTCCTTTTTGTGTATGTGCAGGAACAGTCCATGAGTAGCAATGATCTATGGTATATGGACAGTGGATGTTCAAGGCACATGACATGTGACAAGACTGCATTGATTAATTATGTGAAGAAATATGAGGGACCAGTTGCATTTGGGAGCGATGAAAATGGAGGAAAAATTTTTGGAAAAGGAACACTCACAAATGGCAAATTATCCTTTGAGAATGTTCTACATGTTGAAGGACTACAGTACAATTTGCTGAGCATTTCTCAAGTATGTGACAAGGGATACAAGGTTGCCTTCAATGATGAACATTGCCTGATTTTGAAGCCAGAGTTTGTGATTCCAACCGAAATGATCATGATGATGGCTCCAAGAAATAGCAACCTCTATGAACTGAGAATGAATACTGCAACTTCAAGAGGTGGTTCATGCTTTGTGTCAAGGGCAACTGATAATGAAACCAAGTTATGGCATAGGAAGATGTGTCATGTAAATTTGAAGAACATGAACAAACTAGTGAAAGGTGAACATGTTGTTGGTCTTCCCATAAGAGAGTTCAAGCTAGAAGAAAAATGCACATCTTGCCTAAAAGGAAAGCAACACAAATCCTCACACAAGAGCAAAATGATAAACCCAATAGATGAGGTCTTGGAATTACTTCACATGGACTTGTTTGGTCCAGTGAGTGTTCCAAGTATTGGAAAGAAGAGATACTGCCTAGTGATAACTGATGATTTTTCAATATTCACTTGGGTTTATTTCATGGGCAACAAGGACGAAACCCCAAACCTGATCAAATCCTGTATACTCAAGATGGAAAATCAACTTGACAGGAAAGTGAAGGTAATTAGAAGTGACAATGGGACAAAATTCAAGAATGAAACTATGTGTGAATTCTGCACTTCTAAGGGTATTTTCCAACAGTACAGTGCTCCTAGACCCCTGAACAAAATGGTGTTGCAGAAAGGAGAAATAGAACTTTAATTGAAGCTGCAAGAACCATGATTGCTGATGCCAACCTTCCTGTTACCTTCTGGGCAGAAGCAATCAATACTGCATGTTATGTGCAGAACAGGTTTCTACTTAACAAGGCTCAAAACAAGATTCCATATGAAATTCTCTTCCAGAGAAAGCCTTATGTGAAGTTCTTGAAGCCTTTTGGATGCAGATGCTCACTGTTGAACACAAATGACTACTTGAACAAATTCCAGTCCAAATCACTGGAATGTTTCTTTGTGGGCTATTCATCTCATTCAAAAGCTTATAGAGTCTATGTGAAAGAGCACATGGTGGTTATTGAATCATCTGACATAATCTTCAATGAAAATCAGTTCAACAATACTGATGGTCCAAAATGGCTATTTGATCTTGAGAAAATGATCAAATCATTTAAAATCTATAGTGAAGACACGGATGATAATATGTACAAAACAATCTTTGAAGAAAAAGTAAAAGCAAAACAAGTTGATCTCGACAAACTATGGACTTCAGTTGCTCCTGAAGCAAATGGATTTAACATTGGAAGAAACATCCAAGGAGAAGTTGAAGTAGAGAGAGTTGGACAAGAGGCTGCAGTTGAAATCTCACATGAAGGTCCAAGTGATATTGAAATTGAGCCTATCCAAAGTCAATAACCTTCTCAGACTGAAGAAATGTATCAGTTCGAAGATAGGTTTCAAACCCTGTTTGACTCATTGCAGCTAGGAGGAAATGAGGCATCTACATCAGAACTCAATCATGTTCAAGACTCTACTGAAAATCAAGACAAATCTGAAGATGAATCTGCTGAGATGAATATGGCTGAGATGAATCTGGAGGCAGAAGTGTTTGTACCACCAGTTGTTCAAACTACCTATGTTGAAAGAAATCACCCAGCATAGAACATAATTGGTGACCTACATGAAAGAGTTACCAGAAGTGCATCTGAAACAGAAAATATCTGCCTGTATGCTTGCTTTCTATCCCAAGTTGAACCAAAGAATATCAATCAAGCAGTAAAGGACAACAGCTGGGTGGAAGCTATGCAGGAGGAATTGGCTCAGTTCAGAGACTTGCATGTGTGGGACTTGGTGGACAAGCCTAGAGGCAAGTATGCAATTGGTACAAAATGGGTCTTTAGAAACAAGAAGGATTAAATGGGGATAGTGATTAAGAACAAAGCTAGATTGGTAGCTCTAGGGTGCCTACAAGAAGAAGGAGTAAACTTTGAAGAGGTATTTGCTCCTGCTGCAAGACTAGAGGCTATCAGGATTTTTCTAGCATATGCAGCATCAATGAACATTAAAGTCTATCAGCTTGATGTAAAATCTGCATTTCTGAATGGAAAGATAGATGAAGAAGTTTATGTCACTCAACCTCTTGGATTTGGAGATCCAATTCTTCCAAAAAAAGTCTACAAGCTCAGCAAGGCACTTTATGGACTACATCAGGCACCAAGAGCCTGGTATGATGAGTTGTCTAACCATCTGTTAGAACATGGTTTCTGCAGAGGGGCCATTGACAAGACTTTGTTTTAAAAAAGAAAGGGAAAAGATTTGCTACTACTGCAAGTGTATGTGGATGACATCATTTTTGGCTCAACAAATGAACAAATGTGCAAGGAATTTGAGCAAGTAATGAAGTCCAAATACAAAATGAGCTCAATGGGAGAAATGAATTTCTTCCTTGGACTGCAAGTGCAATAGAAGGCAGATGGAATTTTCATCAATCAGTCAAAATATGTTCAAGAGATTCTCACCAAGTTCAAGTGCCAAGACTTTAAGACAGTGTCCACACCAATGGACACACATGAGAAAATGGTACCTGATGAAAAGGGGGAGCCAGTAGACCAGCATGAATATAGGGCTAAGATAGGATCATTGATGTATCTCACAGCATCTAGGCTAGATATTATGTTTGTTGTGTGTGTCTGTGAAAGATTTCAAGCAAACCCCAAGGTGTCACATATGCTAGTAGTGAAAAGAATATTCAGATACTTGAAAGGAAAACCAGACTTGGGAATTTGGTGTCCAAAGCACCCTTCCTTTGATTTGATGGCCTATACTGACAGTGACTATGATGGTTGCAACATGAGTAGAAAATCAACTTCAGGAAGATGTCAGTTTCTTGGAAACAGACTCGTGTCATGGCAATGCAATGCAAGAAACAAACCACAGTGTCAATCTCTACTACTGAAGCGGAGTACATCGCTGCATCTGCCTGCTGTGCACAGGTTCTGTGGATTCAAAACCAACTTCTGGATTATGGTCTGAATTTCTTACTCACACCTATTTTAATTGATAACACTGCTGCTATGTTTATGGTTAAGAATCCAGTCCAACATTCTAAGACTAAGCATATTGAAATTAGGTATCATTTCATTAGAGATTGTCAAGAAAAGGGCTTAATAGAAATGAAAAGGGTAGATACATCTGAAAATTTGGCTGATCTGTTCACCAAAACTTTAGATAAAACCAGATTCCATTTTCTGTTAAAATGCCTAGGAATGATCAATGCTAATGAAGTCTGATTTAGGATGTGTGCTTAGGTGAGGTGCAAATTGATCATCTATGTTTCTCACTGTGAATGTTTGCATGATTGATTGCTGTGCTTAACTGACTATTCTGATCAATTTAATCATGTGTGTGACTGTTTATTATGTGTGCTGAAATGATCAATTTAATCATGTGTGTGACTGTTTATTCTATGTGCTGAAATGATCAATTTAATCATGTGTGTGACTGTTTATTCTGTGTGCTGAAATGATCAATCTAATCATGAGTGTGACTATATTGTCTGAAACATTTTGATTTGTGTTTTCATAGCTATTGATATCTTGACTTGTGCATACATGACAAATTTAAGGAGTTTAAGTATTTCGAGTATGATTCTGTGCTCAACTGTGTGCTTATTGCTCCTCGAGCAAAGGCATTGGATCTTAAATGTCAACTTCAAGGCATTCGAGCACAGACATCATAGCTAAGTTGCTCGAGCATGGAAACTTTGATTCCAAGTCTATCGAGAAAGAATCTGCGTGGGATGAAGTATTTGTGGCTTCACGAGAACAAATGGTCATGCTTTAAACTCTGTTTCGAGGATGACTCTGTGCTTGGTACTGTGCTTAATATTCCTTGAGCATAGGCAGTGGTACTTGTATTGACTTCCAAATTGTTAGTCCTTCGAGCATGGTTGAATAACTGCTGTTCGAGCATCGATATGGTTACCCGAAAGGTAAACTTATCCCTTACTCGAGCATGCAACAATGGGCACAAAACCCTTCTGAATATTCTAAGTCTGCTTGTTTATTCTAATCTGCTCGAAAGGATTTCGAGTATGCTCGACAGATTACTGAGCATATTTGACTGAATTATGTGCTTTAGCAAGTTATGTGTAACAGTTCTTAAGTGTCTGCTAATCAATTGTGCTTAAAAGACAACACTGTTTTCAGAATCTAAGCTTAAAAATGACCTGTCAAAAGAATTGATTTTGAAACTATAAAATGTTTTATGATAAGCAACACTGTTTTGGTGATCATACAAGAGAGATGATAATATTATCCAAGTTCCAAATTAGAAGTGATAATTGATTTTGAAGTGGAGATTGAATCCAACCAATATTGGGAAATGATAGTGTATTGTCTATTCTCCTAACTCATGGATTATAGGCTTAAAAGATTTCTGTTCAGTAAACTGACAGTCTGTGTGGCTTCTTCTCATGAGTGCAGTGACCTATGTGTTACAAATACTATAATCATGCTAAGTTTGATGTGGTGATTCATTTGAAAACTAAGGTATGTTTCCTTACACATCTCTCCGAGTGATAGGCAGAAAGGAAATTATCCAATCATACACGAGCCTGTTGATGTTTTGGTCTAACAAAAACAAGTCCTCAAATTATGAGCAGCTACTAAATAGCTATATATATATATATATATATGTGAAAGTTTATCAAAAGAAAATGAAGCAAATGAAAAAGAGTGAAAAAGAAAATGAAATATGCTTCAAAATAATTAATGATAAATAAATATATCATGACCTTAAGGGGCACTAAGAGAACTACAAGAGTGGGGCATTCAAATAAGTCCTAAACACTCTGAATGTAAGGCATGTAAGTCCGGATGGATTGTAAGTCCAACGTTCAACCTTATGGTCTGATATCTATATATCTTATTATTAACTAAACTGCTCGGACAAATAAATATTTTGACCAAGGCATCAGGGGGTTGAAGTCAATTCGGGGTGATTCGGAGAAAGCTAAATAAGCTTTGAGAAGAGATAAGGAACAACTAAAGACTAAAATGTGACCATTCTAACTCATGCAACTAACTGAACCTTAAGTATATCACAAAAGGTCATAAGAATCATGCTAAAAGCATACACCTAGTGTCAACCTGACTTAAGTCATAATACGGCTGAAAATGAAGTGGTGTGACAGTTATTAGACAATCTGATCCCATGTTGAGATCTTTCCAATGAGTTGAAATAACTTTTTGAACTGGATTTTTATCTCTTATTCACCTCAATCCCAAGCTTGAGCAAACGAAATTTTTTTATTAACTTGAAATCTTAATTATTGCAAAGTTTGAGTGTGATCTTTGTCTTAACTTCTAGGCAAATGATATTGACTTCACCAATGATTTCTATGTTTGTTCTAAGTATTTTCGAGTATGATCTAGGAATTAGACTGTACATTGAGCTTGCTTTTGATGTGTTTTATGTTATCTTTGTTCTACGAGCACAAAGATATGCTTTGTTATTTTACCAAGTATCTTCGAGCATGATTGCATGAGTAAGTGTGCGATTTCAAGTCTACGAGCACGAGAACTGACTGATAAGAAACATCTAAGTGTTTCGAGCAAAGTGTGTGCTATGTGTCTTAGTGAGAGTTTCGAGCTTAGGAGATAGATGAATCTATTCCTAAGTAATTTTCGAGCACACTAGGGTACCAGATTTGTGAGTTCGAGTACGGGATTAGGAAAGATTTTGATTTAAGGCTTTCAAGCAAAGTGTACTTCGAGCATATTGAGCTATAGATGTCTAAAGCTAAGTTCACACAGGAATGCATCTTGAGCATAGGAAATTGACATGATATATTTCTAAGTACTCTCGAGCATAATGCATCGTCAAATAAGGTAAGAACTGACTGACTGTACCATGTACAAGTGCAAGGACTGAGAATATTCCGAATACCACGAGCAAGAATTGTACCATGTCCTTGTGTACAGGGGGGGGGCAGCTTTTATTTTGGCTGTATACTCAAGCAAGGGAGGTACATGTGAATTTGAAATTAAATGACAACTGTCGTGTGCTAGACGACAAACCAAGGTACTGTACCACCCAAACATTAGGTATAAAAAGGGGGGACTTAGAAAGTTTTTCACATTTCTCTCTGATTAAACCTAAACGAAAGCCCTCTTGCTCGTGCTATCTCCCTCTTGCTCGCTGGTCTATTATTCTTTAATTTCACTTCGATAATAGCCATTAGCTCTGTTTCGACTTTGGTAAGACATTGTTGTTCGATAATCGTCGCACCGATTTTGAAATCAGGGTTTCTAATTGAACTGATTGACTAACTGTTTACTTGTTTTGTAGGTACGCATATTACTACGGAACAGGTTATTTGAAGACTCCAATACTCAACTATCTATATTCATAAATTAGTTTTGCAACCATGTGTATTGACAATTTCTTTGTTTATGCAGACCTAATGGCCCTGGAATTCGAAAAGAGGCACAATATGTGTGCTCAATTGGAGCTCGATGACGAAAATATGGAGCTAGAAGTTATGATAAACTTTCTACGAAACTCCAATCTACGAGTGGCGCTGACAGAGAACCCCACTATCTACATGAACCATCTTACAGATTTCTAGCAGACAACAACTTATGTCAGTGATGTAAACGGACAGAGAATCGAAGCATCTGTGCTCAACAATGATATTGAAATTACAGAGGCGTCCATTCGAGCTGCTTTGGACTTGAACGACAACGTTAGGGCTTCGGAGTTGTACTCGGTTCCTCGGTTACTCCGTATCTTTCACGAGACCATGGGATACCAAGGAGATGTCAAGGAAGGTCAATTTCAGAAGGGGAGCTTTCCTTTGGTCTACCGATTTTTGATTCATCATGTAATTCAGTCCTTATCTCCTCGGAGAGGGACTTGGACCTTGCTTAGTAGAGAGCTTGGGTCTCTTACTGTAGCTATACTATATCAACAACCCTTCAACATTTCAAGACTTATTTTTCAAGGGCTAATCTCAAATGCAGAGAAGAATGTTACTCAACGATTTCTGATGTATCCAAGGTTTCTTCAAATCTTAATCAACAGAGCTCTACCTGATATTCAAAGAACAGGTCAGGTTTTGAGGTTGCAAGACCCAAACATCTGCAAACGCATAAAAGATGCCAAAAGTAAGTTTGTTGATAATAATGATTGGGATATTCTGCCATGGCTGCTTGTTCCGGCACTGGATGCCATTGATGTGCCAAGTACTCCAGGAAACAATGAAGATGAGGCAGATGTTAATGATGATGATGGTGGTACTGATGATAATGATAATGATGATAGTGATGAGGGTGGTAATGACATGTTGGTTGGTAGTAATGATGTGCCTTTACTTGAACAGACTGTACAAGAGGAAGTCATTGCAGAGGTTGAAGTACATGAGGAGACCAATGAGCAGATGGATAAGGATGTGTTTGTTGCTCAGGATGTAAATTAGATGTTGCAGACACATTAACCAAGATCACTCCACCAGACTCCCCACCACCTGCAGTTCGGTATGATGACACAGAGTCTGTTGAGACAGAGGATGAAAATAATGATGTTAATGATGATGTTCCTCTCTCACCAGCAACTACTGAACCAGTTCTATCTAACAATGAACAATCTGTGAAACTTCCAATTCCAACACCACTTTCTTCACCCTTGAAAGTTTCCCCTACTCATGATACTGATCCAATTCTACCAACTCAACCAACAACATCTCATGAGCCATACAAAGTTCCATCACCTGAAACTGAAGATTCTGAACCATTTTCAGAACCAGCTCCAAAACCATCTGTTGAAACTCCTATATCCAGTCCAAACATCTATGACACTGTTTTTTTGAAAATGCTGAACTAGAGTTTTAAAACATTATGTTAAGGGAGAGAAATGCATTTCTAATGCTCCAAAACAAAATGTTGGAAGGTGCTTTGAAAGAAGCTTTACAGAGGATTCGAACCCTAGAGGGGCAAATCTAAGGTTGAGAAGACCTCAGATGCACCAAAATAGGGGGAGAATATTGATGTTGAAGAGGAGGTTGGACCATCTGAAGCACTGAACATGATAAATTAGGTCTATGATGATGAGTCAGAGGTTGAGGGGGAGAAAAGTGGAGAAGATGAATCTGAAAGGGAAAAGTTAAAAAAGAAAGAAAAGGGTAAAGGGATTGCCCACACAGATGATGACTTACATCCTATACCCAAGCGTGCAGTTCAGTCTGATGATCTATTATTTAAGGAATATGTTATTGATAAAGACATGGCCGAAGCTGAATCAGTAAAAAAGGTTATAAAGATCATGAATGAAGAGTCAGAAAATTTGGAAAGAGAATAAGAGGAGGAAATCCCTCAAGAAGTAATAGAAGCTTTGATTGATATGAAAGAGAGGGAGGATGAAGAACAAAGAAGATTGAGAGATGCTGATATTGCATTTAAAGCTACGTTAGAGGCTATACAGGCAAGACAATATGATGATGTTCAAGGGCCATCAGAAACTCATAAAGAACCTGTGATTACAGAGCCTGAAGAGCCTGCAATGAATGAACAAGAAAAAGATGCAGAACAAGAAATTGAACCAGAAAAAGCAGAGCCATTGATCACAGAACCTGAAGAGCCTGCAATGAATGAACAAGAAAAAGATGCAGAGCCTTTGATCACTGAGCCTGAAGAGCTTGAAATAAATGAAAATGAACTTGGTTTGGGTCCTGTCATAAATGAAGAGGATGAAAATATTGAAGTCTCAGCAAGCACAGTGGTCAAATTGATAATTATGAAGGATCTTACTCTGATCCTGAATAATCCATAAAGACATCACCCTGAGATTGTAACAGCAGCAAGAAAGGCATAACAAGATTTTATCAATTTGAATAAAGGAGAACCAAGATTTGAAGAATATGTTAAACCAAGTGAGCCAATCATTCAAGAAGTTACTGAAGAAACTCATACAAATGAAGCGGTTATTGAAGAATCTGAGTCAGTTGATGAAGAGATTATTTTATAAGTACCAGAGGTTGAATTGCATCAACCTTACTCTCCCACTCAATCTCAATCACCTCTGAAAAGAAAAGACACTAATGAAGATGAGACACCTAAAGCTAAAAGACAGAAATCCTTGAAGAAAAGGGTGTACCAACTGAGGTTAGATAAGATTGAGCAAAGAAGAAGGGCACAAGCTACACAAAATGAAGAACCAATAATTGATGCCCTGCATAATCTTGAAGAATCTATTGATTTGAATGATGCTGATAAAGATGAGGATGAAGGTGAGAAGAAGACTGAACTGGAAAATGAAGACAAAGAATACCTGATCAGTTTAGGATATGATCACTTGTATTTACAAAGATTATCCGAAGAAGAAATAACGAGGGAAGCTGAAGGTTGGAAATCAAGAAAGACCAAAAGAGAATTATTGATGAAGATTGGTCATAAACCTGCTTTTCTTAATCTGCAACATTTTGATAAGATTGACAGGATGTACAAACGGGCACTGATAGATGATGTTTCTGACAAAGTGAAGAAAGTGTCCAAAAAGAATAAAGGGGAGAGAGTGACAACTGAGATAGAAGTGAACAAGAAAAGGACTGTAATGAGAGAAAGTGATAAGGCAGAATATGAGTCCTTGAAGGGAAAATACAATGATATAAAATTCCTTCAGCTGTATGGCTACAGCTACAACTTCTTGATAAATCTCTCTTCTGAAGAATTGAAACAAAAAATTCAGCTTGTGAAAGACTCTCACAAGCACCAAAAGATTCAAGAAAACTATGAGAAAAAACAAAAGTTGAAGATGAGGATGCAGAAAGAAAAAGAAGAGACTAAGAAGAAGGAAGAGGAAGTGAGGAAATGGTTTGAAGATCCTGAAAGAATAGAAACACTGAAAGAGCTTGTTCTGAGCAAGGGAATGACAGAAGAACAATTCCAATCTATGCCTCAAGAACAACTGATGGAAATTTACAATAGAGAGCAGAGGTTGTATTTGGAAACTCAAAGAAGAATGCAAGAAGCAAGAAGGAAGGCGGAAGAAGAAGTGAGAGCCGAGATGATGGCTGCTCTACACAGGAAAGGTGTTGGAATGGGCAGATTGATTAATCAAACTGATGAAACTTTAAGAAGATGGTATAATGAGGAGGGGCTTGGTACGCAAACAAAGAAAATCCAAGGAAGTACAAGCCGAACCACAAGGCCTGAGTTTGTGAGGTCTGTACCACCAAGAAGTCTAAACCTACCCACGAGCATTTATTTTGACAGAAGATCCAAGACTTTAAGGGTGGTGACTGAAGATAAAGAAGAACATCTCATCATCGTCAGAGATGATTTGAGAAAATTTACAATTGAACAGCTGACCAAGATGGCAGAATTACCTTTAAATGACAATCAACACAGAAGCGTACCATCTGGTCAACCAAGAAATGATCTCTCAAAATTCATCAAGGAACAAGCAAAAAAGGGATTCCCATTTCTGAAGCTGAAGAGAAAAGAGATCAAGAGTCAAACGGAGAGGGAGAAGAGAAACAAGAGGATAAGTGAAGTTCACATATCTGAACTCTCCTTGTTTGATCAAAAGAAGAGAAAGACTCAAGCGAGCAGTTCCCATCACAAAAGAAAGACCTTAAAGGAATGCTTGGCTATGAGGGAAGTAATGAAGGAGCCCAACTTAAGAGTACAGCAGTTTGGAAGAATCACATATATAACGTACAATCAACATGATGATTCTACCACTCTGAGAAATGAGTTAGGGATACCCATTGCAACCATACAAGAAGATGGAGATCTGCATTACATGCATCCCGAAGACTTGCAAGACCTAATTAATGCTAGATTTCCAACAGATGCTTCTGACTCCTCAGAACTTGACATGTTGAAACAAAGAGCTATGTACGTGAAAAGAATGAAGATGGCAGCTGAAGCCAGGAGCAGAGGAAGAAGATAGTAGAAGGAGCTAAAGGATTATAGACTTTATTTCTGTTTATCTTTGTATTTTGTTTGAGTTGTAAAAACTTTAGTTTGTAATGCCCATGAGGCAGAATTCCAATTATGTAATGAAGTGACATGTTCTTAAATGATTTATCTTGAAATTTGATATATGTGTAACTCTATGCAGGTATGTTTTGGTGCATATGAGCTTGTTCCAATCTTGGGGGAGATTGTTGGGTCGGATTTTCTTCAAGGAATATTGGAATCTTCTCAACCTCCTCAGAAACCGCTAAGTATGGAATTCGAGCAAGCCCAGACGATCGAGCATGGTTTTTACTACTACGAGGAAGGTTCTGAACCTTAAATGGTTGATTCTTCTAAGTGTTAAAGGCTTCGAGCAAGCTAAATTTCAACGAGCAAGAGTATTCTTCTATCGAGCATGGATTGCCAATCGAGCAAACAGCTTGATCATAAAAGTTTTAACCAAGTGTTACGAGCACAGGATGATCGAGCACATGGGGACGAGCATGGATGCAATAAGAGGATGTCACGTGAATCAAAGCAAACACTTCGATCACAGTTCAGTTACCGAGCAAGATTTACATCCGAGCATGCTAAAGATTGCTGAATAAGAAAAGCTGAAGATATCAAGAAGAATGAGCTTGCTCGATGGACTTATTCGAGCAAAGCTTGAACAAGTCAAGAGGAATGAAGCTGACTCAAAGGGAATATGTATTCTTCGAAAGAGAATATATTCCAAGTAAAGTCTGCTCGAGGACATTCACCGAGCACACCTAGTATAGGAAGTTTACTGGAGCAAGGTACGTACCTTGCTCGAGGACTGTAACCTTGTATTTGATTTGTCTTTCATTATGTAATGACTAGGTCTTCTACAAGGAATGTCAGGGTCTATCAATAGACGTCCTAGGATACCTTTTAGGGCACGGATTTCCGGACGAAATACAGGCTGACACGTACTGATTACGAAAAACATTCCATTTTGTTTATCATACAATAGCCGCCACTGTCACACAAAACCCTAGACATTCCATTCACTGTTCCATTAATGAATCATTAAATATAGTGAATCTTTATCTCTGAAATAGCGTTTACTGATTATCATTTACTGTTTTGTATTTGATATTTGTTCACAATCCTTCATTCCCAATCATTGGATATCCTGATTCCGCCGGGATATTCAATCGGTCTTTAGGTTTTCGAGTCGGTGTGTTCTTGCCGAACCTTTGCTAAGGTTTCACCCGACTCACGGTCCTGACATGAACCCAAACGCTTTTTGCTTGAACCAAGGCTTGCTCCTTCTCATTTCTTCTTTCTTTGCTTGACCCCGTTTTTCTCTTGTTGGTAGGGTTTTTCCAATCGTCCACCCCCTCAAAAACTCCTTAGATCTCTTTTTTATAATATGTCGTCAAACCATGGCGTGGCCCATTATTATGCAATCAATTCCTTTTTTAACTAATTCTGCCTACAAAAATAAACCACCGCCAATCTTAATTGCATTCTCTCAAAGTTACCCCATTATTATTGGTTGTGGGCTGCTTATCTATAATTCCTTCTGACTTGTGACACGAGATTATATGAGTGGCCCAATCAAATGACTTTCTTTCTTTTGGTCTTACTGCACAACACAAACAAACAAATAGATGTAACATGTATTTATAAATTTGAAATAATTCACATGAATTAATTAATTATTAATCGTACATTTGAATTTATGTTATACGTTTATTATTATTAGTATTATTATTATTATTATTATTATTATTATTATTATTATTCACTCGTTATTCTCAAGCTTAGTGAAAACACTACATATTAGCTCATTGTCTCAAATTTAGTAAGAGTACCTAATTTTCGCTCAATCTCTCTTAAAACCTTAAAACCCACACATGAGCCAATTAAGAATAACATTTGTTAAGAATCTGGCCCAAAAGTATTTAAAAGTGTATGAAATATTTATATATTAATATATATATTTTAGACCACATCAGATAAATATATATATATATATATATATAAACGAAACAGCAATCGATAATCAGTAAGAATATTATCAAAGACAAAGATTCGCTGCATTGAATATATCATTTAATTTAATAGTGAAAGGAATGTCTAGGGTTTCGTGTAGGCGGTGGCGGTACGAGAAGACAAAGATAATACTTGGAATGTTTATGCTCTCGAATTTTGTGCCTATCGACGCCTCTGCCACACTTGCCCTAAATGGTAACCTAGGACCCTATTTATAGGCCCTGATATTCCTTCTAGAGTAAACTGTAACATCCTAAAATTTATAATGTTGAATAAAGAAAGTTACGTTTAGTGATTTCGCGTTATTAATTAATTAATATCGAGTAAAGAACGGATCATGGACTTAGATTAATTGAGATGGGTTAAATGAGAATGGGCCTTAGGTCCATGGGCTTTAAGGGATATAAATATCCCCTAAACCAAGCTAAAACCCTAAACCCTCATTTCATTTCCATCTTATTCTCTAACACACTCCAAACACACACACACACCATATTTCGGCCGAGAGAGAGAGACGTCCAAGACCAAAATCGAGCCAACCATTATTAGATCTTCTATATACGAGATAACCAAGCAAACCGCGACCACACCGAACGTATAAAAGGTATGTGTAACACCCCGTAACCGCAGCGGAAACGTAAACGGGATGCAACAGACACATCTGATATCAACAGCATTGCTTATAAAGAAAACACCACTACATTAATTCACATCATATTACATTGTTCCGAGTTTAGTTACCGTCTAGGCGATAGCACATAAGTTTTACCAACATTACATTAACATAATTAATACAAAATGATCACTAAGCTTCCACAAAAAGCACGCATCATCAAGTATGTAGCACTTATTCCAGTTTGGGAGTACCTAGAAAGCATGGAAAGAAAACGGGTCAACTACGAATAGTTGGTGAGTTTCACTAATGTAAATAAACATTGACAAATCACTATGATAAATCATATATTAGCGATGTAATTATGCTGAGCCCACAAGTGAAACCTCTGACTATCACACACAACCCCGTGGCATACTCCGCCCACGAACCTGCCCCAAACCGCTATGCCTAACATTACATAGCAAAATAAATATAACACCCAATATAGACATGTGCAACTGGCTGGGAAACATCAGCAATTCCATGCCGGACCAGTTGGGTTTGTCAGACCAATAGTACTATCCACACTCTACCGGCTTTCAGTTAATCACTCGTGTTGCGGGGCCTTACAATGTTAGTAACTCAGACAATTACCATCTTAGTACATTTCCGTACGATTCCCGTACAATAAAAAATATATAAATACATGCAAATCCATGCGTTCAGTATGTACTTAAACATTTTAGTAACAACATGCTTTCCGCCCCGGGAAAATATTTAAAAACAATTCAGGAAAAAGGGGCTCGTGAAACTCACCTTATCGCAACAAGTAGGTATCACAGTACACCAGCTATTAGCCCTGATCTGTAACACGATTCCTAAGTTCGTTACTATACAATCACTATTAATACAACTTTAACCCAGAAACACTTTTCCGGACTCAGATTGTGATTCGTTTAGAGTTTAACAGTCAAAATTACTATTATTTTGTTTACCCCGATTTGCGTGCCTAGCACGGTTGTCCGTTTTTACGTTTCAAAAATGAGTTTGGTCACACACGACCCGAAAATAGTGGTTGACTGATATTTTATTTAAAGTTGTGAAATTAGAGCTCGGTTTAGGCGCCCCGATTGGCCGCGGGACCCGTTTCCGTCTTTAGCGCACCGGAAACTGTTAAATCGGGTAAGAATTACTCAAATCATCCGAATTATTTTCGGATGATTTATTTTTACTTGTTTAGCTTAGTTATATGAAAATAGTATTTTTAGGGTTTTTATACACCAGTCAGCTTGCTTATGCGAACTTTACCGGTTTACGCGTTTTAAGCTTTAAAAGTTTGTTTTTATCTTCTTTCTAGCACAAATAATTATCCGTTTAGACTCGGATCTTGAAATTTTGCACAAATCACTTTTTGACAGTGGGGAGTTTTATAAAAATATTTCCAGAATTAATTTTTATATTTAAAATTTATTTATCTATTTTTAAACACCATTTAAACACTAAATATGTCGTAAATACCAAACGATCTTAGAAAAATCCCAAATTTTTCGTGGATGACCCCTGCCATCGACATAGTCCCCTGTAATTTTTCCAGAACCAAAATCTCATTTTACATGCCATTTTCACTAAAACCGAGCTAGAAAACCCTAGAACTCGTTTAACCGAAAAGCCTACTTAGACTTCTCCAACTGACCCCAAATTTTGTGTGTAACTTATACATGTTATATAAAGCCTATCTGAAATTTTCCAGAATTTTTCATGATATTTAACTATTTTTCACCATTTTTGGCCAAAACCGAGCATTAAATTCACCAAATATTCATCCTTTGTCCAAAAATTACCAAAAATTCACAGAACTCATATTTTTATATATCTAACACCTCTGTAAAATTTCATGACCTAACTCTAAACGAGTCACAATCTGTCTAAAACTTAATCATCACACAAAAACCGAACTACCTTGTGTTTCTAGCTTCAAATCGCAAGGATCTCGCTTTCTAGCCTTTGCTATCAACTAGATACAACACCTACAAGCACAATAACACCACACCAAGCAAGTTACACCCACAATCAAGCCATTTCTTTCATGGTTTCGGTTATGATATAAAAACAAAGATTTAACCGTAAAAATTCGTTTTTGGTTCGTTTAACTCCTTTCTTGGACCAAGATCCCTTGTATAACCCGTATACATCACTTGATCATGCAAGAATCGGTTTCATCTCGGGTTTTCACCCTTTTTTCACTTGAAACCTCATTTTCTTGAAATTAAACTCAAGAAACGAAGATAAACACGTACATAACACGATCTTTACCTCGGTTTTCTTGCTAGGATCTCGGGTTTTAGTTCAAAGGTTGAGAGAGAGTTGAAAGATTGATGAATGTGTTGGATGAAAAAAAGAAAATAATAAGGGTATGGAAACCCTTGTTTCCAATCGGACCATTTGGAGGGTGGGGTGGGACCCACATCTCCATTTTAAGCCACATATTCAGATTCTCGTAATCCGGATAATGTTTTGGATAATCTGGTTCAGTTCGTTTTTCGGTTAAATGTTTAATTCGGCTTAAAACGAGGCTAAAACGGTCGTTTTTCGGCTTAAAAATGAAATTTATATAAAACCGATTTAAAAACTTCAAAAACTTAAACCATGACTTTCATTAACTTAGAACATCATATTATTAATAATTACGCATCTTTTTCGGCTTGATCGATCGTCTCTTGCTCGGTTTGGTATTAAAGGTTTCGTTTAACGTACCGACGTACCGTTAAATCGAAAATTCTTTTCTGTGCTTTAATTCACTTATCCCGAAGCTTTAATACTTCGTAAACATCACTATATATTATATATCTCGTCTATAATGTATCCCCGATTCGTTCGGGCTTCAATAACCGTTAATCGGTTGATCGTATTTCCAATACGATTAACTGTATAATCGAGTATAATCCGTACTGTGAATCTTACATACTCGTATAAACACATTATAACTCATATATTCATTATTAAATAACACATAAATAGTATATTCCGGTTAGGGTATACCTGATTCTGCCGGAATCGTTACATTCTCCCCCCGTAAAAGAAATTTCGTCCTCGAAATTTTTACGCGTCGACTACTTCTTTTTGAGGAAATAGATAGGGGTATTTCTTCTGGAATTCGTCCTTTCGTTCCCATGTATATTCTGGGCCTCGTTGCGAATTCCATCTAACTTTGACCAACGAAATCTTATTGTGTCTAAGTTGCTTGATTTTCCCGTCTACTATTTCTATGGGTTCCTCTACGAAATTGAGCTTATCACTTATTTGGACACCCTCTAGAGGTAACACCGATGTCTCATCCGCCAGACATCTTTTCAAGTTCGATACGTGAAACACGTTGTGAACTGCACTCAGTTCATCGGGTAGCTCTAATCGGTATGCTACGGGACCGATTTTTGCAGTAATATTAAATGGTCCAATATATCTCGGGGCTAACTTCCCTGCCTTCCCAAATCTGACTACACCCTTCCAAGGCGATACTTTCAAGTACACTTTATCACCCTTCTCAAATGACAACGGTTTTCTACGGGTATCGGCATAACTCTTCTGCCGATCCCGCGTGGCCTTCAAATTGTTCCTAATTTCAAGGATTTTGCTGGTCGTTTCCTGGACCAGGTCCGATCTAATAACCTGAGTGTCGCCCACTTCTGTCCAGCAGAGTGGTGATCGGCACTTCCGACCATACAATGCTTCGTAAGGCGCTGCCTTTATACTGCTATGGTAACTGTTATTATAGGAAAATTCAACGAGTGGGAGATGTTGATCCCAATTTCCCTTAAAATCCAGTACGAATGCACGAAGCAAATCCTCTAGGGTTTGGATGGTCCTCTCAGACTGACCATCGGTCTGAGGGTGGTAAGCTGTGCTTAGATCAATACGCGTTCCCAGCGCTTCTTGCACCGCTTGCCAAAGATTGGAGGTGAAATGACTATCCCGATCGGAGATGATTGAGATGAGTATCCCATGACGAGACACAATTTCATTTATATAAATCTGCGCGAGCCTCTCAGTGTTATAATTATTACTAATCGGGATAAAATGTGCCGATTTGGTTAATTGATCCACGATTACCCAAATTGCATCATGTCCTCGAGACGTCTTAGGAAGATGTGTCACAAAATCCATCGTGATCTGTTCCCACTTCCATTCGGGAATTCCCGGTTGTTGTAACATCCCCGAGGGTTTCTGGTGGTCCGCCTTAACTCTCGCACAAGTTGTACACTTACCGACATACGTTGCGATATCCTTTTTCATACCCGGCCACCAGTAGAACTCCTTCACATCTTTGTACATCTTATCCGATCCTGGATGTATGGAATATTTCGATCTATGCGCTTCGTCCATGATTAATTCACGAAGTCATGGAGGGTCGGGATCCAAATCCGATTTTTGAAATACAGAATTTCGTCCACGCGCTGTTCGAAATTCTTCTCGTTGCCGTAAAGTCCCTCCTTCTCTAATTGTTCCTCTTTCAACGCCTCACGTTGAGTGACTCGGATCAGGTCCGAAAGGTTCGATTGGACTATCATCCCCAGTGCTCGCACTCGCAATGGCTAAATTCGATCTTTCCTACTCAAGGCATCGGCTACGACGTTAGCCTTGCCGGGGTGATAACGGATGTCACAATCATAATCGCTTAACAACTCGACCCATCTTCGTTGCCTCATATTCAGTTCTTTCTGATCGAATATGTGCTGCAAACTTTTATGATCAGTGAAGATGGTGCACTTCGTACCGTAGAGATAATGTCTCCAGATTTTAAGTGCGAAGATAACCGCTCCCAGTTCTAAGTCGTGAGTAGTGTAATTTTTCTCGTGTACTTTTAACAGTCGGGAAGCATAGGCTATAACCTTATTATTCTGCATCAACACGCATCCTAACCCTCTACGCGATGCGTCGCAATACGCGACAAAACCATCGTTTCCATCGGGGAGACTTAAAATCGGCGCTTGGCATAATTTTTGCTTTAACGTTTGAAACGCCATCTCCTGCTCTTCTCCCCATTCATACTTTCGATCCTTTTGAGTCAGGAGAGTTAATGGTTGGGCGATGCTGGAAAAATTCTCTATGAATCGACGATAATATCCAGCTAAGCCTAAGAATTGGCGGATTTCCTTTGGCGTTTTAGGCGCTTGCCAATTCTTAATTGCTTCAATTTTACTCGGATCAACGTGTATTCCTTGATGGTTTACAACGTAACCGAGGAACTGCACTTCCTGTAACCAGAAGTTACACTTGGAGAATTTTGCATACAACTTCTCCTGATCCAGAAGCTCTAAAATTATTCTTAAGTGTTGCTCGTGCTCTTCTTTACTTTTCGAGTAAATCAGAATGTCGTCAATAAACACGATGACGAATTTGTCGAGGTAGGGTTTACAGAATCGATTCATGAGGTCCATGAACACTGCCGGCGCATTTGTTAGCCCGAAAGGCATAACTAAGAACTCGTAATGGCCGTAGCGAGTCCGGAATGCGGTTTTTGGGATATCCTCTTCCTGAATTCTAACCTGATGGTATCCCGATCTAAGATCGATTTTTCAGAAATAGCTCTCCCCTTGCAGCTGGTCAAACAGGTCATCAATTCGAGGAAGAGGGTACCTATTTTTGATTGTTAACTTGTTCAACTCCCTGTAATCAATGCACATTCTAAGGCTCCCGTCCTTCTTTTTCACGAATAATACAGGTGCACCCCACGGGGAATGACTAGGACGTATAAATCCTTTATCCAACAATTCTTGCAACTGATTGGATAATTCTTGCATCTCGGACGGTGCAAGTCGGTAGGGTGCTTTAGCAACATGGCCAGCTTGAGGTAATAAATCGATTCTGAATTCGACCTGTCGGGTTGGCGGTAATCCAGGAAGTTCTTCTGGGAAAACTTGTGGAAATTCGCGTACCACCGGGATATCATACACCCGTTTCTCCTCAGAATCTGTGGCCATCAAACTCGCTAGATACGCCACGCATCCCTGTCGTATATATTTTAACACTTTGAGGTGGGATATAAATGGTATCATTGTGCCCGACTTCTCTCCTTGCACTAACACCTCTTCGTCACCCGACACCCGGATCTTGACGATTTTCTTTTCACAGTTTATTTCTACTTTGTTACGTGCTAACCAATCCATTCCCACTATTTCGTCAAAACTACCTAATTCTACCGGTAATAAGTCAATCAGGAAGGATTGATCGTTCAGAATAAAAGGGCAATTCCGAACTATCTGATTAACTATCATGGTATTACCGTTAGCGACTTCTACGGTATAAGGTTCTATGGGTTCACTAATCGGAAGGTTTGCTATCGATAGGAATTAACAGAAACAAAACTTCTATCAGCGCCTGTATCAAATAATACAGAAGCGTAATGATCAGAGACGAGGAATGTACCTGTCACTACGCTGGGGTCCTGGCGTGCTTCGTTCGCCTCCATCACGAATGGTCGGCCTCTCGACGGATTGGACGACGATGCCTGACCCACGGTTTGTCTCCCATTTCCTCCCTGGTTCAGTTTCGGACAGTTTTTTTTGAAGTGATCTGTGCTGCCGCATTCAAAGCAATCACGGCTGGTGGTCATCATTTGGTTTCCTTGTGGGTATTGTTGTCGGGCTGGTTGGGTCCTAAATGGCTGCGCACGGATAGGTTGCGGTTGTCGGTTCAGATTGTTCAGGTTCCTCCTACAACTCGGTGCGTAGTGCCCATTCTTGCCACACCGGTGGCACACTACCTCCTTGCACACGCCACCATGCTGGTAACCGCATTTCCCACACTTAGGGAACGTCCCTTTCTGCGATTCCTGCTTTCCGCCTGAACTAGTCATGGCGTAGTTCTGGGCAGCGGGCCTAGCACGTTTATTTTGCTACTTCTCCTGGGTCCTATTATCATACGTACCTCGCTTTCCCCCAGCAAACTCTCCTGCCACCTTCAGTGACCCACTCCTCACGAAATCGTACGTGACGATACCAGCTTGCGTCACCACACCCTCAAACGTCTTGTGTCCCCCAGAGTTGACTATACTCCTTACTATTGGAGTTAGTCCCCATATATAACGCTCAACCCTCTTTGACTCTGGGGTGACCAACCATGGCACCAATCGTGACAACTCATTAAATCGGTTCGTATAACCCAAGTGGTCTGCCCCCTGCATCTCTAGGTTCCACAATTCGTTTTCTAATTTCTGCAGTTCGTTTTTCGGACAGAAATGTTCCAGTACAAGGGCCTTGAGCTCTGCCCAGGTCATGCGGTTTGTCGCTGCCTGACCGCGAGTTTGCACTATTGTGTTCCACCATGTCAAGGCATGGTCCGTGAACGTGCAGTTAGCATACTTAACAACGTAATCCTCAGGGCAGTTGCTGATGTTCACAACGGCCTCTAATTTCTCAATCCACTTAACCAACCCATTTGGTCCCTCCGACCCGCTAAATTCTAGGGGCTTGCACAACATAAAATCTTTGATTGAACACCCCTTTGCGGCAGGAGTCGGCTCAGTGCGGTTCGTTTCTACACTAGGTATAGGACCATTACTGTCTGTAACGACCACCCTAGGCGGTGCGTCATTACTCGGAATTGGGTTATCGTTCTGTGGAGGATTAACATTTTATCCCCCATCATTATTGGTGGTCGTTTGATTGCTCGCAGGGCCTGGATTGGTCGTATTATTAATACTGGCAGCGATGCGCGATACTATATCCGGTATCGCCGCATCTAACTGCCGAGCAATCAGACGACTCACATCCACTTCTGACATTTGAGCTGACCGTTTTGGTGCCATTCTACACAACATTAAGAAAATTCATATAATTAATACAATTTCCAATCTCAATACACAACACATATTCCATTCATTAATAAACATTAGTACATATTACATAAGCATCAGTACACATTTCCTAAACATCAGCCCATAGATCAAGTTTTCATACATCGGTCCTACATCGGCATCATTTCGACATAACTCGCTATGGGTCAGTGCTTGAATGATACACCAAAAGTATCTACAATGATATTCCCAAAAAAGACCCCCTATGGGCTAGTGGCTGTACTATAACTACCCAAGATTCACTCTATGTTAGCATCGCCACTAACTGCTTTCACAGAGTATCAAAAAGTGGACCTTGACTACTACCACCCTAACATGACTAAACATGGTGGTATACCAACCACACCATCACTGCCACCATCACCACTAACACCGCCATCAAATCCCGGATCCGTGTCTTCATCCGGTCAATCATCCACTGGGAGTATGCACCCTCCCTCCTCAGCTGGCCAATCGCGTACTGGCTGTCCAGTACGCTTTCCTCCAAGTGATTCCTCCTCTGAATACCCACCGTCAAAGCGACGGTGTGATCAACCACCTGCTCATGGATCACTCGAAGCCATGCAGCCTCGGAGGAGGGACGCCCATCCCTCTCCGGCCTAAGTGTACCCCACACGGGTGGAGGCACAGGCTCAGGCTGGAGGCGGGAGGACTCGCCTCTGTGGTAAGTGGGTCTGGGTGGGGAAAAGGTAGGTGGGACATAAGGGGCACTGATCCGCGCCGTGAGGCGGGGACCGGGTCTGGGAGGGGTAAGGGTGACCTGTGGTGCAGGTGGGGTGGGGGATCTGGCAACCCTAGCAGGGGAGGACAAGCTAGCACTCCTATGGCTAGTCTCAGTAGGCTCAGTGCTGGAAGCAAAGCGTAAACTCCTAGAGTTCCCGGAACTGGCCTCCTCCGGGTCCTCTTCTATGGACAAACTTCGAGACCTCGACATCCTTACCTGTACACAAGTTAGCAAACATATAGCTCCTTCCATAATGTAAATCATCATTAAATTAATATACACACACTTATACAACCTTGTCACATAAAAATATTATCATATACTTACACATATGTTGCCGATTTTACCTATTAATGTTCCCCGTGACTTCCCCTGAATTCCCTCGTGCGACAAGTCTGTACCACCAAGAAGTCTAAACCTACCCACGAGCATTTACTTTGACAGAAGATCCAAGACTTTAAGGGTGGTGACTGAAGATAAAGAAGAACATCTCATCATCGTCAGAGATGATTTGAGAAAATTTACAATTGAACAGCTGACCAAGATGGCAGAATTACCTTTAAATGACAATCAACACAGAAGCGTACCATCTGGTCAACCAAGAAATGATCTCTCAAAATTCATCAAGGAACAAGAAGAAAAGGGATTCCCATTTCTGAAGCTGAAGAGAAAAGAGATCAAGAGTCAAACGGAGAGGGAGAAGAGAAACAAGAGGATAAGTGAAGTTCACATATCTGAACTCTCCTTGTTTGATCAAAAGAAGAGAAAGACTCAAGCGAGCAGTTCCCATCACAAAAGAAAGACCTTAAAGGAATGCTTGGCTATGAGGGAAGTAATGAAGGAGCCCAACTTAAGAGTACAGCAGTTTGGAAGAATCACATATATAACGTACAATCAACATGATGATTCTACCACTTTGAGAAATGAGTTAGGGATACCCATTGCAACCATACAAGAAGATGGAGATCTGCATTACATGCATCCCGAAGACTTGCAAGACCTAATTAATGCTAGATTTCCAACAGATGCTTCTGACTCCTCAGAACTTGACATGTTGAAACAAAGAGCTACGTACATGAAAAGAATGAAGATGGCAGCTGAAGCCAGGAGCAGAGGAAGAAGATAGTAGAAGGAGCTAAAGGATTAAAGACTTTATTTCTGTTTATCTTTGTATTTTGTTTGAGTTGTAAAAACTTTAGTTTGTAATGCCCATGAGGCAGAATTCCAATTATGTAATGAAGTGACATGTTCTTAAATGATTTATCTTGAAATTTGATATATGTGTAACTCTATGCAGGTATGTTTTGGTGCATATGAGCTTGTTCCAATCTTGGGGGAGATTGTTGGGTCGGATTTTCTACAAGGAATATTGGAATCTTCTCAACCTCCTCAGAAACCGCTAAGTATGGAATTCGAGCAAGCCTAGACGATCGAGCATGGTTTTTACTACTTCGAGGAAGGTTCTGAACCTTAAATGGTTGATTCTTCTAAGTGTTAAAGGCTTCGAGCAAGCTAAATTTCAACGAGCAAGAGTATTCTTCTATCGAGCATGGATTGCCAATCGAGCAAACAGCTTGATCATACAAGTTTTAACCAAGTGTTACGAGCACAGGATGATCGAGCACATGGGGACGAGCATGGATGCAATAAGAGGATGTCACGTGAATCAAAGCAAAGACTTCGATCACAGTTCAGTTACCGAACAAGATTTACATCCGAGCATTCTAAAGATTGCTGAATAAGAAAAGCTGAAGATATTAAGAAGAATGAGCTTGATCGATGGACTTATTTGAGCAAAGCTTGAACAAGTCAAGAGGAATGAAGCTGACTCAATGGGAATATGTATTCTTCGAAAGATAATATATTCCAAGTAAAGTCTGCTCGAGGACATTCACCGAGCACACCTAGTATAGGAAGTTTACTGGAGCAAGGTATGTACCTTGCTCGAGGACTGTAACCTTGTATTTGATTTGTCTTTCATTATGTAATGACTAGGTCTTCTACAAGGAATGTCAGGATCTATCAATAGACGTCCTAGGATACCTTTTAGGGCACGGATTTCCGGACGAAATACAGGCTGACACGTACTGATTACGAAAAACATTCCATTTTGTTTATCATACAATAGCCGCCACTGTCACACAAAACCCTAGACATTCCATTCACTGTTCCATTAATGAATCATTAAATATAGTGAATCTTTATCTCTGAAATAGCGTTTACTGATTATCATTTACTGTTTTGTATTTGATATTTGTTTACAATCCTTCATTCCCAATCATTGGATATCCTGATTCCGCCGGGATATTCAATCGGTCTTTAGGTTTTCGAGTCGGTGTGTTCTTGCCGAACCTTTGCTAAGGTTTCACCCGACTCACGGTCCTGACATGAACCCAAACGCTTTTTGCTTGAACCAAGGCTTGCTCCTTCTCTTTTCTTCTTTCTTTGCTTGACCCCGTTTTTATCCTGTTGGTAGGGTTTTTCCAATCGTCCACCCCCTCAAAAACTCCTTAGATCTCTTTTTTTATAATATGTCGTCAAACCATGGCGTGGCCCATTATTATGCAATCAATTCCTTTTTTAACTAATTCTGCCTACAAAAATAAACCACCGCCAATCTTAATTGCATTCTCTCAAAGTTACCCCATTATTATTGGTTGTGGGCTGCTTATCTATAATTCCTTCTGACTTGTGACACGAGATTATATGAGTGGCCCAATCAAATGACTTTCTTTCTTTCTTTTGGTCTTACTGCACAACACAAACAAACAAATAGATGTAACATGTATTTATAAATTTGAAATAATTCACATGAATTAATTAATTATTAATCGTACATTTGAATTTATGTTATACGTTTATTATTATTATTATTATTATTATTATTATTATTATTATTATTATTATTCACTCGTTATTCTCAAGCTTAGTGAAAACACTACATATTAGCTCATTGTCTCAAATTTAGTAAGAGTACATAATTTTCGCTCAATCTCTCTTAAAACCTTAAAACCCACACATGAGCCAACTAAGAATAACATTCGTTAAGAATCTGGCCCAAAAGTATTTAAAAGTGTAGGAAATATTTATATATTAATATATATATTTTAGACCACATCAGATAAATATATATATATATATATAAACGAAACAGCAATCGATAATCAGTAAGAATATTATCAAAGACAAAGATTCGCTGCATTGAATATATCATTTAATTTAACAGTGAAAGGAATGTCTAGGGTTTCGTGTAGGCGGTGGCGGTACGAGAAGACAAAGATAATACTTGGAATGTTTATGCTCTCGAATTTTGTGCCTATCGACGCCTCTGCCACACTTGCCCTAAATGGTAACCTAGGACCCTATTTATAGGCCCTGATATTCCTTCTAGAGTAAACTGTAACATCTTAAAATTTATAATGTTGAATAAAGAAAGTTACGTTTAGTGATTTCGCGTTATTAATTAATTAATATCGAGTAAAGAACGGATCATGGACTTAGATTAATTGAGATGGGTTAAATGAGAATGGGCCTTAGGTCCATGGGCTTTAAGGGATATAAATATCCCCTAAACCAAGCTAAAACCCTAAACCCTCATTTCATTTCCATCTTATTCTCTAACACACTCCAAACACACACACACCATATTTCGGCCGAGAGAGAGAGAGAGACGTCCAAGACCAAAATCGAGCCAACCATTATTAGATCTTCTATATACGAGATAACCAAGCAAACCGCAACCACACCGAACGTATAAAAGGTATGTGTAACACCCCGTAACCGCAGCGGAAACGTAAACGGGATGCAACAGACACATCTGATATCAACAGCATTGCTTATAAAGAAAACACCACTACATTAATTCACATCATATTACATTGTTCCGAGTTTAGTTACCGTTTAGGCGATAGAACATAAGTTTTACCAACATTACATTAACATAATTAATACAAAATGATCACTAAGCTTCCACAAAAAGCACGCATCATCAAGTATGTAGCACTTATTCCAGTTTGGGAGTACCTAGAAAGCATGGAAAGAAAACGGGTCAACTACGAATAGTTGGTGAGTTTCACTAATGTAAATAAACATTGACAAATCACTATGATAAATCATATATTAGCGATGTAATTATGCTGAGCCCACAAGTGAAACATCTGACTATCACACACAACCCCGTGGCATACTCCGCCCGCGAACCTGCCCCAAACCGCTATGCCTAACATTACATAGCAAAATAAATATAACACCCAATATAGACATGTGCAACTGGCTGGGAAACATCAGCAATTCCATGCCGGACCAGTTGGGTTTGTCAGACCAATAGTACTATCCACACTCTACCGGCTTTCAGTTAATCACTCGTGTTGCGGGGCCTTACAATGTTAGTAACTCAGACAATTACCATCTTAGTACATTTCCGTACGATTCCCGTACAATAAAAAATATATAAATACATGCAAATCCATGCGTTCAGTATGTACTTAAACATTTTAGTAACAACATGCTTTCCGCCCCGGGAAAATATTTAAAAACAATTCAGGAAAAAGGGGCTCGTGAAACTCACCTTATCGCAACAAGTAGGTATCACAGTACACCAGCTATTAGCCCGGATCTGTAACACGATTCCTAAGTTCGTTACTATACAATCACTATTAATACAACTTTAACCCAGAAACACTTTTCCGGACTCAGATTGTGATTCGTTTAGAGTTTAACAGTCAAAATTACTATTATTTTGTTTTCCCCGATTTGCGTGCCTAGCACGGTTGTCCGTTTTTACGTTTCAAAAATGAGTTTGGTCACACACGACCCGAAAATAGTGGTTAACGGATATTTTATTTAAAGTTGTGAAATTAGAGCTCGGTTTAGGCGCCCCGATTGGCCGCGGGACCCGTTTCCGTCGTTAGCGCACCGGAAACTGTTAAATCGGGTAAGAATTACTCAAATCATCCGAATTATTTTCGGATGATTTATTTTTACTTGTTTAGCTTAGTTATATGAAAGTAGTCCATTTTTAGGGTTTTTATACACCAGTCAGCTCGCTTATGCTAACTTTACCGGTTTACGCGTTTTAAGCTTTAAAAGTTTGTTTTTATCTTCTTTCTAGCACAAATAATTATCCGTTTAGACTCGGATCTTGAAATTTTGCACAAATCACTTTTTGACAGTGGGGAGTTTTATAACAATATTTTCAGAATTAATTTTTATATTTAAATTTTATTTATCTATTTTTAAACACCATTTAAACACTAAATATTTCGTAAATACCAAACGATCTTAGAAAAATCCCAAATTTTTCCTAGATGACCCCTGCCATCGACATCGTCCTCTGTAATTTTTCCAGAACCAAAATCTCGTTTTACATGCCATTTTCACTAAAACCGAGCTAGAAAACCTTAGAACTCGTTTAACCGAAACGCCTACTTAGACTTCTCCAACTGACCCCAAATTTTGTGTGTGACTTATACATGTTATATAAAGCTTATCTGAAATTTTCCAGAATTTTTCATGATATTTAACTATTTTTCACCATTTTTGGCCAAAACCAAGCATTAAATTCACCAAATATTCATCCTTTATCCAAAAATTACCAAAAATTCACAGAACTCATATTTTCATATATTTAACACCTCTGTAAAATTTCATGACCTAACTCTAAACGAGTCACAATCTGTCTAAAACTTAATCATCACACAAAAACCGAACTACCTTGTGTGTCTAGCTTCAAATCGCAAGGATCTCGCTTTCTAGCCTTTGCTATCAACTAGATACAACACCTACAAGCACAATAACACCACACCAAGCAAGTTACACCCACAATCAAGCCATTTCTTTCATGGTTTCGGTTATGATATAAAAACAAAGATTTAACCGTAAAAATTCGTTTTTGGTTCGTTTAACTCCTTTCTTGGACCAAGATCCCTTGTATAACCCGTATACATCACTTGATCATGCAAGAATCGGTTTCATCTCGGGTTTTCACCCTTTTTTCACTTGAAACCTCATTTTCTTGAAATTAAACTCAAGAAACGAAGATAAACACGTACATAACACGATCTTTACCTCGGTTTTCTTGCTAGGATCTCGGGTTTTAGTTCAAAGGTTGAGAGAGAGTTGAAAGATTGATGAATGTGTTGGATGAAAAAAAGAAAATAATAAGGGTATGGAAACCCTTGTTTCCAATCGGACCATTTGGAGGGTGGGGTGGGACCCACATCTCCATTTTAAGCCACATATTCAGATTCTCGTAATCCGGATAATGTTTTGGATAATCTGGTTCAGTTCGTTTTTCGGTTAAATGTTTAATTCGGCTTAAAACGAGGCTAAAACGGTCGTTTTTCGGCTTAAAAATGAAATTTATATAAAACCGATTTAAAAACTTCAAAAACTTAAACCATGACTTTCATTAACTTAGAACATCATATTATTAATAATTACGCATCTTTTTCGGCTTGATCGATCGTCTCTTGCTCGGTTTGGTATTAAAGGTTTCGTTTAACGTACCGACGTACCGTTAAATCGAAAATTCTTTTCTGTGCTTTAATTCACTTATCCCGAAGCTTTAATACTTCGTAAACATCACTATATATTATATATCTAGTCTATAATGTATCCCCGATTCGTTCGGGCTTCAATAACCGTTAATCGGTTGATCGTATTTCCAATACGATTAACTGTATAATCGAGTATAATCCGTACTGTGAATCTTACATACTCGTATAAACACATTATAACTCATATATTCATTATTAAATAACACATAAATAGTATATTCCGGTTAGGGTATACCTGATTCTGCCGGAATCGTTACAGTATGTTCTTGACCTTTAAAGTTTACGTTTTATTGAACGTTTAGCCTTTTGAATGTCCTTAAGCTTAAAGATCCAAGCTTTATAGTATATACGGGATATATATACGAACGAAAATGGTTAGGGAACGTTAGTGGGTGATGTCGAACCATAACAAGGGTATTAAAATCGCCAAAATGCTTGATAAAAACAAAACCCGTAGCTGAACTGGGCAACTTCGCCTGCGAACTGATAACTTCGCCTGCAAAAGCTTAACTTCGCCTTCAAAGCTTAACTTCGCCTTCAAAGCTTAACTTCGCCTACGGCCAAGTTCGCCTAACTGGTAACTTCGCCTAAGGCCAAATTCGCCTAATTGATAACTTCGCCTACGGCCAAGTTCGCCTAACTGGTAACTTCGCCTAAGGCCAAGTTCGCCTAACTGATAACTTCGCCTAAAGCTAAGTTCGATTAAGGTTTAACTTCGCCTAAAGTTAAGTTCGCTTAGAAAAAAAATTATAAACCTAAAGTTAAGCTCGACCCCAGCCAGGGGCTCTGCCCCTTGGACCCTGCTAGGGGCTGCCGCCCCTAGACTCCGCTGCCAGGGGCGCTGCCCCCGGACCCCCGTTCGTTGTGGGTCATATAAAGATAGAAATACAACATGAGTAGTAGTAGTTAATTGATACGTGTAAATATTATACAGTTAGCCGTGCACAACTGAAGAAAGGGATAACTATTAACGGAGAGCGTAACAAGATTCAGGTGAGTTTCTAGCCCCATTTATGTGTTATGTTTTCGGGGCTGTGTGCATACTCAATATGTTTGTTAATACGCTTATCCTAAGAGATAAGTGTATGCCTTATGTGGATAATGTGAAATGTATGAATGATTGCTTGATGGTACGTGAACGATCTTCGGATATTGCACGTACTGTCAGGTTGTAACGCTATGTATAAGATAAGTATGAAATGTATGCTTATGTGTATGAAAGTGATAAAGTTAATAAAAGAAGGAAATGATGGTTGTATGGTTGTATGGTTACGAAAAGGGTACCGAGCCCTAATAATACTCGAGGTATGATGTATGGTTGTATGGTAACGAAGAGGGAATCGAACCCTACTAATATTCGAGAACTAGGGAACCGAACCCTACTAATACTCGAGGAAAGAGGGTACCGAGCCCTAATAATACTCGAGGAAGGAGGGTACCGAGCCCTAATAATACTCGAGGAAGGAGGGTACCGAGCCCTAATAATACTCGAGGAATGTAGGGCGTAATGCTCTTTATAACGTAAGATATGAAAGTAAGTTAATACAAAAGAAAGTATGAAAGTATGAAAGTATGAATGAAAGAATATAAGTTTATGTGTATTGTATAGTGTATGATTAACTAGAACTCACTCAGCGTAGCTGACTTTTAGTATGCACGCAGGTGAGTAGGATGAGGCAGCTCGCTTGAGGAGACAAGTGGCACTGAATAAGAGGCTGGCATCGGAAGACTCAAGACGTTTAAGTTTAATGTTTCGTTTATTTTGAAAGACAAAATGATGTTTTAAGACAAGACGTGTTTTGTTATGAAATGTTTTATGAAAGCTTTTATATTCCGCGAAAGTTTTAATTAACTCTGATATTTAGAACTGTGTTTATGAGTAAATCCAACACGAAAGTAGGGCTACCGGTAACGGGGCCTTACATAAACTAATCATTACATAATGAGTGACAAAATAAATACAAGTGTCAGAGTCTACGAGCATGATATATTTGTTCGAGCAGACTCAATATGCACTGTATACTCGATGAGAGTCTTCTATCACACTATGCTTAGAATATTTTCAGATAGAAAATATTCTCCTCTAGCACGCTTCATTCTTCTTGACTAATCCTTGCTTTGCTCGAATTTGTCTATCGAGAAAGCATATTCTTCTTGATGTCTTCAATCCTGTCTTGTGACTTATTGAGCAATCTTTAGCATGCTCGGATGTGAAGCTTGCTCGGGACTAAACCATGCTCGAAGTCTATACTTAGAACATATGACATCTTCTTATTGCATCCATGCTCGACACCAATGTGCTCGGATCACTTGCGCTCGGATCACTTGGCTAAAACCTGAATGATCAAGTCGTTTGCTTGATTGGCAATCCGTACTTGATAGAAGATTACTCTTGCTCGGAGAAGTGTAGCTTGTTCGAAGCCTTCAACACTTAGAAGAATTGATGTGCTTGAAGTAGTTTAATATTTATTAACTAAATTAACTAAAAATAAACACTAAGTAATACTCTAGACTCTCTAAAACTCGACTAAACTACTAACCGGAAAGGGAACCGATCGACTCTAGTAAAGCTAAGTAAGTTCAGATATCAAACCCACGAGACTCTTTAAATTACGTTTATTAGCAAATTAGACTCGACTATAAAACACGACTTATTAATTATATTTGTTTGGGGGATTTTTATTTAAAATACTAATTTAATACTATAATTAAAAACTAATTAAGAAAACAAATAATTTAAATGAAAACGAAGTTTGTTATGAAGATAAGATGATGATGAGAAAACTACCTAGGCTAGACTCCCCTAAATTTCAGTAATGAATTGACTCGGAAAAATATTTAGTTATGGACTGTGATCGTAAATAGACGCTTAAAAGAAAACCCGAACAGAACCCCTGACCCTTCTGAAGAGAAACCTATGGATTTCTAACAAGTTTTAACGCACACCAGTATTAAAAATCAAGTTCGCTTACGATCACCCAATTGTTTATAATTTAGTTCCTTTATATGAAATCCTACCTTACAGCGCGGAAATCAAAGGCAATTTACTATACTTAATTTATTTTATAATCAATAATCAACCCTAGACGGAGTCCTTACGAAGAACTAAATCTAGCAAGATTAAAATACTAAAGACTTATCAATAACCTAGCACTTTACAGATTTTAGGTTAGTAGCACACTTAGGTTTATTTGAAAATATTATTCCTATGATCTTATCATGACTTCAATCATAAAATAATCAAAAACACAAAGTAATTGACCTAATAGCAATCCTATCATATGACAAACAATAATCAAGGAAAACAATGGAATAAAACTCATCAAACAATCCTAAGTATCCATATGCATCAATTAATTATAGATAAATCTTTTACTAAATCATAAAAACCATAATGTAAATAAATCCCAAAATCAAATCAAAACATCAAAATAAGTTCATCATAATCCTAGATAGTTCATGCAATTTAGTCTAGCATCTTAGGTTTAAGCAAAACAAACAAATAAGAATTCATGGCGATAAAATAATGAAAACGAAAGAAACAAAAGATAAAACCTGTGTTCTTTGCCTTCAACTAATACGCGCAACACCAGCTGATTCTTCGACTTCAAAGCTGCCGGAAACTGCTCTCGGACTCCTCAAAACCCACCAAATTCGTCTGGACTTCAAGGTATGGTTAATGGTGAGTTTAGGGGTCTTTTTATAGGCAACAGGTGTCCAAAAATACGTTAAGTCGGTTAAACAAACGAAGGTTCTGGAGAGTTGAGCCGCCGCGCCGTGCGGCGGGCTCCTCCCTCCCCGTCGCGTGGCGCTCTGGCCAAGGGGGGGCCTGGTCCATCCTGGTTCGGTCCCATTCAATCCTGGTTCTGTCCGGTTCATTTCCTGTTGCGTCGGTTCTCTAATTCGGCTTGTTTTTGCTCTTTTTTCGCCCTCTTTTCACCGAAATTAAAACCCGAAATCTAAAATAGAAAAATAAGTTAGAGGTATACAAATCTTACGAGAAACCGAACAAAACTAATAAACTATTAAATAAAATATACATGGGATTAATGTATAATAAACGATATATCAAATATCCCCACACTTAATCTTTTTTCGTCCCTGAAAAAGTCTCATTGCAACGGGATCAGAATCGAAGAAATACAGTATTACAATCATATAGATTATCTTAAAATCTTTAGAGTCACTCAAAAACTACAATTACCGATATTGTTGTCCACTTAAACCCATGCCTTTGTCTTTACCGGGTCAAATAAGATCCGACTATTATTATTATTATTATTGTTATTATTATTATTATATAATCTAGTGAAACCCACAGTTAAGACCCGTTTTATTTTAGATGTTACCGGATCAAACCACCCCAACTTGACTTAAACCTCATAATAGCATATTAAAACATTGTTGCACATTTTTCATGAACAGCTAAGACGATCAAGGATATTGTTTATTCACCTAAATTTAAACATCAAAGTATACCAAGCAGCTATTAGATACGATTAAGGTTCAATTATTCAACTACCTAGCTAGTGTTCCCTACTAAATGACATACCCCCGTTATCAAGCAACACCTCGGACCCATTGCCACTCGTGAATTTACAAGTTTCCATCTGTCTGTTTACATACGTTGTGTCTCTAGTTGATCATGTTCTTAATTGTATGGGACACAAGTAAGAGGACCACGTATGACTAACAACGGGATGATCACTGGATCGTCAAGATTTTACTTCACTGTAATTGACGTAAGTGAGTGTAATGGCAGTAAACTGCGGGTTTATGCTTAAAAGCTTTTATGATTTAAATCTCCGATGATACCCAGATGAACAACCGTAAAACGACCCGTGGTCTCCGAACCCGAGGCATCCCATCAATACAGGATTTAAGGCTATAAAACCATACGCCTATGAAGTGTTAAACAATAAAACTAGAAGTGCAAGTTTTTAAGTTTATATCACCGGCTAAACGGTATACTTTAATATTTAAACCTACCCAGGCATCGTATGATAGCGTATTCAGATTTCTTTCAAATTCATAATTTTCCATTATCGAACTAAAAATGAGGCTTGATTATGGCCCGACTTTTCATCTCATATTTTATACAGACTCAATATGTTTCCCACTAAAAATCATATCTATCGATAAAAACCAACTGTCAAACTGCCCTTTCATTCTAAAGGTTGAGCCTACCGACACATCCCATGTTGAGTGCGTGTTCTTTAATATATATCTTATTATTAGTAGTTTGAAAAACCGATTCCCGATAAGTATCCTCATCTCCCATTTATACGCAAAAAGAAATAAAAACAAGGGATATTTTTCAAAACTTTTTTCATTTTTTTTATAAAGACTTAAACTAAAAACTAAAGCGAAAAACATATGTATTCCCATCCATACACTTAAAATTTGCAAACTCCTCAATGCAGGAACGGAAACACGACTCAAAAAAAATTTTAAAAAGAAAATAAAACCTAAAAATACAAAAAATGAATAAAAATAAAACAAAGCTAAAAAAATTAAAAACATAAAACAAAGTAAAAAGGAAAAGACTTAGCTGGTAGTATGGAAGACTGTCAAAGTGCCAGTCTCGTCGCCATGAATGCTCTCCTCACCGATTCGTTCACCAGGAATATTTATCTCATTCTCTCATTTCTGAACGGACACAGCCTCTCCACTCGACGTACCTAAGTGAGTACACAATAAAATATCTAGAAAATAAAGCCTAATTAGTTGTCCGGGAAAAAATCTCACCAACCCGTCCTCCCAGCCATACAAGTTCAGAAAATAATTATACAGACCAACGAAAATAAAAACAGCATAAAAGAAATTTAAAGCATAAAAAGATACAACTCCCCAAGCTCGCTAGGACATCCCCACACTTAGTCATCATCCTCTTCCTCAATCTGCCCGAATGTTTGATACGGTTCAGCTTCCTCGAATTCACGGGAACCCGGCCCATAAAACGGCGCACCATATCCATAACCATAACCATAGCATCCCGAACCTCCCGGGAAACTCGACCTACTCGGCCTTGACACAGGCGGCTGTCTCAAATAATCAGGCAGATCAATATGCAATCCAGTCATCAAATGCCTCATGTTCTCATCTTGTCTCTGTTGCTGTCCCTCATTAGCTGTCTAATCCCATCACACTGCTCATTCACGTAACCCTGCAGTGGTCGAATCCCGACTCCATCCTGTCATATAAAGAATCCAAAGTAAGTACCTCAGGACGGGGCTCTCGAACTGGATACTGTCTTCCCGGTCTCTCTTGTCTGCGTAATGGCCTCTGATGTCGGGTATGCAACTCAGCTCGCATCGCCGCGGCGACCTAAGAATCAGGAGGTGGAAGCTCTGTAGGACCCAAACGAGCCCCCACCCATGCTAATGGATCAAAGGGCTTCAAAATCCCAGACAAACTCAACTCTTTCACACCAATATACTCAACACCCAGCCCTTGTTTCAGATACTCCGGTCTATATTTCTCAAAAACACACAAATTCTTCACCAACAATGTAACATAGGGGCCCATATCTAGCTTTGATCTCTTTTGTGTACATCCCCTTCTATTTCGATTAAACAATAAAGCCAAAACACTCGCCACATTAACAGGCCTTTGTTCAACCATAACTAATAAACAGAACAAATCCAACCAATTCACCTTATTTTTGCCTGACCCACGCCCAACCAAAGTAGTACTTAGAATTTTATGAATATACCTCAAAACCGGGTCGCGAATGTCCAATGCTACCATACTCCCTGAAAATGGAGAAACCGCAATCTTTCCCCAAAAAGTAGCCAAATATGTGCTGGTCAAACTAAAGGGCTTCTTATTTTGAAATGCTCGTCGCAAACTCGTGTGAAACTCAACCGAATTACCTTCATTTTTTGTGTAAAAGCCACTCGCCACCCCAAACTCGGCCATCATCATCTCGTATGTCTGTCATCCCAACGCAAACGAAACCGCATCGGGTTGATCAAAATTACCTTTTTTATACCGAAACGTGCACAGAAACTCAAGTGTCAGCTCTTTATACTGGGGTTCTCTTAAACACAACATCGCCCTAAACTTTGGGCCCAACAATTCTTCGATCCGATCTCTTCGCCCAATCTCATTCAAGATATCCCAATTAATCGTTTTGAAACTCAGCATATCCGACGCCATAAGGTCATACAACTTCTCATATTCTTTCGAAGTTTCTACGAATCGAAGTAACACACAATCTCTCATATCCCTACTCTTTCGCCTCAAAGGTACCGCCCTTTCCCTGTAATTAATCACTCGCTTTGTTGTTATTCCAACCACATCCTCCATTTCCGGCTCATCTTGCGGAACCGGTGCCGGACCGCGTCTACGCTTAGTTGCTCCATGTGACGATCCTTCTCCAAACATCCTGAAAAACACAAATAAAACAAGCAAACAAAGGGACAAAATTAGTATCCAGGTACATAATATAAACGACCAAACTCGTCCGAATGTAGATTGAGTACGAACGAGCGGCCATTTTTAGAAAATAAAGTTCAACGGAAAATCAAAAATTCAAAATAAAGTTAAACTAATTAACCGAAAAAACAATAATTACTCAATGTACACTACCCCCACCCGGCATATTAATTGTCCCAATTAAGCAAAGGTGCCACCAAAAACGAACAGTGAGTTATAAACTAACGGAAAATCCCATTCAACACTCAAATCCCAACTTCAACAATTCACAAAGAAACTCAAACAAAATTTTCACTTTGCAATACCCAAACCAGCACAACCACAACGATCTAGTAACTTTGGAACATAACTTCAAACCAGCACAAACCGGCAAACCAAATATATATTCTAACTGAGTTCAACCTGGTCATTAATACCCACAAACTTACTTCAACAAACTAACAATTTCCTCAAAAACCCGACAAACTAGTTTACACAAACTAACAAAGAAAACTAGCAAAACAAGGCTAAAAATACAAAAACAAGTACAAATGGTGACAAGAAATCATACCTTAGAGTTGAAATGCAAGAATTAAGAGGTAAAGAAATTTTGAGGTAAAGTGGTGAATGTGGCTTGAATGATGAAGGATAGATGGAAATTAATGGTGGGTTATGTTTGCTTGATGTTATATTAATGATTTTGAGGTTTGATTTGGTGAAAAATGGTGAAAAAAATGGAGGATTTGATGGTGAAAAAGGTAGGGTTTCGTGGGTTTGGGGAAGGGGATGAAGAAGGATTTGAAAAAAAATGTAAATAAAAGTGTTTTAATATAATAAATAGAATTGAAAATTAATTTGGCGTTTTAACCCATCACGCCGCGAGGCGGGCTCTGACCCCCGTTCGCGCGGCGCTCCAGACTATATAATTATTGTTATTATTATTTTTAAATAAAGGTTTAGGTGATTGGTTGGTTTAGCATGATTCGATTTATACGCGTTAGACTTACCTGGTGCCTCCCCTTACCTGGCGGTTCCTTTTTTTATGTCGGTGATGATCCCTTGACACGACTCAAATACAAAAACGAAACAACAAGACACGGTTAGTGACGCAAAAAAAAATAAAGAGAAATTAAAAAATAAGAATAGAAATAGAGATAGGAATACAAACTCTACACTTGAGTTTTTGTCGGACCGGTGCGGGACACGGTTTCCCAACGATTCACGGGGCAACGTGTTAGAGTGCGGAATCCTCTAACACGGCGATTCGGTGGTGATCAACAACGCACGGTTACAATTCCTAAGACGGTTTGACACCTAGGGACGGAGGAAAAGACCGACACGACGAAGATTGGCAGAGAGGTTTTTCGGCAGCAGCTGGTTCGTGACTGTGTGTAATGTGTGCTGTCTCTCGTGAAATTTCCTAAGTTTCGTTTATATATCGAATACTGATTCGATCGAATGAGTATCTCATTCGATCGAATGAGTACTGGTTCGATCGAATCAGTCACTGATTCGATCGAATCAGTTTCTTTTGACATTTTCAGTCCGTTAACTTGGTTTCACGATCGTTATTTTCATATCGAACCATCCGGATAGAACTGGGGACATACACATGACATTTCATGTCCTAACAAACTCCCCCTTGGAGCCAGTTCTATTTACTTATAATAAATCGAGTTCTCTTGCTCGATCGTAACTCCCCCTTGGAGTTATCTCACTCTCTCTTTTCTCAAAGCTAGTGGTGCGCACGTTGCATCCACGAACTCCTTTCTTCATGAAGTTCTCTCAAGATCAAATGGTTCAGTCAGTCAGACTTACCATAGGTTCCGCATATCCTGAGAAGCTGTCAATTGGAATTTTAGATAAACATTTAAGCACAATCTATCCCAATTTTCCAAAACAAATTACATTCAACTCAAGAACAATTACAATCAGAAGATTAAACCTTGAATTACAACAAGAAACAAAATAAACATGACAATTAAGCTTCAGTTTCTTGTGCATACTTCTTCTGTTGCTCTTTCCAGTTTGATCCTGCATGTATGTCATAGGCAAAGCAAATCCTAATGACATTTCTATACGTTAATGCTTGCTCTCTGTCTTCGGGGGCATAAAGAATCTCTGTCTTGTATAGCGTATAGACATCCTCCCGTGACAAGTTTGTGAGCCACATAGGATCAAATATGCGAATTGTGCTCCAATTTCCATTGTCGTTGAGCACGATAACTGCTTCATGCAGTCTTCCATCATAGTACCAATGCCTGAATGCTTTGTAGAAGTCCTGCTTCATCTTTCTTAGAGGAATCTTCTTCATCGTGAGTGGTGGCATGTACTTCAAGATAACCTTTGGCCTGTTGGTGATCGTATCGATCTCCTTTTTACTTGTATATCTCTTTGGCCTCTGTGGAGTGATCATCTTCCATTTTGAGTTGTATTCCTTTCGCAATACACTCTGATAGTACGTGGCAAATGGAGATGAACTGGCGTAAAGCATATCAAGATAGTTCAGACGGTTTAGATCATAAGTAGGAAGAGTCTTCAAGTCAGTGATACGTTGAAAGTACTCAACCCCTTTTTCTCTCTTGATAGCAATGCAATTAAGATCCTTCAGACACGCCCAAGCAATAATCTCTCCTGAAGTTCTACGACCCTTCATCTTATAAGACGTTGTGTGAGGAATGGTCGGCTTTGCTTGTCGTCTGGACCTTATCTTCTGAAGAATAGCGTTGAAAGCTTTCTTGCATTCTTCTGTTTTCTCAACGAATTCGGCTTGATCTGCTTCAGAAGGCTGTTTCATTGTGTTTGACCTTTCGTCAGCCTTCTTCTGTATTTCCTCCTCTGTTACATTTTGGAAGAAACTTGCAGAGTTAGGAAGATTGTCAGTTTGAGACGTGTAGTATTCTGGATATTCTTCCTGTGTCAAGTCTTCCATTTCAACTTCATCAAATTGAGAGGGATCAGCGGCCGTAGATGATGTTGAATCAGGTGTAGCAGCCGAAGAAGATGTTTGTTCTGTTGAAGGCAAAGCCAGATACTTGCCTGTTTCTTCATTGTATAGCTCAAACATTTGTTCCAGTTCTTCTTCTGTGAAATTGTGTGAAATTTCACCTTCTTCCAAGTCTCTACTTGCGAAGTTTTGCTGCTCATCTGGATTGTCCAGTAAAAACGTGAAATATTCCGCTGCTGTTTTTGATTGCAGCGGTTGGACATTAAACGGATCAGCATCACCTGTTTGATTAAAAACCACAATGTAACACAAATTTTAAATAAACATATGTAGTATCATAAACATGAAATACAATACCATTACATATGAAACTAAGTTTACATACAAATCATTAATTAAAAAGATTTAACATTTAAGTCCTCACTACATTCACTCAAAATACTCTCAAATACCTTCACCTCCATCATCAGAAGAGTCCAGTTCGTCTGTGTCCACATCGACATTGCTTGGACCTTCCAGACGAAGAACATCTCCTTTCAGCTCGGTGATCTTTGCTTCAAGGCTTAGATTTGACTCTTTCAGCTCGTTGATCGAAGATCCTTGTTCAGCGACAGTAGCATTTAGTTGACTGTTTTCAAGCCTGAGCATTTCGTTCTCAGCTTGAAGTTTAGCAATCTGCTCATCTCTGAGTCGATTCTGTTCTTCTTGCTCTGTCTTGAACAATAACATCTTCATCATAGCCTTGTGAAGATCAGCAATTTCAGTTGCAACCTTTTGAGGTATAGACATTTCAGGTTGAGGTTGAGGAGTAGGTTGTGGTGCTGACTGCGGTGTTGGTGGCTGTGCTGGTTGAGCAGGAGGGGCAGCAGAAGTCCCAACTGATGGTACCATTGAAGGACGTGGTTGATCGGAAAATAAACTCCGATACTTTCTTGTAACCTTCTTCTTCTGCCTCTTTGCAGGCCTTTCTTCACCCGCATCTACCTCAGCCGGTTGTTTCTCGGCTCTAACTTCTTCACCTGCCTCCAGATCCTCGACATTTAGATACCAATCTGCCTGTTTTTCCGCTTCTGTCCTTGTGTCTTCCGTGACCGCCACCTCCTCAGTGTCAGAATCGTCGCTGGATTCCTGATATGGTAAATTCTCGACGTCTGAATCACTGGCAGCATTTCTCCACTTCCTCTTCGGAGGGGCCCTGTAGGACGGATTGACAATATGCCCGAAGCATCGCTTGAGTGGTGGCCTGGTGGGACGTTCTTTGTAAGATTTGAGACGGTTGAGAGTCTCATTCTTCATGTGGTCCAGTTTCACCACATCACCTTCATGTTCTTTCAGTAGACCCGGTGCTTGAGTATCAACAATCATCTGCACGAACCTCGGGTACTGAAGAAACTTCTCGCTCTTCCCTTGTTTTAACGTGATGTTTTCCACCATATGACCAAACGTCATTTGAGAGAAATTGTAAGGGCGGTTCATCACCAGAGCAGCTACGGTGAACTGCATGCTTTCCCTCAGCTTGTCAAAGCTTGTTCGTTGAGGCCCCAAGCAATGCATCACCACGTGTGCCAGATACTTGAATTCGGGGCACAGGTTGGCTTTGTGAAGCAGACCGGCATTGAGATCGCCGTCATACTTCATTCTTGCAAAACATCCTCTAGTTGCAGCAGGATGTAACGAAGTAGGGTCTGATTCAGAGTCTTCAAACCCACAGACTTCTCTGAGGACTTGAGCAGATACGACAATATCGTGTCCTCTGACGATGGAGCGAATTACCGACGGCACGACTGATTTGTCGTGTGTGGCATTCCTCCAAAATTCCTGTTGAACCGACATAATGGGCTCCACAATCCTCGAGATAGGTCCTTGAATCCTGGACCGCTTTAGAAACTTTATCACTGTTGCAAAATCTTTCCCATGGCTTGACTTTTCGTCCAGAAAAGCCACTATGTTGTGCTTGATAGACGTTTTGAATGGAGCACCCACTTCTGCAACTTCAGCCATTGAATCTGTAAACTTAAACGTGTTAGAACGAACAGATATCGAAACGACTGAATGCGTTTAAAATTTTCAAACTTTCTGGACTAGTTCGATCGAACGAGCACCACATTCGATCGGGTGAGCTATTCATTCGATCGAAAGAGATCTGGTTCGATAACAGACAATCGAATGAGATAGATCTTATCATTTACTTCTGATTCGATCGAACTACTAATCGAATAAGTCACATTCGATCGAATAAGAAACTCGTTCGATCGAATAGACTGATTCGACTCATTCAAGCAGAAACCCGGAATGAAGAACACCCGGACCCGGAAAATCAAAAACGACCAAAAACCCTATCAAATCACGGTTAAAAACAAGTAAAACTTACATTTTTGTAATCTACGTGAAAAACTGGATAAAATGATCGGATCAAAAAGAGAGTTTGAGAAAAACAATATTTGAGAGAGAATCCGGTAATATTTTTTCGAATAACACTGTCCGATCGAATAAGTTTGAATATTTATACTGTTTTTGGACTTATTCGATCGAATGGACTTGTTCGTTTGGATCATTCGATCGAATGAGATTCTATTCGATCGAATGAGTCTCTTCACAACTGTTCGCATTCTCTCACACACTGATTCGTTTGGATCATTCGATCGAATGAGATTCTATTCGATCGAATGAGTCTCTTCACAACTGTTCGCATTCTCTCACACACTGATTCGATCGAATCAGTTCATTCGATCGAGTTATTCGTTCGAATAGCAACCTATTCGATCGAATGAGGGAAAACATTTAAAAAAAAATTTTATAAATTTCTCATTTCCCGTCCATCGATCGTGATGCCTATGAACCTGCACGAAAACATAAACTTTTGACACTTGGTTAGTTTTCGTAGACATTTTCCAATCCTGAGAGCTTCGTTCCTACAGAACATATAGATCATAATACATTAGTAACAAATGGAAAAATATCAGGCTCAAACATCTTTGGGTTTTCTTGTCACTTCATTCTTTCTTTCATGCACAGCCTGTTGCACAGATGAACATTTAGCAACCTGCATGAAGTTTTCTTTCATTCCTACACACTGTATAAACATTTAGTAGGAACAGACAGGGATCAGACTACCTGTCACGATGATTTCTCATCGATTCTCAAACAAACAGAAATAGATAAAATAAAAAAAATAAATAGAAATAAAATCTTTTTGGTTTTTATCAAAATATTTACAGGGAGGGACAGGGATCAGACTACCTGTCACGATGATTTCTCATCAACACTAAAGCAGAATAAAATAAATAAAAAATAAAAAAGATTAATTCAGAATTAAATTTTTTTTTTTTTTTTTTTTTTTTTTTTTTTTTTTTTTTATAATATTCAACCTGAAATAAATAACTGTACAAAAATTTAAAACACATTATTTTTGGTTGAAAAAGATCTATAATAAGAAATCATACAGACGTATATGACTATCTACTGAGACTTTTTTTTTTTTTTTTTTTTTTTTTTTTTTTTTTAACAGAATATACGAAGTTAAACAAGACATAATGAATATTCTTTTTGTGAGAAAGATCCGAACAGGAATCATACTAATTACGTGACTGTCACACAGATCCGTGTTTAGCTGTATTATGACATAAAGAAACAGGTTGTGAGCATGTAAATAACTTAAAATGGTTTTCATCGTTTCTGTGATACGAGTTAGGTTCAATTATGTCTCAAAATTTAAGTGGGTATCAACTCAGAGATTATGATGCCTCCTATCTATTCTCAAAGCGTATTTGGCTTTCCCCAAGTCACCCCGAATTGACCTTGACCCATAGTGTCTGATTAAAGTTGTAAGTGTCTTCATCTGCTTCCCGTTTTCTTTCTTACTCCATGATTGAGAAGTCTTGACATTGTTAACTCTAGAATGTTTCAATCACTCATAATGTAATTTTTTTTTATTTTTTTTTTTTTTTTTTTTTTTTTTTTTTGCATAGACTTCAGAGTAGTAAACAATTGCAAGTCCCGAATCTGGATCACTGCAGTTTCTTCACACACTATCTTTACGGGAATCAGAACACTTATGGGCTCGTGTATGACTGGGTAATCGCTTTTCTGCCTATCATTCGGAAAGATATATATGAAGACATACAAAACTCTTAAGGAGTTTCCACGTAAAATCGAGTAGATTTAGTTTGTATCACATCTACTTTTACGCACCATAAAAAGCTACCATGACACACAATGACCGTTCTAAAGCCTTTTAAGCCTAATAACTTCACTAGTTAAGCACACATAATCAGTGTATCTATCATTTTCCAAGGTTGGATCAATTTCTCATTTTCTGAATATATATGAATGTCTTTTAAAACAATAACGTTTAAATTATTTCGCCCCGATCAAGTCAAAGTCTTCAGGTAAACGGCTATCCTGAAGATCCAATGGATCAACTGGACCGACCACATACGAGTATGTGTCCTTCTAACTAAGTATAACCGACTATTTTTCAGCAAAAGAATAAAAACCCATCAAAACCCGCCCCGATCACTTTCAGTCATCTGGTTAATGGCTATCCTCATAATCTACTAGTAGAAGTAAGGACCAAAACACATCCGAAAATGTGTCCATCAAACTGAGGTAATCGACATAATTTTAAGCGATAGTGATGTATAAAAATTTAATATAAGAAAAATGAAAATAGCAAATCCTTTTGATGTCTCAGTATGATAGCGTCTGTGTACTATCACCTTTCTTGTAACAAGATCAACTTCTCACAATTTTGAATTTTTTTTTTTAATGTTTTTGGGTTTTTGTATTTTATATTGTTTTTGGTTTTTCTAAACCTTTCTCCCCCTAGAATTTATAAAAAACAAAATCTTTTTGGATTTTTCAAAATTTTTAAGAAAAGAAAAAATGAAAACAATTTAAATGATATCTTCAGGAACATCATCTGATACACGTTTAACGCTGTTGATCTCTAGTAAATATAAAAACCGTGGTTTATCAAATGCTTTAGTGAAGAGATCAGCGCGTTGTTCCTGAGTGGGGATTTTTATCACATCGATTAACTTCTTTTCGTAGCAGTCACGAAGGAAGTGATATCGAATTTCGATGTGCTTCGTTTTGCTAAAGTGGACCGGATTTTTGGTAATTGAAATTGCAGCAGAATTATCAATATATATGGGAGTAGTAGAACATTCAATACCGTAGTCACGCATTTGTTGCTGAATCCAAATAACTTGAGAACAGCAACTGGCAGCCGCAATATATTCCGCCTCAGCTGTTGAAGTGGAGACTGACGTCTGCTTTTTGCATTGCCACGTTACTAAACGACTTCCAAAGAACTGACATCCTGCTGTTGTTGATTTGTAATCGAGTTTACAACCACCATAATCCGAATCACTATACGCATGAAGATCGAAGTTGTCATCATAAGGATACCAAAGACCCCAATCTGGAGTACCCTTCAGATAACGCAAAATTCTTTTGACTGCAATCAGATGGGAGACCTTCGGCTTTGACTGGTAACGTGCACAGAGACACGTAGCAAACATTATGTCAGGCCGAGAAGCAGTCAGGTACATTAGAGATCCGATGATCCCTCTATAGTGAGTTGGATTGATCAATTCACCCTTCTCGTCAGGATTAATCCCGTGATTAACCTCTAAAGGAGTTCCTTGTGAAGAAGAACTCAACATCTCAAACCGTTTCAAGATGTCATTGACGTATTTTGTCTGGTGAATGAAGATACCGGAATCTTTTTGATCAACTTGAAGTCCTAAGAAGAACTTCATCTCACCCATGGAGCTCATTTCAAATTTTTCTTTCATCACTTGTTCGAACTCCTTACAAAGTGTTTTATTCGTGGACCCGAAGATGATGTCGTCCACGTACACTTGTACCATAATTAGATCTCCTTCTTTTTCTTTTGTGAATAGCGTGCAGTCAATGGTTCCCCTTCTAAACCCGTTGTTCAGAAGGTGTTTGGATAGTTCTTTATACCAAGCTCTCGGGGCTTGGTGAAGACCGTACAAAGCCTTGTTGAGCAGATAGGCTTTGTCCTTGTGATATGGGTCTTCAAAACCTGGAGGTTGTGCCACATATACGGTCTCTTCGATGTGACCGTACAAAAAGGCACTCTTGACGTCCATCTGATATACTTTGAAATTCTTGAAAGATGCATACGCCAAGAACATCCGGATTGCCTCCAAACGAGCAACCGGAGCATATACCTCATTGTAGTCTAGGCCTTCGATTTGCCTAAACCCTTGGACCACCAGGCGGGCTTTGTTGCGAACAATCACTCCACGATCGTCACGTTTACATTTTAGTACCCACTTAGTGCCAATTTTCTTCTGTCCTTTGGGGAGATCCACCAGCTTCCACACACCAAGTCTTTTAAACTGCAATAATTCCTCTTGCATGGCTGAGACCCAGTTGGAATCTTTCAGCGCATCTGTGGTGCTGTGTGGTTCTTCTTGTGCTAAGAAGCATTCATGGGCATTAAGAGCAACTGATCCTGACTCCATCATTTCTGTGTAGAGACCAAAATTCAGCTGTCGACGAGTTTTGACACCCTGTTGAATGTCCCCTATAATGTTGTCTTGTGGATGATCACGTTCAGTTCTAACAACCGGATTGTCAGGAACGACAACATTTTGTTCCAAGTTAGTTAAGTTCGGCTCAGGAACTGGAGCGGATTGTGGTGCCTCTGAAGTAGACGTTAGAGGCTGATCTGCATTCGGCACTTCTTGATTTGACGATGAAGGTTGTGAAGTAACCTGAGTTGGTGCCGATTGTACATCATCTGCTGGAGATTCATCTTCAGATTCAGATTCGGAAGATTCTTGAACTTGATCGCTAGACTCTGTGGAGGAAGATGATGATGGACCAGGATGAGTTGAAGATTGCAAAGATACATCAGGAGGTGCATTTTGCGCCTCATACATCATTTGAATAGCAATCTCATACAGATTGAATGACTTGAACAATTTGTCATAATCAAACAACCAGTCTTCTCCTGTCCCCTTGGCTGGTTCTGTGTAGCGTTGAACATCGACATGGTACCATTCTTCAACTAATTTTGTTGTTCTGTTGAAGACCCTTTTGAGAGGTATGCTGTAACCCAGAAAATAGCCGTTGATGATCTTCTCCTCGAACTTATTATCGACTTGCCTTTTAAGTAACGTGCAAAGAGCTCCAAATGGTTCCAGGTGCTCTAAATTAGGCCTTCGTCGTTGAAGAAGCTCGAAACTTGTCTTGCCGTGGCGCTTGACGATGCCTACCCGATTTAATGTGAAACAGGCGTTGGCAATTGCCTCACTCCAAAACGTAACAGGTAACACTGAGTCGGCTAACATTGTTCTTGCTGTCTCGATTAACGTACGATTTTTCCTTTCAGCAACCCCGTTCATTTGTGGAACATATGGGGCACTGAACTCCTGAACGATCCCTTTTTCTTTGCAGAAATTTTCAACATTCGCATTTTTAAATTCTGTACCGTTATCTGACCGCATTCTTCGAACCTTCAGATTGTATTGAGACTCAATAGTTGTAACCAGCAGTTGTATACACCCAAACGTTTCTGATTTTACTTTCAAGAAAAACACCCAAGAGAATCTAGAATATTCATCAGTAACCACTAGACAGTATGAGTGCCCAGAGATACTTTTGACGCTTATTGGGCCAAAAAGATCCATATGAAGGAGTTCCAACGGAATATCAATTGAGTGGAAACTCTTAGACTTGTGGGACCTTTTTATTTGCTTTCCGGCTTTGCACTGCACACACGAATCAGGGAGACGAAAACTTCTCAGATTAACTCCCTCAACTAGTCTGCGGTGCACAAGCTTGTTCATGTTCCTGACATTTATGTGTCCCATCCGTCTATGCCATAAGACAGTATCACGTTCGGATGCCTTGGACACAAAACATGTCGCCGTTGGAGACGATGACCCTGCCTTAGCCATGTCCAGAATGTAGAGATCACTCTGGCGTGCAGCTGACATTAAAACCTTGTCTTCAGGAAAGTTGAAATCCTTAGCCAAGATGTGGCAATCTCGGTCGTCAAACATAACTTTGAAACCTTTGTCGCAGATTTGACTTATCGACAACAGGTTGTTCTCCAACTCTTTGATGAAATTAACTTTCTCAAACGTAATTCGCCCATTAGACACCGTTCCTTGGGCCGTGATATAACCTCCTTGATTTCCTGCAAAAGAAACTGCACCTCCTTTTATTTGTCTGACTCTTGAAAGGAGATTCATGTTTCCAGTCATGTGCCTGGAAGCTCCTGAGTCTATGATCCACATGTTGAATCTTGGATCATATAGAGCAACCTGCACACAAAAACAAAAGGTTTAAATATCATTGGAAACCCAAGCCCTTAAGGTCTTGGGTTTTCCATCTTCATCACGAATGAACAATTCAATCCATTTACCCTCATTAACACTGTTTTCAGATTTGACGTTGTTATCAACAGTGTTAGTTTTCTTTGGTTTCCAAAAGTCAGTCTTCTTCTCAACATGTTTGAGATAGCTGGTTGAAGACTGAGTTTCACTTGTCGAAGTGGAAACACTTGGATCTGAGGGGTTTGGGGATTGGTGTGGTGAGGTTGGCTGAGGTTTCCGAGGAGAAACCGACCTCGGTGTGTGAAACCGTTCTTGACCTTGAACGTCAATGGTCGGTCGCCTCCTAGGAGGTGACTTGACATACCTCGGATCCGGAGTCGATATGTACTGCTTAGGATCCGTGTACTTATAGCAAAATCTTGCTATATGCCCTACCTCTCCACACGAAAAACAGTAGTTTCTCCCCCTTTGACTTGGTGGAGAGAAATAACTCTGGTTTTGTCTGTTATCATAGTACCCCCTGGATTTGACATTTTGGGGTGGAGTTTGTCTAGGAGGGTGTTTTGGGAAATTATGTTTTTCATTAACGTTACCCTCCTTTACAAACTGGGTACTATGTTCCACATAGACTTTCTCAGATTTAGGATTAAACTTTTTCTTCTGAGAACTTCTTGTTGTTGTTGCCTTTGACTTAGATGGTGGTGGGCCCGATTTAGTTGTGGAACCTAAGTCTGTGGCATCAACATTTTGTTTGGACTCAGGAGCCGGGTCAATGACTTCTTTACCCTTAGACTTAGAAATTTGGTTTGTGTCCTCGGGTATATAATCATTTGATTCATCATCCGGCACAGCTCCTGGTGTGCTTGAAAATTGATTCAGGATCGGGGGTGGGACATTGTTATATCCCACGCCTCTTTCCTTTTTGCCTCGGAACTCGGGAATGATGTGTTCTAATAAATAAGATGAATTTGAGTAACTTTTTAATTTGAAATTCAATGATTCAAAATCAGCTTTCAAGTTTTCCAATTCTTTTTTCAAAACATTATTCTTATTTATGTGAAAATTGATAGAGTCTTGTTGATTCAGAACACATATTTCAAGTTCCTTGTTCTGACGCTTAAGGCTATCAATCTTTTCTTTAAAAACAGACTCTTTCTGCTTCCAAGCCTTATTCTGTGCAAGCGCGTCAGTCAGTTCCATTAAAGATCTTGAGGCTGCTTGTTTGTAAGCCTCGAGATCTTCAATTCTCTCTTTTAGAGATTGAATTTCTTGTTCATACAATTCACATTTTAAACATTTAACATTTTCTGGTTTGGGAGTTGATGGGTTAGAACTTACCTTGGCATTTGATGTCTCTGCCATGAATGCAAAGCAAAGATTCCCAGCTTTTTCCAGAAACGATGCAGAAGTTGCTTTAGACTCTACTTCGTTGACTTCTTCAACTTTAGCAGCCTCTGCGGGAATTGTCGAACATGGAGATGTTTGAGGAACATTTGACTCTTTTTCGTGATCCTCCTTAATCTCCAAAGATACCACTTCAACCTCAGGTTCTCCTTCATGGACTTCAGCAGCTGGTTCATCGACAATATATTCTTCATTGGTCGAGGAAACAACAGACTCTGTTTCAGAGTTTTCATCTACTACTGTGACATCAGCCATGTTGATGCTCAAGTTCCATGTCTCGCCTTCATCCCCTTGAACTGCAAGAGCAGTTTCGTTGTTGATGTCGACGTTGTTTGCTGCGGTTTGATTTTGAGGGACCAGTTGTCTCTCAAGGTTGACAGTTGCAGCAGCTGCAGCAGGAGTGGATGATGATGAAGTGGTTCGGAAGGGATATTGGTGACCTTCCCTTCTTGGCTTCGAACACTCCTTGGCAAAGTGACCAAGTTCGCCACAGTTGTAGCATTTTACTTTGTTTTTATCAAAGCCGAACTTGGATTTGTTGTTTATTGAGAGGGCCTGACCTGTTTTCTTCGTCCACTTTCTGGCCCTTCGGAACGCACTGCCAAGAGCCCACATAATGTCTATGCGTTCCATATCATCTTCGTCAAGCTGTTCATAGTCATCGCTGTCCAGATGACTATTTCCTAGCTTACCCGCCACCATTAAACTGTAGGACTCAATTATCGTGCCTAGAGTTGCCATGTGTTCTTTGGCAACCTCCACTGTTACTGTTCCCAAGCCTTCAGTATTCAACGTTGCTTTCTCCGTTGACTTGGGTCCGGAGTTAGTACTTGAGTTTCCAGAAGTTAATGGTGGGACGGAAGATCTCGTTTCAGTCCCCTTTGATTGATTTGACGTTGAGGAGACAAAAGCGGTCTTCATCGGAGCATGATCAGTTGAATCTGACATAGGAGGTTTTGACATGTAAAGTGATTTGTCAGAAGTTGATCTCGGTTTTCTGGAGGAGGCTCTTAGTTCAGCCTCTTCGTGTCTGATTTCTTTAATAAAATCAGACAGGAGAATCGTCTCCAGCTGATGACTTCTTCTCATTACTGTCAGGAAGGTGCTCCAGCTAGGTGGAAGTCCTTGTGCAAGACATCTAACTTTCTCAGTCCCTGTAGTTTTGACGTTATAGGACTTGAGTTCTGACATTAGATGGTAAAATCTCGACAGTAACGACTCAATATCTTCTCCCGACTCTGGACTAAACAGATCAAATTCACGCTTGAGCTCCCGTGCGTGAATTTCTCTAAGGGAATCAGATCCTTCACATCGGTCAACCAGTGCGTTCCAAAGAGTTGACGCTGTAGTAAACTGGTTAAACTGATGAAAAAGATCAATGGAGAGTGCTTGTGATAGTAAGGAGAAGGCTTTCTTCTCAGCATCGAAGGCTATCTTTTGTTCTTCAGATAGCCTAAAGTAGCTCAACGACTCACCATCATCATTCGTTGGATGCACCCAACTTGTCTGGACAGCTTCCCAAAGTCCAGGATTTACACCTGTTATATGAATTTGAAATCTTGTCTTCCAGGTTGTAAATTCGTTTAAAGTCATTAGCTTTGGTGGCTTGTTATAGCTTCCCGATTCAGAATCACTTTCGAGAATCGATTGAATCCTCTTGTTGGTACTCGAACTTGTAGCCATCTTTGTTTCTTTGCTTTAACGTTGAACTGTTGATCGAAAGAGTTTGATTCGATCGGATGAGTGACCTATTCGATCGAATGTGTTCTGGTTCGATCGAATGTCTCTCTGAAATACAGATCTGATCTTCCGAAAGTTATTCGATCGAATGTGAATCTGGTTCGATCGAATGGGTTGAGAATTTCGATCGAAAGAGTTTCTGGTTCAATCGAACGGGTTCTGACAGTCGAATAAGACAAAGATCGAATCGACGGATCGAATAAAAGACTTATTCAATCGAATGGTGACTAATTCGATCGAATGAACAAATCTGGTTCGATCGAATGAACTAGGAGTAATTCTCGGCGGGAAAAACTGATTCGGTCAAAGTTCAAACTTGTTCGATCGAATAGGAAGGCTATTCGATCGAATGAGTTCCAAAAATAGACTGGTTCGATCGGAAAATCTGGAAATTCCAAAATTAGAAGATTTTGACGGATTTTCGAATTTTGAATCAAAAACACGAATTTTGAAAGATCAAGAGGCAACTTAAGATCGAAATATGACTTTTAACACAAAAACAACTTAAGACCAACCAAAAAACGGATCAAAACCACCAAAAATACGAAGAACACGAAGAACGCGAAGAACGTTCTTGACGAAACTCGAACTTTTAACACACAATTCTAAGATCAAAACACCAAAATATGACAATTTTAACAGTTTTTGATAAGAACACGACGAACACCAAGATCAAAAACACCAAAAATTCGGAATTTTCCGGCAAAAATTACGATTTTCGCGAGAAAAACACGAATTTCACCACGAATCTAACGTGAATCAAGAACCAAAGGCTCTGATACCACTTTGTCGGACCGGTGCGGGACACGGTTTCCCAACGATTCACGGGGCAACGTGTTAGAGTGCGGAATCCTCTAACACGGCGATTCGGTGGTGATCAACAACGCACGGTTACAATTCCTAAGACGGTTTGACACCTAGGGACGGAGGAAAAGACCGACACGACGAAGATTGGCAGAGAGGTTTTTCGGCAGCAGCTGGTTCGTGACTGTGTGTAATGTGTGCTGTCTCTCGTGAAATTTCCTAAGTTTCGTTTATATATCGAATACTGATTCGATCGAATGAGTATCTCATTCGATCGAATGAGTACTGGTTCGATCGAATCAGTCACTGATTCGATCGAATCAGTTTCTTTTGACATTTTCAGTCCGTTAACTTGGTTTCACGATCGTTATTTTCATATCGAACCATCCGGATAGAACTGGGGACATACACATGACATTTCATGTCCTAACAGTTTTCACTCAAGAACCACATGTGACAAATCAGTGCGACGGATCGAGAGGAGTTTCCTCCATCTCGATTGATTCATCAGGTCCTCCAAGATAGTGCTTTAAGCGATGACCGTTCACCTTCCAAGACGTTCCATTATCCGGATTCTCCAACTCCACCACTCCATACGGAAAAACTTCCTTCACCAAGTACGGTCCCGACCACTTTGATTTCAACTTTCCTGCAAACAACTTCAAACGAGAGTTAAATAATAGCACCTTATCGCCTTTCTTAAACTCTTTTCAGCCTTTCAACAACCGATCATGTAAAGCTTTCGTCTTTTCTTTGATGTTCAACGATCGAGAATATGCCACATCCCAAAGCTCTTCCAACTCATGAATCTGAAAGTACCATTTCCTCGCGGCTTCGGTAAGATCAACATTCACCCTCTTCAACGCCCAATAAGCACGATGCTCCAACTCCACTGGCAGATGACAAGACTTACCATAAACAAGCATTAACGGTGTAGTACCCAACAAAGTCTTGTACGCGGTCCGGAATGCCCACAACGCATCATCTAACCTCTCCGACCAATCCTTTCGACTAGCCCCAACCGTCTTCTTCAAAATCCTTTTCACCCCTCGATTTGCATTCTCGACTTAACCATTCATTTGAGGGTGATAAGTAGTAGAGGTACGATGAGTAACTCCATAACGAGCCAATGCTTTCTCCATGACGGTATTGCGAAAATGAGTTCCCCGATCACTAATAATAGCTCTCGGAATACCGAAACGAGTAAATAACTTCTTATGAAACCTCACAACAACTCGTGCATCATTCGTGGCCAATGCTTGGGCTTCCACCCACTTCGACACATAATAAATCGCCAGCAAAATATACTTATTACTATTTGACGTGGGAAATGGTCCCATGAAGTCGATGCCCCAAACATCAAAGATTTCAAGAATTTGTATTGGGTTTTGAGGCATCTCATTCTTGGACGAAATATTACCTGTTCTTTGGCACGCATCACAAAGCTTCACAAACTTTTCAGCATCTTTAACAATTGTCGGCCAATAGAACCAACTATCAAGTACCTTCTACGCGGTAGCATGCGCTCCATGATGACCTCCAATCAACCCTTCATGAACATGCTTGAGGATATCCCATCCTTCCTCTTTCGTCACACACCTCCTCAAAATCCGCTCACCACCAATCTTGAACAAAAACGGATCATCCCACACATAGCTATTCACATCTCGGAAGAACTTCGTCTTTTGTTGCGTAGTCATACCCTCCAAAATAAACCATTAGCCAAATAATTAGCAAAATCAGAGAACCATGGCATACCCTGCTTTTCAGCCGTAACAAAGTCTATCGACTCGTGAGGGAATGTATCACCATTCTCCTCCTCATGCAACTCTTCTCTCCTCGGGTCCTCTAAACGGGATAGATAATTGGCCTCTACGTTTTTCGCACCCTTCTTATCTTTGATCTCGATGTCAAACTCAGAAAGTAGAATAATCCACCGTATAAGACGAGGCTTCGCGTCTTTCTTCTGAAAGGGAAAACGCAAGGCTTCATGATCGGTAAAAACGGTGGTCTTCGAAAGCACGAGGTACGAGCGGAACTTGTCAAATGCGAAAACAACGGCTAAAAGCTCCTTCTCGATGGTGGTGTAGTTTTCTTGGGCATCATTCAACGTCTTGCTAGCATAATAAATGGGTGAAAATGTTTATCTCACCTTTTCCCCAAAACCGCTCCAACCGCATAATCACTAGCATCACACATAAGCTCGAACGGCAAGCTCCAATCGGGAGAACAAAGAATGGGAGCAATTACGAGCTTCTCTTCAAAAAATGTGAACGCCTTCACACAATCATCATCAAACACAAACGGTACGTCTTTCTCAAGGAGTCGGGTCATCGGGCGGGTAATTTTGGAGAAATCTTTGATAAATCGCCGATAGAACCCTGCATGGCCCAAGAAACTCCTAACCACCTTCACATTCGTCGGTGGAGGAAGTCTACTTATAGTTTTAATCTTCGCCCGATCCACCTCAATACCATCTCTCGAGATCTTATGACCCAACACAATCCCTTCCGTCACCATAAAATGACATTTCTCCCAATTCAACATTAACTTCGTTTCGATACACCTCTTCAACATCTTCTCAAGATTAGCAAAACACTGATCGAAAGAATTACCGTAAACCGAAAAATCTTCCATAAACACCTCCACGGACGTCTCTATCATATCTTGAAAGATTGCCACCATACAACGCTGAAAGGTAGCCGGAGCGTTACATAGTCCAAACGTCATGCGACGGTACGCAAAGGTGCCATACGGACATGTAAAAGTCGTCTTTTATTGGTCTTCCGGTGCAATGGGAATTTGAAAATAACCCTAAAACCGTTAAGAAAACAATAAAATTGCTGACCTGCCAAATGCTCCAACATCTTATCAATAAACGGAAACTGTAAATGGTCCTTCCGAGTGGCATCATTCATCCTCCGATAATCAATACACACACGCCAACCGGTAACCATACGCGAAGGGAGAAGATCATTCTTCCCATTCATCAAAACGATCATACCTCCCTTTTTCGGAATAACTTGGGTGGGGCTCACTCATGGAGAATCAGAAATCGGGTAATTCATCCCGGCATCCATCAACTTTAACACCTCCTTCTTCACCACTTCTTGCACATATTTGGATTGAGACGTCTTTGTGGTTGCACCATCGGTTTGTACTCATCCTCCATTAGAATCTGGTGCGTGCAATAAGCGAGGCTAATACCTTGAATATCGGAAAGTCTCCATGCAATCGCCTCCTTATGTATCTTCAGCACTTCAATCAGCTTCGCCTTTTGTTCTTCCGTCAACTTGGATGACACAATAACGGGCAAGTTCAAGCCCTCATCAAGATACGCATACTCCAAGTGTGATCAGAGTACTTTCAATTCCAACGGAGCGGGTTTGTCTAACGAATCTGCCTCACTCTCCCAACTAATCTCAATCCCTCTATCATCTCGGGCAAACCTGAAATCTCAGCCAACTCATCACAAACCGAATCGTTCTCACACAACTCATCCTCAACCAAAGCATCACAATGGACTAAACCATTACTTTCCACGAGATCCATACCACAAATGTAATTAAAGCATTTATCCATACCTGCAATAAAAGAGCTAATAAAATAAACCGAATGGCATGGACCACTGAAATCATCTTGATCACTCGGGTGCTTCATCGACCTCGCGACATCATAAGTAACATTTTCATCACTAACCCGAAGTGTGATCTTCCCATCATACACATCGATCAGTGCCTTTGCAGTACGTAAGAACGGACGACTAAGAATAATGGGAACCTTCTCTTCGGCCTCCATGTCAAGCACCACAAAATCAACCGGGAACACAAACTTATCAACTTTTACTATAAAATTTTCAATAATACCCCGCGGATACTTCATAGAACGATCGACCAACGATAAAGACAGGCTAGTCGGTGTAAGCTCGTCTAACTCCAACATCTCTTACAAAGAATACGACATCAAATAAATACTCGCACCCAAATCCGCCAATGCATGGCTCATCACATCACTACCAAAAAAAACTGGAATCGTAAACACACCCGGATCTGACAACTTCTCGGGCACGCGGTTCAACCCTACTGCCGACAATCTTCCATAAAGGGAATCGATGACACCTCGCCCAACCTATCTTTCCTCTACAACAGGTCTTTCAGAAACTTTGCGTACTTAGGCATGTGTTGAAAGGCTTCAATGAATGGGAGATTAATCTTCAACTGTCAAAACATATCAAGAAAATGCCCATACTCCCGCATGTATTTCTGGTGTCTCGCGCGAGCGGGATACGGGATACGAGAGTGATCAATCAAAGGTGATGGCAGGACTTCAACCGGTTTCTTCACTACGGGCAGTGCAACTGGTGCGGTGTTCTGCACTTTTCCCGGTACTTCCTTCTCGGTCTCTTCATCCATCACCTCCTCATATTCCACTTCAACCTCATTCCTTCGCACCTCGGGACCCAAAACCCTACCGCTACGAGTACTAATCGCCTTTATTTGAGCGGCCGGATTCTGTTGAGTAGAACCTGAAAATTGTCCCTGGGGTCTTTCATTCAGTTGTCGAGCAATATCACCAATGGTTCGTTGCATGTCGAGCATAGCTGATTGTTGACTCTTCAAAAGCAGATCATTATCGGCAAAGGTCTTTTGAGTGACTTGATCTCTATTAAGGATTTGCCGCATCATTTCTTCCAATCTTTCCATACCACCACTTGAATCTTTCCCTTTACCCGAACATTGCTCATTAGAACTTCCACTGTTATACTGACCTTGATTTTGGTTATAGGGAGCTTAGAAACCAGGTGGCCCACCAGCCGGACGCCAATTCTTGTAGTTGTTCCACTTTTGATTATTGTTGTTGTAAGCATTAGGGAACCTGTTCTGACCAGCCACAAAATCAACATCTTGATTGTTGATCAACGGACAATCCAGCGTACCATGACCACCTCGACACATCTCACACTTATCCACCTTAGTCTTTAACTCTTTTATCTCTCGGGTGAGATTCTCCAAAGCAGCAGCCATACCAGTATCCAGATTAACCTGGTGTACACCTCGAGCAGATGAGGGTGTAATGGTGGCGGGATTTGAATTCCCGCCTGGTGGCTTCTTCGCGTACTCAGATTGCGCGAAACTTTCAAACATCTCGTTACACTCAGTCATGTTCTTCTTGTCTATCAGATTGCCCCTAGCATCTGTGTCAAACCTTGCTTGAGCTTCATAAGTAAGCCCATTGTAAAACTTCTCAACAAGGGCCCAAGGTGTGAGTGAATCTGATCATAGAGGCGAGAGGTCTTAGCAGGTGGAAAGTACTTCTTGAGGAATGCATTGCGAAGCGCCTCCCATGTGGTGAATGTTCCAGCAGGTTGCGAATCGAGCCAAGTGGCGGCACGACCTGAATGTGTAAACGGGAACAAGTGAAGGAAGATAGCATCCTTGTTATCACCTTGCAAATTAAACGTTTTGAACACATGGGTCAGACGGTTGATGTGTGCCGGTGCATCTTCATCTTCACGGCCATGGAACTGGTGGTGATTGGTGATGTTGTTCATGACATAGGATGGGATCTGCCACGAGTTAGGGTTATTATTGTCGGGGCGACAATGGGTGAGTGGTCTCCACAGAACCCTTCAAAAGCTTTCTCGTACACGGTGCGGTTATTCTCAGCCATTGGGAAGGGTCTAGGACTTGGTGGTGGTGAATTTACGGGTGAATTGGCGGGTGACGATTTCGGTGAAGTCTCTATGGTGATTGGTTGCTTTTCAGACGATGATGAACTTGCCTCGGACTTCAACGGAGTATGTCCAAAGCAATTCAACGGCGGTCCTTGTGAAAGAAGATGTGGCATATACCTACAAAACGCACAAGACCGAGAAAGTAGTTTCTAATAAAACGAAAATAATAAAAACAAACTAATAATTAAAAATAAACTAGACTTAATTAGACTTCTATGACTCAAAGAAAACGTAAACAAGTAGCATGTATGTAGCAAGTAGGTCCAATCAAAGCTAATAACGTAATTGCCAAGAGTCCCCGGCAACAGCGCCAAAAAACTTGTTGTGCTTGAAGTAGTTTAATATTTATTAACTAAAAATAAACACTACGTAATACTCTAGACACTCTAAAACTCGACTAAACTACTAACCGACAAGTGAACCGATCGACTCTAGTAAAGCTAAGTAAGTCCAGATATCAAACCCACGAGACTCTTTAAATTACATTTATTAGCTAATTAGACTCGACTACAAAACACGACTTATTAATTATATTTGTTTGGGGGATTTTTATTTAAAATACTAATTTAATACTATAAATAAAAACTAATTAAGAAAATAAGTAATTTAAACGAAAACGAAGTTTGTTATGAAAATAAAATGATGATGAGAAAACTACCTAGGCTAGACTCCCCTAAATTTCAGTAATGAATTGATTCGGGAAAATATTTAGTTATGGACTGGGATCGTAAATAGACGCTTAAAAAAAAACCCGAACAGGACCCCTTACCCTTCTCAAGAGAAACCTATGGATTTCTAACAAGTTTTAACGCACACCAGTATTAAAAATCAAGTTCGCTTATGGTCACCCAATTGTTAATAATTTAGTTCCTTTATACGAAATCCTACCTTAGAGCGCGAAAATCAAAGGTAATTTACTACACTTAATTTATTTGATAAACAATAATAAATAATCAATCCTAGACGGAATCCTTACGAAGAACTAACTCTAGCAAGATTAAATAGTAAAGACTTATCAATAACCTAGCACTTTACAGATTTTAGGTTAGCAGCACACTTATGTTTATTTGACAATATTATTCCTATGATCTTATCATGACTTCAATCATAAAATAATCAAAAACACAAAGTAATTGACCTAATAGCAATCCTATCATATGACAAACAATAATCAAGGAAAACTATGGAATAAAACTCATCAAACAATCCTAAGTATCCATATGCATCAATTAATTATAGATAAATCTTTTACTAAATCATAAAAACCATAACGTAAATAAATCCCAAAATCAAATCAAAACATCAAAATAAGTTCATCATAAGCCTAGATAGTTCATGCAATTTAGCCTAGCATCTTAGGTTTAAGCAAAACAAACAAATAAAAATTCATGGCGATAAAATAATGAAAACAAAATAAACAAAAGATAAAACCCGTGTTCTTTGCCTTCAACTAATGTGCGCAACACCAGCTGATTCTTCCACTCCAAAGCTGCCGAAAACTGCACTCGGACTCCTCGGAACCCACCAAATTCTTCTGCACTTCAAGGTATGGTTAATGGTGAGTTTAGGGGTCTTTTTATAGGCAACAGGTGTCCAAAAATACGTTAAGTCGGTTAAACAAACGAAGGTTTTGGAGAGTTGAGCCGCCGCGCGGCGAGCTCCTCTCTCCTCGTCGCGCGGCGCTCCGGCCTAGAGGCGGCCTGGTCCATGTTGGTTCGGTCTGGTTCACTCCTGGTTCGGTCTGGTTCGTTTCCTGATGCGTCGGTTCTTCGGTTCGGCTTGTTTTTGCTCTTTTTTCGCCCTCTTTTCACCGAATTTAAAACCCGAAACCTAAAATATAAAAATAAGTTAGTAGTATACAAATCTTACGAGAAACCAAACAAAACTAATAAAATATTAAATAAAATATACACGGGATTAATGTATAATAAATGTTATATCAAGAATTCATTGAAACGGCTCTGGAAGACCATGCTCGAGGTAGTAAACCATGCTTAATGATCCAAGCCTGCTCGTAGTCCATACTTAGACGATTTCTTGAGGAGGTTGTGAAGATTCCAATCTTCATTTGCAAATATCCGACTCAACAAACTCTATGTATTAGTTGTCTTCTTTTAAAATTTTATTTTTATTTTAATTTCGGGATGAAATTTCTAAAAGTTATGAATCATGTAACATTCGTTACTTTTCAAACCCGAAATCCCGACCCATTTTAAACTTTTGGTTTTGTTTCTAAGAGAACCATTGGCAAATTAATAACTTTGAGAACCATTTTGAACCACTAAAAAACCTTTAAAAAATTATAAAATTAAATAAACGAAGATTTTAAGAAAGTAAAACACCAAAATTCTTATATTTCATTCCGGTTTTATTAAAAAAAACATAAATTTTTTTCCTTTTTAATTCTTATTTTACCTATACACATATGTATACTTTCATTTAATCTCTAGTTACGTAATGTACACATATGTACATTATCATTTACCTTAAATTATACATATGCGTATTAAAAAAAACATATGTGTACATATTATACATATATGTATAATTTAGCTTAACCAAGAAATTTTTTTTTTTGTTTTTGTAGAAACCAGGATGATTAATAAGAACTTTGGTTTTTTTACTTTTTTTATTTTTGTGTTTTTTTTTGTTTTATGATTTTTTTTTTTATTTTTTAGTTTTTTTGTGGTCCAAAATGATTCCCATAGTTCTCAATTCTCAGAAAATTCTCACATGATCCTGATCCTATATATATATATATATATATATATAGGGAGAGGAACAAGAGAAAACTCATCTTTAGAGGAAAACTTAAAAACTCCGAAAGAATTATTTTTAATTAAAAATAAAAAATATTTTCAAATTTCTGGTTTTGCCATTATTCTTATATTTTCTTACCCTTTACTCGAAAAAAATAAAAATAAAAAAAAAAACAAAAACCCGCTGTAATGCACATACGTATTACTGTATGATACCGTTGTATTACACATGTGTATTACTATGTATTTTTGAGTTTAATAGTGTTTAATTGCATATATTCAATATTTGTGTATTGTATATGTGTAGTAGTACTGTATTATATGGAAAAAATAATAACAAAATAAAAGTCGATGTGGTGCACATGTGCGTTAATGTTGTATTACACATACGTACTAATATGTATTCGACGTGTGTATTAGTCTTATATTTCATATATACAATAGTGCGTATCAAATATATGAAATATTGTTGTATTCTATGCAATACAAACACTTTTGCATATATGCAATGCACACTATTACACATGCGCACTATACCGACGAGGTTACCGACAATTTTTTTTTATTTTTTTTTTGAACCAATAACAACATATAAGAATAATGAAAAAAAAAAGAAACTTCAAAAAGAAATTTAAAAATAGTTTTTTAGGAGTTTTTAAGTTTTCTTTTTAAGAGGAGTTTTCACTAGATCCCAATATATATATGTGTGTGTGTGTGTGTGTGTGTGTGTGTGTGTGTATTACAATGTTATTAATTAATCTCAAGTTTCATTTCATGTGTTTATGTGAGATTTGTTATTGCTTTACGTATTTGAATTCGTTAAGCCGACCTGTTTTGTTGTTGTTTCGTTATTTGTTCATCGTTAATATAATAATCACGAGATTTAGGTTCATCGTTCATTCATTTTCTATTATTTTCGATCAAATAATGAAATTCCGGGATTTAAAGTTTCCGGTTTAAACAATTTCCAAGCTATACGGGTATAATACGAAAAATTTTCCAAGTTATATAAATTCTTTTGCATTTATATAATATCTCAAAGTTCAAGGTTTAAAGTCAAATTATATTCTAAAAGCTATTTTAATATAACATGATAGTTCAAGGACCAGAATTGTAAATTCGTTAAAATTATAATAACAAAATAATATTACCCAGACCCCTATCTTCCCATGTTTTCCCGGCGAGGGAAAATGTCCGGCGACATCCATAAACTCCGGTGAGTCTATTAACCAACAAAACGCATAATGTAATTCAGATATACATCATTATTAGCACGGAAAACGTATAAACATCATTATTATCACGTTATAACCTCAATCAATCCTGTAACCATCGTATTATCGGCCGGATAATAATTCAAAACCCCAATAATGATCAATAAACGATAAGCGTTTCAATTGAAACTATAAAATGGACCTAAGCGTTCATCTAAACTCATTCACAACTTCAAATCAACATAATACATTCTCTATAATACCTAATTTCTCCGTCAAAGTTTGTTTCGGCGAGCTATGTTCGTCGTTAAATCAAACATCTTCAGGTAATTGATACATGGTTTTTGATAGCTTCTAGCCGACAAAGAAAACCCCCCAACTTAAATTTAGCAAACATGGATTGGATTAACAGATTTGAAACCTAGGGTTTTGAAGGTTAAGGTGATGAACCTATATTAATATATTTATATATTTGTTTCTGGTAGTTAACAACTTGCAAGCTTGGTCCAGAGGTTAAGTCATGTGTATGTAAACTGGTGGACCCGGGTTCGAACCCGAGTCACGCTATATTTTTTTGGTATTTTGTTTTAAAACCTTTTCCTTTTATATTAAATCAAAATAAATATATTAATAATTATTATAAATCAAATAAAATTATTTCAAATTAAACTAAATCAATTATAATTATATTTTACCAATTTTCATCCAAAAACCAACTTGTTCAAATTCGTTAAGTTTCGTAAAACCCGATTAATATTTTATTATTTATTCATTTCGTTAAACTTTATAATTCGTTAACATAATCTTTTTCGAGATAAAGCTATCATTAAAACCCGTGCCATGCAAAAATAATATAATTCTCATATTAGTAATAAATTATTAGCTAAAATAATATTTAAATAATATAAATCGTTAAAATTTGTTAAAACTTAAAAATTATATTATAATATAAAATGCTTTAAATATCCCATAAAATGAAAAAAAAACTAATGCAATATCACTTTAACCAAATAAATTTAACTTTTATAATCCTACTAGCTAGTTTTTGTTTTTGTTTTAATTATAGTTCATGAAGTTCAATCGTTTCAGGTTCTTTAACACGCTTCCGGTTTATATTTTAAGTTTATCTTCGATTTCGATGTGGGTTTCTCCCACCCCAATTTTAAACGCTTTTACATTTGGGGGTAGCATGTATATCCTATTCAAACATTTACATACTTATTCTTTATTCAAACTACTATTAATATTATGTACTTATGTGTTTACTTGCTTACTTGCATTAATTCAATTTCAAGTGGTGACTTCAATAAGTATGATCATACGCCCCCCTTTGCACTCAAGACCGTCATGCTATGAGTGCAAAAGGGACCCCCAATCCGATGTGTTGGTTTTTACCAACTGGAAAGGACCCTTGCATGTGATTATCTGAGTTCGTTGGTTGTTACCAATTGAAAAAGGACCTGATGTGTTGTAAAACACTCGTATTCTCCACACGTTTTATCTACGTATTATATTATATTTTATATGTTTTAACTTGTTTTAGATAGGTTTTACATAATTTTATTAATATTGTAGGTTTTGGGTGAAAGGAAGAGAGAAACCGAGCTTTTGGAAAAGCCCAAGCCTCATATTATAACATAACATAAAAAAGAAAAAAAACCCTTGGAGGGCAGCATACCTGCGATCGGGATTTCCAGCAGGAGAAAAAAAAGAAAAAAAGTTTTGTAGAGCTAGGGTTGGAGCTTGTGGCGGCTAGGGAAGGAAGAACAAGAAAGAACAAGCCTCGGTGATCGTTTACCATCAGATTACAACAGCAAACAGCAGCCCGGAACATCTCCATATCCTTTCATTCATTACTTTGTTCATCAAACTTTATTTTCTTGATCAATTGTTAATTTGTTTTATAATTGTGTTAGAGATTGAAGTGTTTATGATTGTTATTGATCGTTTAATGATTATTATGATGATTGGTATGAGTTTAATGATGATTTTGTTAAGTGTTTGCTGTTGTCCAAAAAATATGCTCGGCTAAACTTGTTAGTTCTACCTAGGAATGATGAAAATTGTTAATGTTTGATGAGCTTGTTGGATTGTTTGATTGCTAGACGTATTTTGCTATTGTAAAGTTTGATTTAGACTTCAAATAGGTTGTGTTTAAGGGCTGGAATTATTGTTTAATTGATTGCATAAACCCCGTGTGTTGGTTGATTAGTTTTGTGTTAATTGATCGATGCATTGTTGGATTCTAGACTTGGTGTTTAGGGTTTGTTTGCGGTAGGAACAACCGTAGGGTTTTGTTGCATGATTAATTGGTTAAAGTACAGCGGTTAGACACCTTCTTTGAGAACGAGAGGTGATAGGAAGTTAGGGTCATCTCATTGCCTTTACATGCTATAATAAGGATTACGCAAGAGCGAGTTCGTTTCTTGTCAGGTTTAGGTGTTTTGAGTGACTAGTTGATCTATTTTAGTTTAAGTTGAATTGTTCCTCTATCCTTGGTTGTGTAGTATTCATTGCCATTTGGGTCGAGTGTTGGTGAGACCGAGAGGTGATCTAGCATTAGAACACGTTAGCAATTATTTCCCGGTTTGGTCGTTTTAGCCGATTTTGAGTAGTTAGGGTTTATTGAGTGAGACCGAGAGGTAATCCAGTGAGCCCGAGCGATCCTTAGTCGTGTCATCTTTAGGGACCGGTGTCTTGAAGTCATCCAATCCATTAGCTTGTTAGGCCTACAATTTGATTCAGACGTAGGTAGACGTTTTTCTCCATTCGAAGTCAACTCAGTTAGTTTGTCGTTAAGTTTTCTATTTTTGGTAAGTTTTGTCAGTCAGTCTAGTTAGTTCAATTAAGTAATTAAAAATCAAAAATCAATTAAATATTATTCTAAGGTAGGTCTTGTCTAGGGTTAGTAATCGTTAGCGTCTTACGTGTCCACGTGTTCGATACTCGGACTTCCTAGGTCTATACTACTTGCGATCGGTACACTTGCCGGTTGTGTGTGGTTTTAGAATTTTCGTTTTAATATTAAGGCTTAGTTGTGAGGGTCATTATTATAGGGTTATTAGACACACATCAGGACCTCACTTGCATTTTACACTTGTTCATAGAATTGTATAACTTTCTTTGCGTGTGTATCAAAGTTGTGTGATTCTCACCAACTACTTGTTAGTTGAGTTCATTTTATATACATGCTACAGGTACGATTATTAGAGGTTGAAGCGTGATGAAGACACTAGACTTAAGTTACAAAAATAATGGACAAACTGTTTAGTTGTGTTTATTTTTTCTTGTATTTCTTTGTTTTCAAACTTGTGTATATGATGTTGAAATTAATTAATGATAATATTGTCACTTAATAGTGTCACATATGTTTTGAGAAATTTGTATGTCAAACTTGGGCATTTTCGCTTAAGTCGTGGTGTTACATATTGGTAATAGAGCCAGAACTACAAGATAAGATATTAGACGCACTGCCCTAGTTAGTTATAGCTTATTTTAATTTGTTCTTTAGGGCTGCATGATTAGAAATTATGTGGGCACTATGTGACTGTTCAATGCACTTTCCTATTATTTTGTTATTATTATTGATTCTTTTATGTAGGCCCTTCCAATACCTGGCTTGAAAACATATATTCGGCTCGATTGGGATCCATTCGATTCGAATTGCATCCATTCGAGTCGAATGGCATCCATTCAATTCGAATGAATCCATTCGATTCGAATGGAACCATTCAAGTCATTTGGTTCTGATTCTGCTTGATTTGGGTCCTTCCATTTAGCCACTTTTCATGTCTCGTTACGCCCGCTTTAACACAAGAACAAATTTCAGGTTATAATAACTTCATTTCCATGATCGGTACGGATCGACATCACTTGTTCATAAGTCTAACCCAATTAACTTTCTTGCTATAAATTTTACACTTTTCTTGCTCAACAAGACCCGATTCATCTTAGTCTTTGAATCCTAACAAAACCGACATTAAAACGTAATCTTTAATCTAAGGCATACCTTTCTAGAACTTGGTTTGGGTTGCATCTTGAACCTCTTGTGAAGCTAGACTTCTTGGTTGCTGGAATAAGAATCAACCTTGCTTAATCTTGAATCTTGAATGAAATATGGAAGGAAGAGAGTGCGTGTCTAGAGGTTGAAGATGATGAATGAGAATGTTTAGGGTTTTAGGGAGATTATTAGCTTAAGTACTCCAAGCCCATGGACCTTCGGCCGGTAAGCATTCTTAAGTTCATACATGCATCCTAAGCCTACGACTCCGTCCCATTATTATTTAACATAATTAAATAACGACACATGATAAATAATAAAAACTTCTTTTTATTAATATTCTCAAAATACAGATGTTACAAGTTTACCCTTCTTAAAAGAGGTTTCGTCCCCGAAACCTACTATTACTTACACAAATCTGAGTAAAACTTGCGCATCTCCTCTACAACTTCCAATGTAGCATCTGATCCTTTACGGTGCTTCCATAGCACTTTCACCAATGTGATAACCTTGTGACGGAGATGCTTTTCCTTGCGATCAACTATCTCAGCAGGCTGTTTGACGTAATTCAACTATTCATCCACCTCAATGTCCATTAATGGCACATGAGATGTGTCATCAGTGAGGCATTTCCTCATGTGAGAAACATGGAAGGTACAGTGAATCCCTTCCAATTCCTTAGGTGGAGGTAACTTATAAGCCACTTCTCCCACACGGGCTACAATTCTGAACGGTCCGATGTACCTTAGACTCAGTTTCCCCTCTTTCTAAAATGAATAATCCCCTTCCAAGCAGGACCTTGAGCATCACATTGTCGCCAACGTTCTCAATCGGTCGCCGCCGATTATCGGCATATGACTTCTAATGGTCTTGAGTAGATTTCATCCTTACCTTAACCTGATCAAACCTTGAGGAGGTTTCTTGTACGAATTTTAAGCTTCCGAGCTCTTTCTGACCAATTTCTCCCTAACATAAAGGAGTTCTACAACGTCTACCATACAACATCTCTAATGGAGGCATACCAATACTCGAATGGTAGCTGTTGTTGTAAGATAATTCTGTCAACTATAGATTATCATCCAACTTCATCCAAAGTCTAACACACATGCATGTAGCATATCCTCAAGGGTTTGGTGATGTGCAAAAAGTAGTTATAAAATTATTAACTAAAATTACGCTAATCTAGACACAAAGTAATAATTCTAGACTCTTCAACTTAACTAAAACTACTAACCAGCAAGTGAACCGGTCGACTCTATTACAGCTAAGTAAGTCCGGATATCGAACACACAAGACTATTTTAATTACGTAAACTAGCTAACTTGACTCAACTAATGACATGACTATATATTTGTTTTAAAGGGGGGTTTTAATTAAAATAATAAATTTGAACTATTTGTAACATTCTATTTTTATTAATAATGAGTAAAAGAAATTTCGTTAATTTAACGGTGTGTTAGTGTTTGATTATATTGGGTGTGGATTTAAGAATGGGCTAGGGAATGGGTATGGGCCTTAAGGCCCATAGACTAGGTGTATATAAACTCCAAACTCAACACTCTTACTCATTCTCCACCACCTTATTTCCATATATACACACAAGAACAGGCACAAACACTCTCTTTCAAACCCCGATCCAAATCCGAGCTAGAGGAAAGCTAGATTTCGTGTTCTAACATCATCAAACAACAAGAAACTCGCCTAGATCCTCAGGTTTGGTCCAGATCCGAACCCAAAACCGGAACCGTAAGATATTTTTTGGTTTAAAATGTTAAGTGTTTGAAGTCGGGTTGCCATGAAACTTGGTATAATAGTAAGATCTGGCTGTGAGATGCAAGAAAAATATAAACTTGATGAACCACTAGTTAAAGTTAGTGATTCCAGGAGAAAACGTAACGTTTGGGCCATGTAAAAGCAAGTAGACAAGGTTGTTACAACCTAAAACCCATACAAAGGGTTAAATCGGGTCATAAGTAAGGGTCACGGAGGAAAAATGGCTAAAATGATAAAATAGAGAAAACGATAATTCTGATCGCACGAAGATGAATCGCATCGCATATGCATGCGATGCGATTTGTTTAGGTAAATTCGATGCGATTAGAATTCGTCATGCGATGCGATACGTTTAGGAACATGCGATGCGATTCATTGGCATGCGATGCGACTGGTTGCTCCCATGCAATGCGACTGGTTTGCATCCATGCTATGCGACTGGTTTGCGTCCATGCGATGCGGTTAAAATGTATCCATGTGAATGGTTTCTTATGCGATCCAAATAGTTGTATAATTCAACTCGATTCGTTTTTCTGTTGAATTTTTAATAAAGGTTTATTAACAAAAAATAAAATTTTTCCAACCTAATCTGGCAGCTCAACCCCAGCCAGAGGCTCTGCCCCTTGGACCCTGCTAGGGGCTGCCGCCCCTAGACCCCGTTACCAGGGACGCTGCCCCCGGACCCCTGTTCGTTCGGAACTTCACTAACCAAGAAGTATGATTTGTTAAAAGTAGTTAATTTACACTTCTAATTATTACACAGTTAGCCGTGCATAGCTAAAGAAGGGTATCACAATCAACTCAAAAAGAAACCGACTTTAGGTGAGTTTCTATCCCCCTCTCTGTTATGTTTTCGAGGCTGTGTGCATACTCCTATGTGATTAGTGAATGTGTCTTAAGTAGTATGTGTATGCTATATGAATGCCTAAGAATGATATGTGAACTATATAGAAAGAGTTAAGAGTATGTACAGGGATGTGTACGAATATGTATATAAATATGTAATAAAAGATAAGTAAAGCATGTATGGTTGTATGGAACGAGAAAATGGATCCTAATAATATTCGAGGTAGAAAGGAACCGGACCCAAATAATATCCGAGGTAGATATATGGTTGTATGGTTATTCGATGCAAAATAGGGAACCGGTCCCTAATAATAATCCGAGGTAGAAGGAAACCGGACCCGAATAATATACGAGGTAGAAGGGAACCCGACCCTAATAATATTCGAGGAAGTAGGGTGAAATGCTCTTTAAAATGTAGAGATAGTAAGTATGAAATAAATGAGTTAAAACTTGAAAGTACGAAAGGATAAAACAATGAATGAATGCATGTATGTAAGTATGTATGAAAGAAAGATGAACAAGTTATCTATGTAATATGTATCTCCGGATATATGTAAGTATGTGAATTTAACGTATGATTTCCTGATTAACTAGAACTCACTCAGTGTAGCTGACTTTTAGTATGCACGCAGGAAAATATGTTAAAGCAGCTGACTTGAGGGAGACACATGGCATGAAACTGAAGAGACTGGCATCTTGAGAAGAATGTAATTATATTATTTTATGTTGTTATGTTATGACAATTTGAATTTTGGAGACAAAGATTTATGTTTTGTAATATGTTGATTGAAGTTTTAAGTATTCCGCGAAAGTTTTAATCAACTCCAATATTTAGAACTGTGTTTATAAGTAAATCCAACGCCAAAGTAGGGTTCCCGGACCGGGGCCTTACACTATTATTAAAAACTAATTAATAAAAGTAAGTAATTTAAATGAAAGAAAAGTTTGTTTATTTTAATCAAATGATAAAGGAAAACTACCTAGGATAGAATTCCCTAATTTTCAGTTGTCAATTAGCCAGAAAAATATTTTATTATGGAACTGGGATCGTAAAATAGACGTTTAAAAGAAAACCCGAATAATAGGACCCCTGACCCTTCTCAAGAAGACACCTATGTGTTTTCTACTAAGTTTTAACTCGCACCAATTTTATATATTAGACATCCTTACGGTCACCTAATTAATTATGAACTAGTTCCTTTATACGAAATCCTACCTTACAGCACGAAAATCAAAGGCGTTTAATATATTTAATTGACTCGACAGACAAATTAACCAATCAAACCTAGACGGACTCCTTACGAAGAACTAAATCTAGCAAAGCTTGATTAACAAAGACCTACCAATAACCTAGCACCTTACAGCTATTTAGGTTAGCAGCACACTTAAGTTTGTTTAATTAAATAATATTATTCCTATGATCTTAATGCATATCAATCATAAAATAGTCAAAAACACAAAGTAGATGAGCTAATAGCAACGTATTAAGTGACAAACAGTAATCAAGGAAACTATGGAATAATAAAACTCAACAAATATGACACCCGGCCATAGGTGCCTAGAAGTATGACCAATAGTTGGTATCGGTTTTGAAAATATATCAGAGTTTATTTTGTTGCAGGCAAAATTTCTCTTGACAAAATATTTCTTTAAATACACGGAGAGTTAAATACCCTTGATAATATAAAATACCTAGTTTTACAAAATCATGTTTTACAATGAGTTTAACAAAATGAGCCCACAGATCCTTCTATATCTCCAATGAACTGCCACCATGTTACTCTACTGTCCTTATCACTTACTACTAATTACCTGAAATATGTTTAAAATAACACGTCAACTAAAAGCTGGTGAATAACACAAATTATTTTATGTTGGCAAGAATTTATAACCCATTCAATCGTAATTTGTGTTAGTATATCTACACACTCAGTGGGGCTGTTTCACCCGAGTGTACAACCACAGAGCACACTAGTCTTTTTACCCAGATTGACGTAGTTTTGCGTATGCCTACAACTGAGTCTCTTTACTAGCCATATTACGGCCTTTAATTCGTAACACGTGTATAAACTTGGATCCAACTATACGCATCAAACTTTTTTAAAACCATTCAATCCATGTGTTTGATTTTTAAATCATATGTAAAATGCTTAACGCCTTCGCATTAGTCTTAAGAGTCAATGTACTCAGCTTTGTTATGATCAGTATGTCTTAACTGATTTAGGTTGTGCATGCTATCTCGAACATGTAATTACGAAAATATCATTGTATGAATGTCTAGATCAACTGATCTAGCTTTAGACCTTTAGTCTAGTTTGTAGTTTAAACCTTGATAAAACATTTCTTTTTGTATAAAACTCATTTTTATTCAAAATGCTTACTTTAGTTTTTATTATGTTTGGTGTGGCATGCTTTGGCCTAACTAGTTCGAACACTCTCATCAAGCTCTCCAGGAAAGGAAATAGGTCGCACGGTTGATTGAGATTTTTACGAATTACTTTCCTTAGACAAAAAACTTGACTACCTGTATTGTCACCCTTCTAGTTACTACATGCCTGTCACGCTTTTCTTGTTTAATTATATATATATATATATATATATATATATATATATATATATATATATATATATATATATATATATATATATATATATATATATATATAATGTTTATTCCTTTAGAAGAAAGTCGATAGACAATAACCTTTGTAAGTAAAACTTTATGTATCTAAATAATAAAAAAAAACATTTATTTTTCTAAAACTTTATATATAAAAAAATTTATAAAAAAACATCTATAAACTTTCCAAGGTTTAGGCTATACCCTCGACTAGGATCTAAGCTAAGAAGTAAAATATCCTTAACATAACTCTTACCTTAAAATGGGTATAATGCTTAAGGACGAACGACGAGTACTTCGATTATACGTAGTGTGTCGGGGTGTGAAACGTTGGAACTTCGGAGTTGCGTCGGGACTCCAAATTGATGCCACAATCTACTAGAAGATGAGATTGTGGATTTGTGTTTTGGGTGCCAAAAATGAGGAGTCCATGTTCACTATTTATAGCCATCCTCGGTCGGACCGTCACTCACCGCCATGCGACATGTGTCTTTTTCGATGATAAGTCGTGCTATTTGGTGTTGACATGTGGCATTATAATTGATTAGTCACTAGCCACATGTCACTTCATGTGGAGACGTGTAGTTATGTGTTAACATGTATCCTTCCGTGTTACCACCAAGTGACTGTGTCTTTTCATGGGGATGACTCATAGGATACATGTCGATTCCATATATCTTTAGCTAAATGACTAACCGGTCCTTCAACTTCCTAAACTGACAAAATTGGTAAGGAACTTTTCGGGATGTTACATCCTCCCCACCTTTGAATTAATCTCGTCCTCGAGATTGATAAAATAAGTGTGGGTGCTTCTTCTGTATTTCTGACTCAAGTTCCCAAGTATACCCTTGACCATGCCTAGAGTTCCATTGAACTTTAACAAGCTTCAATCTTTTACGTTTGAGGAATTTGATTTGGATATCCTCAATATGGATTGGTTGTTCTAAAAACTTAAGCATTTAGTTTATCTACACATCTTTTAAAGGCACTTTAAGAAATTTGTCGGCCAAACACTTGCGTAGGTTTGACACATGAAATACGTTGTGTACTCCTTTCATCTCTTCTGGTAGTTCTAATCGATAGGCGACTAGTCTGATCTTTTCGAGAACCTTGAATGGTCCAACAAAACGAGGACTCAACTTTCCTTTCTTGCCAAATCGAACTACTCCTTTCCAAGGTGATACCTTTAGTAAGACCTTGTCACCTTCTTGAAATTCTAATGGTCTCCTACGAACATCAGCATAACTTTTTTGTCTATCTCCGGCTACTTTTAAACGTTCTCAGATCTTATCACTCTGTCAATCATATTCTGAATTATTTAAGGACCTGACATTTGATTTTCTCCAATTTCTAACCAGCATATCAGTGTGCTACATTTACGCCTATATAATATATCAAATGGTGTTGCTTGAATACTTGTGTGATAATTATTGTTGTAAGAAAATCCATTATGGGTAAATGGTTATCCCAACTGCCTCCAAAATCTATCAACCAAGCCCGTAGCATGTCTTCCAATGTTTGAATTATTCGTTCACTTTGTCCATCAGCCTGCTGATGATAAGCCAAACTTAAATTTAAGCGCATACCCATCGCTTTAAGGAAACTTTTCCAAAAATGGGACGTGAAACGACTATTTCTGTCAGAAATAATGGATAACAGCACTCCATGTAAAGATACAATGTTATCCACATATAATTATGCTAATCTATCCTTGCTGAATGATTCCTGAATTGGTATGAAATGAGCAGACTTGGTAAGTCTATCTATGATAACCCAGATTGCATCAATTTGTCGTGAGGTGTTAGGTAACTTCATTATAAAATCCATGGTTGCCATATCCCATTTCCAAATTGGTATTTCTGGTTGCTGTAGTAAACCTGTCGAATTTTGATGTTCTACTTTAACTCTAGATCAACTTAAACATTTAGCAACATAGAAGGCGATATCTTTCTTCATGCCTATCAACCAATAATCATTTTTAAGATTGTGATACATCTTGTCACTTCTAGGATGCATCATGTATTTGGATTTATGGGCTTCTTCGAGAATCTTTTCTCATAAGTTTCCTATGATTGGTACCCAGACTCTATTGCCTGATCTAAGATATTATCTTCACCCTTGACTAATGAGTCAATGGTACCATTTCATTTTTCTTCAGCAATATGATTTTCTTCCATTGCTTTCTTTTGAGCATTCTTTATTTGCTCAATTAGATCTATTTGTACCTCCAATCTTAATGCTCTTACCCTCTTGGGCTTTACATGCTCTTTTCGACATAATGCGTCTGCTACTACATTAGCTTTACCCTCATGATAGACTATTTCGCAATCATAATCGTTTAGGGTTTGCATCCATCATCTTTGACACATATTAAGTTCTTTCTGATCAAAGACATGCTTTAAGCTTTTATGATCAGTGTACATGATGAATTTAACTACATAAAGATAATGCCTCCATAATTTCAGTGCGAATATTTTGGCACCTAATTCTAGATTGTGAGTTGTATAATTCTTTTCGTGTACTTTTAGTTGTCTTGAAACATAAGCTATAACCTTATTTCCTTGCATAAGTACACAACCCAATCCTGTGTGAGATGCGTCACTATATACCACAAAGTTTTCTATACCCTCTGGCAAAGCCCGCATAGGTGTATTTATAAGTTTTGCCTTAGCATATCAAATGCCTCTTGTTGCTTGGGTCCCAACTCGTATTTGACATTCTTACGAGTTAATGAGGTTAATGGTACATCTATCTGAAAGAAATTCTCTATGAATCTTCTATAATAACCTGCCAAACCTAAGAAACTTCTAACTTTGGTTGGCGTTTTTGGAATTTCCCAATTAGTAATAGCTTCTATGTTCACAGGATCTACTTGTATACCCTTTGCATTGACCACATGTCCAAGAAATTGTACTTCGTGGAGCCAAATTTCACATTTGCAGAATTTAGCATACAATTTCTCATTTCTGAGTAGTTCAAGTAAAATCTTGAGATGAACTTTGTGATCCTCCACTGATTTAGAATAAATAAGTATATCAAGGATGAATACGATTACAAATTTATCTAAATTTGTTTTACAAATTTTATTAATCATATCCATGAATGCGGCTGGAGCATTAGTAAGTCCAAACGGCATAACCGTGAACCCATAATGTCCATACCTTGTTCTAAAAGCTGTTTTGGTATATCTTCTTCTTGTACCTTATGTTGATGATAACCTGAACATAAATCAATCTTTGAAAAGAAACTCGCTCCTTGTAGTTGATCAAAGAGATCATCTATTCTTGGTAGCGGGTATCGAATTTTAATAGTTACTTTGTTCAAGGCCCGATAATCGATGCACATTCTCATCGATCCATATTTCTTCATCACGAACAACATTGGAGCTCCGCATGGTGAAGAACTTGGTCGAATGAATCCCTTCTCCAAAAGTTCATCCAACTGTTTCTTCAATTCTTGCATTTTCGTTGGTGCCACCCATCGCTTCGTGAAACTTTTTTCCAAAATCTTGAAGTAAAACGGGTGTCTCTGTCAGACACAATCGAAAACGGCACCCCATGCTTTGCTACAGCTTCCTTAATGAACACGTTCGCTAACATTTCTGACGAGATAACCTCTCGTGTACGCAGAAAATGAGCACTTTTCGTCAAACGGTCCACAATCGCCCAGATGGTATCATGATTTCTAGCTGTATGCGAGAGCTTAGTTATGAAATTAATGGTTATGTGTTCCTATTTTCATTCAGGTCTCTTAACAGTTGTATCTTTCAATACGGTTTCTAGTGCTCTGCCTTGAATTGCAAGCAGGTTAAGCACTTGCTGACATAGTCTACTACTTCATTCTTCATACCCTACCACCAATAGTCTTTTTTCAGGTCTTGATTCGTCTTGGTGGATCCAGGATGGATCGAGTATCGAGATTTATGGGCCTCATCTAGGACTTGACCTCTAAGATTACCATGTCGTGGAATCCACATCTGATCAAATCAGTTCTTTACACCATGAGTATTATCTATCAACTCAGTCTGCTGCCCGAAAATTCTTTCTTTCTTCATTAACCCTTCATCCATAAGCACCTCTTACTGTACTTTGCTGATCTCTTCAAATAAATCTGAGTTAATAATCAACTAAAAGGACTTCACTGTTGTGATGACTTCTTCATTCTTCCTGCTTAAGGTGTCAGCGACCACATTAGCCTTTCCCGGCTAATATTTGATGTCATAGTCATAGTTTTAAACAACTCTAACCATCTCCTTTGTCTCATATCCAGCTCTTTCTGCTCGAAGAAGTACTTCAAACACTTATGGTCTGTATAAATAGTACACTTAGTACCATACACGTAATGTCTCCAGATCTTGAGTGCATGCACTACAGCTGCTAATTCTAAGTCATGCGTCCGGTATGTGCTTTCGTAAACCTTCAACTGTCTGGAGGCATATGCTATGAACTTCCCTTAGTGCATCAACACACAACCTAACCCACGATGCGAGATACAAACGACTAAGTCCTCATTTCCATCGGGTAAAATGAGGATTGGAGCCTGCGTGAGTCTTTTCTTCAATTCTTCAAATGCTTTTTCCTAGAACTTACCCCAACTAAACACGCAGTATTTCTGTTCATCCTGGTCAACGGTGTGGCTACTTTGTGGAAACCTTCAATGAATCTCCTATAATAGCCTGCCAACCCTAAGAAACTGCGTATCTCGGTTGGGTTTTGTGGAGTTTTTCAATTCTTTATCACCTCAATATTCACTAGGTCCACAGTAATCCCCTCGAGATTGATTATGTGACCTAGAAACTATACCTCTTGCAGCCAAAACGCGCACTTTAAAAACTTAGCATACATTTTCTCATTCTTCAGAACTTCTAATACTACTCTCAAATGCTTAGCATGGTCAGACTCGCTCTTCGAGTAAATCAGTATATTGTCAATGAAAACGATAACCGACTTTTCTAACATAGGCCGAGATACCCTATTCATCATACCTATAAATGTTGCGGGAGCATTTGTTAGACCAAACGACATCACGAGGAACTCATAGTGCCTGTACCGCGTCCGAAACACTATCTTAGGGATGTCTACTTCCTTTATCTTCAACTGATGATAACTCGATCTGAGGTCTATCCGCGAGAACCAGCTTGCACAGTCTAACTAATCAAACAAGTAGTCAATACGTGGAAATGGATATCTATTCTTCACCGTAAACTTATTCAACTCTCTGTAGTCAATACACATTCTCATACTTCCGTCTTTCTTCTTAACAAACAACACCGGCTTGCACCACGGGGAAACGCTCGGCCTTATAAAACCTTTATCGATGAGTTCTTGTAGTTGGGACATTAGTACTTTCATCTCAGTCAGCGCCAAACAGTAAGGTTCTTTCGCCACGAGCTGTGCTCCTGGTATCAACTATATCTGGAATTCAACCTCTCGTTCCGGTGGTAACCCCGAAAGGTCCAAAAGGAACACTTCGGGATATTCACACACTACATGAACTTCTTTTACTTCTTTCGTCTCAGCCATAGATTTGACCACATACGCCAGGTAGGCACAGCACCCTCAGCTTAACAAACTCTTGGCTTTTGTCATCGAAATGACGTTGAGCCCTGAACCTTCCTTATCACCGTAAACCGTTACTGTAATACCATCCAAAGACTTTAGTCTTATCAATCTACTCTTACGCCCTATCTGAGCCTCGAACTCAGACAGCCAATCCATCCCTAATACTACATCGAACCCTCCTAAGGTCATCACATACAGGGTATCAGGGAATTCATGTCCCTCTAACTCTATCTTACAACTCGTAACCATTCTCATAATTCTAATCGAGGTCTCACTAGCGGTTTCTACCATAAAAGTTTCAGGCACCTCCTATTCGCAATCATTTTAGCTGTCTTACAACTCTATCTTACAACTCGTAATCATTTTAGCTGTCTTACAAAACGACGCAGCTACAAACCTCCTATTCACACCTGATTCAAACAATAATGAAGCGGAAATTCCGTTTACTAGGAATGTACCTGTTACAACATCAGGGATCTACTTGGCTTGTTCCTGAGTTAGCATGTAGGCTCCGGTCTTTAGCCTAGACTAATTAGCACCCTTATTACCACTTCCCCCAGCTTCATTAATAGTGCACTCTCTTGCCATATGGCCAGTCTTTCCACATTTATAACAAACATGCTCACTGTTACAATCACAAGAGTAGTGCCCTGTTTTCCGTCACTTATATCAAGTGTTCGCCCCTGTGCCCCACTTACATTCTCCACCGTGCATCTTCTCACAAGTCTTGCACGGTTTCTTTTCCCACACCTTCTATTCTTATCCTTGGGATTCCACATCTGGGTATCGGGTCTCTTAGCAGGAGCAACCCACTTCTTTTCTTTCTTCTCCTCCACCACAACCTCGTTCTCCGCCTAGTCATCGTATGTAACGCCCATTGATTCCGATTTCAAGAATTAAGATTGTTGAGTATGTATAATTCTCCGGATTCATCCGACGTTTCTTCAAAGACTTTACGTCGTCACGGTACGCCTAATCGCTTAAATTTCCTTCCAAATTGCATTATTATTAAATTTCGAGGGCTAGAATGAAAATGTTTGATATTATAACATAAAAAAAAATAAAACCCTAGCTGCTACTGCCTGCGATCGGACTACTCAAGCCCCCCCCCCTTCATTTCTTTGACTTTTTGATCGATTCCAAGTTCCTAGAGGTAGTTCATGGTATGTACAACAATCCCCTACACTCTTTTTGCTCACCCGTAACTGTTTTGATGCTCAATTTTGCCGAAAATTTTCGCTGGCCAGATTTCGGCTAGAGTGCAATTGACCCACTTCCCGTGGATAAAAATTAGAGTTTCCAGTGTAGAAAGATCCCCAGGTATGGGATTTACATCATATTATAATTTTGTGGTCATTGGAGGTGTTTAGGTCGGTCAATCGATTTTAGTTCGAAAACTAGAGTTTGCCCGGTGTAGAATTGCAAATTGTTGAGCTTGATGCGTTAGTTGATTGGATGACCAACTGATTCAGTTTGTGCAGCCCTAGGGAGGTTTAAGGGCTGTGGAAAAATTATTGTTTTGGTGCTCGGGGCTGTCGGGGTTAGTGCTTCGCAATCGAGTCGGCGGTGCGCGAATTTTCGTTTAAAGTAAGTGTTGTAAAAAAAGAAACCGTCAACCATATCAACTCGGGTGACATATTTATGATGAATGAAAAGGTTTAAGACGGAATTTGGTCCATTCGGGGCTGTTTCGGTTAACAAATGGTTTTAAAGATATTTTCACTCGCATTCCACCCGATTTGATTATCTTTGGGCCTTGGGCCAAGTATTGGGCCTTGGGCCAAGTTGTTGGGCCTTGGGCCAAGTGTTGGGCCTTGGGCCAAGTTGTTGGGCCCTGGGCCAAAGTGTTGGGCTTGTACGGCCCATTAGGTTAGAGTTTCCCTACAGTCTAGTTTAGTAACGCGTTATGTATAATTTACAGGCCCTTGCTTGTGATTGTGACCTTAGGAACTTCCTAGCTCGTTGCAAGTATTCGATCGATTCAGGTGAGTTCTCGATGCCCCGTTTAACTCTTTTTAAATTTTGGGCTAGCATGCACACCTAAGTGTTTTTCTTACTTGATGAAATGTTTTGAATGGTTTTACATAGTATTGGTGGGCCTTGGAATGTCATAGAATGTGTATGTATATATATATATATATATATATTTATATTTAGAATGGTCAATATTTGACGAATGTTGTAGTCGTCTCGACTACTGAATGTTGCGTATGCTTACCTTGTGTTTGCATGCGCCGAATGTGACGTGTTTGGGTTGTACATTTGCTCGACCCTGAATGTTCGTAGTCGTATCGACTACTGAATGTTGCGTATGCCTACTTTGTGTTCGCATGCGCTGAATGTTACGTGTTTGAGTTGTACGTTTTCTCGGCCCTGAATGTTATTATTGAATGTTATGTATATATATATATATATATATATATATATATATATATATATATATATATATATATATATATATTGATATATATAGGAATACACGCATAGAGATGCTCATACGTAAGAATGACTATTTATCGAATGTGATGACTTAATCGATGCATTTCCGTTTACCGTTTTAAAACCGTTGGAATGATTATATAAGACTTTTGATAGTTATTTAAAACTTGAACTCACTCAGCTTAAGCTTACTTTGTGTGCGTGTTAGTGTGAGTTTCAGGTTAGGAAGAAGATGCCTTATCGCTTGGACGTGCACGGAGCTACTTGGACGGTGAATGGCATACTGGAATGAAGAATTACTTATGAACCTTTTATTTCAAAAGACTTTTAAAAGTATAATTAATTTTGATTTTGGGAACTTAATCATCTATTTTACGTTTTTCGCTAATGCTATTTTAATGCAAAGAATTGTTTTTAAGTTTATTTAATTTCTCAAGTGTTTTGTATGATTACCAACTGGGGGGTTTCCCGGGGTTCGGGGCCTTACAAGTTGGTATCAGAGCCTTGGTTCGAGGGATCCGAGCATCCCCGAATGCTTGGACTCGAACGGTAAGAAAAGAGACCAGTATGCCCGCCACGAGTAGCTGCACGCCAAGAGGTAACTTTAAATTATTTAATCATTCCTTTACATTTAAGATTTCCCTTATGTGATTAACTGTTAATTGTTAGTAGAGTGCTAATATGGTTAGGGGCCGGGGGTGATTAGGACGGGCGGGTAAAGTAAACGACTAATCACACTTGATCAACATCATTAGCAGTTTACCCTTACCTTACATGTTCTAAATTCCACTTGTACTTAATCATATTAAAAACTCTGTCTTTGTAGGGATAAGTCATGGTTAATACTCGAACAACCAGGAGAGGTGGTTCTAGCGGTCGTAGTCGTGGTCGTGGTCGTAGGCCACGTGCCGAACCCGGTAATGAGATTCCTACTCCCCAGCAGGAAACTCCGATTCATGAGGAAGGGGTAACCCCGCCTTAGATCCTGCTTTACGCGTGGCTATCACGGATGAGGTTTACCAGGTGCTCCATAGTGCCATTCCAGAGATCGTTGCTGAGACCGTTAGGGTCATGGAAGAATCTCTAGCTGGTAAGGGTTCAGATAGGGGAAGGAAGAGAAAGGAGGTACATGTCGAAGAGGAAGAGGAAGTGTATGTGCCGAGTGGGGATGAAGATGAGGTGTGGACCGTTAGTGTATCGACCCGGGGTTGCTCGTATGGTGACTTTAAGAAGTGCGACCCCCCTTCTTTTGATGGTACTAAAGATGCATTGGCAGCACATCAGTGGGTGAGAGAGATGGAGGCTGTTCTGAGGGTTGGTAAGTGCAAGGGGGATGATATGGTGACTTATGCTACTGCCTCGTTTCTTTTCGAGTCACTATGTTGGTCGGATAACTTGGCGCAAGCTATGGGTGATCGTGCGATTAGGAAGATGACGTGGGATGAGTTGAAGAAATTGGTTCTAGATCAGTTTTGTCCTCCGCATGAATTGGATAAGATAGAACAGGAATTCTTGACTTTGGAGGCGGGCAGTATGTCACATTGGGAATTGTAACGGTTCCGGCAAATTCAGGTATACCCTAGCCGGAATATACTATTTACGTGTTATTTAATACTAAATATATGAATTATAATGTGTTTATACGAGTATATAAGATTCACAGTACGAATTATACTCGAATGTACAGCTAGTCGTATTGAAATTACGATTAATTGATTATGCGATCAAACGAGCGATAGTTTTTGAAACCCGAATGAATCGAGGGTTCAATTATAGACGAGATATATGATATTTAGTGATGTTACGAAGTATTAAAGCTTCGGGATAAGTGGATTAAAGCACAGAAAAAGGATTTCGATTTAATAGTACGTCGGTACGTTAAACGAAACCTTTAATACCAAACCGAGCAAGAGACGATCGATCAAGCCGAAAAAGATGCACGATAATTAATAATGTGATGTTTTAAGTTAATAAACATCATGGTTTAAGTTTTTAAAGTTTTTAAATCGGTTTTATATAAATTTCTTTTTTTAAAGCCGAAAAACGACCGTTTTAAGCCGAATTAGACGTTTAACTGAAAAACGAACTGAACCAGATTATCCAAAACATTATCCAGATCACGGAAATCCAAATGAGTGGACTAGATTGAACAAGTGGGTCCCACCCCACCCATCCTCTAGTCCGATCGGACTTCAACACCACCAAAACATTCTTTTTTCCTTTTTACACAATCCCAACTCAACATCCTTCATTTCTCTCTAGTTCATGATCCAAAAACCGACAATTCTAGCAAGAATAACGAGGTAATGATCGTGTTATGTACGTGTTTATCTTTGTTTCTTGAGTTTTCTTTCAAGAAAATGAGGTTTCCAAGTGAAAAAGGGTGAAAACCCGAGATGGAACCGATTCTTGCATGATCAAGTGATGTATATAAGTTATACAAGGGATCTTGGTCCAAGAAAGGAGTTAAAAGAGTCAAAAACGAATTATTACGGTTAAATCTTTGTTTTAGTATCATAACCGTAACCATGAAAGAAATGGCTTGATCGTGAGTGTAACTTGCTTGGTATTGTGGTATGTTGTTTGTAGGCTCTGTATTTAGTGGTAGATAAGGCGGAAAGATGAGTTTGTAGCTTGTAGTGGCGGAAAACGAAAGGTATATTCGGTTTTTGTCAGTGTATGTGTTTTTGGACAGATTGTTGGTCGTTTAGAGTTAGGTCACGAAATTTTACAGAGGTGTTAAACACATGGAAATATGAGTTCTGTGAATTTTTGGTAATTTTTGGATGAAGGATGAATATTTGGTGAATTTAATGCTCGGTTTTGGCCAAAAATGGTGAAAAATAGTTAAATATCATGAAAAATTCTGGAAAATTGTGGATAAGCTTTTCATATTATGTATAAGTCACACACAAAATTTGAGGTCCGTTGGAGAAGTCTAAGTAGGCTTTTCGGTTAAACGAGTTCTAGGGATTTCTAGCTCGGTTTTAGTAAAAATGGCATTTAAAAGAAGATTTTGGTTTTGGAAAGATTACAGGGGGCTATGTGAATGGCAGGGGACATCCAGGAGAAATTTGGGATTTTTCTAAGATCGTTTGGTATTTACGACATATTTAGTGTTTAAATGGTGTTTAAAAATAGATAAGTAAATTTTAAATATAAGAATTAATTCTGGAAATATTTTTATAAAATTTCCCACTGTTAAAAAGTGATTTGTGCAAAATTTCGAGATCCGAGAGTAAACGGATAATTATTTGTGCTAATTATCAAACTTTTAAAGTAAAACGCGTAAACCGGTGAAGTTCGCTTAAGCGAGCTGACTGGTGTACAAAAACCCTAAAAATGAAATATTTTCGTATAAATGAGCTAAACAAGTAAAAATAAATCATTCGAAAATAATTCGGATGATTTGAGTAATTTTAATCTATTTTAATAGTTTCCGGTACGCCAAAGACGGAAACGGGTCCCGCGGCCAATCGGGACGTCTAAACCGAGCTATAATTTCACATCTTTAATTTAATTATCCGTCAACCACTATTTTCGGGTCATGTGTGATCAAACTCATTTTTGAAACATAAAAACAGATAACAGTGCCAGACACGCAAAACGAGAAAAACGACTAATAGTAGTTGTGACCTTGGAACTCTAAACGACATCACAATTTGAGTCCGGAGAAGTATTTCTGGGTTAACATTGCCCCCGGAACAGGTACAGTACTGGGTTAACAGTGTCCCCAGATGTACCGATTGATAAGGTTAAAGATTATATAACCAATAATTGTATAATAACGATCGTAGGGATCGTATTACAGATTGGACGTGTTAACTGATATTGATTGTTGTTACCTGCTTGCATGTGCTAAGGTGAGTTTCACGAGCCCCTTTTTATTGAACTGTTTTAAATATTTTCCCGGGGCGGAAAGCATGTTTTTATCGAAGTGTTTAAGTACATGCCGATCGCATGGAAATGAATGTATTATATAATGTTTATTGTACGGGAATCGTACGGTAATGTGTTAAGATGGTAATTGTCTGAGTTGCTAATATTGTAAGGCCTGAAACAGTGTTCTGGGTTAACATTGTCCCCAGAGGTTATTAAATGTATTTCTGGGTTAACAGTGTCCCCAGAGGCTATTAAATGTATTTCTGGGTTAACAGTGTCCCCAGAGGCTATTGAATGTATTTCTGGGTTAACAGTGTCCCCAGAGGTTATTAAATGTGTTTCTGGGTTAACAGTGTCCCCAGAGGTTATTAAATGCGTTTCTGGGTTAACAGTGTCCCCAGATAATATTATATTATGATATGGATTTATCATGGTTTACTAAAATTGTGAAACTCACCAACTATTCGTAGTTGACCCGTTTTCTCACATGCTTTTCAGGTACAACTAAGATAAAGTGATTGATTACGTGCTAAGTGCTTGATGTGTGTAAGGTTTGCGTGCTGGACGTTAGGATACATTATAACAGATAGAATTATGAACCGTATTGTATGATGTGTGTATCACCTAGACGGTAATGAAAGATGAGATAATGTAATTTTGAAGTATATTAATGCATTCGGTTTTCTTTATAAACAATGTGGTTGATATCAGATGTGTCTGTCGCATCCCGTTTACGTTTCCGCTGCGGTTACGGGGTGTTACAGGAATACACCACAAAGTTCAACAAGATGGTTCGCTTATGTCCCAATCTGGTTACCCCTGAGGCAAAAAGGATTAAAAAGTATGTAAAGGGCCTCCCGGTGGATATTCGTAGGGGTGTGGTGACCACCGACATGAACTCCTTTCACTCGGTAGTTACCTTGGCAGGTACATTGTATGATCAGAGGGAGAAGTTACCGCCGCACGAGACTAGGAAGACTTGGAACACAAATTCGAATGGTAAGCGGCATGGGGGAAACAACTTTAGTTTGTCTGGCTAAAGGGTGAAGACAAAACACTTGACAAAACACTTGGGGGAAACAACTGTGGGGTTTCCCGGGGTTCGGGGCCTTACAAGTCGGCGGTGCGCGAATTTTCGTTTAAAGTTAGTGTTGTAAAAAAAGAAACCGTCAACCCTATCAACTCGGGTGACATATTTATGATGAATGAAAAGGTTTAAGACGGAATTTGGTCCATTCGAGGCTGTTTCGGTTAACAAATGGTTTTAAAGATATTTTCACTCGCATTCCACCCGATTTGACTATCTTTGGGCCTTGGGCCAAGTATTGGGCCTTGGGCCAAGTTGTTGGGCCTTGGGCCAAGTTGTTGGGCCCTGGGCCAAAGTGTTGGGCTTGTACGTCCCATTAGGTTAGAGTTTCCCTACAGTCTAGTTTAGTAACGCGTTATGTATAATTTACAGGCCCTTGCTTGTGATTGTGACCTTAGGAACTTCCTAGCTCGTTGCAAGTATTCGATCGATTCAGGTGAGTTCTCGATGCCCCGTTTAACTCTTTTTAAATTTTGGGATAGCATGCACACCTAAGTGTTTTTCTTACTTGATGAAATGTTTTGAATGGTTTTACATAGGCTTGCTAGTATTGGTAGGCCTTGGAATGTCATAGAATGTGTATGTATATATATATATATATATATTTATTTATATTTAGAATGGCCAATATTGGCGAATGTTGCAGTCGTCTCGACTACTGAATGTTGCGTATGCTTACCTTGTGTTTGCATGCGCCGAATGTTACGTGTTTGGGTTGTACGTTTGCTCGACTCTGAATGTTTGTAGTCGTATCGACTACTGAATGTTGCGTATGCCTACTTTGTGTTCGCATGCGCTGAATGTTACGTGTTTGGGTTGTACGTTTTCTCGGCCCTGAATGTTATTATTTAATGTTACATATATATATATATATATATATATATATATATATTGATATATATAGGAATACACGTATAGAGATACTCATACGTAAGAATGACTATTTATCGAATGTGGTGACTTAATCGATGCATTTCCGTTTACCGTTTTAAAACCGTTAGAATGATCATTTAAGACTTTTGATACTTATTTAAAACTTGAACTCACTCAGCTTAAGCTGACTTTGTGTGCGTGTTAGTGTGAGTTTCAGGTTAGGAAGAAGATGCCTTATCGCTTGGACGTGAACGGAGCTACTTGGACGGTGAACGGCATACTGGAATGAAGAATTACTTATGAACCTTTTATTTCAAAAGACTTTTAAAAGTATAATTAATTTTGATTTTGGGAACTTAATCATCTATTTTATGTTTTCCGCCAAATTATACTCTATAATGCTATTTTAATGCAAAGAATTGTTTTTAAGTTTATTTAATTTTTCAAGTGTTTTTTATGATTACCAACTGTGGGGTTTCCCGGGGTTCGGGGCCTTACATCGTAAACCATTTTCGAAAGTCAACCAAGGAATCTAAAGTAGCAAGTCTACTTGCGCTGACCAGTGTGCAAACGTTCTGCGGGAGTCCTCTAATGTAACACCTAATCCTTTTCGCTTCAGTGTTCACCATATCGAGCACCAGTCTTGACATACGTTGAATTAAGTGGTGTACTCGCGATGTGTCATCTTTCCCATATTTAGATTCAAAAACTTCATCTCCACCCGTTCAACCTCAGCATCAGCACAAAACCTCTTCATGACCATCCCCTTCAAGTCTTCCCCCTTCAACGCCTTGATCTCCACCGGGGTTTTCCTCTGCTCAACAATCTCCCAGCAAAACATAGCTTCATCACCAAACGACGGGGTAGCGAAGCCTACCGCTTGATCGGGACGGCATTCGCTAATTCGGATAGCCTTGTCCATCATGGATATCCATTGGAGAGTAGCGATTGCATCTCCTATACCAATAAGCTACGGTGGGTCATAACCTTTGAACAACCTATAGCTACACCCCCCCCCCCCCCCCGGCCCCTCTTTCCTTCCTTAACTTTCACAGACCAAACTTCACTCTACTCCTCCTTCTCAATCTCCCTAGTCTTCTTACTACTTTCCCTGTATTCTCAGTGATCCTTACATGGCTCTCAACAGACTTATCCTGTTGAAGGTCCTTACATGGCTCTCGAGCTGATACCCTTCCTCACGCACAAACATACTTCTTTCATCTCCGAATTCAGTGATCGGTTCTTTGAAGAGTACTCGGTTGACACGTGGCCAGAAACCTTTCTTGCGCTAGCCATTCAAAATAAGAAAAACACAAACGTCGTCACTTCAGGAACTATTTAGTACAAGGATAGTATGACTATAGGTAACAGCAGTGGCTAGCTATGATTAGCTGCTCACAGTACCCTCCGCGTCCTATAGACTTCCCTCCGTGAGTCTACTTGTGCTAGGTTCTACTTATAATAGTAAGACAATCAAACATTCCACATATAAACAAGGATTTCTATTTCTAATAATTAAGCTAACTCTCTTACTCATTCTTACATTATACACGAAGTAAATCACTTATTAAACTTGCTCGAGCAACAAATGGCTTTCTCGGGCTGGCATCTTCTTTCTTTTCTTTCATTTGGTCCCATTCTCTGTTCGAAACTAAGGATGTAGGATGCATATTCTCTCAAACTTATGCTCTAAGACCAACTTGTAAGGCCCCGAGCCTGGGTGCCCTACATTCGGTGTTGGATTTACTCATAAACACAGTTCTAAAATCAGAGTTAATTAAAACTTTTGCATAAATAAAATAGTCAACCATTCTTTAAAAACCAAAAGGTACTTGTCTTAAACAACAGAACTAAAGTCTCAACAATAAACATAAAACGACACTTGATTCTTCTTTCTTAGATGCCAGTCTTCCCTTAAATGTCATGTGTCCCTTCTCAAGCTACCTGCCTCATCCTACTCACATGTGTGCATACTAAAGGTTAACTATGCTGAGTGAGTTCTAGTTTAACAAGTCACCAGGTTGTTCTTACACATTTATCTAACATATTTTGAACCCATAGGTACCATTCTTACTTTTATCTTGTATTTGGTTTCTTTCAACTTACATACACATTATTTTTTTCTTTCATATACATATATTTATTCTTACATGTTCTTCCATATTCGTATAAATATTATTTTATACTATTCTTAGAGTATTCCTCCACTTTCTTATATGGAATATAACTATTCTCGCATTCTTACACAGATATTATAAGGGTCTGCCACCTGACCTCTTGCACAAATATTAGAAGGGTCTGCCGCACGACCTCTTGCACAGATATTATAAGGGTCTGCCGTACGACATCTTGAACACATATTATAAGGGTCTGACGTGCCGACCTCTTGCACCGATATCGTATAGTCGGCCACTCTATTCTTGGTCATTTATTACAAGGGTCTGTCACCCTGACTCTTACATTTGACTCTTACAATCCCATTTAATTAAGCAACTAATGCAGCATCCATCACTTTTCAAACCTGAAAACTCGACCCATTTTGAATTTTTCGGTTTTGTTTATATGTATATATATATATATTATAATATTACAATTTAGTTCATTGTATGTATTTTATTTGACATACGCTTATGTTTATTATTTTTTTCATTAAACCAATCAGTTTATCATAAAAATGTATTGATGATCATCGTTTATTATTTATATAATATTCCCAATTATTCTTTGTTTGCTTTCTATTCGTTTTATGTAATTAACAAAAACTTCAGATTTAAAGTAGTTATTTAAACGATCGTCAAATTGACAAAAAAATGCCCAAAAATCTATAACATTTAATTTCTATATTAATACATTTCAAAAGTTCAAGGTGTTAAAATGTAAATATACTTTTATTTCAGTTTTAAAATAGCTTGAAACTTCAAGGACCTATTATGTAAATTATTTAAATTATAATATAATATAAAAATAACCCAACCCAGCCCTTCCCGTAAACCCGTTTTCCGTTCACCCTCTCCAGCCGGATTCCAGCGAGCGTATCACACTCCGACAAGGCCAAAAACGCACCAAAACTATATGATAATTCAATTAAAGGCTCATATACCATTTTGCCACTAACGATGATCTTTAAACATTGTTCATAATGCGCAATTAACGTCAAATAATGATGGTAAACGGTCGAGATTATTATTAAGATCCAAGTAACAATCATTAAACATCCAACGTTCAAATTAACACTATAAAAGGACCAAAAGCTTCATCTAATCTCATCCCAAGCTTCCTTTTTGGCTGAAATATCCTTCATAGATTGTAATTAACTTGTCAAAGATGTCTCCAACCAAACCTCGTTTCGTCGTCAAATCATAACAATTACAGGTAATGTTTATATGCTTACGAATCGTTGTTAGCCACAAAACAAAATTTCTAAGTTAATTAAACCAAACATGGAACGAATCTGCAGATTGTAAAGCTAGGGTTCAATGAGGAAGAAGATAAATATTGAAGTATAATATATAAATATTTATTTCTATTCTTTTAACAAACAAATAATCTAGTCTAGTGGTTACCTCACATGAATGTGGTTCGAGAGACCTGGGTTCGTGTCAGGACCGTAGATCTAGTGCAAACCAAAATAGGTTGACAAGAACGCACAGATCTGATAACCCAGAGGCCTATTGAATATCCCGGCGGAATCAGGATATTCAACAAATGGGAACGAAGGTATAAGAAAAACACAATAACGAAACAAGAATAATAATCAATAAGCACGATACAAAGACAAAGATTTACTATATTAAATATATCATTCAATGAAACAGTAAATGGAATGTCTAGGGTTTCGTGAAAGCGGCGGCAGCAGTACAAGGAACAAAAGGAATATTCTTTAGAATGTTTTTCTCTCATATTCCGTGCCATACGCGCTCTCTATTTGTATTGTGTTTATTTCAAATGGAAACCTAGGACCCTATTTATAGGCCCTGACATTCTTTCTAGAATCCCTAATGATTACATAATGAATTACAAATAATTAATACAAGTGTCAGAGTCTTCGAGCAAGACATATCTTGCCCGAGCAGACTCTATATGCACTGTATGCTTGATAACTGTCTTCGAGCATACTTTACTTAGAATATTTCATATAGAAAGTATTCTCCTCTAGCACGCTTCATTCTTCTTGACAAATCCTTGCGTTGCTCGAACTTGTCCTTCGAGCAAGCCTATTCTTCTTGATGTCTTCAATTTTGCCTTAGCTTATTTAGCAATCTTCATCATGCTCAGATGCGAATCTGCTCGGAACTGAACCATGTTGTAGTCTATACTTGGAACATTGACATCTTCTTATTGCATCCATGCTCGTCACCTATGTGCTCAGACATCCTGTGCTCGGATCACTTGGTTGAAACTTGAATGATCAAGTTGTTTGCTCGATTAGCAATCCATACTCGATAGAAGAACACTCTTGCTCAGAGAAGTGTAGCTTGCTCGAAGCCTTCAATGCTTTGAAGAATACACCAAAATAGTTCTGAAAAACCATGCTCAAGGTAGTGAACCATGCTCGATGATCTAAGCTTGCTCGAAGTCTGTACTTAGCCATTTCTTGTGGAGGTTGAGAAGATTCCAATCTTCCTTGTAAATATCCGACTCAACAATCTCCCCCTAGATTGGAACAAGCTCAGATGCATCAAAACATACCTGCATATAGTTACACATGTATCAAATATCTAAGATAATCAATTTAAGCACGCGTCATTACATTACATAAAGGAATTCTGCCTCTAGGGCATTACATATCAAATTTTTACATGTCAAATTACAAATCATAAAACAAAATAAAAAGATAAAACAAAAATAAGATGATTATCAATAAGCTCCATTCTGCTATCTTCTCCTCTGGCTCCTTGTAAAAGCTTTTTCTTTCTTGAGTTTAAAAAAAGCAGCCTTCTGTTTGAACATCTCAAGCTCCACCCTATCAAGAGAATCAAGAGGAAACTCTGCATCCATAATGTCTTGGAGATCTTGGATATGTATGAATTTAAGGTCTTCATCATACATAACCACTGCAATAGTTCCTCCTGACTCATTTCTCAAGGATATTGAATCATTGTGTCTGTTGTATGTGAGATGAGCTATCTTTCCATTTTGTTGTACATGGGAGTTTGGCTCAAGTATCTCCCTTCTCATGGCTAAGCACTCTCTCAATATTTTCCGTTTTCCACTAGAGCTGCTTGCCTGATGAGTTTTTCTTTTCTTTGAGTCCTAAATGGAGAGTTCAGCAGTGTGCACTTCATTGATTCTTTTTCTTCTCCTCTCTCTTTCAGCCTCACTGTGAGTTTCTCTTCTTTTCTGTTTAAGAAATGGGAACCCCTTCTCATATTGTTCTTTTATAAATTTTGAGAGGTTATTTCTCTGTTAGCCTGCAAGTTGGCTTCTCTCTTGATTGTCATAAAGGTCTAGTTCAGCCATTTTTTGCAGTTGTTCCTTTGAGAAGCTTCTTAAGTCATCTCTGAAGATTATTAAACTTTCTTCATTGTCTTCAGTTATCACTATTAAGGTCTTTGATGTTTTATAAAAATAGAGATGTGTGGGCAAGTTCAGGTTCTTTGAAGGTTCAGGCCTCACAATCTCTGACCTTACTGCAATCCTGCTTGTTCTGACTGTAGGATTTTTCTTTGCTTCCTCAATCTCTAACTCTCCAAAACATTGTTTGATGGTTTCATCTGTTTGCATCATTACTCTTGCTGGATTTGCACCTCTTTTGCAGAGTATGCTTATCATGTACGCCCTTTCTTCTTCTTGTTTTTCTCAGCTTAGCTTCCTGCAGTTTGCTTTCTGTTTCCATAAATAATCTTTGCTCTCTATGATAAATTTCAAGTAGTTGGCCATGAGGCATTTTATCAAATTCTTCTTCTCTCATTCCCTTATTCATCATAATGTCCTTCAAAGTTTGTACTCTTTGTGGATCGTTGAACCATTGTGTGACCTCTGCCTTTTTCTTTTAAGCTTCTTCCTTCTCCTTCTCCTTCTCCTTCTCCAATCTCATTCTCAACTCTTTTTCTCTTAGACACATTTCTGATCCTTGTGGGAATCTTTCGCCATTTGTACTTTCATTTTCAGCTCTTCAAGAGAGAGATTAATCAAGGAGTTGTAGTTGTAGCCATGGAGTTGCAGAAACTTAATTAATGTCTTTGTATTTGCTTTTGAATATCTCATATTCTTCTACATCTCTGGCTTTCTTTTCTGTTCTCCTTTTGCTACTATTTGATTCTTCCAACACCTTCTCCTCTTTCTCCTTCTTCTTCTTGCTCATCTTCTCCACTTAATTTGCAACATCATCAACAAGGGCATTTTTGTACATTCGGTCAAATGTTCCAAACGATTGCAGATTTAGGAATGTAGGCCTGTGTCCAGTTTTTAACAAAAATTCTCTCTGAGTTTCTCTGCTTCTCTACCCTTCAGCCTCTTCAATAATTTTCTTTTTGGGCATTCTCTGAAGATATTTCTCATCATATTTGAGGCTCACGAGATAGGCTCTATCCTCTTTTTCTTTCTCCTCGTTCTTCTTTGCTCTTTCTTCTTCTTCATCACTTTCAATATGTTCATCCAAGTTGTGAAGGACTCCTATCATAGGTTCTTCAGTTTGAATTATTTGAGGCCCTTCAACAACATTGGGTTGTGTTTCCCTTCTTTTGCAAACCTTTACTGATTTTTTTCTTTTTGGTTTGAGGAACACAAACTCAGATGTTTCTTTTCTTTTCAGTGACCCATGGACTTCATATTTTGGTTCTGTTATGATTGGTTCAGTCAATGTAGGTTCTTCATTCACATTATCCTGTTCATCATCAAAAATTTCTTCTATTATTAGCTCATTGATCTGGGGCTCCTCATCAGTTACTTCATCTGTTCTCGGCTCTGGTTTATCTTTAAGTAGAAGTCGGCTGGCTTTCCAATGTTCTTCACGCTCAGCCTCTTGAGCCCTTCTTGTTGCTGCCAGTGTTTCTGGTGCATGCTTATCTGGATTTAGTATAATGTCATAGTGAGTTCTGAGCGAGACCAGTTGGGAAATGAATTTGGCATAAGTATTCCATGGCATTTTTGGTCCCTCATCTCTTATGGGTTCTTCTCTTACTCCCAGACCAAATTGAGTTTCCAGTTCAGGCTCTGGCTCAGGTTCAAACTGTGTAGGCTCGGGCTCTTCTACAGTTTGAGCTATTGGAGTTTGTTCAAATTGTTTTTCTTTTAATGCCTCCCTAGCAGCCCCAATTGCCTCATCATCTGCCTTCTTCATCTTTTCTTATTCCTCTTCCCGTTTATTCATCTCAATCAGTGCTTCAAGCACTTCTTGAGGAACCTCCTCCTCTTCTTCAAGTATCACCCTCTCTCTCTCTTTCTCTCTTGATTTATCATATTTATCACAGTTTGAACTAATTCAACTTCTGCAATATCTGGATCCACTACATCATCCTTTTGAAGTATTTCATCACCAGATTGCAACATTTTTATAGACTTGGGATGCAAATCTTCATCAGTCAAAGCAATCCCTTTTCCTTTCTGTTTTATTTTTTCAATCTGTTTTTGGGTTTCTTCTTCCTTATCAAACTCACACTCATCCAATGCATCTTCTTCATATTCTTCATTGATCAAATCAAGAGCATTGGATGTCCCCACCTCAGCTTCATCTTCACTGGCCTCAGTACAGTTCATTTAAAACTTTTAGAGCATCTGTATTATGTAAAATATTCTCCCCCTGTTTTGGTGCATCTAAGGTCTTCTCAACCTCAACCTACTCCAGGGTTTGAATCCTGATCAAGGCTTGTTGCAAAGCTTGCTCCAAGGCCAATTTCTTTTTCTCCAGAAAAGCATTTCTTTCTTTTAGCATCTGATTGTCAAGCTCCAACTCAGAATTTTCATTAATAAGGTGTAGACATTTGGGCTTGAGGATGGTGTTTCCAGAGTGGGTGGAAGATCATATTCAGAAAGTGGTTCTGGTGAGGAGGTTTCTGGTGATGGCATAGATTGAGAGACAGGTGTATCTTTAAAGGCTTCTTGAATAGGAGAGGTTGGTGGTGAAGAGATATATGTTTGTTGAAGAGAGTGAATAGGTGGTGATGTGGGTGGTGAGAGAGTAGTTGTTTCATGAATGGGTGAGTTTGGTGGTGTTGGAAAGAATGTGTCAAGTACAGGTTCAGGGCTTGAGTGTGCTGGATCTGTGGTGGCAGGAGGAGAGTGAATAACTAGTTCATCAACTGGTGTAGGCTCTGCAACCTCAGCAACTTCAAGAGCAATATGTTCAATCACTTCATCAACTTGCTCCATAACCTCAATATTCTCAGCCCCGGGTGCAATCTATTCAACAATTTGCTCCATATTAGCACCATTATTGTTATCTCCCTGATCATCATCATCATTTCCTTCTGAATTTCCACCTACATCTTCATCATCATCACCCTCATCATCATCATCATCATCATCATCATCAATGTGTCCACGGGTGTGAGATACATCAATCGCTCCCAATGCAGGAACTAGTAACCAAGGGAGAACATCCTAATCAGTATTTTCATTAAATTTGCTCCTCGCATCCTTCATCCTTTGACATATGTTTGGGTCTTGCATCCTTAATACTTCTCCTGTCAGCTGTAGGTTCTGCAAAGACCTATTGATGAGTATCTGTAAAAATCTTAGGTACATCAGAAATCTTTGATTTACCCCCTTTTCAGCATTAGACACCAAACCATTAAAAACGAATCGTGAAAAGTTGAATGGTTGTTGGTATAGGATGGCTACTGTCATTGTTGCTAACTCTTTGCTCAACAGAGTCCAAGTATCTCTCCTTGGAGACAGGGACTGAATGACATGATGTATTAGGAATTGGTAGATCAGGGGAAAACTACCCTTCTGAAATTGTCCTTCATGTACACCACCTTGATATCCCATAGTTTCTTGAAATATCCTCAACAATCTTGGAACTGAATACAAATCCATCACTTCATGATTGTCATTCAATTGTAATGCTTCTCTGATTGATGATTCAGTGATTTCAATGTCTTGATTAAGGACAGAGGCTTCAATTCTCTTCCCATTGATGTCATCAACATAAGTAGCAGAGCTCCAAAAATCTGTAATGTTATTCCTGTAAATGGTTGGGCTCTCTGTCAATGCTACTCTTAAGTTGGAGTCATTGAGGAAATTGATTATTAACTCTAATTCCCTGTTATCATCATTTATTTCCAATAGAGCGCACATATTGTGCCGCGATTCGAACTTCATCGCCATCAGATCTGCAAAATAAAAAATAATCAGTACCACAGATGCACAATTGTTAGCGGTTAGTCAAAGAAGAATAGCGTCTCAGTAATCTGTTCCGTAGTAGTTTGCGAACCTGCACAAAACAATCAATTAGTCAGTAAACGGTCATTGGAAACCCTAATTTCGAGACTCAGAGATACGATAAAGATAATTGATATCTTACGAAGGTCGAAACAGAGCTAACGGCTACATTCGAAGTAGTATTGAGCACAAATAGAGAGTCTGAGCAAGCAGGGAATGCACAAGCAAGAGGATTTGTAATAGGTCGAGAGAGGGAAATGAAATAGGTTAAATAGTTTCTAAGTCCCCCTTTTAATACCTAACGTTTGGTCAGTACAATCCCGATTTGTCATCTAGTGCAAACAGTTGTTATTTAATTCAAATTAAATGTACCTCCCTTGCTCGAGCATACAACCAAAGGAACAGCTGTCTCCCACTGTACTCGAAGAAATCACAATTCATGCTCGACGTACTTATGTTTATGAGATGCTCAAGAACCAGTATACTCGAAATAGTTTGCTCGAATATACTTGTGCTCGATACCTTAGCCAAATGTTAAGTTAAACTTCTCATCACACATGCTCGAGTATTGGGTCATACTCGACAGTTCATATTTAATGATCATACTAGTGTGCTTGTGACATGTAGTGTGCTCGAAGGTCCTTTGCAAAGTTCAGTCAGTCATGTATACTTGAAACATACTTAATCATGAACTCTACTATATTCTTTAGTCACTTATGCTCTAAGAGTATCTTCATGCTCGAACGAATTAGAAGATTATATCCTTCCTATATTTGTGCTCGAACAACTAAGCCTAAGAATCTAGCACACAATTATGCTCGAAGTACTTAACCAAATTTATCCTTCAATTTCTTAAGCTTGAACTCATAACCTTAAGCATCTAGCACACAATCTTGCTCGAAACGCTTGACAAAATCTTTCTTTCCAACTCTCAAGCTCGAATCCTTATGCCTAAGCATCTAACATGCAATTATGCTCGAAGTACTTAGCACAAATGTCATTTCACACGCAGTACCCTCAATTCACATTCATACTCGAAACACATAACATCAATTATCATTTCATAGCAAGTGCTCGAAAGTAAGATGCATGCTCTAAACACTTAAGCTTTTCATATCTGATTTTCAAAACCAACAAATCATTTGTCTACCAGTCTAGACATTTTCACACACAAACTTTGCTCAATTTGCAATAACTCATTAAATATAATCATTTGGACACTGAGCTGACTCAAGCATTTAGTTTAAGGTGAAATTAGATATCAAATTTCAGTTGATATTTTTTTAAAAATATTTTCATAGAAATATCTCAACATGGGATCATATTATTTAAGCAATTTCACAACATTTCATGGTCAGCATTATTTTGATTTAAGCCAGGTTGACAGCAGGTATACTTAGCATAATTTTCAGTGCTTTCTGTGACACATATTAATTTCAATTAAGGCATAAGGTAAGAATGGTTATCACTATATTTTCAGGTTGCCTCTAATCTCTTCTGAAGGCTTATTTAGCTTTCTCCAAGTCACCCCAAGTTGACTTCAACCCAATAAAGTATGGTCAGTACATTCTAACTTCTTAAATAAACCAATTCTAAAATAATTTAGTTTTATAATATAATTGAGGTATAAGAAATATTTTTTTATAACTTGCCTTTAGCTCCTTTTGTAACTTTGAGCTTCACTTCACTATTTATTCACATTATGTGAATTTTCTTAATAAGAATACATAAATTCCTAATTGACCAATACTTCAAGAGGCTTGTGTATGACTTGATAATTACCTTTCTGCCCATCATTCAGGGAGATATGCTAGAGAGCATACCTTATCTTCTAATGTTTCACCATATCGACTTAGCAAGATTTAGGATTATATCACACAGACAAATACACATTATGGAAAGCTACCATACTATGTCAATGACTGTACTTCAATCCTTTTAAACTTATGATCCATGTGTTAGTTGTCTCAAACAGTTTTCTATCATTTCCCATAAGGTTGGATACCATTTCTATCCAAAAACTTTTAAGCTTCTACAAAGCTTGTAACTGAATAATCTTATCATATCTCTTATGAGATCACCAAAAACAGTTTTGCTTAGTCAAAAACATTTTAAAGTTTCAAAGCCATTTCTTCAGAAAGGTCATTGTAAAACAAGATTTTGAAAACAGTGCACAGATTCACTCAAACAGCAAAATTCATACAGATATGAAAAATCCTTCACTAGAGCACACAAGAGTCCTATCGAGCAAACTCAACATTTATCATTACAAAGCGTGTGCTCGAATTACTTCATGAAGGCTTCGGTGATGTGCTCGAGGAATAGACATGTGCTTGAAATACTTAAGTCTAAGTCTAGAAAAACATTTTGTCATTCAAGCACGCAAACAGCACTTAAGATTCACACAATTAGCAAACTCATACAGTCTCGAGTAATCTTTCACTCGAGCACACACGAATTTCTTCGAGCATACCCAGAATTCTATCGAGCATACCCACAAATCTAACATTACAGCGCTTGTGCTCGAACGACTTAAATCATTTCAACGCATGTGCTCGAAAGACTTCATGAAACAAGACTTAATCATTGTGCTTGAGCAATAGACTTGTGCGAGAAATACTTAGAAAGTTTCCAGTATATATGTCTATGCTCGAACAGCAGAAACATGTCACTTGTGCTCGAAATACTTGAAAGTTGTCAAGTGGTATTTGTTTGTGCTCGAGGAGCAACAAACACACTATCAAGCACAGATCCATGCTCGAAATACTTAAATCACTCAAAATTTATCAAGTATGCACATATTTAAGTATAAGAGACATGAACATCAAATACATGATATTTTTCACACAAACAAGTCACAAATCCTGAGTCATTCAATCAAAATTATCAGTCAAGCATATCAACAAATCATGCAAACATTCACAGTGAGTAGTATAGTTAGTTAGTAAGCATCTCACTTAAGCACACATCATCAATCAGATTTCATCAGTATTTATCATACCTTGGCATTTTAATAGAAAAAGAAACCTGTCTTTATCAAAAGGTTTGGTGAACAAATCAGCCAGATTATCAGATGTATCTACCCTTTTCATTTCTATTAAGCCTTTTTCACTACAGTCCCTAATAAAGTGTTGTCTAATCTCAATGTGCTTAGTCTTAGAATGTTGGACTGGATTCTTAACAATAAACATGGCAGCAGTATTGTCAATTAAAATTGGAGTAAGTAAGAAATTCAGACCATAATCCAGTAGTTGATTCTGAATCCATAGAACCTGTGCACAGCAAGCGGATGCAGCAATGTATTCAGTCTTAGCAGTTGAGATGGACACAGTAGTCTGCTTCTTGCATTGCCAAGACACCAACCTGTTCCCTAGAAACTGGCAGCCTCCTTAAGTTGATTTTCTACTTATGTTGCAACCATCATAGTCACTGTCTGTGTAGGCCATCAAATCAAAAGAAGAGTTCTTTAGATACCAAATCTGGTTTCCCTTTGAGATATCTGAAAATTCTTTTTACTGCTAGCATGTGTGAGACCTTGGGGTTAGCTTGAAATCTTGCACAAACACACACATCAAACATAATATCTGGCTTAGATGCTGTCAGATACATCAGTGATCCTATCTTGGCCCTATACTCATGCTGGTCCACTGGCTCCCCCTTCTCATCAGGTACCATCTTCTCATGTGTGTCCATTGGTGTAGACACTGTCTTGTAATCTTGGCACTTGAATTTGTTAAGAATTTCTTGAACATATTTTGATTGATTTATGAAGATACCATCTGCCTTCTGCTGCACTTGAAGTCCAAGGAAGAAGTTCATTTCTCCCATAGAACTCATCTTGTATTTTAACTTCGTCACTTGCTCAAACTCTTTGCACATCTGTTCATTTGTAGAGCCAAATATGATGTCATCAACATATACTTGTATAAACAGTAGATCGTTCTTCCATCTTTTGTAGAAAAGTGTCTTGTCAATAGCTCCACGGCAGAAACCATTATCCAGCAGGTGATTTAACAGCTCCTCATACCAAGCTCTAAGAGCTTGATGTAATCCATATAGTGCCTTGCTCAGCTTGTACACCTTGTTTGGATGAATTGGATCTTCAAATCCAGGAGGTTGAGTCACATACACTTCTTCATCTATCTTTCCATTCATAAATGCAGACTTGGCATCCAATTGATAGACTTTGATGTTCATGGATGATGCATATGCTAGAAAGATTATGGTGGCTTCTAATCTTGCAACAGGAGCAAATACTTATTCAAAGTCTACTCCTTCTTCTTGTAAACACCCAAGAGCAAACAGCCTTGCTTTGTTTTTTATAACAATCCCTCTTTCATCCTTCTTGTTTCTGAAAACCCACTTGGTTCCAATTGCATATTTTCCACTGGGTTTGTCAACCAAATCCAAACATGTAAGTCTCTGAACTGAGCCAACTCTTCCTGCATGGCTTCCACCCAGCTGTTGTCTTTTAAGGATTGATTTATGTTCTTTGGCTCAACTTGGTATAGAAATCAAGCATAAAGACATATGTTTGCCTTTTCAAAAGAACTTCTTGTCACGCTTTCATGCAAGTCCTCAATGATGTTTTCTGCATGATGATTTCTTTCCATGGAGGTAGTCTAAACAACTTGTTGTGCTGAAACTTCTGATTCAAGATTTGTCATGTTCATATCAGCATTTTCATTCTCAGGTACTTTCTCAGATTCAGTAGTCACTTGGTTTAGAGAATTTGCAGATGATGATGCTTCATTGGTTTCAATTTGCAGAGAATCAAACAATGACTGAAACCTATCCTCAAATTTGTCTATCTCTTCAGGTTCACCTTGTTGTTGACTCTGCACTAGTTCACTCTCCATTTCACTTGGCCCATCATTTAATACTTCAAATGTAGCTTCTTGACCATTGGTCTCCATTTCATTTGGTCCTTGGATGTTCCTTTCAAAGGTGAATCCTTTTTCTTCAAGTGCAAATGATGACCACAGCTTGTCCAGATCAATTTGCTTCTACTTTCCTGTCTCTTCAATGCTTGTTATGTGCCTGAAACTTTGTGATATGAAACTATAAATAAAAACGAACTAAATGCTGTTGGAATAAATCCAAACAGTTGAGTAGAACTCTAGTTATGTTGAATTAAATGTTTAAGCGAGCTGGTACTGACCAGAATCCGAACAGCGAGTCGGAAGTCGGATTTTGGGCAGTAGCCTTAAAATTTTGTTACGAGAATAAGAGTCTTCTGGATTGAACGTTGAATCCAAACAAAAGCATGAGAAAACGTAAAGTCAAACTTGTTGACTGTTTTGCCCTTTAACGGGTTTTAAAGCAATTGACCAGTCAACACCCTTCAATCACCGAAATTGATTGAAGTTTATTGACTAGGGAATATGTATGAATGATTTTTTAGTTTACAACTTACCCGGAAAGTGAAAGGATTGATGAGAAACGGAAGTCAAAGGTCCTAAAGCAAGCAAAGTCAACGAACAAGTCTTGTATCTTTAACGAATATGCAAAAACCGAACGGTTTACGAGATGGCAGAGGCTAGTGATGGCTGGAGGAGGTGTATTAGGTTAGATTAAAGTTTACATCAGATGTTTTAATGGTCATTTATATAGGAAAGGCTAAGCCGAACTAATTATAGGCTTTTTGGCCCGTTTAAGCAAGTAAATACGTTTTAAGGAAAGAATCATCGAAAGATTCATAAAGATCTGATCTTGGGCAGGGGAAAATGAACTAGGAATGATATTTTAGTTGTATGATGTTTACATGGTCCTTAATTCTCTTGATTTTGCTTAAAATAAACGATTTTATACCTTGAACGAACTAGGAAACGAAATCGAACAATATGATATGTGCAGCAGTCCCAAGGCGGTGCGCGGTGGGGGTGAGGATGTTGCCCGCATGGCACCCGGGCAACCTTGGTGTGGGAATATCAATTTTTGACACTTTTAGTTCTTCAAGTTTGTTATTTGGTCATTTAATGAAGATTTTATGAACTAATTAAGATATGGACAAGATATATAAAGCAAGAGGGGTTTAGAGTGAACATTAGGAAACTTAATTACTTATAAATACTTGATTTGTGATAAATAACAAAGATCAAAATGTTTTTGGGACGGGTTATACGCAATGAATACGGTTTCGAAAAATCCGAGATGTTACACCTCCCCCTTGGCTGATGATTCTCGGGCTTGTGCAAACAGACAAAATATAACTCTTTTTAAGCAAACCAACAACTTGTACTACACGTATCAGATCTCCCCTTCAAATAAGCATGTCCAGGTGATCATCCCGATCATCCAACTAGCATATGATATGGTTTGATCAAACGAATCAATTAGCAGCAAGTCATCGGCTATCTGTCGCACCGGTAAAGTAAAAATGTCTTTACGTTTGACCCCGTCACACATCTTCATGAACAACCCGATCATTCCACATCTTTCACATCGGTCTTCACTCTCTCGATAACGTCTACTCTAAATCATCACTCTTTGAAGCTCTTCGGCAACCAATACGCTTGGATGCACTACAGTTTTGGGCATATGATACCAACCTTCGTTAATCAACACCGAACAATCACATTCTTCAATCAAATAACAAGACCCTTATATTCCTCAATCAAATCAACCCATTCAAGAATCGTCCCCTTCAACAAAAGCAATTCACCGAATACTCGTAGCCAACATTGTCCGGATAAAACCCCTAAAAAAGAAATTGGACAGACACTCGTATCCCACATAGTTAGGTTTCAATCTTGAACAAATCAATCTACAATCAAAGAATAAACACAGTCATGAACTCGGTCAAACATAGCTTTGTAATTATTACCACCCGAATTGCAGTAATTTTTAAAGAAACACTTGCGAAGGTAGGAAGATATCAATCGAATAAACTCCTTAAAAGTTTTATCTCCCCCTTTTCTTGACAAATTAGGCAATGTCTTGAACAATTCTTCAAAAATCTTCAATAAAATTCTTGTTAACTTAATCGGTTACTCCTCCTTGGCCCCTCGAAATGCGTGAAAAGTCGGCCGAAAAATATATCATCAAAATTTGCAAGAAGAGTGTCCCGCACATTTAAAATATCCCCGAATAAATTTTGTTTAAGAAAATTTTCCGAAAATACTCTTTTTTTTACTCCTCATATGTTATACTATTCACATTCGCTAGAACAGTATACAACGAATGCCATGTTGTCCACATTCGTAAAATCTTGAACGAATAGGAACACATTAGTTATGGAACTAACAGATGTCATAAAAAAATAACGAATGAGTATTGATGACGAATGAGTCCACCTTCGTAATGAATAAGCACATAACGAATGAAGTTCACATTCGTTAAACCCTTTAACGAATGAGCTCATTTGTTAAAACTCTGTTAACGAATGAGTTTAAATTTAACGAATTACTCGTTAGCGCGGTCAATGTAGCCGGAAAACCGACGTTCACCGGAAAAAACTGTTACAGTCGCCGAAAAACTCATATCTTCATCGGAATCTGGAAAATCAAGCTCTAACAATGGCGGATTTCATCAAAACTTCATAACTAACCCCCAAAATACATCTGTGAGCTCGAAATTTGATCCGGAACTTAAATCTTTAATCAATTTCAACAATTAACCACTGATTCCCTTCCAAATCCGATCAATCTATACATTAAAAACCGATGAACACGAATACCATATCACGAGCAACCTCCGGCTCTGATACCATTTGTGAATAAGTTATACGAGCCAAGCACTAGTCGCAAATCGATACGTTAGCTCATGTTCAATACGTTAAACATTGATACATTAATGGACGAATGCGTTACAGAGAAAATCTGGCAGCATAACGTTACAGGGGATAAATATGGCACAGATCTCTTGTGCATTTCTACTATGGAAGGCCTATTTATAGGCTGGTCCCATTCGTTAGAACTGTGTTAACGAATGAGACCTCTCATTCGTTAACTGTACTAACAAATGAGGTCTTTCCATAGCCCATTCGCTAAACAACCTTAGCGAATTAATATACATTAACGAATGAGCCACCATTCGTTACACTGTAGTAACGAATGGGCTCCTAACTTAACGGATGAGCCTAGTCTTAACGATCGAGGCCTCATTCGCTAAACATGATTAGCGAATGAGCCTTTATACATTAATATAAAGACTAAACTACCCCTAGCTTATTCGAACAGCTGCGGACACCAAATCCGTGTACTTACAATGATATATAATAATATGAAAGATAGCTAAACGTAAATAATTGCGGTAAATATAACCAAACCAAGAGCAAGTAAAGTGTCAAGAGACCATCGCCAAGCGAATCGGGCGCCATTTAAACATGACGGTCGTATGATCATACTATAATGAGAATATGTTCGACGTCTTCGAATGCGTAAAAGTAACAAGTAATCAAATAACAAGTATGTTCGATTAATCACACACAATATCACGTTTGCTAGTTTAAGATATGTATAATATGAAATACTATAGTACGCATACGTCCCCAATACATTTGAAAATAAATATAATAGGGAAATGACAAAACTCACCTTAAATAATAGGCAAGTTAACTAAAAATAAAAATAAAATAAGCTATCTTCCGTTAACGTGCCAAATGAGATAAACCAACAGAACTTGAAACTTTGAGGTAAGAAACTATAAGTAAAAACAAACTCGTTTCCGCAGGAATCAATCCAACCGATGATTAGAACTCAACTTATGTTAAACTTAATATTAAACGAGTCGGTACTGACAAGAATCCGAACAGCGAGTCGGAAGTCGGGTTTTGGGTAGTAGCCTTAAAATTTCATTACAAGAATAAAATTCTTCTAGACCGAACGTTGAATCTGACCAGAAGTATGAGAAAACATGAATTCAAACTTGTTGACTGTTTTGCTCTTTAACGGGTTTTAATGAAATTGACCGGTCAACACCCTTCAATCTCATAAATAGATTGAAGGTTATTGACTAGAGAATATGAATGAACAATTACTCAGTTTACAACTTGCAAGGAATGTGAAAGAATCAAGAGAAACGATGAGTCAAAGGTCCACACGTATGTAAAGTCAACCGGTTATGAACGTATCTTTAACAAAATAGCAAAACCGAAAAGTTCTATGAAGCATAGAGAGGGTGATTGCTGGAGGAGACTCTCTTAGGGTTAGGGTAAAGTTTGTGGCAGGTTAGAACGATATATTTATGGTCATAATACTCGTTTAGGCAACTAAATAAGAGTTTAATGACAAAAATCGATGAAATAAGCTAGGAGATTCATTCTTGATCAGTAAGGAGCGAATGTGGAGTTGTATTTTGGTTATAAACACTTTCTTGGACCTTAATTCTCTCAACTTATGCCTAATTTAACCGATTTATATGCCAAAAATGAGTTAGGAATGGAAATCAAATAACAAAACAGTACATGTGCTTCATCGCGGTGTGCGACCAAGGGAGGGAACCCCCGTCGCGCGGCGGCCCAGGTGCCAAGAGGTGGAATTTTCAGTTTTGACAATTTTAGCCCTTGTGGTTTGTTATTTGGATAATTAATGAATTTGCTATGCTTAAAATATGAAATGAACTACTTATGAAACATAAAGGATATAAAGTGAATATAGGAAACTTAAATACTCACAAATTCAAAGTATTATTAAGGATTAAGATCCGAATAAGGTTCGTACAATGATAAAACGAAAACAAACGAATACGATAAAACTCGAAATGTTACAAATATGAAAAAAAGAGTTTATTTTGTACTGTGTAAGTGGTATTTAAATTGTGTATGTGTAAACTTTATTGTGTGTAGCTTCATGTATGTACTGTGGAGGTGGTATTTCGAATTGTGTACGTGTAAATTTTGTCATGCATAAGTTCATGTATGTACTGTGTAGGTGGTATTTCGAACTTTGCACGTGTAAATTTTATAATATGTAGGATCATTTATGTGTTATGTAGGTTCATATATGGGTTGTGGATATGTTGATTAATTAATGTGTAGGATATGCTATATGATGTGTAAGATATATTGTTAAGATTGATGTGTAGCATGTATTTTTAATGTGAATGATATATTGTCTGATGCATTGTATGATGTGTAGGATATGTTGGTAACATTGATGTGTAGCATATATTTTTTTTAATGTGTAGGATATGTTGTATGATGTGTATAGGATATGTTATTAACATTAGTGTGTAGCATGTATTTTTATGTGTAGGGATAATTATTCAGAATGAGTTTTTCTTATTTTAATATAAAAATCAGGAATTGTGAAAAGACTTTCGAAATAATGAAAAAGTAATAATCAATATAATATAAAAAGGATAAAAAGAAAATAATGTATGAAACTCCTAACTTATTTATTAGTTACCAAAAACAAATCATGAAAATTTTACTAATATGCCTTAGTAATTATTTAAACATAAAATAAAAAGAAAATTAGATGATTGGCTGGAAGGACTTCTCGCACTTTTCGCAATAAGAAAACTTTTGAAATGAACCTAATCGTATATATAGAAACAGGATCAAATACATTTTATTCTTAACATGAAAACAGTGAGAACCAATTTGCTGTTATTATTAGGTTTATTTTTATAAGTGTTTGCTGTTATTTTTTGTTCGTATTTGCTAATTTTTTATTGTGAGACGTTATAAGTACTTGCTTATTTATATTTTGTTGTTATTATTTGATTTTTTTCTTTTGCTGATATAAGTATTTGCTGTTATTATTTTGTTCTTAATTTTGATTCTTTTGTTGTAATTTTTAGGTTTTTTCTTTGCTTTTATGAATAATTGTTTATGTAGATTGGTATTGTAGTTGATATTGTTTCTTACGTTCTCATTTTTATATAAATTGGTATTATTTCCTATGTTCTCATGTGAAGACTAAAATGCACATGAACCTTCCCCCGTGTATATATATATAGTAAGGTTAAAATACACAGTACAAGAAAAATGAAAATGATGAGAAGGAATCTAATTTATTGATATTAGATTTGGATTGTGGAGATTTATTTAATAATAAAAATTGATAAGATGGGCATTAAGGTAATAACCCACTTATGATAACTCCATATGCAAGGCACATGTCAATTCCTCCATCATTTTCGAGCGTTCATAACTTTTTCATACGACATTTTTATAAAAAAAATCACCATAATAACAATTTTTTTTATCTTTAATATAAATATCATATTGTTATATAAAAATAAAAAAAAGTGGTGGGTTTTTTACATTGTGTTATTTGGTTGTTCATTTTGCTTTCTAATTGGGGTTTTCTACGCATTGTTTTATAGATTTTGGTCATTTTCTTTTTCAATTGATAATCATATTATCATTGTGTCCTTTTATTCGCCATTGGGTCTTTGTACTCAACACTTGTCTTTCTAATTATCATTGTGTGTTAGTCGTTGTGTAATACGTTCATTGTCTTTTATTCGGAATTAACATGTGGCATTCACTTAATTTGAGAAAAATAGTATTATGTTCATTGTATATTACGTTCAAGTCATTGTGTAATATATAGTTTTCATTGTGTTTTACTTTCCAGGTCATTATGTTATATGTATTCACTATTGTGTCTTACGTTCCAAGTCATTGTGCTATATGTATTCATCATTGTGTTTTACGTTTCAGGTTATTGTGTATTCATCATTGTATTTTATATATTAGATAACTTGTTGGTATTTTTCATTATATTTGCATATTATTATTACGCAGCGGTGCTATTCATATTTAAAAAAAACACAATGATAAGTTGAAAGACACAATGACAAAAAAGAAACAAAAAAAAAAACACAGTGACAAACAAGCTGACACAACGACGAAAAAACATAATGATAAGCAAAAAAGACACAATGACATAATTATTGTTTTAATTTTTATATAGCAAAATCATACTCATATTAAAGATAAAAAGATGCTTGTTATTATCGTGAGTTTTTTTATTTTTTTTAAATATCATATGAAAAAGTCATAGACGCTTTAAAATGATGGGGGAAATAACATATGACTTGCATGTGGAGAGATAAAATGTGTACTATTACTTTTATGCAGTTCTTCCTTTGGTCCCAACTTGACGTATGTCAATTAATTATGCCTTCTCACGGTTCTCATTTTTGTTGGCCTTTGCAGAATAACTCAACCCTATATAGGGTTTGGGTAAAATACAAATTAAATTAATGTGCATGCTATAAGATTTAAGTAGCATAAATATATATAAAACATAGTGATATAACGTTTAATACATATATATATATATATCCCGTGTACATTTTATTTATTATTTTATTAGTTTTGTTCGATTTCTTGAAAGATTTGTATACTACTAACATGTTTTTGTATTTTAGGTTCCGGGTTTCAATTGTGGTGAAAAGAGGGAGAAAAATGAACCAAAACGAGCTAAACCGGAGAACCGGACCATCAGGAAACGAACCGGACCAGATCAGGAGTGAACCGGACCGGGACCAAATTCATCTGGCCACGCTGCGTGGCCAAATAAAGGGCTTTGGTAGCGTAGCGCGGCCAAATAGCCTACGCTGCGCGGCCAAGTGGGGGTATTTTGGTAGCGTGGCGCGAGAAAGCTAATTTCTAGAATATTCCGGATTTTGGGCTTTAATCACTATATAAAGACCCTTAATCTAACCCTTAATCAGACCAGAAGTTGCCAGCCGAATTTGGAGAGTTCCCGAGCTTAGGATTGCTACTTTTGGCGACTTTAGAGTTGAAGAATCATCCGGTGGTGCACGTATTGTTTGAAGACGAAAAACACGGGTTTTATCTCCTGTTTCCTTTCGTTTTCTTTATTATCCGCCATGAATTCTTATTTGTTTGTTTCATTTAAACTTAAGATGTTAGGCTAAATTGCATGAACTACTTAAGCTTATGATGAACCTACTTTGATGTTTTGATTTGACTTGGGATTATTTATCGTTATGGTTTTTATGGATTAGTAAAAGATTTATTAATATTTAAATTGATGTGTATGGATGCTTAGGATTGTTTGATGAGTTTTATTCCATAGTTTTCCTTGATTATTGTTTGTCATATGATAGGATTGCTATTAAGTCAATTGCTTCGTGTTTTTTATTATTTTATGATTGATGTCATGATAAGGTCATAGGAATAATATTGTCAAATAAACCTAAGTGTACTGCTAACCTAAAATCTGTAAAGTGTTAGGTTATTGATAAGTTTTTACTATTTAATCTTGCTAGATTTAGTTCTTCGTAAGGAGTCCGTCTAGGATTGATTATTTATTATTGTTTATCAAATCAATTAAATATAGTAAATTGCCTTTGATTTCCGCACAGTAAGGTAGGATTTCGTATAAAGGAACTAAATTATAATTAATTAGGTGACCGTAAGTGAACTTGATTTTTAATACTGGTGTGCGTTAAAACTTGTTAGAAATCCATAGTTGTCTCTTGAGAAGGGTCAGGGGTTCTGTTCGGGTTTTCTTTTAAGTGTCTCTTTTACGATTCCAGTGCATAACTAAATATTTTCCCGGGTTAATTTATTACTGAAATTTAGGGGATTCTAGCCTTGTAGTTTCCTCATTATCATCTTATTTTAAATAACAAACTTTTTCTTTCATTTTAAATACTTGTTATTAGTTTTTAATACTAGTATAAATTAGTATTTTAAATAAAAACTCCCCAAATAAATATAATTAATAAGTCGTGTTTTGTAGTTGAGTCTAATTAGCTAATAAACGTAATTTAGAGAGTCTTGTGGGTTCGATATCCGGACTTACTTAGCTTTACTAGAGTCGATCGGTTCACTTGCCGGTTAGTAGTTTAGTCGAGTTTTAGAAAGTCTAGAGTATTACTTAGTGTTTATTTTTAGTTAATTTAGTTAATAATTATTAAATTACTTCAAACACATCAAGTTTTTGGCGCCGTTGCCGGGGACTCTTGGCGATTGCGTTATTAGCTTTGATTGGACTTACTTGCTATATACGTGCTATTTGTATTTTGTTTTGTTTTTGAGTCGTAGGAGTTAGGTTAATTTAGCTTAATTTAATTGTTAGTTTTGTTTAGGAGTCTTTTAGTAGGAGTTTACTTCATTTTCTTTTGAGTCGTAGGAGTCTAATTGTCCGTGTCTTTTATTTCTTTTGAGTCTCGTAGATATGTGTGAGATTTGTGGTGGACCCCATTTTACGCTTATATGTCATCAATATGTAAGGTGTTTGGCACATTATTATACTAACCCTCCCGTGCAGCCGCAATAAAATTTTCTACAGGAGCCTCTGTCGTATTATTATGATAATCTATATCAACAGCATCAGTATCAGGGTCAATTCGATGATCAATATTCTAGCAGCAACCCTGTTGAGAGTAGTGTGTTCGAGAAGGTGAATAAATTTGGAAATATATTGACTCAATATCTGGCCTTAGATTCCCAACAGAAGTTAGCCGAGCATGCTATCATCTTGAAAAATCGGCAGAGCATTATTACAGATCTCCAACGTATATTAAAGAGTATTACTAGGAGATTAAATGAAGAAAAGGAGGAAGAAAAGAGATTAGGGTTATTGGAGTGTGTTGGCGAGTCAGATGAAGGGATCACTCAAGTAACGGAGACGAAAATGGACAATGAAGTCCCACCTCCGGTTCCACGGGTTACTATTGCTAATTACTGGAGTGACTCTGATGATGAGATCGACGAAGAAGATTGGGCAGCTTCTCAAAAGTCGTTAGTGAAGAAAGAAGTGATTGAGGAGCAAGTGGATTTGGGAGACTCACTTGAGTTGATCTTTGGTATTGAAGAGGAGATAGAGGAGAAAGTGAATTTGAGAGATTCACTTGAGTCGTTGTTAGTGACGAAAGAAGAGATAGAGGATGAAGTAGATTTGGGAGATTCAGTTGATTTAATGTTTGGTGTTGAGGAAGAGGTCGAGAAAAAGTTGTGTAAGGAGGACGAGTTTTTGGATTTGGAGTTAGAAGGGTTGCCTAAGTATGATGAAATAGGTGAGTTCGATTCGGAAGGTGACTTAGCATTTTTTGAAGCTCTACTGGAGGATATAGAAGTGGTGGTAATGGAAGACCTCCATAGCTGGCCTGTGGCACTTTTAATAATGTTGCTCATAAATCAAAACCATGAGATAAGGCGAAGAGAAGAGCATCTGCGAACCGGAATAATTTGCAAGTCAGAAGATGGTCTGCAGGAAAGAAGAAGCCATTGAAGTTCAAGAATGACCAGTCTTCTCGATACATGTCATGCATCCGGTTCTTGCCAGGTAAGTTTAAATTTTGGTGGTCTGGCCCGTTAAGAAGTTTTAAAGCATTTTTCAATTCCACCGAGAAAATTTCAATGTTTAACAAGTACCGGGTGGAACTGAACGGGTTAGATAGGGTCCAAGTGAAAGAGCAACCTCATGATTAAGTTCAAGTGTGGGGAGGTTTCGCGGAGTTGTATAATTGTCGAGTCACTAACGTAGTCTTTTGTAGTTTTTCTTTGTTTTTGTGTTTTTAAGTTTTGTAGGATTTGAGCTAGAAGAGCACCCCCATGAAGTATATTGCAAAATTCAAATGTGAAGATGGAGCAGCAGGAGCTGTATACTTTTATTTATTTATTTGCTGCTATTTTTTTTCATGTTTGTTGGGTGGGTTGGTTGGTCTGGTGACAAATTTTTAATGTTGAATATCTATCAAGCTAATAAGATATATTTTTAGATATTGTTTGCTGAAATTTTTGCTAATTCCGTTTATGTGTGAGAGAAAAGGATGTTTGATTGCTAAGTACATTCGGAGTTGGAGGGCATTCATGGAAGAAGAATTTGGCATCATATTTCATGTGCATATTTCCAGCTAAGTCTTTTCCATTTATCTATCTTGCTTGTTTATTTTTATTTTTGTTTTTCTTTTTAGGTTTTAGGTTTTTGTATTTCAATTTTATTTTTATTTTTCATCCTTATCCCTGCATTGAGGACAATGCAAAATTTAAGTATGGGGATGGGATACTTGAGTCGTAGTTTAATTATATTAAAAAAAAAGTTTTAAAAAAATGTCCTTTGAATTTGTTTCTTTTTGCATATAAATGGGAGATGAGGATTCATATCGGAAATCGGTTTTTCAAACTACTAATAATATGATAAAATTAAAGAACACGCACTTAACTTGGGATGTGTCGGTAGGCTCAGCCTTGAGAATGAAAGGGCAGTTTGATAATTGGTTTTAAACGATAAAAATATGATTTTTAGTGGGATACATGTTAAGTCTATATAAAATACGAGATGAAAGGTCTGACATACTCAAGCCTCATTTTTAGTTTGATTGTAGAACATTATAAAATTTATAGAAATCTGAATACGCTATCATACGATGCTTGGGTAGGTTTAAACGTTAAAGTATACCGTGTAGCCGGTGATATAAACTAAATCTTACACTTCTAGTTTTAGTGGTTAACACTTCATAGGCGTATGGTTTTATAGCCTTAAATCCTATATTGATGGGATGCCTCGGGTTTGGAGACCACAGGTCGTTTTACGGTTGTTCATCTGGGTATTTTCGGATATTTAAAATAAATAAAGCTTTTAAGCATAAACCCACAGTTTACTGCAATCATTACACTCACTTACATCAATTACAGTGAAGTAAAATCTTGATGATCCAGTGATCATCCCGCTATTAGTCATATGTGGTCCTCTTACTTGCGTCCCATACCATTAAGAACAGGATCAACTAGAGACACGACGTATGTAAACCGACAGATGGAAACTTGTAAAATCACACGTGGTAATGGGTCTTAGGTATTGCTTGATAACGGGGGTATGTCATGTAGTGGGGAACACTAGCTAGTTAGTTGAATAATTGAACCTTAAATCGTATCTAATGGCTGCTTGGTAGACTTTGATGCTTAAACTTAGGTGGATAAACAATATCCTTGATCGTCTTAGCTATTCATGAAAAACGTGCAACAATGTTTTAATATGCTATCTATGAGGTTTAAGTCAAGTTAGGGTGGTTTGATCCGGTAAAATCTAAAATAAAACGGGTCTTGACTGTGGGTTCCACTAGATTATATAAAAAATAATAATAATAATAATAGTTGGATCTTACTTGTCCCGGTAAAGACAAAGGCATGGGTTTAAGTAGACAACAATATCTGTTATCGCAGTTTTTGCGCTGTTCTAAAAATTTTTAAGATAACCTATATGTCTGTAAGACTGTATTTCTCCGATTCTGATCCCATTACAATGAGATTTTTTCAGGGATGAAAAAAGGTTAAGTGTGGGGATATTTGATATAACGTTTAATATATATATATCCCGTGTACATTTAATTTATTATTTTATTAGTTTTGTTCGATTTCTTGCAAGATTTGTATACTACTAACATGTTTTTGTATTTTAGGTTCCGGGTTTCAATTGTGGTGAAAAAAGGGAGAAAAATGAGCGAAAACGAGCTAAACCGAAGAACCGGACCATCAGGAAACGAACCGGACCAGATCAGGAGTGAACCGGACCGTGACCAAATTCATCTGGCCACGCTACGCGGCCAAATAAAGGGCTTTGGTAGCGTAGCGCGGCCAAATTGGCTACGTTGTGCAGCCAAGTGGGGGTATTTTGGTAGCGTGGCGCGAGCAAGCTAATTTCTAGAATATTCCGGGTTTTGGGCTTTAATCACTATATAAACACCCATAATCTAACCCTTAATCAGACCAGAAGTTGCCAACCGAATTTGGAGGGTTCCCGAGCTTAGGATTGCTACTTTTGGCGACTTTAGAGTTGAAGAATCATCCGGTGGTGCGCGTATTGTTTGAAGACGAATAACACGAGTTTTATCTTCTGTTTCCTTTCGTTTTCTTTATTATCCTCCATGAATTCTTATTTGTTTATTTTGCTTAAACTTAAGATGTTAGGCTAAATTGCATGAACTACTTAGGCTTATGATAAACCTCCTTTGATGTATTGATTTGACTTGGGATTATTTATCGTTATGGTTTTTATGGTTTAGTAAAAGATTTATTAATATTTAAATTGATGTGTATGGATGCTTAGGATTGTTTGATGAGTTTTATTCCATAGTTTTCCTTGATTATTGTTTGTCAAATGATAGGATTGCTATTAGGTCAATTGCTTCGTGTTTTTGATTATTTTATGATTGATGTCATGATAAGGTCATAGGAATAATATTGTCAAATAAACCTAAGTGTACTGCTAACCTAAAATCTGTAAAATGCTAGGTTATTGATAAGTCTTTACTATTTAATCTTGCTAGATTTAGTTCTTCGTAAGGAGTCCGTCTATGATTGATTATTTATTATTGTTTATCAAATCAATTAAATGTAGTAAATTGCCTTTGATTTCCTCGCTATAAGGTAGGATTTCGTATAAAGGAACTAAATTATAATTAATTAGGTGACCGTAAGTGAACTTGATTTTTAATACTGGTGTGCGTGAAAACTTGTTAGAAATCCATAGTTGTCTCTTGAGAAGGATCAGGGGTTCTGTTTGGGTTTTCTTTTAAGTGTCTCTTTTACGATTCCAGTCCATAACTAAATATTTTCCCGGATTAATTCATTACTGAAATTTAGGGGATTCTAACCTTGTAGTTTCCTCATTATCATCTTATTTTAAATAACAAACTTTTGCTTTTGTTTTAAATTACTTGTTTTCTTAATTAGTTTTTAATAATAGTATAAATTAGTATTTTAAATAAAAACTCCCCAAATAAATATAATTAATAAGTCGTGTTTTGTATTCGAGTCTAATTAGCTAATAAACGTAATTTAGAAAGTCTTGTGGGTTCGATATCCGGACTTACTTAGCTTTACTAGAGTCGATCGATTCACTTGCCGGTTAGTAGTTTAATCGAGTTTTAAAAAGTCTAGAGTATTACTTAGTGTTTATTTTTAGTTAATTTAGTTAATAATTATTAAACTACTTCAAGCACATCACATAGCGTAATTTAAGTGCAGTGTAATTACAGCATAGTGTAATTACCCTACGATGTAATTGTATAATTACACTACTTGTATATAAAATTACAGTACTTGATTCGCACGGTTAGCACATTTTTTGTTTGTACGTTAATATTAACCTATATATATATATATATTTAAAATACTCGAACTCTTATAAGCCTTAAAATACTCAAACACCTTATAGGAGAGCTTTACAAATTCTCGGTTAGCTATTAGCCTATTTGGTATGTCATAAACTCATTCTATTACCATGATTTTGGTGGTTGTTATTTTTATTGCTATAACTTTAATCACCGTTTATAAAAATAGTTTACATTAATTTATGGATTAAGGGTATATTGTTTTCGGCACGACCGGGCACGTGAATTCTAAGGAAGGCCACTGCTTGAGTTTGAGCAAATTATACGTGAGTTTTTAAGTTTCTACCCAGATAATCAAAACAAATCATTGAGCTCATGATCGACCAGAAAAGACAATATTAATTGGTTCGAGGAACCGAATCTTACACTAGCAAGATAAACCAGGTACAAATCACAAACTTTGTGGATGCAATAAATCATGCATCATGAGGATATCCAAACAAATATATCTTTTAAATCCAGCTTCACCTTGTTACATGAACTATCTCATAAAGCTAGGTAAGGAAAACACGGAAATATTGTTTTGTTATCTTGACAGATCCAGCTTAACCTAAGAAATTTTCTAACTTAGTGTACGTAATACCAACATTAAGAACCCTAGCAATTAATGAAAAAAAGCATATATAGGGGGTTAAAAATATCTCAATTTGGGTGGTTTTATGTGATAGAGATTTAAAGTTGATCATGAACCAAGTTGAATAACTTGGTACCTAAGCTGTCTTTTATTTATATTTATTCAAATTAGAAGTCTAATTTGATTGTGTTTCATTGTTCAAATTTTTGTTGAGTTAGTTATTAGTCGTCTATAAATAAGGTCTTGTCAAATTTTTGTTGAGTTAGTTATTAGTCGTCTATAAATAAGGTCTTGAATTTATTTTATTTGTATTCTATTCTCTTTTATTAGCAATAAAAAAGAATCGCATGAGTTTTATGCAATATAGATTTGGTTTCTTGATTCACTTGATTGAACAAGTTCAAGTGAAACTGCAAGGAAAGAACAAGCTCAATGGTCTCCAAAATGAGCTAAAGTGGTTTTACTAGTCAACAATGAAGCAGAGGCTGTCATAACATGTTCTTTGTCTAAGTTGTTACTACTCAATGATCAATTAACTTATTTTTTCACTTGTCTATATTAAGATCTTATTTTTTCACTTGTCTAAAAAAAAAAAAATAACGTTTGAAATACCATGCAATTGATTCTACGGTCAAGATCAAGCATATCAAGATTCTCCTTGCCTTGGATCCACACGATCCCTCCACAGTAAAGGTAGCACCCCTCTATAAAATCTGTAGAAACCCAAACTCTTAGAAATCAAGAGCCTCACTTGTGCTAACACAAACACCTATAAACTAAGTGACTCTCACTTTGCTTTCTCAACCTCCAATTTTCTCATACTTCGCCAAAATGGGAGGAAACAAATCGCAGAAGAAATCGTCTTTTTCACTCTTCGGCATCTTCAAGCATAAGAAGAGCCAAGGAGGATGGAGTGACGACACGTGGGATGACTCGATTAAGGCTTACAAAGTGTATCCAAGTGACCAAGACCGAGCTGGATATTGGGCTGATCCGTGTATTGACAGCAAGGCTTCTGCTTACATTGAAACCATCACTAACAAATGGAACCACGTCGAGGTATCAGGCTGATGGTTTAATGGTTGTGAAGAACCTAATGAAGAACTTATGTGTACATTCATTATTAATGCATTATTAATGCTTAAGATAGTAGTTAGCTAGAATGTGTTTCAATTGCAAATATCTAATATTAAGTTGCCTTATCATATGTCAATGTATATATTTGTTATTGCTGTATCATTATAAAGAATATTTATTAATGAATACCAAAATATATTTGTATCTATAACTCTCTTCCATTGCATATCTTAATGGTCTAGAAAGTGACAAATCCGTTAAAGCTAAATTACGAGTTACATCCGTTAAAGCTTCATGCTATAATCATTGTGAGTATTGAGTTTTATCAACTTTTTTGTCATGTTGACGAGGCCTTAAGTGTTCATATAGAAGTTGGATTATTGTTACTAAACCTTTTTGGAACTCAGGACTCCAGGTACATGGTTATTTACTTTCCTAGAACTTTAACCTCTACAATAACTATCCCGCTTCTATCTAATAGATCAGGTTAAGGGATCGGTTACTTTTATAGTCCCACATGTACTCCTAGAATAAAACAGTTCCGGGTTATACTAACAAAATTTCAATCTGTATGTAAGTTGCAAGACTCCGTTCGCCATAGGTTCATCATTTTGCTGGTTAATTTCAATGAACACATGTGTAAAATATTATGTTTAAAAAGCGTAAATATTAATGGTCTGCATAATAGACTATTACCGAACTTAATTTCTTTTTGTTATTTATTCACATGATTAAACAAGTTACTTTTCCAAGAACAAAGGTCACATTGAAATTTGACTTTGAATTTGGATTGGATGTGCATACTTAGAATAATGTTTGTTTCTTGCCCAACAAAGAATTCCATTCCCATTCTATGGTCTCTTGACCATGTGATTATACATGTTTCGTGTCATTAAACACAACACGCGCCAAAGGGCTTGTACCCTCGTGAAGATTAAGTCCATCAATAATCCGTCTGTTGGTCATATACTGTAGGTTTCAACGACCAAGTAGCGGTGAAACGTTTACCAGTGAAGGATTGCTACTAGCAAACCAGAGAAGTATGTTTCACCAAAGGAACAACATTGACTAGGCCTTCTCTGTCGGTCGTATGCGTTTTTATATTATAAGACATGTTAGGTTTGTTGGTTTCCTCTAAATGACCAACAAATAACTAGTATTAATTCTAAATAAAGAACCAATATTACTAAGTTAATTAAAAAATACGATATATAAAAACAAAATTCTTTTCAATTTAATACTATAATAAATACAAAATTATTATGAAAATCTGAGTGCTTATAATTCATAATGACAAACATGTAATATTTTTAACATTATTGTATTTCACTTGAGGGATTAAGTCATGAAACTGCCTACCAAGTATCAACTAATATTGTTTGTACTTTGTATATGGTTGTGGTGACCATTTTAACTAAGTAGATTTGATAAGTATTAGTATATTAAAATGTTGAAGACCAAAACAACTTAGTGGCGAGTGGCGACATGAATTGTTTGTCAGGAAGGTCGTGAAGGGGCGTTCGATCAAGGCACATTTTTTATGTGGCACAAAAATTTTTTAGGTTCTCGATATTATATATGTTTTTATAATACCCAATCACTTATAAGCTCACTTTCATGATAAACTTGTTCCTTTTTTTCCTTTTTTTTTTCTTGTTTTTTCTTTAACAGCGTTTGAAACTACCTTCAATATCTGAGTGAGCATTCCTTAAACAAGATGTCAACCGTCCATACTGATTTTGACGTTTCAAGAGGAAACCCACCATTGTGGAAAAACCCCTTTGAGTCAGGTTACAAACCTGGAACCTCAAGATCTTAAGTCTTATTCATCACCCTCATACCATTGAACCAGAAGGCCAATTGCTGATAAACTCTTTCTAATACCCTGATTTTGCTAATTGTGATGCTTATTGCTATAACTTTAATCGTCGTTTTACATTTTTTAGTTAGTTAAGACCTAAGATGCATATTTTTCCAGCTCGACCGGGACACGAAAATTCTCAGAATCACCACTAACAACGTGCGACTTGCAAAACATTAACAGATTCAACTAAGAGCATGTGCACTACTTAACACTTTTACATGTACATCAAATTCACTTTTTTTCTATTTTCAAAGTTCCCAAGAGCATTTTGATGAGGTCCATACACGTTCTAAACTGGTTAGCTTTTGCAAACAACATATTGTCTAAAAGTGGACGGTCCACATTTGGAAAACTGGAAATGATTATTTTGTCATTTCAAATAAAGTTTTCAATTCGAAAGCCCCAAGAAGCAACCTCTATGACTGATTGATACATTACCAAAATGGAAAACACTAAATGAAGAGAAGAAGAAACCTCCATATTTAAGGGGCTGCCAATTTTTTGGGTTTATTTCCGTTTTCTTTTTAGTTTTCTTTTTAGTTTTGACCAGTAACTTATACTATATAATAAATAAAATTCTCTAAGTGTCATATGTTATCATTAAAGTGATTCTTATAAAATTTTCTCCCCGTATCTCTCATATTAAATGCACTTGATATTTCTCCTTTTTATTAATAACTAAGTTAGGTATCCGTGTAGAACGCATGTTAATTAATAACTTTATTTAAATAATAGCACAATGTAAAATATAAAAAATATATTCAACATAATTAAAGACATAATATATGACAATATGGAAATAAAAAGTTAAAAATTCATAAATTTCTAAATATTTCTTTATATACAATATTTGTAACTTTATCCTCCATATTAAAATTAGTAGTTTCACTTTATTTTTGGTTTCAACTCTAAATAGCGAGTCACGTAACTGACCATGTCTTAAAACAAATTATCTAAAAACCGAACAAACCATCTAAAGCGATTGGCCTTAGTTTTTATTAATCTTTATTGCGAAACAAACATAAAGTGAAATCTCCTTCTTTAAAATTTGGAATTAATTATTTTATCTAAATTAACGTGAAAATTTGTTATTTATAAAAGTTTAATATTAATAACTAATACAATATATTTACATAAAATAAAATAATATATTTATGTTGGTATTAAATTTTTTAAACCAAAAAATAATTATCAAAAAGAGAGAGGTGGAAAATTTTGTAAGGATCACTCATATGTAATGGCATATGGCGTTACGAAACCGGTGTAGAAAACGGATTAAAATAAATAAATTTATTTAAGTAATTACATAATGTGAAATACAAAAAATTTATTCAAAAGATATAATGATATTATATATGGTAGACTAAATTACAAATTACACAATATGGATATAAAAGGTTGTTGGAAATTCATAAATCTCTAAATATATTTTTGTAAACAATATTTGTAATTTTAACCTCCATATCAAAATTAGTAGTTTCACTTTATTTTTGCTTTCAATTTTAGATAATGAAACAGATAATTTACCAATTAACATGCCTTAAAATAGGCTGTCTCAAAAATAAATCAAATATCTATAGTGATTGGTCTTAACTTTTGCTAGTCTTTATTGCAAAACAAATATAAAGTGAAAACTTCCGTCTTTAAATTAATTATTTTATCTAAATCAACATGAAAGATTGTTACTTATAAAAACTTAATATTAATAACTAATGCAATGTATTTATATAAAACAAAATAGTATATTTATGTTTGTATTTATTTTTTTAAATCAAAAAAATAATTATTAAAAAGTGAGAATAATAGATTAAAAAGAAAAAAATAATTTAAAACTATTAATAAAAAAAAGAAATGTATTTAATAAGAAAAATGGTGGGAAAATTTTGTAATAAGCTATCTTGTGTGATACCATGTGACATTGGTAAGCCTTTATTTATTATATAGCATGGATTTTGTATTTCATTTTTTTTCTTTTTCATCCATCATTTTCTCTTTTTAATAATTCATTCCTTATTTAAAAATTTTAATACCTTCATAAATATTTTATTTTGTTTTATATAAATATATTATACTAGTTATTAATATTAGGTTTTTATAATCAACCAATTTGTTCGTTGATTTTGAATAATGATTCCAAAAATTAAGGTTTCATAAGAAAGGATATTATTGGATGAAAAGGCAAGATTAAATTAAAATCAAAATTTCAATAAACTTTAACTTATTAAATATATATGATTACTTACTAAATTACAAGTTTTTACTTTCAAACCCTCAAAAGGCAAATTTATTATTGATGTATTATTCTGAGTATTTATGTTAACTTAAACGAGCGAGATTTTTTAACTGGTTAAAGTATCAAAAAAATGGTTTAGGTCAAAACAGTTTATGACTAGAATGAGTTTCGATCTATGGATTGGTTTAAAAAAGTAGTCATTTACAACTTCCTTTTTTAATTGACTATTTAATCAACCCATCATTTATGTTAAGTTAATCATCTAAATCCACAAAAGTATAAGCACTAGACTACATGTTTTGGTTTTTTAGGTGGATGAAACAACTTCTTATCTTTTGATTACAAATGTTAGACATTATCACACTATTAATCAGATAATAAATTGAATTTGTATATCATTATTGAATATTTCAAAAATATATATATTCTTAGCGGGCGAGCTATACTTGCATTGAAAAATGAGATCATTCAAGAAATTAGCAAATGTTTGCTATCCACGTTTCTGGAAGATGAAAAATATGACCACTATTCAGATGGTATCTATCAAACATAAAATGATACTTTAAAAGAAATTATTGGTTTCCTGATGTTTTAAAAGGCCTTATTAACTAAGGTTGTCAAGTCATACTATAGTCCTAAAAGCCGATATTAAAGTGATATTGCTTAAAATATTAACTAGAAAATTATTCTGTGCAATGAAACTAAACTATAAGTAAAATAGAATATGATATCCGTGCTATAGAAGCCGGAATCATATCCAGAATTAATATTGGAATTCAAACTTTTATTTTTAATAAAAAAAATCCTAAATCTTTAGATAAAATGATTAATTACAAAGAATGAAATTTTTACTTTATTTTTGTTTTACAATGAAAATTAATAAAAGTTAAGGTCAATTGTTATATATAGTTAGTGTGTTTTCTAACAATTTATTTTAACTGTTTTAGCAAGTTATATGTTGCATTATCTAGAACTAGGTTAAATCGCATGTTACACACGGACAGAAAATATATAAAACTTCACAAACACACACACACACACACACATATATGTGCGCGCGCCCATGCGTGTATGATATATACATTTAAATGAATTGTAAACGTCAGATAATATAGCACTATTATTATTATAAGCTATCACATTGTGATTTTAATAAAAGAATCTAACATACAAAAGATAAATAAAAAAGTAACAATTTAATACATAATTATAAGTTATGCCATATATTTCTAACTTATACCGTGAAACAAAAAAGACATATTAATTAAAACTTCATCATCTACCGAAGCCATATGTTGTAAATGGAAAATTGATGAGTTGGAAGTCTATGTGGACATGCTAGTTGAATGCCATGTGGAAGCCTTGTATTGTTTTAATAGTATAGTAAGATTAAAAGCAGAAACAATCTGAAACTACTAAGTTTTGATACAGAAAGTAAAGTTATAAATAAAACTACAAATATTGTGTACAAAAAAATATTTAGATATTTATGAATTTTCGAATAACTTTTTATTTATATATTGTGTAATTTAATTCAGGGCCGGCCCTAAGTGGGGGGGGGAGGGGGTCGACCCGACACTCCGCTAGGCTCGAATTTTCTTTTAAAAAATTATATGTATTTTTATTAAAACAATATGTGTATTTAATGTTTAAAGTCAATTACATAACCACTAGTTTGGTCTAGTGGCAAAGGGGTGTTACTCATAACCAAAGGTTATGGGTTTTAATCTCATTTGAGACATTTTTAATTCTATTTTTATACAAATTTTTTTACACAACCTAAATTATAACCAAGTAAGGCTATATCAAAATTAAATTATTTAAACCCAACAAAATACTCCTTTTACTTAAGGCTCAGAAAATTTTTTGCCTTTAGTCCAAAATTTTTTTTGCTTTCTCGAAGTTGGGCCTAATTTAATCCACCATATAATATATCTTTATATTAGCTGAACATTTTTTGTATTTCATATTGTGTTATTATTTAAATAAATTTATTTATTCTAACCCTTATGTTACACGGGTAGCTAATCTAATATAAAGAATCAATAAGAGTAGGCTAAGCACCCCACAATAAACATGCTTAAAGGTTTATACATGCACATATTTTATTTTAAATGAGCAATTATAAAACACCATGTGAACAAACAAATGCTCATAGTAATGTTATGAGTATGGTAATGTTATGACTCCAAGATCAGTAAATGTAGTTTTAAAAAGATTGGGTTTTGCAATTCAAAAATGGATAGCGACGCAACTTGTTGACCGCTTGCCTTCTGTTTCGATGTGATCTAAACATATATATGTTTTAATTATTATATGACAGAAATGACTTCGCATTCAAGATAAAAACAATTTGCATTACTAACCTACATATGATCGTTGTTAGGAATATTGGTCACTTGGTATATATGAGATTAACTGAATTAGATAATAGCTAGCTAGCCCAAAGCTAAAAGTAAAGAAGCTCTAGTGTAGGGTGTTACTTTATGCTTCTTCATCAAATCCTCAATAAACCATGACCATCGAAATTGATGTTTCCATGAATATCGAACATTCCTAACCCTTTTTCCTGATAAATATTCTGTCTTGAACATCTAATGGTTCATAGCTAAAAACAGTCCACATTCCTTAAAGATTTAAGCGCGAGTGAGTGTTTGCTTCTTATAGTTCTTGTTAAAAGTCGCAACATATGAAAAGTCTGCTTCTCCTTTCTTTAGTAAATTAATTTAATTATCAGCAGTTTCACTAGGATACCATATTTTTATTAAAAAAAAGGAAAAGAAAAGAAATAAAAGGGAACTGGTGTTTTACCTTTAGTTTAGTTTAAGGTAATTTTTAACAAGAACTGCCTAGAGGGAATTTTGTTACCAGTTATATTTCGCTGATTAATGCTTGTGTTGTGAAAAGACTCAGATTCTCCCACTTTCTTATTTCATTGGATAGAATTTAGTTGGACTGCTTTGGTTGAAAACTTTTCATTAGCTTCAACCACACTCAATGTTTCATCCTTTTGAGAAGAAAAAGAAGCATGTTTATCTTGCACCAAATATTGAGGGTGCATCCTGTCGCAATGAAAGTGTGTGGAAACGAGGTTACTACACACAGATAAAAGTATTGTGTATAGATACACTATGATAATCGAACTGTGATACAGAAATCTGGCCATTATATATTAACCTATAATAATAGGTTACACCATTGATTTCAATTCTATTTTAAACTACGAAGTGACATAAACGTAAATAAACTAAAACTAATTCACGGTTTCTTCATGCACTCGTCTCTTTAATTTCTCAATTTCAATTTACAGGTTGAACATGTGAAATTAATCTTCATGCTAGTACCATGGCAACTTATCAATTGCTTCAAATAGATCTTCATCTTCATCGATTTCATCTCGTTCTACGAGCTGCAATTACTCCGTTCTTCTTCTGATCGGAAACACAAAGTAAAGCAAAACTTGTTATCGGAAACACAAAGCAAAGCAAAAACATCAGTTTCAATTGAGAATAATTTTAGAGTTACTGGCCATTTTCGTCCAGGTGGTTTGTTACTTTCGTCATTTCAGTCTAAAGTTTGAAATTTTATCAATTTAGTCCTTATAGTTTTAAACATTAGCCAATTACGTTCCCCTGTCTAACGGCATCCAACTATGCCGTTAGTTTAAGGGGTATTTTTGTCTTTCTCCTATTTATATATAGTTAATGGTCATTTTCGTCCCTGTAGTTTGATACTTTTGCTACTTCAGTCCAAAATTTGAAATTTTGTCAATTTTATGTTTAATTTAATTTAGTTTTCTTTTTTCTTTTTTATTTTTTTTTTTTTTGCTACTTTTGCTACTTCAGTCCATGATGGAATTCATTGGTAAAGTGGTTAGGGTAATTCCTAAAACCGAACTATATCGAAAAAACTAAAATAGTTTCTTTGATTAATGCATAATAGTTAGGGTTTAGAGATTAACATATCGTAGCAAACATCTGGGTCGAAATCAACATCAGGAGGTCGAATATCCCGTATTTCCATATTTGTTCAAGAAATCGATGCACTAAATCGCATGTGTGTTCTTCAAATCATAGTATTGTTATTGAATTCGTCTAATTCAACTTTAGAGTTGTCAACTTGAAGAATTCAAGAACAACACCACGATTTGAAGAACACACATGCGATCTAGTGTATCGATTTCTTGAGCAAACATAGAAATGCGGGATATTCGATCTCCTGATATTGATTTCGACCAAGATGTTTGCTATAATATGTTAATCTCTAAACCCTAACTATTATGCATTAACCAAAGATACGATTGTATTTTTATCGGTATAGTATGGTTTCAGAGAATTACCTTGACCACTTTACTAATGAATTCCACCATGGGGGAGAGTTTAGGAAATGTCTAGAAACTAAATACGAGAGGGGGGTGATTATTGTTGTCGACAGAGTAAATATAGACCTGTTTTGGTCGATGCTCGATGTTTTGGGCTTGGATTATGCTCTTAGGGGTTATAGACAAAAAAAAAATGGAATTAAATTAAACATAAAATTGACAAAATTTCAAACTTTGGACTGAAGTAACAAAGGTAACAAACCACATGGACGAAAATGACCATTAACTAAAAATAAATAGGAGAAAAACAAAAATGCCCCTTAAACTAACGACATAGTTGAATGCTGTTAGATGGGGGGGACGTAATTGGCTAATGTTTAAAACTATAAGGACTTAGTTGACAAAATTTCAAACTTTGGACTGAAGTGACGAAAGTAGCAAACCACATGGATGAAAATGGCCATTAACTCATAATTTTTATTGAGAGTAATTTTATTTAAAACAACTAAGCGTATTTCAATTGAAAGTAATTTTATTTTAGAGTAATTTTGGTCTAATTAAGCGCATTCAAAAAACTGAGGGTATTTCAATTAAGAGTAGCTTTAACTGAAAGTAATTTTAATTGAGAGTAATTTTAATTTGAAAACAATTTTAATTGAGAGTAATTTTAGTCTAGTTGAGCGTATTAAAACAGCTTAGTGCATTCTAATTGAGAGTAATTTTGGTCTAATTAAGCTTATTAAAACAACTTAGCGCATTTTAATTTAGAGTAATTCTGGTCTAATTAAGTGTATTCAAACAACCAAGCATAATATTGGTCTAATTAAGCGTATTAAAAAATCTGAGCATAATTTGAATTGAGTTATGTTTTTATTACGCTTTACAATTTGTTTCTCTGAAAATTCGTTAACTTCAAGTGGTCAATTAGTCTAATTCTTAAGCTTCAGGTAGTCCAGTTAATCAATTAGGTTCGCAATTGTCTCCTTAAAAAATTACAGACTTCGTTCCGTGTGCGGTACTCAGAGATGTTGGATTGAGGTTTCATTTGATACGTTCTAAATCGAACTAAATCAGACAGGTGGTTAATTATGATGAAAACGGAATGCAATGAAATTTTAATTTTGCCACCGCGTGTTTTTTAAACCAATTAAGGGTTGCAAATTATCCGTGCATTTTTTGCATGATAAAGGCGTTATTTTTTTGTTAACTTTTATCAATCTATCTATCTCCCTCCGCCCCCCACCCTCTCTCTCTCTCTCTCTATATATATATATATATATATATATATAGAGAGAGAGAGAGAGAGGGGAGGGGAGGTTCATTAAGGAACCATAAAAAGTATGGGGAGCCGAGAAACCATTGACCAAACGAACTCCGATTGAACTCAGTCTAGCGGTGTTGGAACCGGCTCGTCGAAACTTTTATATATATATATATATATATTTAAGGTTTAATTTTTGGGGTTTAGATTTTAGGGTTAAGCTTAAAGCATTCGCAGTCTTTCCAATATCTCCATATCTATAGTTTAACTATAAGCATCATTTCAAAATTTATCTTTAATTTTCTAAAAACTACTCACATTCCATCACCCATATATATCCATATTCATTCAGTTATACAATACATTTCTATATTTTCCTTTTAATTGTTTTTTCTCTTTTGCCTACTCACACCCACTCACAAACAATATTAAAAAAAATAGATATGTTGTGCATATTAACACATCAAACATGGGAGATATATTTGTTTTCCCCATATATTTAAATATATGGATGCTGAGGTATGAAGATGGGGATGAGATAGAGTGACTTATTAAGTATTTTGTTAAAATACGGAGATTGTGTAGACGATGAGGGATGAATTCGGAATGCTCTTAGGTTACGTTTGGTATCTTGAATAATAAGGTAACTAAGTGAGTCACGAGGATGAATTCGGGTAGCGTTTGATATGCAAAATAATAAAGGAATTAAATGAGTCATTGTAAGGGAATGAAAATGGAGGTGTTTGGTTGGTCAGGGGAATGGAATCAATGATTACACAAGAAATCCCATTTCGTCAAAATTATTCCTCCCCCCCCCCTCCCCTTTGTTTTTTTTGTATGTTAGTCTTGTTTAACTGTACTCTCTCGACAACACTTGACAACCACCACCTGACCACTGTCACCGACACTACCACCGCCTCTTAACACTGCCACCACTGCTGTCACCAACGTAGTCATAACCACCACAACCATTGTCAACACCGCCACCACCACTACTGTCAGACCACCACTGTCGCTCCCTGGAAACCACCACAGCCGCTACTACTACCATCGTCACCACCACCACTGCCGCCGCCATAACCATCGTTGCCATTGTAATTTTTTATTTTGATAATTTTATTTTAATTTTGAGATAGGAATATTTTTATAATTTCTATTTCATTTCTACTAGTTAATTTCCTTTAAACAATTCTACCTATTCTAGTAAATAAAGTAAAATAAATGGGAACACATGTCACTTGAAGATTCATTCTTAGCCAAAATTTCCTGCTCAAACTATTTTCTTATATTTTTTAAAAAAACTTATTTATGTCAATGTAATCAAAACATATTAATTTACCATTTAATCAAGAAACTAATTACCTTAAATATAGGGATTAAAAATACGTGGATATTTATGTCAATATAATAAAAATATTTATATCTTTAATTAAATCGTATCTATCTTTTTTTATTAAATCAATTTATAAACACTTTTCAGTGTACGTAATGTATGTGGTAAAAATTAATTAACGATATTTATAGGTCTAAGAAGATATAAACAAGAAGCGTGTTTTAGTGTTGCTAATTTTATAAAACATCTTATCATCTTTTGTTATAATTTGTTATTTCATTAAAAAAATATGATTACAGCTTATAAAATCAATAGGTCCATCTTTTTCGTGATTATGAAAAAATTACGTGAGCATGCACCATATATTTTTATAAATATTCCATTAGAAAATATAATTTGAACTTTTTAAACTATTTAATTTGATAAAATATAGGTTTTTTTATTTAAATCATTTAATTTCTAATGTTTAACTGTATTTCTTTTGAGTTTCTCATACATCACACAAGTTATAAAGCTAGTAAAAGTAATAATTCATTACATTTCCATAGGTCTACCAAACAAGTCAAATAAATTGTATTGATCCATCTCATTCCTTCTTTCATTCCATTCTCTTTCCATTCTATTACCTTAACCAAAAAGACCCTTATGGTTCAGATTTTAGGGTTTAACCTTATTGTTTAGTTTTAGGGTTTAGCATTTCTGGTTTAAGTTCGATGAACCGGTTCCAATGCCGCTAGAATGAGTTCAATCAAAGTTCATTTGATTAATGGTTCTCTGGTCTTCACTTTTGTATAATTCCCCCAATAAACTATATATATGTGTGTATCTGCCAAGTTGCAAACAGCATCCTGTCATGAGCAACCAATTTGTCAAATCTTATGAATGACAATGTCTACCAAATTGTTTCCATGTTTCCTCTTTGTTCCATTTGTTTATAAAGGAAAAAAATTAAGGTTCGTTGATTGAACATAAGTTCGACTGATTAGTGACCCTTGTGGAACAAATTTAACGGAAAGATGATGACAAATAGTAAATAAGTTTAGGCACAAGCTCTATAAGTGAATAAGTAGGGTCACAAAAGGATTTATACATAGTCTAGCAATAAAGTTGTGTGAAGGATATCTTTTCGATCTCATGGGGTTGATGGTCCTAATTTTATAGTCAACAAAAGTGTAAATATAAAAGTAATCTTACAGGTGTATGAGTTTGTGGGTATTAAATAAAAAGAAGAAAAAATAATAAGTTGATATGTTCGATTCAAGCAATCCGACCTGAATAGTGTGTCGTTTTTCAAAAAAGTAGCTTGCGATTTTGCATATAACTTTCGTTAATAGAGTGTGGATATGAACACCTTAATTAATATCTTAAGAACTTAGATCAATGACTTTTGACATCTTGCTTGAAAACTATTGTTACTTTGACACATTTGGCTTTTGGTAGTGTTTCAGTAAAAATAATCTGTATTGACCAAAACAAAATGAATTGAACAACTGATGCCCAATGATCGACTATCAACCAAATTGAATAACTCAAAGCCATGAAGTCCCACCATGTCTTCTCATCATGGGAATTATGAGACATTTAATAGAAAAAGTTGGTTCATTATTATAGATTCTTAACCTTTTTGGCCTAGAATAGGTGTATCTCTTTAAATATTGGAAAAGATGTTTACTAGACTCTTTGTGAGCTGTCTTGAACAATTGATGGTTTTTAGCCTACCAACTGCCTTCACCCTCAACTCTAGCTCCTTCGGTTTGTTTAGTGCAGCATATACTGTTTATTCTTGTAAATATGTCATGTTTTACCTCTTGTAGCTTTTATTTATTCGTTGTCGAAAAGTTGTGGATGAAGACAAAAATTAATGGGTGATATGATATAACTTAATAATCACAAAAATATTGTTCCAATTATGAGACTTGAAAAGTACTTATCCTCACAAATTATAATCATGGATTAATCTCAATCATCAATTGAAATGGCCCGAACCTATGTAGTTTCTTCGTTAGATTTACTCATTAGACATAGTTTTCAAACCAGAGAATTTTATTAAATCATAAGCAGTGTTAAAATGCAAGTCATAAAAAGATTCGTACATAACATATGGTCTTTAAAGATAAAAATATACCCAAACATAACACTACTAAAGGGATGTCAATCTCTAACTTGGATATCCCGCCGATGCACTCATCGCTAACAAAACATATAGGCAATCAACTTGGTTGCAAACTAAAAGTCAGCTTTGCTAGATGAATTCTAGCTTTAAAGGTACTCATATACATCATATCATAGCATGCTATAACATAAACCATACTCAAAACCATAATACAAGCCATCATTGTATAGTATACACATTCATCACATCATCTAGTAACATATCAAACATAACTAGGTAAGGTAAGCACATACAAGGTTCACAGGTCTTCCCCATGTTTACCTAAGCATAGTGAATGCGTATTAGGGTTACAAGTCTTGCCCATGTTCGCACATTTATTCCATATGTCATGTAAGACCCTACAGCCCCGTCGGCAATGACCAACGTCAACATCATTCAACATTTCTCGTACGACCAGTTATATAATGTAAACATATATCAGGGTCACAAGCCTTTTCGATGTTTACATTATCGCATCCTACATAACCATTTGCAACATAAAAACGTACAAAGTTCACATGTCTTCCTTATGTTTATAATGTACATCATATATACTCATCCCATAATCGTTAAGACATTTACATAGCCTTGGATCTTTACCAATGTTTCCTAAAAGCCATAACTTGTCTAACGACTTTGTTGCGCAACTTTTTCTCTTTTCAATCGACGATAGCCACAAAGCCCTTCCACATAATTCAAAATATTATCAACCTTACTTTACTCCAGTAGTATAAATTGGTGGTAATCACAGATCAATTTCACAATTCACAATTGAATTGAAAATAGAAACACGATGATGATGATACACAAACGAATTTTGAATATTAATACTGAACAAATGATTAAAAATTGTATATTTCAAAATGTGCATCTGCTCTATTTATAGAACTTGAATCGATGCCTCCAAGCATTACAAAGTTTGGTAAGACACCGATCAAACTAATTTACAATCTGACCCTTAACATAATAACCTATATAAATTAGCCCCTAAACATAGTTTACAATAATAACACTTATACCCCAAAACTTAATAATAAACATTAAACTTTAGTTTAACATCAACACACCCCCCCCCCCCTTAAACTAAAATTCGTTTAGGAAAGGTCTTTGTTTCTTCTTTGAGATTAGGTTTTCCATCACAATAATATTGGTTCATCATCTTCCTCCTGGATCAAGTTTACCTCCTCTCTTCTTTTCCATTTTGGACATTCATGTCTGAAATGTCCAAGTTCATTACACTAGAAACATTTTATGCAATCCTTGTTCTAATGGACTTGATTTCCTTGTTTATTCTTCCAAGTTTTCCCATATTTTCCTCGACCACATTCTTTGTTTCCTTTTTTTGAACTTTCATGGCCACAATGTCAACACTTATGCTCCTTTACGTTCTCTTTTCCTTCTTCTTTAGTGAACAGAAGTCTGCCATTCATGTCTACCTCCTTAATTTTCTGCTTGGTGCGTTCCTCAAAAGGCTTTAACCTTCCAATGGTTTCTTGGAATGCTATTGCACCAAGATCCACAAACTACTCAATTGAAGCAACAATCTGAATGAACTTTTCTGGTACTGAATAGAGTTGTTTTCGGACCAGTTTCTTGTCATTCATAGTATGCCCAAGATTGCTTGCTTGTGATGCAATGTTACTAATTTTCCCAGCATAAACATCAAGTGACTCATCAACACCCATATTTAGAAATTCAAAATCTGACTCAAGTGTTTCTAAACGAGCCTCTTTAACTTTGTCAACTCTGACTTGTCGAACCTTTAATGCGGCCCAAATTTCTTTGGCAGATATAAGATTAGCAATTTGCGGTACCATGTTTATGAAATTTCTTGGTATAATAATGCAATGGTTGTATTATTCTTTTTATCATCTGATCTTTATAGCCCAACTGGTGGAATTTGTGGAGTTTAACATAGGACATTGAAAACTCATTGATGTCCCTCCTTCCTTCGAAGTTACAACTTCTTTATCCTTGGACTATGCCATTTTCCGAGTATACTTTTTTCCAATCTTAATAACTTAAATAACACAAGTTTAGAATAATTTGATGTCAACCTTTAACCAGAATAGTGCTCGGGTTATAAATAAACCAGCCGTTAATCCCAAAAATAATGCACAATTTTTTTTTAAAATAACTAATTCAACCAATGGTACTCGGGTTTTTTTCCTATCACACTATAAATCAAAACCAACCATTTTCTCCCAGTTGAATAGTACATGGGTTTTACAAGGCAAGCCAAAACCAACTGTTTGTCTCAACCAACAAAAGTACTCATGTTTATCCATTGCCTAACCCTACTATTCTAAACACTCAAAACCAACTGTTTTTTTTTACCAAGAATAGTACACGAGTTTTACAAGGCAAGCCAAAACCAACTGTTTATCTCAAACAACAACATTACACGGGTTTATCCGTTGCCTAAGCCAACTATTCGAAACACGAACAGTATACGAATTTATCGGTCACAAAGTGAAACAAAACCAACCGTTTTAATGGTACTCGGGTTTCTTTTAAACCAACTATTACTAATAACAATAGTACATAGGTTTCAAACCAACCATTAAATACCGTGAATAGTATACAAGTTTTACAAGGTAAACCAAAACCAATTGTTTGTTTCAACCAGCAATAGTAAGCCGACTATTCAACCAAAACTTTTGTCACTTGACTTTTCTCGTTTTTATCAATGAATCTAATTGATGTCCGAAATCAATATACTTGAAAGTGTTTATTTCTTGTTCTAAAAAAAGAAACTGAATTGTAATGCTACAGAAACTGGAACACGAAAGTAATACAAATCCATTCAATTGACAGCCACTTGCTATTCTTTAATTCCAGGTATGGCAATTGATTTATGTGCAACCCTTAATCAATTTGATCAAACTAAACAGACAAACAGAAAAGTTATTATATAAACTCAGGGGCAATCAAACATAGTCCCTTTTCTTAATTGATTAAGTAACAAATACTTCCCAATCGATAAATAATCTTTACCAATTACTTGACTTAGACAAAATCTCATTTGATCGATTAGTAAAACCGCCCTGTCAAATTAGGTTCAATTTGATTGACTTTCTTGATTCAATTGAATCAATATCAATCAAACGTACATAACTCAATAATCAGAATGAACACTCTAATTTTTCAATCAATCGATAGGGATTGAACGAAACCACTTCGTATGATATTTCCCTGAATTAAGTATTCTAATTGACCGATGTCTTGATCAATTTCGAATTGCTTTTGTTCTTAATCGATTGATTACTTGAACACAAGTTCTTGATCGAACCCTTCTGGGCATTTCTCCCTTGATCAATTCTTGAACCAAGACCAATCAAAAAAAGTCATTTGATTATCTTAAAACCCTTGATTGCAACCTTTCTTTTTTTTTTTCTAATCGATGATCACAGGATTGTTAAACCTGGGCTCTAATGCCACTATTGGCAATCAGAGTTCAATTTCAAAGTTCACAATTGAATTGAAAATAAGAGCACGATGATGATGATACACAAATGAATTCTGAATATTAATACTAAACATATGATCAAAAATTAGTATATTACAGAACATATGACATTTGCCTTGTTTTATAGAACCTGAATTGGTGCCTCCAAACATTATGATGTTTGGTAAAACACCTATAAAACTAATTTACAATCTGACCCTTAATATAATAACCTATACAAATTCGACGCTAAACATCGTCTATAATAATGACACTTATACCCCTAAACTTAATAATAAATAATAAAGTTTAATTTAACTTCAACATAAATGTCATGTTGTTGATAAGACATTTTTGGGGGGGCTGCGATACATGCAAAGTAGGATGAATCCCACTTAACTCCTCATGTAGATCCAGTCTAAAAGCTGCTTCTCCTACCTACATGTGCCAATATCTTAAATGGCCAAATGAACCTCGAACTTAATTTTCCTTGCTTGAAAAAACTTGATTATCCTTTTTCCATAGTAACGCGGCCTTTAGCATAACCTATTCACCCACATGAACTCGGTTAGTCTGTGCCACCTATCAAAGTAAGACATTTGTCTATCCTAAGCGGCTTTCATGCGAGAATTAATCAGTTCACACTTTTCAGATAAGTTACACACTTTCTAATTCTTTATGTCCAATTTCACCCCAACACACCGGAGTTCATTGATGTCTCCCCTAAATCATTTCATAAGGTGGCATTCCAATCCTCGCATGCATAATATTACTGTAATAGTATTCTACCAACGGTAGGTGGTTATCCCAACTTCCTCCGGAATCAATAATACACGTACGAAGCATATCTACGAAGATCTGGATAGTTCTTTCTGACTTTCCATCGGCTAAAGATGATTTGTTGTGCTAATGTTCAGTCTTATTCCCATTGCTTCATGAAACATTTTCCATAACCTTGACATAAAGTGCATATCCTAGTTGGATACAACTGTCATGGTACACTGTGTCAAAATACAACCTCATTAATGAACATTTCAGCAAAATTTTAATAGGTAAACGTGTTACGTACCAATAGATGTCAAAAGATCAATAAAAAATATATTAAAACATGTTCTTACCTTACGCTGTAGTAAATAAAGTGGGGTTGGCGCATATGCAACGAATCAGTTGAGAGTGCTATTTAAGATTTATTTTAAATAAATAAACAAACAATTTCATAAAACGAGTAACTTTTGTTTTTGAAAATCAACCAAAAAATATAGTGACCACTCTAGGTTTCAGATTCTCCAATTAACTAATTACATATTCTTATTTATCAGAAAGCTATTAATGGTGAATCCATGAGTGATTTAATTAAGTGATAGTTTATAAACCAAACTTAACCGATTCTATTTACGCCACTACCATTCAAACTATGAAGGAATACGAATCAAACATCGTATCGATCAAACCAAATTTAAATGATTATTAACTTACAATAAGAACACAATCAATTGTTTAATTGTTAACAATAAGTTCAATAATATGTAACTTAACGAGTTATTATTCAATACAAAATAATGAAACAAAACTGAATCGGATAGTTTCTTACACTAATTTTTTTACCTGGAAGTGATCACCAAGTGTGTTTAGCCTTGAATCATCATCATGTATTCAAAACTAGGGTTGGATTGATAATCCATGGATGAAATTGTGATTCTAATGCTTGGTTCTTGGTGTTTTGCCACTGAAAATCGCCCGAAATCGGTCTAGTCTAGCGAAGTGTTTTTCGATCTAGGATTTTAACAACTAAGCGGTGAGGGGGTGGGGGGCTAAAGAACAAACTTCCCATATAAATTCCAAAACAGCACGTAGGGTACCCTGAGGATGATATAGCCCTACGCCCTTTTTTAGTGTAATTGTTATGTCCATTGATGTTTGAGTGAAAGAACGTGCTTTAAGTGTTTAATAACGTGTGTTTTAGTGTAAGACCCCAAATCCCGGGAATCTTACAGTTGGTAATCACGTCCACAAATTCGCAAAAATTTAAAACCAATCGATTCGTTTTATTTAAAACAAGTTCAGAGTAAATAACAGCTGAAAAGTGTAAGTATTTAAAAATCCCAAATACGGGTACAAGTGTCCAAAAATCAAATATAAATAAAATATCCGTTTTATTTGAAATTCTCGACCAGAAATGCCTTCAACCTTCCGAGTAGTCTCCAGCACGACCAAGCGGTAACCTCCAATCCTTAACCTGAAAGTCAAACTAACATACATACAAAGTCAGCTAGAGCTGAGTGAGTTCAGGTTTTCATAAACAATATTTCATAATTTATTTCAAAACTTATAATTCTAAACAATAGAGAGGATAATAATAAAATAATTAATATAATTCACCAAATAATACATTCATCGTCGAACACACGTACACGGGCCTCTCCACCACGAGTCAAGACTCGAGTAATATATTTGACCCGGACGCGGTAAGACCTAAGCATGTGACACGAGCCTCTCCATCACGGGTCAAACCCGAGTAATATATTTGACTCGGTCATAGCTTACACATCCAAGCACGTGATACGGGCCTCTCCACCACGGGTACAAACCGAGTAATATATTTGACCCGGTCATAGCTTACACATCCAAGCACGTGATACGGGCCTCTCCACCACGGGTACAACCCGAGTAATATATTTGACCCGATCACGGCTCAACATACAACGGGCCTCTTCACCACGGGATTTTAAAACTCGAGTAATATATTTAACCCGCCAAAATGATGATCACGCCACACGGACCTCTCCACCACGGGATTTGAAAACCCGAGTAATATATTTGACCCGGCCGTGATCACCATGCACATACACATCAATAAGCCTATCACATCATTCTTAGTCATGAGGAACTAAATATCATCACACAACTGTAGACTATAAGGTAACACATACTCATACATACATACATACCTCCATACATACATACATACATACATATATATATATCATCCCAACGTGAACTAAGTAAATAGGTCTACTCGTATTCAATTTCTACCAAGCCTGTTAACTTCCTCGAGTCTAGACCATCAACGACGTATGTAACCTTAAAGGATATAAGACCATAAATGAGTCTAAAATATCATAAAGCGTAGCAAATAATTCCAATACAGCTTTCAAAATGCACAATCACGAGTAAGACCATTCAAATCGTTGTAACGAGTAAAATCGTATAAAATTTGTATTTTGGTGTATATGCTAGCCCAAAACGTAAAAAGAGTAAAAAGGGCATCATGAACTCACCTGAAACGAGCCATACAAACACCAAAGAGTTTGAGAACTTCAAAGCCAATCCACAGTTTACAAGCCTGTCGGATTGCACACAAAGATTACTAACTAAACGTATCGACTCGTTTATCCTACGAGACGTTCCGACATGATTTGATTGACCTAAAGCCTTGACATTACCAAATTCAATTACATCAGCCCCCGAGGCCATGTATTTACCAAAACCACCCTTAGTTAATCCCGGGGACAAAGGGTTCCCAATTTACCCCCGAAAGTTGTTGACTTTATCGAATACGCGCGTTAACGGGTTGTTTATGCACTTAGATACCGACTTAGCCCCGTGTGGATCAAATTTAGTAAAATCACAGCCAACAATTCCACACGACGCTACATGAGTTGAATGGGTCGGTAATTCGCAAGTACAACGCACTAACTATTCAATAAACGCAAATGCGCGTTGTACCGACCCGTTTGAGTAACCGACAACCAATTCAGCCCCAATACTTATAAAAATCATTTTCCAACAGCCCGTATAATAAACCAAAGCTATCCGAACTGAATTGGTTGTCACTTACTTCATCCCTCGCGTTAAACACACCAATCTACCATTCTAGCTAACCGAAAACTATCTTTCGAACAACAACTAGTTGACCAATCAAACGAATACAAAAAGACGTGATTTTAAAGTATATTATATGGGACATACCTAGGAAAATTGTGGTGCAAAAACTCACTTCAAACAGCCCCGACAAGAACACAATAGAACATCCACCGGTTAAGCCTAAAACGAACTTATCGATCAATAACAAGTAAAACGGGCAGATTTTAGCATGCGAAGATGCATTTAATTACATAGGATAACCTTTGAAATAAATTATTAAATTTTTACCAGACTTTCATAAATGTCTTAGGTTTATAAAAATATTTTTATTATATTTTTCTAGTGGACAAAAAAATTATAAAAATTCCTCCAACACAGCAAGTTACGTGCAGCTATTTCAGTGTGCAACAAAATGGTTTTATTTTTATAAAATTCATTACCAAACCAAATTAAACGATTCCAATTGGGTTTTATTCTTAACTTAAAATATTAAGTTCCAGAAGTGGAACCAACTAATTTGGACTTGTTGAAAAAGAGTTATGATGTCGGGAAGACAGACCAGAATCTGTCATCCCGCATCAGTTTTGACACTCGATCTTATAAATTCATAAAAACCATTCAAATCTCGTCCAAAAAATACATATTATAACTTTTTGGAAACTAGACTCAAGTTAGAACATCATGGAAACAAGAATTGGTCAAAAAAAATGGATTATCATCACGTTAAAGACCCTACAATAAACGAATACGAATCTGTCAGCAAACTGTTATCATTAAAACTCAACCCTAACGACCAATAAGCGCGTTAATATGATCAATTAAGGTGTATAGGACTTGGGGGAACATAAAAATAACCTTAAATTTGAGCTTTAGACCTTGGGAGCGGCTGGAAAAAAGAAAAAACGAAGCCCTAAGGCTGCTGCTGTGTTCCGATCAGCCAAGGAGAAAGAGGGGTTAGGGTTTTTGTTTATGATATAAAAATCTTATACTCTAGCCCCTCCAAATGGAAATAAGTAGCAACTTGGTGAAAAAGTTAATTAGTTTAACTTACAGGATTGACGTGAAGGCCCCCGAGGAATGCCGGACAAGTCCCGAGAGATATACACAACGCTACAAGGTTAAACCCTTTTAACAGAAATTAACGGGCATTACATTTAGTTATTTATATCTATCGAACACAAGTACTTTGAATGTTTTTATGTTTACAGGTGCTCGGGGCTTAAAGGAACTAATTTGGAGCACTTAGGATGGCAAGGAATTGAGTTATGGGCAAAAAGGAAGCAATCGGGGGAGTTCGGAAGTGATTCGTACACGTTTGAAGTAAAACAAGCATATACATGGCTAGGAAATGAGTTACAAAACCCATAATAAATGAATTTTGGGTTTCTCAACGAGACGAGTATGAAAATGGAATAAAAAATTTCGTAAGACAGAGAGCTCAGGCCGTAAGCTATGGGTTTTCCGTAAGCTACAGTTCCCAGGCTGTAGCTTATGGTTGGGCCTGACGGGAAAGGCGAATTTTATTGTTTTCTTCCATAAGCCAGGATAAACCCTAGAACGATTACTCTTCAATTTTTATCATATTGGGGCAATTTTGGGGTCGTCATACACCATCCTAACACCTAACAATTACCACATTTATCCATGTTTTCATCCTTCCATTCCATAATTGAGCTATTGAAGATGAAGATGCAAGGCTAAAGCTTTCGTGACCAACTCCGGGTGTAGGGTTATATTGTAGTTTGGCTTTTTGGTATTATTGGATTTGGATTTTGTTAATCATTCGGTTAGTCGAATCTTTGCATTTGTTTGTGTGCTTAAACAGTTTTACGTAATTGAATGCATTGAGATTTTATCAGTTAATTAATTTGTGGTCGTCAACTTTTAGGATTAGGTTCTTAGAGTCATTGACCCATCTTAACCATAGCATTGATTTCATTCATCAAAACCTAAAGCTGATAATCAATTAGATCGTTATTCAACCGTGCCAATCGTTCGAATTAAGTTCAGACAATCCGCATAGTCAAATATTTAGTCTTTTGGTTTATTTATTCAAACAAAGAGATTTCCAATTAGGTTTAATCACTTATCCAACTTGCCTTACAACCCGAAACCTGAAGTTTGGATCTTTTTCTCTCAATTGTTTTACAACCAAATTAATTTTCAAACTGCTTAACATTGTCTGTCCGCTTAATATAATAATTAATAAATCATGAGTTTGATTAGTATTTTCCACTGATTCCCTATGGAGACGACTTTGCTTACCCGTACTGGTTATAGGTATTTAAGTGATATAAATAATTGTTTTTTTTATTAAAACACGACATCTACATCATCCATGCCACTTCACCTTATGCCATCCTCAGGTCGTAAGTCTATTTCCCGTTTTTCTTCGTTTTCAATTACATTAGCTATTCGGACCTTCCACATGCCTCCTTCCACTCGGGTTTTGCTAAGTATTCATCACATTAGTTGTAAAATGCTCATTTAAGCTCCCGTTACCTGTATGTACAAAAATAAACAAAGTAATCCTGATATGATAAAACAGCTAAAACACGTAATATTAGACATTATAAAGACAGACATTCACCCGCTCATCAGTAGCGAACTTAGCCGAACCGATACCGACTGGACCCCCTCTGCGCCCCCGCCGTTGTGCATGAATTTCGATTGCTATACCAAGTGCCGGTTTGCAAGGGTAATCTGTTGAGTTTGTACCCACTAGTTTATACTCCACGCATATCATCTAATAAAAATTACATTAGGTCCACTTTAAACGAAACGGTAACATAACCGTTGAGTTGATATATCTAATATGAGATTTTGATTTTAGTAACATTTAAATCGTAACTTTAGCATCATTCTCTTTTATCTTCTCACAAGAATAAACAAAGTGAGTGATGTTGAAGCTAAATATTTATGTTATTAAAACTTTTTAATACAAGTTAAATCCTATCCAGTGAACACTTAGAAGAACCTGAATCTTTGATCATAAAGCTGCTATCATACTTTTTTTGTTTGAAATTCACCTTAAAAGAGCAAGGCCACTTTATGCCATTTAGATACATGGAAGCCCTTTCTAGTTATTTGATTCTCCATCCTTCAATCGTAATTGTCGGATTTGAATCCCCTTTAGGATTATGTATATTTCACCATGGGATAACAAGAATAAAGATAATATATAATTTGCATATACATAGACCATACATACATACATATGCATGTAAGGTTAAGATTGTGAGAAAATTATTAGGGGAATTATCTATATAGTATAATTAAGAAGTTTGGTATCACAAATGCTTTTATTGAATATTTTATTAGTTTTGTTTTGTATTTATGTAAATTATTTTGATGTATAAACAATTATGAGACATTGATGGGTTGGTTGTTGCTAATTATTATTACTATATAACAGTTACAATTGTTGGTGCCGCAAAGGCTCGATTGGGCCACGTGGCGGCCAATAATTGGGCCACATCAAATTTTGTTTTCTTTTAATAATTCTATGTTTTACTTTTGATGTGATATCTAACATAGTCGAAATCAACTGAATTTGTGTCAACTCATTGCTTCAATGCTTGGAATCGACAACGCTCGGGTTTTACTACTGACCATTGCAACACCCGAGACCGACAATGCTCGGGTTTCACCAACGTTCGGGCTTTACTCATCGAATGAACACCGTTTTAAATATTTTATATTTTTATATGTTAATCTTTATATATTTTAAATCGACGAATTTGTATTTTTTGTTTTAATACTTAGGTTTTACCAAAGTTGTTTATATGGTACCGTAATGAGCGTAACTAAAACCAAAGAAATTCGTGTCGATTACCGATGTGACACACGGACCGACAATGCTAGGGTTTTACCAATTCACTGCTGCAAGCCTAGGCATTACCAATGCTCAGTTTTTTTGATCAAATAAACGTTGTTCTAAATATTTTATTTGTTTATATGTTAGCACTATTATCATCATATGTATAAAATATAACTTTGATGCAACAAAGATATGATTGGGCCAAGTGGCGGCCCTCCATTAGGCCACTTCACTTTTTTTAGTTTCGGTATCGTAACAAACATTAACTTTACTTTTGTTTTAATTTCAGTGACGTATCAAACGTGGAAGATACTGAGCGAACTTGCGTAGACCCACTGTGTTTTGTTTTAGTTTCGGTACTATAACAAACTAACGAAAAAATGACCAAATGCCAATTTTGTTTTTGTATGACTTAGTTCTAGTTACGTAACGAACGTGAAAAAAACCAACCGAATTTGTGTAGACTCGCTTCCTTAACAACCCGGGATCAACAACGCTCGGGTTTTACAAACCCGTTGCGCCGGACAAAATATACTAGTTTTGCTAGTATTTGGAAAGGTGGAAGAACCTTTGAATGCAAGTTCAAGTCTCATAAGCCAAAATTTCTCTAGCCTTTTTTTTTTTTGAGAATTTCTTTCTTTGAATAGATGTTTTGCTTTTTAGTTTTTTTATTAAATTATTTTATTTGTGTTTTTTTGTTTAAATATGTTAACATAAATAAGTGACTTGGTATCGCAAGTATTCTGGCCACTTAGCAAAACCTTATCGGTGGAAGACATTTTTTTTATTTTAGTTCTAGTATCGTAAAGAAAGTGACGAAAACTGATCGAAATCTCGTAGTCCCGTTGAAAACAAATGTGAGTTATTTGTTTCTCTATGTAAAAAAAATATTAAAATTAAACAACCTCTCTCTAAGCATTCACATCTCCTTCAACATCAGCTCTTGTATCTTCAAAAAGGTTTATATTTTAAATCTAAAATGACTACATCTCATTTATCATTTTTCAACACTAAACATACAGGGATATTGGATTTTAATAATCCAAATTTTGTTTTATTGGCTGATATTAATTCCAACTTAAAAATTTCCCTATATTAACCTTCATTTTCACTTTATTGGCCTCCATTGAGTATTTTTTTAACGAGAACTAACTCAGTTAGTTTTAGAGAAAAATATATCATTTCTTAAAGTTGAAGGAGACAAATGAAAAATGTAATTAAACTTTAAAACTCACCATCATGGCCACCATCACCGCCACCGCCACCACCACTGCCGCCGCCACCACCAACACCACCACCTCTTTAGCTAAAATATAACATTTATCTTTATCTTAGAGCATTCCCATTCAATTCTCCATCTCCATAATTACACTAAAAACACTATCTTTTCTCTCTGATTTTCAATGAAATAATATTTTTTTTATACTTTTATCATTACCTTTTCTCTCTTATTTACTCACAACCACTTTCGAAAACATTAAAAAATTATAGAGATAAACAATGCGTTTCTACAAATTTAACCATGAAAAGTAACATTTTCTCTCTCATCCTCTCACAACCATTTTTGTCCATCTTTAAAAAATGAAGAACCCCCTTATATAATTTAAGGAATCCATTAAAAATACTCTTAAAAACTCATTCCCTATTTTTATCTTTATCTTAGCTATAAATTATATGATACAGTATGATGGAGGGGACGCGGCCCTCTTCAGGAAAAGCTCATATAATATTAATAATAGTAATTAAGTTTTAGTATTGTTTTAATTAAGTCACATTTTTTTCTCGATTAAATTACTAAAGTTTTAAAATATATTTTACTCTTAGCTTTTACCTATATGAAGATTACCAATCACACTAAATTGATATCTAGTAACTTGGGATTTTTTTAATTAAAATAATAAAGATTATGTCAATTAAAACTAAAAAGATCACAAGGAGAACAAGAAATCGTTCAACTTAAAGCCAAAACGGTGATTTTATTGTGTGTATTCGGAAATCCTCTAAGGTGTTTTGGTGTTTGAAGGTTTGCTCAGTAAATACAAATACAGGAGTTCTATGCTTGGCGTGGCAAAATTGCAGCAGATTAAATATCACTGCCACTGAAGTTCTATGCTTGGCGTGGCAAAATTGCAGGATGTCAAGTACCCTATGCTAACTCTATTATAGCCATCACAGGTTGCTTACTTTGAATAGATATGAGCCTCTTTATTGTGATTGATAGTTTTTATTTTGGTTTCTTTATGTGGTGATGCAATGTTTGTGATTGGATGTTTGAGTAGTGTTGGGATGTTTGTTTATCAGGTACAAATCGGAAAAAAAAAAAAAAAAAAAGAAGACACCAGTAATCGGAAAAAAAAAGCAAACCGGAAAAAACCTTTTGGTAAGCAATATCAAGCTTGCAAAGGAGTATTATTAAACATACAAATCACATAGGTAACTTTTTATTGACGTGGTACTTTTCTCTACAAACCAAATGAATCCAACTTGCAAAGGAGTATGACTACAAACCATGCATCCTTTGCTTTGCAGATAATGCTAGAGTTATTGTGAATTCTTAGGGAAAAATGAATAGTGATTTTAATAACTGCTACTACCCTTGCATCGTATTTGGGTTATGTGTAATCTCCTATTTATCAAACGAATCAAATTTAAAAGGATCAATTTAAAAAAAAATGAGCCCCGTTTTACAAATATGATTTATAAAAGGTTTTATGTAAAATGAAGTTTAATGCGATTGTTTTTTAACTTTATGATCCAATATTAAAAAAGATTTTGAATAGGCCTGTAAACGAATCGAACGAATACGAACATGAGCATGTTCGCGTTCATTCATTTAACTCTCATTAGTTTAACTTTAAACAAGCATGAACACGAAAACAAATAGTTAGTTGAACAGATATTTGTGTTCGTGCTTCTTCGTTTATGTTAGTTTGTTAAAAAATCTAAATGAACAATAACATAAACGAACATAAACAAACATAAGCGAACAAACATAAATGAATAAACGTAAACGAGCATAAATGAACACAAACGAACAAATATAAAGCAATAATTACATGATTAACATCTACAAAATTGCATGGTTAAAGGACCATAAACGAACGCACAAATGAATGAACATAAATGAACGTTAATGAATTAACGAAACATGGTGTTCATGTTCGTTTGTTTAATTAAATAAATAAAATTTTTGTTAGTGATCATTCTTTTTTAAATAAACGAACTTCCTGCCCAACGGCTCACGTACAGTGACCATAAACGACGCACAAATGAATGAACATAAACGAACGTTGATAAACGTAAATGAATTAACGAAACATGGTTTTCATGTTCGTTCGTTTGTTAAATAAATAAAATTTTTGTTAGTGATCATTCGTTTTTTAAATAAACGAACTTCCTGCCAAACGGCTCACGTACAGTTCAATGAACTTGCGGCTTAATTTTGAAGATAATTAACATAATACAACTTAAATTTTAATGAGTTCATAGTTATTATAGGTTTAATCAAGATAGAGCTCAAGGTTAAAAATAGTGCAAACGTAAGGACAATTTAGGCATTTCAGATTCAACAAACTTATAATTTTATAATTCTAATAGTAGCTAATAATAGCAGCAGCTTTTGGATCAGAGTTCGGGTCAATATTTTAGGGTCTTTATTTCGGTTTTGTGGGAGCTGCTAATAATAATACCCTTTTTGAAAAGTTTGAACATTACTTGTGTAGTAACTGCTGCTAATAATAATACCCTTTTTGAAAAGTTTGAACATTACTTGTGTAGTAACTGTTGCCACTTCAATTCTACCTGAATGATTTCACTTACAAAGTTGTTGGTGGTAAGATGGTTATTTTTTGATCAATGATATTATTTGAGAAACTTTTTATATTTCTCATCATTTCTTTATTTAGTACATGACAGGGAGGATGTAAGTATTGCAAAATTTTTTGACAACTGTTTTGGCTTCATTAACAAAGCTAAAATAACAGGTGGTGTGTTGGTACTTTGCTTTGTAGGAAGATTCAAAAGGTGTTATAGTTTCTTAAAAAATATTTTATTTTTGGTTTGAAAACGCCTAACTGCATATTATCTCTTATGATGATTTTATTGTATTCTTTCTATGTTATACATTATACATGCTTGTACTAATTGAACTCAGTATAGATATGTTACTATTTCAATTCTCAAATTTAAATGTAGTTTTATGATTCAGGTTTAGAGTTTTAGTTGAAATTTTATGTTTTGGTTTGCTTTGATACCATTACAATAAACAAATGCCTTTTATACTTATTTGTTTTTCATGTGATTTTTAACTCTTAAACACGGGACATTTAACCTAATACAACAAAAGTTGGGCTAGCCCATACACCGAACAACTATATATGAACTAAAAAAAAAACTCAACCAATTTAAAGAAAGTTAAATTGTGGAAATTTAATTGCTTCATCAATATAATCAAATTTATAATTGTTTTCATATAAATATGAATTGCGATTAAAAATCATGTGGTCGTATGAAATTATATATGTTTCTCTTGAAGATTTTATATTTTCACCCGTATCGTACTCGGGTTAATAACCTAGTTTATCATTATTTGGTTGCTCCTAATCTCCTCTCAAACTAACAAATTGTTAATTTGTGATTTGAGGTTTCTAATACGTTTGACCTGAATTAATGGGTATGGGTTTCACCAAACCCAGATAAACCTTAAATGGGTGACATCTCATTTATTTGTGAAATAACGCATTAACCATCAAACAATAATTTCCGCGGGTCATGGGGCTCACCAATCGTGGATAGCCCTTAAACGGGTTATAGCATCTCATTTATTTGTGAAATTTTTTCATCATCAAACCTCATTTAATTTTTCTCCTCTACATATTCTCCATCGCCGGTCTATCCACTTCTGTGACATTCGTCAATTTTCGATTCGTATTTGTATTTGTAAACCCGACCCGTTGGGTCGTTTCGATCATTATTATTAAATTATTCCCGACATTTAATGTTCAACGTTCGTTCATTTATTACTATGTTCAATTTATTTATGAAATCCCAAACTTTATCGTTAATCGAGCTTTACGGGTTAAACACGTAAATAGCCAAAATCATATTTAGTTAACTTAAAATACCATCGCAAAAAGTTAAGGGTTCATTTCTGTAAAATTATAATTAAATTAAAGTTTAAAAAGATCTTAAACTTGAGGGGTATAAAGTGTAAATAACATTTAAATTATATTATTATTATTATTATTATTATATATAATCAACCCCAACCCTCCCCTCCCTACCCGTTTTTCCGGCCTGGTTTTCTGGCCACAGAAAAATGGCTTCGACCACAATGGATCTTCCAAGTCTGACCCCTTTGACTCATTTAAAATGGTTAAACGACCTTAGACCACCATTTAATGCACAAATCAATATAGAAATCATAATAAAACGGCCTAGAATCGTTAATTAGATCCCGTAACATACGCCAGATTTTTCGGCCAAATCTATCAATCACCATTAACGCGTATACGCTCCAGCTAGTAGTATAAATAGGACGCTCTCATCAAACTAAATTCGCTCATTCTCCTCTCTTGTTCTCTTTCTCTATAATTAAAGATAATCTCAAGCTTGAAGTTCCGTTTTCCTGGCAAACTAGTTCTCGGCCAAAACAACACACTCTAAGGTAAATATTATATGCAAACTAAGATTTTGATACGAGAAACAAAACCCCTAAGCTTAAAACTTCGTGCAAGGAACAGATTCTCCAATTGGAAACCCCTAGGGTTTTAAATTAAGAAGATGAACTTAAGGTCTGTTTATTACTAATTAGTTCCATATGATAAACGAATAACATAACTGGTCCAGTGGCTGAGGTATTGTCATGTTAAGCTCAAGGGTCAACCATTTTTGTTGTTTATTATTTATAAATAATATATATTTTAAACTTATAGCATATTTAAATAAGAAAAACCATGTCTTTAACAAATGAGTTACTTGGATCAACTGGTTAATGCCGTGAACTCGTTGCACAGAGACCCGAGTCAGAACCCATTTTTTTTTTAAATCAAGTTTTATTAATTAATTATTCTTTATTAATTGATTATAGTCATTAAAAATCATAATAAAATTTTAAAAACCATTTTAAATTAAAAAAATTATATAAATTAAATATAAAACATATTCATTGTTTTACACTTAGAAACAAAATTTTCGTTTTCGTAAATCCTAATTAAAAATCATTTATTAATATTAAATGTAAACTTTAAGTCATTAGAAATCTTTTTGTTAAAACATTAACTATAAAATCAATTTGTAAACTTTAGTTCAAGTTTCCCAAACACATAAACTTCATATCCTTGTTGTTAAAATACTTATAACCGAAATTCCGTTCAAACATAAATATTAACATAATAATCAAAAGTCATAAAACTAATAAATTATTAACTAACTCTCGAATAAGTTATACGATAAAATAACCCCGTAAGATTAACAATTAAGTCTCATATTTACCTATTATAGTTAGTGCGGATCGCTCATTTCAGCTTTCGTGACGCATTCGGTTCTTTTGCCACTCTCAATCTTTTCAACGCATTCGGATTACCTTTTTACCTCAATTCATAAGGTGAGTTTTCACAGCCCCTTCTTAAACGCGTTCATATTTTGGGGTGGCATATGTATTTATTATCAAACTTCAAGATTTACAACTTTGCTTACAAACTACAATTCATATTATGGACTTGTGTGCTTACTTGCTTATTTGTTATATGCGCGGATTTCAAGTGGTTGCCTCAATAAGTATGATCATACGCCCTCCTTTGCACTCAGGTCCAATCGTATCGAGTGGAAAAGGGACCTCATATCCGAGTACGTTGGTAGCCCCAACTGGAAAGGACCTTCGTTTGTTCTTTACACTCAGGTCCATTGCATCGAGTGTAAAGAACCCTTGCTTGCGCATTTTACTAGTTCATGGAATTGTATGGTTTTTACGTAGTATATCAAACTGTGGAAATCTCACCAGCTATATTTATAGCTGACCGTATTTTTATACATACAGGTACCGTGATTAGAGGATGAAGTATTGAAGACATTTAGTTTCTAGGTTATTCAAACAAACAAACTATTATTATGATTGTGATTTTGATTTGGATTTGTATTGTTACATTCAAACTAGTGTTACATGTTGCTTGAAATGAATTAATGTTATTATGGTTACCAAATAGTGTCACGTGTGTTTGAACAGTCTATTCGTCACACTCTGGCATTTCCACTTTAGCCGGGGTGTTACAGATTGGTATCAAAGACGTGGCTATAAGATAGGACATTAGACGTAGTGTTCTAGGTAGCTATAGCTTAATTGTTAAATGTCTAGGTTGCATGATAGAAAATTATGTTGGCCTTTACTTGATTGTTCAAATGCACTAATTACTATTGTACTACTTATTTCGTATACGCCTCATGTACACAAAGGGCACACAAGTCCAAGGCTTAGGCCTAAAAAGCAAAGATTTTCAAAAAAATTTCAAATCAATTTTTACTGTGGTGTTCCGATAATTCCTCTACATAAAGATGATTCGTCGTGGCGGGTATGTAGTAACTGGAAGGGGGACGTGCTTGTTTCCCGAACTCTTGACACCAAGGTTTATGAAACCTAAGGATAAGTAATGCGCATATATTCAATCAGACGCCGGACCCGGTTGCTTACCTGGAGAGTTCGGGAAGGACATGAAACTTATTAGGCGAAAACGTACCACACCAAATGCCATACGAATAACAACTTTATGTTTTCAACCGTGATCATGTCCCCTTTTGTGATAAGAATATGGTTGCACTCCTCAGGATGTCACACAAGTCATGGTGGTTCACGCGACGTGTGACTCTTACCCTCAATGTTTTTCAATGTGTTTTAACCAAAGTTCTGTCAAGTCGTGGTGATACACGAATACCCAGCTTTTGGTTTGATTTATTTTCAAAATTTTTATTTTGTGTTGAAACATAAGAGTCCATGGTGGTTCATGAAAACTCTAAGTTTCTCACAACACTTATTATATTTATGTTTTTCATATTTTAAACAAACTTTACCAAAGAATTCTCTTCGTTATACATCATGCACTATACAGAGTCTCATGAATTTTGAAACCTTTGTTCACAGAATGGCCTCCCGTAACCTTCATCGTCGATCATCTGGAACCTCTAGCCGCAAGATAACTTCCTAGATCACTAAGCACCTGACAACGGTCCTCCCTAATATAATGACCCAGATGCACCAGAACATCATGGCTAGCGTTAACCCTGCTCCTCCTACGCCTTCAGCTCCTGTTATGACATATAAAAACTTTACTGATGCCAAACATACTGCTTTCGATGGAACTCAAGGTGCCAGTGCTCTTCTTCAGTGGTACGAAAAGATGGGGAGAGTGTTTCTCCACATTGAGTGTCCTGATGATAAGCGAACCCGATTCGCTTCAACTGTTTTCGAGAAAGGCGCTCTTACATGGTGGGTCAAGGAAACGTCGACTCGTGGTGCTGAAGCTGACATGGCCTTGCCATGGAACGAACTGAAGGATCTCATGACCCGACAGTTTTGTCCTCCAAATGAGCTTATGAATTTAGGGACTGAGTTTTGGAACCTTAAGCAAGAGGGTGGTGAGCATTCAGTTTACACCTCTCGTTTCAATAAGCTTAGCGTGTTGGTGCCGCATCTCATTACCCCTAATTCGCGTGCCATCGAATAGTACATTATGGGACTACCGAGACAGATCCAAGACTGTGTTTTCAGTAGTTTGCCTAAAGAACTTGGTGACGCAATTAATCTGGCCACAACATTAACCGACAATCATGTCAAAGCCGAAACTTTGACATTGAAATCTTCCAAGAAACCGATCGATAAACCTGCTGCTGAACTAAAAGAAATCAAGCCTAGATCATCCAAACCCGCTTACTCTTCCATCCATCACCGCGAAAGAAAGCGCAAGAACTACGCGCTAACTCAACAAGCCGCACCTCAACCCCAAACCAACCCTGCACCACCTTTCAAGAAACCCTATAATGGACCCCATCCTTTGTGCAACATTTGCCTTTGACACCACTCAGCTAATTCCGCTTGCCGTCAATGCAACCGTTGTAATCGTTTCAGGCATTTTAGTACCACTTGTCATGAAACCACCATAGCGGCTCCCCCGCGGGCTGCTCAACCGAATCCCCGACCCATGCCATATGTTCAACCCATTAGCCGAATGCGAGCTTGTTATAATTGTGGTGAACTTGGCCACTTTCACAACGTGTGTCCACGACTCGCAAACGTGAACTCGCTTCAGCTGGCTCCTGCTCCACAATTTCAGCTCCAAGCTTATCAAGCCTACCAAGCAATCCAGCAACAAGTTCCTCAATTGTTGGCTAATCAAACTCAAGTCCATCCAATACAAGCACCTGCACCCCAAGATGGTCAAGCCGCTCAAGCCATTGCAGCTCCCCAAGATAATCGTGGGTGTGCTTTCATGGTGAATGCCCACCAAGCTCAACAAAACGACGATGTGGTAAACGGTACATTTCTTGTAGACAACCACTTTGCATCCATTTTATTTGATATCGGTGCCGATATGAGTTTCGTATCCTTAGAATTTGAGTTGTTGCTTGCTAAACCTCGTTCTAAACTTAAAAGCTCGTACACTGTTGAGGTTGCTAATGGTAAATCCATGTCGATCGATTTCGTTATTCGAAGGTTCAAGATAAATCTTAATGGCCACTCGTTCTCAATCGACCTCATCCTGATGCAGTCGGGAAGTTTCGACATCATAGTAGGCATGGATTGGTTGTCCTCCCACCATGCCGAAATCGTTTGCTTCGAGAAATTCATTCGCATTCCGCTTGCCGATGGTCAAACCCTTCGCGTTCTTGGTGAAAAGCCTTCTCCTTCGAGTCTTAACCTCATAACTTGCTCTCAAGCCCATACGTACTTACGCAAGAAAAATGTAGCATTCGTGGCTCACGTAGTTGAAAAGAAGGAGCAAAAGATTAAAGATATCCCGGTTGTTCATGAGTATCCCGAAGTGTTTCCCGATGACGTCTCTGGTCTTCCTCTTGTTCGAGAAGTTGAATTCCGCATTGATCTCGTGCCTGGTGCAACTCCGATTGCGAAGGCTCCTTACCATCTTGCACCCTCCGAGATGCAAGAATTGCCCACCCATATCCAAGAACTTTCGAACAAAGGGTTCATCCACCCTAGTTCGTCTTCATGGGGCGCACCTATTTTGTTTGTCAAGAAGAAAGACGGTTCCTTTTGTATGTGATCGACTACTGCGAGCTCAACAAGCTTACGGTCCAGAATCGTTACCCCTTGTCTCGCATCGACGATCTATTTGATCAACTTCAATGAGCTTCTTGCTTATCCAAGATTGACCTTCGTTCAGGTTATCATCAACTACGCGTGCATGAAGATGATATACCCAAGACCGCCTTTCGGACTCGATATGGACATTACGAGTTTAGGGTTATGCCCTTTGGGTTAACCAATGCACCCTCGGTATTCATGGACCTCATGAACTGCGTATGCAAGCCATACTTAGATAAATTCGTGATTGTCTTTATTGATGATATTCTCATATACTCTAAGTCCAAAACCGAGCATATAAAGCACCATCATTCCATCCTTGATCTTTTGAGGAAGGAGAAAGTTTAGTCGAAGTTTTCGAAGTTTAAATTCTGGTTGAACGAAATTCAATTCTTAGGGCACATAGTAAATGAAAGGGGCATTCACGTTGACACCGCCAAAGTCGAAGCCATTAAGAATTGGAAAACTCCAACCTCTCCTACCGAAGTTCGTTCGTTTCTTGGTCTTGCGAGTTATTATCGTCGCTTCATCCTCAATTTTTCCAAGATCGCTTTGCCCCTAACCGCCTTGACTCACAAGGACAAACCATACGTGTGGGGACCAAAGAAAAATGAAGCATTCCAAACTCTCAAACGTATGCTTTGCGATGCGCCGATCCTTGCTCTCCCCAAGGGCAACGAGTACTTTGTTTTCTATTGCGATGCTTCTAACCAAGGCCTCGATTGTGTCCTTATGCAATGAGGTAAAGTCATCGCCTACGCTTCACGGCAACTTAAAGTTCATGAAAGGAACTGAACGACGCATGATCTCGAACTCGGTGCTGTTGTTTTTGCGTTGAAAATTTGGAGACATTACCTGTGTGGCAAAAAATGTGTGGTATTCAACGATGACAAGTCACACCCCAACCTAAGGTGGAAATGTAGGGGCGTGATCCGATTGCTCACAGCTCGAAGATACTATCATAATATAAAAGTGACAATATCTAATTAATTATTGTATTTCAAATATACACACAATATCCAAATACAACAAACAATTTAAATATATAAATATAAACTCAAATTATGATTATTTGATTATATCTTAAGGTCTTGTCTACGTGTCCAAACTTCAATCTTCAATACAAGTAACCTGCATATGTGTATAAAATGGAGTTTGTCAACATAAAGTTGAGTGAGAATATCACCAGTTTTGACACAACAATATAAATTAGCATAACGTCATAAGTGCGGTAAATATAATCAAACCATAACAAGTATGTAGACCGTTGCCAAGCGAATCGGGCGTAGGCCAATAGCATGAGAACCCATACGAATGAATGAATATTAGCACAAGTAAGCACATAACACGTATGTTTGATTAAGTCACTCACAATTACACGTATGCATTTGCTTGATATATATATATATATATAGTATGAAATACGGATATGTACGCATATGTCCCCAAAACGTTTAGAAAGTTGAGTAAATAGGGGAATGATAAACTCACCTTAGATTAACATCAAACGAATATAAATACGAATAAGCGAGCTAACGAATAAGCGAGTCATCCACTACACGCCAAACTATATAACCAATACCATTAGAATTCAAGTTATGTTTGTTTTAAGATTTAAGCAAACTTGCACTGACCATAATCCAAACAGTGAGTCGGAAGTCGGGTTTTGGTCAGTAGCCTTAAAATTACGTTACAAGAATAAAAGTCTTCTGGACCGAACATTGAATCTGACCAGAAATATGAGAAAACGTTAAGTCAAACTTGTTGACTAATTTTCCCGACGAGTTTTAGATGAATTGACCAGTCAACACCATTCAATCACCAAAATTGATTGAAGGTTATTGACTAGGGAATGTATATGAACAATTTCTATGTTTACAACTTACCCGGAAAGTGAAATAATCAAGAGAAACGAAGAGTCATAGGTCCACATGTATGCAAAGTCAACCGTTTTATGAGTGTATCTTCAACAATAATGCAAAAACCAAAGAAGTTTGGTGATGAATAGATGGAGGATGGTTGGAGTAGGTGAGTTAGGGTTTAGGGATGATTTGTGGTAGAGAATATATGATATGTTTATACAGTATTCACTAAAACGAACTAAATATGGTAACTTACTTGTTTTAGAACCAGATGGGCCTTTAATGATTAAATCAACATTATAATCAGTAAATTTCGTTTTTGATCAAGGGTTAATAAGTATGGACATGTATCTAAGCTATATTAGTCTTCTTGGGTCTTAAAACACTCGATTATGTTCAAAAATAAGCGATTTCCGTCCAGAAATGAACTAGGAAGGAAGTTCGGAGCTTGAAATCTGTACAGTACATCCACGGCGGCGCGCAGTGGGCCTAGGCCACCCAACGCGTGACGCTCCGGCCAAGGTAGGGCATGTTTGGGTTTTTGACATTATTAGTCCTTGTACTTTGTATAAAATCCATTTCTTGTTTATTTTAAAGTTTAAGCAAAACACAAACAACTTAAAGAACTTAAAGGGTATTAATTGTAAATATAAATCTTTATTACTTAAATTTGTTTAATTTGATTACTATTAAAGATCCAAAAATGCATCCGGATCGGATTTTATATAAACGAATATGGGTTCGAAAAATCCGAGATGTTACAGTCTCCCCTACTTTAGGGACTTTCGTCCTAAAATTAAAGAAAACCAAAACATCATTGTTTTGAAAACAATTTAAGCTTTTAAGAAAAATATCATAACATAGAACTTATAATAACCGAAGCTATGCTTCAAATGACTATCCGATAAGGGCACTTGTATATAGGATGTACCAGCGGCGTATCCACCATATCCTTATCATATCATCATTTGTTCCATTACCCAAGCTACCTTAGGTTCTAAATCATGACACACAATTTTACGTATTATGATTTCCATACGAGAACTCGGATAATTATGTTCGCGACCATAATTACCCTTATTGTCGGATGGTCCGCATAATTCGTTCCATCATGTGGCTTATAAAATATTTAAAACCATCATTTTTGTAACATTCGTATTTTGAGATAAATAAATAAAAGAGAAGTTTATTATTAACTGTGTGCCGTTAGTTTAATTGTGTGCGTGTTTAAGTTTGGATAAGGTTTGGTTGGAAAAGGGAGTGGGTGGTGGGGCCCTTGGACCCCTATATATTTACTCCAACCTCTTCTCCATTCCATTTCTGTCCACCATCACACACACTCAAGAACACACACACACACACACACTTTCTCTCTATCACCCGAATCCAATCCCGAGCCAACAGAAGGAAGAACCTCGTGTGTAAACGTCATCAAACACCAAGAAACACGTCTTTTTTACTGATTTTTGTCTCTTGGACTTTGGTGTTTCAACTTCAGATGTAGCTTTTCTTTTCAATTCAGTTTGAACATTGGTGGGAGAGCTAGACTGATGCATTTCACTTTCTAGGCCTTCTAGTATAATTTCCTCATCAACTGACTCTAAGGTCATAGACCCTTATGATTCATGGTTATCTTTATCACCAACTTCTTCTATGATTGGTTCAGATGTGTCTGTCAGCAAGAATTGGCTTTTCTCCCACTGTTCTTATCTTTGCTCCTATTGAGCCCTCCTGGCTGCAGCTACGGTTTCTGGACTGAACTCTTCAGGATTTAGTAAGATATCATAATGTGTTCTAAGCATCACCAATTGAGCAATGAATTTGATATAAACATTCCATGGCATCTTTGGTCCCTCATCCTTCTCAGGCTCATCCCTCAATCCCAAACCAGTCTCTTGTTCATTATCTATTTCCACTTCAATGTTGATGGGTTCAGTTTCAGGCATTTCAGGTTCAAATATTACAGGCTCTTCCTGTTCAGCTGTCACAGGTTCTTCAGTTTTGTCCCTTTCAGGTTCATCAACATTCATTCTTTCTCTCAAAGCATCAAGTGTAGCCTTTATTGCTTCATCTGCCTCTTTCAGTCTCCTCTCATCTGCCTCTTTTTTCTCTTTCATGTTTATAAGTGCTTCAAGCACTTCCTGAGGAATTTCCTCCTCCTCTTCTCTCTCCAAAGCCTATAAATCTTCATTCATTAAATTTATGGCTGTCTTTACAGATTCAGCTTCTGCAACATCTGGATCAATTACATTTTCTTTGTACAAAATATCATCAGATTGAACTGTATGTTGGGGTAGGGGATGTAGATCATCATCAGTAAGCGCAACCCCCTTTCCCTTTGCTTTTCTTTTCAAAATTTCTTCTTCGGTTTCTTCTTCTTTATCCTCCCCCTCAACATCCGGATCTCCATCATCATATGCTTGATTGATCATGTTTAAAGCATTTGATGGTCCAACCTCCATAGCCTCCTCTTCAGAACTTTCATATAATTCACCAATTACCCTCAAACTCTCTGCACCTTCAGTATTCTCCCCCTGTTTTTGGTGTATCTGAGGTCTTCTCAACCTCAGAATGCCCTTCTAGGGTTTCGAATTTTTCAATAGAGCTTCATTCAGTGCAGCTTCCAATGCCGAGCTCCTTGTAGTCAGTATGGCATTTTGTTCTTTCAACATTATGTTTTCAAACTCAAGTTTGGCATTCTCACAAACAATATCATATAGATTAGGGCTTGATGGTGGGGTTTCTTGATTTGGCTTTGATGCTGGTTCATAGAACGATTCAGATTCAGCAGTTTCAGGAGATGGGGTCTTATTTGGTTCAGAGGATGTGGTTGGGTGAGTTGGTGGGGTAGTTTCAGTAGCAGGTTGATCTTGAATGGGTTGGATAGATGGTGTGGGGATAGGAATGTTATCAGTTGGTTCAGTGTCAGATAGAGTAGGTTCAGTGGTGGCTAGTGAAGAAGGAATATCATCATTAACATCATCTTGCCCCACAGAATCTGTATCATCATGGTAAACCTTAGGTGGTGGTGATTCTGGTGGAGTTATCTTCTAGATGGTTGTAGCAACATCTGATACAACACCTGCTATAAATGTATCATCATCCATTTGTTCTGTAGCTTGAGTGATCGGACTCACAACTGGTTATTTATCTCCTCATGGACCTCCATTTCTGCATTATCTGCCTCATATGCAACTTGGTCAATCAAAGGCACATTTTCCTCATTTACCTCATGTGCATCATCATCATCATTATCAATCATCATGCCATTTCCACCTTCCGGACCATTGTCCCCATCATCACTATGATCATCATCATCTGCATCATCGTTTTCTTCACCTATTTCCCGGGGTTCTAGGCACATTAATAGCACCTAGAGCCGGTACGAGCAACCATGGGAGGATATCCCATTCATCATTATCAATAAACTTACTCTTAGCATCTTTCATGCGTTTGCAGATATTTGGATCTTGCAACCTCAAAATCTGCCCTGTCATTTGAATTTCTGGTAGAGCTCTATTTATTAAGATCTATAGAAAGTGTGGATACTAAAGAAATCTTTGATTGACTTACTTCTCTGCATTTGATGCCAACCCTTGAAAGATATGTCTGGAAATGTTGAAGGGTTGCTGGTAGAGTATGGCTACTGTGAGAGTCCCAAGCTCTCTACTTAATAAAGTCCAAGTCCCTCTCCTAGGAGATAAGGACTGGATCACATGATGAATCAGGAACCTGTAGATCAAAGGAAAACTCTCTTTCTGAAATTGTCCCTCCTTTACATCCCCTTGGTATCCCATAGTCTATCGAAAGACTCTTAATAACCTTGGGACCGAGTAAGATGGCTGAGCATTAAAGTCATCATTTGGTTCCAAAGCAGCTCATATAGATGCTTCTGTTATCTCAATGTCATTGTTTAAAACAGATGCCTTGATCCTCTTCCCGTTCACATCATTGACATAGGTTGTTGACTGCTAAAAGTCTGTAAGATGGTTCCTATTGATAGTGGGGTTCTCTATCAGCGCCATTCTAAAATTTGAGTTTCTTAGAAAATTTATCATTATTTCCAACTCCATGTTTTCCTCATCGAGCGCTAACTGAGCGCACATATTGTGCCTCTTTTCAAATTTTAGGGCCATTAGTCCTGCAAGATAAACGTATGTTAGTATACAAAATTGCAGAACTAACAGTCAAAGAGATGAGTAGATGATATTAGTGTCTTCAATAACCTGTTCCGTAGTAATATGCGTACCTGCAAAAACAAGTAAACAATTAGTCCATAAGTTAATCGAAAACCCTAATTTCGAAATCGGTGCGAAGATAATCGAATAACGATGTCTTACCAAAGTCGAAACAGAGCTAATGGCTGTAATCAAAGTAAAATTGTGTAATCGAGCAAGTAGGAAATAGCACGAGCAAAGGGGTTTTTCGTCTAGGTTTAAGAGGAGGATGAAGAAATATGTGAATAAGTTTCTAAGTCTCCCTTTTATACCTAACGTTTGGGTGGTACAGTACCTCATTTGTCGTCTAGCACACGACAGTTGTCATTTAATTTCAAATTTAATGTACCTCCTTTGCTCGAGTATACAGCCAAATTAACAGTTGTATCCAACTAAACTCGAGTACATAGTACTACCTTTGCTCGATGTACTTGGGAATATTGTCCTTGATTACTAGTACACAGGTGAACATGTGCTCGAATAAACTTGTGCTCAATGCCTTAGCCAGATTTCTAATGATTATCATAGTACCTGCTTGAGTATTAAGACATACTCGAGGTGTAGTGTGCTCGACTATACTTATCAAAATTCATTCAATACAAATTTTTGAGACACACCAGTAATAGAACCTTACTCGACTATGCATCATGCTCGAGATACTTAGAAATATGTCATGACAACGGCCTATGCTTGAGATGCATTTTTAAGTGTTACAGCCTTTGCTCGACTAACTTAGATTACAAAAGCTCAATTGTGCTCGATGTACCCTTATGCTCGAAAGCCTTAGCATATTAAATCATTCCTATGCCTGTACTCGAACTCACAACCTAAGTGTCTAGTCTACAAATTTGCTCGAACTACGTAAACAAAGTGATCTAGTTGCTTAAGCTCGAACTCTCATGCCAACACACCTAGCGCACGTCTATGCTCGAATCCCTTTCACTCAAAATACTTGACAAACAAGAATGCAATCATGCTCGACACACATACATTACTATTCACTTCATTTCAAGTGCTCGTAAGCAAGATGCATGCTCGAATCAAACAAATTTTTCAATATTCTTGAAAGTAAGAGTCATGCTCGAAACACTTAACAAATTTTTCAGTATGCTTGAAAGTAAGAGTCATGCTCGAAACACTTGATGATTCATACAAGTCACATAAGATGCTTCACACCATGTTATCATACAAGTCAAGTAAGCTTAGTTCTTCTGCTCGAATTTAAAAATGATCATTTCAATTTGATGAGCTGACCTAAACAGTTAGTTTAAGGTGAAATAAGAGATCAAAATCCAGTTCAAAATAAAATTCATTTTTGATTATTTGGAAAGATCTCAACATGGGATCAGACTATTTAAAATATGATCACACCACTTCATGGTCAGTGTTATTATGACTTAAGTCAGGTTGACAGCAAGTATACTTAGCTTAATTGCCATTGCTTTCTATGATATATTTAATGATTCAATTAGAGCTTAAGATAGGAATGGTTATCACTATAGCTTCAGGTTGCCTCTAATCTCTTCTCAAAGCGTATTTAGCTTTCTCCATATCACCCCGAATTGACTCTGACCCCCTGATGCTCTGGTCAAAATTGATTTTTGTATGATAGAGCAGTTACTTATTTATATTTTGTCTTTGATAACAGACTGTAAGGTTGAACGTTGGACTTACATGCCATCCGGACTTACATGCCTTACATTCAGGGTGTTTAGGACTTATTTGAATGCCTCACCCCTGTAGTTCCCTTAGTGCCCCTTAAGTCAAGAAATCAGATACCTTATTTATATATTTTATACTTATGATCTTTTTATACTTTTCAATCACTTTCTTTTTCTTTTCTTTTTCAGAAATTTGCCATATAGCAATAATTTATTTCTGCTCAAATACTTAATAAATATTTTTATAGACCAGAAACACCAACAGGCTCGTGTATGATTGGATAATAACCTTTCTGCCTATCATTCGGAGAGATATACTAGAGAGCATACCTTATTTTCCAATGTTTCACCACATCATACTTAGCAAATTTAAGTGTATATCACATATGACAACTACAGACTATGGAAAGCTACCATACTTTGCCAATGACTGTACTCAAAGTCCTTTGAACTTATAATCCATGGGTTAGTTATCTTAAACAGTTTTCTATCATTTCCCATTTCAGGTTGGATTCAATCTCCATAGAAAGTAGTTTCTAGCTTCTTTGAAGCTGGGAACTTGGGTAATATTATCATCTCTCTTATGAAATATCACCGAAAAACAGTGTTGCTTCATTTTAAAAACCATTTCCTTTTTGAATGTTCAATTAAGAAATGTTGATTTTTCAAAAAAAACAGTGTTGTCATTTAAGCATATTTAACAAGCACACATTATCACAGTATCAAAACACATTCATTCACACAGTAGAAAACATTCAGATAATCACACGAGTCTGTCGAGCATGCTTAGAAGTTCATCGAGCATACTCAAAGTCACGAGCAAACGTAGGATTTATCATTTCAGAAATTGTGCTCGAGATACATAGCTGAGTGCTCGAAAAATATACTTGTGCTTGAAATACTTAGAAAGTTTTCCAAAACACATGTCCATTCTCGACCATAAGTAACAGATCATTTGTGCTCGAGTTACTTGAGAGACCTCAAGTATGGTTTGTTTGTGCTAGAAGAGCATTAAACACACCATGCAACACAGAGTTATGCTCGAAATACTTGGAGAGTTTTCCAAGGCCAAATCCTGTGCTCGAGTAGCTGAGCTACGACATCTGTCCTCGAATGACTTAGAATAGTGTTATAAGATCCTTTTCTTGTGCTCGAAGAGCAATAGGCACACTATCAAGCACAGATTCATGCTCGAAGTACTTAGAATCACACAAATACACCATGTAAGCACAGATCAAAGTACCAAAATCTATAAACCACAATAGCAACATATTTCAACAAGATTTTCACACAATTCAGTCTCATACATGATTCATGCAATTTAGAATAATCAGTTAAGCATAGCAAATCATCATGCAAACATTCAAAGTGAGTAACATAGATAATCAGTTAGCACCTCACTTAAGCACACATCCTAAATCATACCTCATCAGCATTTATCATTCCTATGCACTTTAACAGAAAATGAAACCTGGTTTTATCTAAAGGTTTGGTGAACAAATCAGCCAAATTATCAAATGTATCTACCCTTTTCATCTCTATTAAGCCTTTTTCCTGACAATCCCTAATGAAACAATGTCTAATTTCAATGTGCTTAGTCTTAGAATGTTGGACTGGATTCTTAACAATAAACATAGCTGCAGTATTATCAATTAAAATAGGTGTAAGTAAGAAATTCAGACCATAGTCCAGCAGTTGATTTTGAATCCATAGAACCTGTGCACAGCAAGCAGATGCAGCAATATACTCAGCTTCAGCAGTAGAAATTGACACTGTAGTTTGCCTCTTGCATTGCCAAGACACCAGCCTCTTCCCAAGAAACTGGCATCCTCCAAAGGTTAATTTTCTACTCAAGTTGCAACCATCATAGTCACTATCTGTGTAGGCCATCAAATCAAAGGAAGGGTTCTTTGGATAACAAATCTGGTTTTCTTTTCAAGTATATGAATATCCTCTTCACTGCTAGCATATTTGAGACATTAGGGTTAGCTTGGAATCTGGCACAGACACACACAGCAAACATATAATCTGGCCTATATGCTGTAAGATACATCAGTGATCCTATCTTGGCCCTATATTCATGGTGGTCCATTGGCTCCCCCTTTTCAGCAGGTACCATTTTCTCATGTGTTTCCATTGGTGTGGACACTGTCTTGAAGTCTTGGTACTTGAATTTGTTAAGAATCTCTTGTACATATTTTGATTGATTTATGAAGATTCCATCTGCTTTCTGTTGCACCTGAAGTCCAAGGAAGAAATTCATTTCCCCATTGAACTCATTTTGTACTTGGACTTCATCACTTGCTCAAACTCTTTGCACATTTGTTCATTTGTAGAGCCAAAGATAATGTCATCCACATACACTTGCAGCAACAACAGATCTTTGTTTCTCCTTTTGTAGAATAGAGTCTTGTCAATTGATCCTCTGCAGAAACCATTTTCCAACAAATGATTTGAAAGCTCATCATACCAAGCTCTAGGTGCTTGATGTAGTCCATACAATGCTTTGCTAAGCTTATAAACTTTTTTGGGAAGCATTGGATCTTCAAAACTAGGAGGTTGAGTGACATAAACTTCTTCATCAATCTTTCCATTCAGAAATGCAGATTTTACATCAAGTTGATAGACTTTAATGTTCATTGATGCTGCATACGCCAGAAAGATCCTGATAGCCTCCAGTCTTGCAACTGGAGCAAAAACTTCTTCAAAGTCCACTCCTTCTTCCTGTAAGCATCCTAGAGCTACCAATCTTGCTTTGTTCTTGATCACTATCCCCCTTTCATGTTTCTTGTTCCTGAATACCCATTTTGTTCCAATAGCAAACTTGCCTCTAGGCTTGTCCACCAAGTCCCATACATGCAAGTCTCTGAACTGGGCTAATTCTTCCTGCATAGCTTCTACCCAGCTGTTTTCCTTTAATGCTTGATTGATGTTCTTTGGTTCAACTTGAGATAAAAAGCAGGCATACAGGCAGATATTTGCTTTTTCGGATGAGCTTCTGGTAACTCTTTCATTTATGTCTCCTATGATGTTCTCTGCTTCTGTCTCTAGATTTGTCATCTTTAACTCAGCAGATTCTTCTGCAATTCTCTCTTGACTTTCATCAGATTTTTGAGTTTGATTGATTTCAGATGATGATTCTTCATTTACTCCACATTGCATTGTGTCAAACAAAGATTGAAACCTATCTTCAAATTGATGTATCCCTTCAGTCTGAGCAGGTTGTTGACTCTAAATAGGTTAACTTTCAACATCACTTGGACCTTCATTTGAGACGTCAACTGCAGCCTCCTGTCCACTCCTTTCAACTTCAGCTACTTCTTGGGTGCTTCTCACAAAATTAAATGTATCTGCTTTAGGAGCAACTGATGTCCACAGTTTGTCCGAATCATCTTTTTTATCTTTTCCTATTCTTCAAAGCTGGTTCTGTACATACTGTCATCCATGTCTTCATTGTAGATTTTAAATGACTTAATCATTTTCTCTAGATCAAACAGCCATTTGGGACCATCAACATTGTTAAAATGATTTTCATTGAAAATTATGTCTGAGGACTCAATGACCACCATGTGCTCCTTCACATAGACTCTGTAAGCCTTTGAATGAGATGAGTAGCCCACAAAGAAGCATTCCTGTGATTTGGACTGGAATTTGTTCAAATAGTCTTTTGTATTCAGGAGTGAGTATCTGCATCCAAAAGGCTTTAAGAACTTCACATAAGGCTTTCTTTTGAAGATAACCTCATATGGTGTCTTGTTTTGAGCCTTGTTCAGTAGAACCCTGTTCTGCACATAGCATGCCGTATTGATTGCTTCTACCCAAAAAAGTGACTGGCATATTGGCATCAGCAATCATGTTGCATCTTCAATTAATGTTCTGTTTCTTCTTTCTGCAACACCATTTTGTTCAGGAGTTCTAGGTGCACTGTATTGTTGAAATATCCCCTTGGAAGTGCAGAATTCATCCATAATTCCATTCTTGAATTCTGTCCCATTGTCACTTCTAATGACCTTCACCTTCATTTCAAGCTGATTTTCCATCTTTAGCACATAGGATCTGATCAGGTCTGGGGTTTCATCCTTGCTGCCCATGAAGTATACCCAAGTAAATCTTGAATAATCATCAGTGATCACCAGGCAGTATCTCTTCTTTCCAATACTTGGAACACTTACAAGACCAAATAGATCCATGTGTAACAATTCCAAGATCTCATCAATTGTGTTTATCATTTTGCTTTTATGTGAGGATTTATGTTGTTTTCCTTTTAGGCAAGATGTGCATTTTTCTTCCAATTTGAACTCTCTTGTGGGAAGGCCAACAACATGTTCACCTTTTACAAGTTTGTTCATGTTCTTTATGTTTACATGACACATCTTCCTATGCCATAGCTTGGTTTCATTTTCAGTTGCTTTTGAAACAAAGCATGAACCACCTCTTGAAGTTGCAGTATTCATTCTCAGTTCATAGAGGTTGCCATTTCTTGGAGCCATCATCATTATCATTTCAGTTGGAATCACAAACTCAGTCTTCAAAATCAGGCAATGTTCATCATTGAAGGCTACCTTGTATCCTTTGTCACAAACTTGAGAAATGCTTAACAGATTGTATTGAAGTCCTTCAACATGTAGAACATTCTCAAAGGATAACTTGCCATTGGTGAGTGTTCATCTTCCAAATATCTTCCCTCCATTCTCATCACTCCCAAAGGCAACTGGCCCTTCATATTTTCTTTCATAGTTGATCAGTGCACTCTTGTCACAGGTCATGTGCCTGGAACATCCACTGTCCATGTACCATAATCATTGCTGTTCAAGAACTGGTCCTGCACATACACACAAAACATAATTAGTTGGAATCTGATTTACAAACTGCATCAGTTTGTAATTCAGTGTCAGTGGAAGATTCATCAGGAGTTGGAACTGGAACTGGAAGTGGATCTTCATACACAATTTCACATTCTTCATCTCTGTCGGAATCTGACCCATTCTTCACAACTTGTGATTTGATTAATTCTTCAGTCTGCTCAATCACATAGTTCTTCTTTTCAATCACCTCCTTCTTAGTCTTCCATTGGAACCGTCTTGGTTCAAATCCCTGTTTTAACAAAAACTTCTCATCACCATTAAGAACTCCTGGTCTTATCTTTGCTTTTCCCTTATCAGTTGACCTTTTGTTCTTCTCAGTTTTATGTGACTCTTTCTTATTTTCCTTGATTTTCAAAATGGTCTTGAGTTTCATTTCAAGGATCTGCCTTTGTTCCTTACTACCAGATGGTTTTCTATTTCCACACAAGTATTTCTCATACATTTCTTTGTAACTCTTCGTATCAAATCCACTCACCACATCAGGAATGTCAAAGGTGTCCTCAAGAATCCAGCAAGAATCAGTGTGATGTCCATAGGCATCACATTTCTTGCACCAGACCATGGCAAAACTTCCCATATCTTTAAGCAATTGTTGGTCTTTGATTTTTTCTTTGATTTTGGGAAAGTCAAAACCTAAAGAGGTCTTTGGACACAAAGTGTTAGAGAAATCCATCTTAATTGGCTCACTGTTGTCAATTGTTTGTGGATACTTTTCTTTGACAAAAACAATTTTCTTCAGCTTGAAGGGAGTTCTTGATGAGTTTCCTTCTTCTTCTCTTGAATATCTTCTCATTGGCACATAATCAACATCCACAATATCAAATAACTCATGGGTAGAGAAAACTGGATAAATTGGTGGATGTGACTGATCATAAGAAGATTTCACAGTTTCTTCTGTTCTTTTCTTGATAACAGGCTGTGGTCTTGCACATATGTCAAACACTACATGTTATCTTCTCATCTACTAATAGTGCTTTTTCAAATTTGGAGTCATCTTTGGTAGAAGAGGAATCTTATCACTTTTCTTTTTGCTTGATCTTTTCTTCTTCTTGCTCTTAGATGACTTAGAGCTTCCACAGCTGCAGTTACTGTTTTCACTGGAGTATTCACTCCACTTCTTCTTCTCTCTTTCTATCTTTTTAGTTTTCTCAATCTCTTACTCCTCACTCTGCTTTACTGCAAACTCTCCATTCTCATCCACAATCACATCAGCATATTGCTTAGCAAACTCAGCCTTATCATCAAAAACATTCTTGAATTGTTTAAGATACTCACTTTTGTTCTTCTTGTCTACCTTCAGTGGGTAGCTATCACAAAAAGGTGGTGGCACCTTTTTATACTTCTCTTCATCAGTCATTTTATCAACATAACCCACAATATTGGCTGTAGAAACAAGGTTCTTCAAGAAATCCATTTGTATCAGCAATTCAGCATTCTTCATTTTCTCTTCTGCATACATCTTATTCAACCCTTCAATTTCAATTGTCATTCTTGATTGGTTTGGTATGCCATCATACAATCCTCTTCAAGCCCTTTGATTTGACTTTCGTAGGTTGCTTCACTTGCTTCATAGACATTCAAGAAGACTTCTTTTCTTCCACACTCAGTTTTTCACTTTCCAGTCTCCTGATTTAATTCATCAATGGTAATAAGAAAATCAGAAATTGAGATATCAGATTGTACCTGAGCATTTGAGGATTCAGCCTTGTCATGCACTTTGGCCATAAATGCAACATTTGCCTTCTCCATTTCAGCTGCATGATTGCTCCAATCAAATTCTCCATCCTGTGGCACCCTGGTAACAGCTACATTTTCTTGATCTCTCTGCTGGTTCACATTGTTTTGATTAGTTCTATTCTGATTTGAGTGAACCTGCATTTGATTGTTTCTTTGTGGTTGAAACGTTTGTTGCTGGGTTCTGTTCTGATTTTGATAGGGGTTTTGGTTGGAAATCTGATTTCTGTGCTGGAAGTTCTGATTCTGGTTCTGATAGAATTGATTCTGGTTATGTTGATTGCCAACTTGCTTTGGCATGTTACACTCTCTAGCAAAGTGTCATGGTTGTTGACAGTTATAACAGATGGCTTTTGATTTGTCAAAGCCAATTCTTTCATTTGGTCCATTGAAACTTGTTCTGCCAGTTATGTTATACAACCTTTTGTTCTCACTGCCAACATAGCTGCTTGCCATTTTATGTCCATGTCTTCCAAATCATCAGCATCCATTTGTTCAAGATCTTCCTGAACAATACTTGTGTTGATCAGGTTCTTGGCGACAAAAGCATGGTATGACTCAGTAAACATAGAGAACAATGCTTGATAATCTGTTCCTTGAGCATTATTGTTCTGCAAGAATGTTGACTGCCCATTTGCTGCAGAAGGGGTGTCATCTTCAATCAGCTGAACATTGAATCTGGATTGGCCACTGCAAGTTGAACTTGTGTCTGATGGTTCCTTAATGATAGGCTGCTGGTTCTTGATTGAGAGGCTGCCCATTGGTGCTACAAGAGCATTGGTCACTTGAAAGCTTGGCTTGTCCTCTCTAATCATATGGTTCTCAATCATCTCATGTTCTGCAGCCTTGAGAAAGGCAATCACATCATCTAACTTGAAGTTGGGAAAACTTGCCTTTTCTTTAATAAACTTGCTGGCAGTGTACCATTCCCCGGACAGTGATGATAAAAGCTTTTTGTTTAGCTCAAAGTCAGAGATTTGTAAATCAGTCGCTCTTATGTCGTTTATAATTGTCATAAACCTCTGCAAGACTGATTTCAATCTTTCTCCGTCTTTAAACTTGAACCTGTCAACTTGCTTCATCAGTCTGTCTTTCTTGATGTCTCTTAATTCAGTATTCCCTTCAAACATTTCGATAACTGCATCATACATACCCTTTGTGGTCTTAAGATGATTGACAGTTGTCAAAATTTCCCAAGAAAGCCCTGACTTTAGCATAGACAACGCGTTATCGTCTCGTTTCTTCATTTTTAGCTCAACGGTGGCATTGTTGTTCGGAGCTGTTGAGGGAACATAGTTTCCTTCAGTGATGGAAGTCCAAAGCTCTGGGTCATTGTAGTTCATGGCTGCTTCGAAGAGCACCTTCCATTTAATGAAGTTTTCTTGTCCAAGCAACCTTGGAATCTTGTTGGTGGAAACTTCCTGGTCTTCCATTTTATCAGATCTGAGATTTGTAGTAGTAAAACAGAGTAAAGCTTCAAGCTTTATCATACACCTTCACTCCCGTAGCCTTTAGCGAGCTTACTCAAGCTCTGATACCACTTGTCAGGACCGTGAATCGAGTGAAACCTTCTAAAGGGTTGACAAGAACACACCGACTCGATTACCCAAAAGGCCTGTTGAATATCCCGGCGGAATCAGGATATCCAATGAATGGGAACGAAGGAGTGAAAATAACAAACACAAAACAACAATAGATAATCAATAAAAGCTCATTCAAACACAAAAATTCACTGTATTTGACACACCCCACCAAGGCGGAAACTCGAGTGCGTGACGTCATGTATACCGTAAGCATATGATTATCGCCAACATAGTAGCATTAGGATACCAATAGTTTTAAAAAGCGTTTATAAACCATAACATGTTTTTAAATAAATTAGTTTAAGATAAAATTGGGATTTCTCTTATAGACCCCAAATATCAATAGGGGTATACAAGCAAAACCCCTCCAAAAAGTATCCTAATTATGCCTTGAGGTCCCGTCTTCATGATTCCTTAAGTGCTTGTTAATTCCCTAAAAAACATACGTTTTAAAGAGTCAACACAATGGTTGGTGAGTTCACAGGTTTTGAGACTCGATATGAAATCACTTTATTCATAAAGCATTGAATCAGTTCACAAATAAGTATACGATAACATATTGAAACAAATACGATGATCCTCCGTAGACTAGCTAAATCTATGAATTAATATGACGAACCCTGAGACTATAACCAAACCACGACTTATATCCTTTTGCCCTGTTCAAATCTCACATATGGAATATACGCACCCTGTTTCGATGCAATATCGGAGGTTAGAGCGACTAACCTAAAATAGGGGAAATGTCAACGTCAATAGTACTATCTGTATATTCCTGTGGCTAACTCCGTTAGCTAATGGTTATAGTATGTAAGCAAGGGGCTTATAGCATTACACAATTCAACTCATGTTCACATAAGGATTGATGTTTTGTTTCTAATTATTGTATATGAAAAGCAGTTGTGTATGTTTTCCACCTTGGATTTATAAAACAATAAAATAGTAAAAGGGGGTCGTGAAACTCAACTCGTACGTTCAGTGCTCAATTCGTTAGCAATTTCAGTTTGGACTTGGGTCCGCTGCCTTCACACGTCCTAAACGCGTAAAGTCAGTTAGTTACCGTTATCGGCTCGCAAGTCGGTTTATGCTAGTCGCTTTCACCCAACTAGCCGTTTTGTTTATTATATTTGTGTCGGTTGCTTTCACCAACCGGACATTTCGTTTATTACATTTGTGTCGGTTGCTCTCACCAACTAGACTTTTCGTTTATTACATTCGTGTCGATTGCTTTCACCAGCCAGACGTTTCGTTTATTATACTGTGTCGGTTGCTTTCACCAACCAAACATTTCGTTTGATTTCTAGACGACCCGCTGGTGATAAGGTTTTGCATTCTTTTTGAAAGTAAATATTTATATACTTATATAAATATATTTCATATTAGTGTGGTTTCATTTTGATGTAACCGGTTCGTTTCGCTGAGTAACAAATATATACTAAAACTATATATTTATTTCAAATTAATATTTCTTTAAGTTACGATTGTAAAAGAAATATTTGTACGTTTGTTCAAAAACTCTGAACTGACGTTAGATATATCGTCTTGGTCGTTTAGCTTGTATAAATTATTATTCTTACGTCTAACATATATATATTTTCAAAAATATATATTTAGGTAAAAATCATTGTTTTGACACAAAATACCACTTTCTCCATTGCATGTGTATTTTGTCAAGTCCATATCTTCAATGTCGTTAATAATATATGTTTGCCTTTTTCAACTATAAAATTTATAGCTTTATTCAACACCATATTAGGCTTTTTATAAAACTACATAAACACAATCTCAACACAAAACTTTATAAAAACTTATATTTTGTTACTCAAATTACAAAACGTGTTTTGGCTAAAAATATACGTTTATATGGCTATTAACAGTCGCATGTACTCGTTTAAATATATCTTTTTCAACAAGGCTATTTGTACATAAAGTCACTAATTTCACATAGTTTTCCAAATAACCGCTTTCTTAACCAACAAATCGTGTTTTACTTCTTTATCCAAACTTCATATATTTTTATAAATTTATTCTCCACCTTTCAAATAAACTACTTGTACACAAATATTTTATACAACAACCCATATTTTTCACAACATGAGGTTATATTATATTTATAAGACTTTGTAATCGCCATCTAAGTTAATATTTCCTAATCACCCTTTTTGTCAAAAAGCACTCTTTTAACAAGTAGTTAAACACCAAAATTTCCTTTAACATGTTTTTAAAATCGTATTTTACAACCCATTTGTATCTTTAACCAAACTCATATTTAGTAAACTTAAGCATATGTTTTAACATATTAATGCGTATCTTGATCGTCGGGCGTTCGAGCTAGCATAAACACAACCTTATAACCATGTAAATATAGTTTTAGAAGAAATTAGCTCACAATGCTATAAAATTGGGGTTCATTTGGGATGGAATGATCGACGAAATAAGAAAACTTGAGCTAGTTCCCACTTCATGATGCTCGATCGGCCTGCCGACTTCTTGTTCCTTGTGGTTTCTTTAGATTGAAAACGGCTAGCCTGTCCGGCGCAGTTGGTTTACGGTAAGAGACCGAAGAGCGTTTCGGGCCGGGTTCGGGTCTAATAGCGGGCTGTAGCGTGTCTCGGGTCGGCTTTGAAGCAATGATTAGGTGATGCTCCGATGGTGAGTGGTGTGTCGGTGGTGGTAGTATACTAGTGGTGGAGGTGGCGGTTGATGGTTGCTATTAACAAGGAGAGTGAACGTGATGTGGTAGAGGGAGAAAGGTGGCGGATGATGAGGTGGCTTCAGGTGATGCACTGCGGTGGCGAGGGGTGGTGGTACGGTGGTTCTATAATAGGGTGGTGGAAGGTGGTCGCTGGCGATTTATAGTGATGGTGGCTATTTCCATGCACAAGAGGTGATTTTCCTTGGTAGCCAGTTGTCAAACAAAAGTATGTAAGTTTGTTTTGTGATTTATTTCTTGAAGTGGTGGTTGGTTATATGAAGCATGGCAGCATGGTTCTATAAACAAAATCAAGTACAATTGTTGGAGCGTAAGAATGGTGGAAATTAAGAAATGGAATTGGGTGGGTGGTTTGGGTTCTGTCGCATCAAAAGAGAAAGAGAAAGTGATCTCGAAGTTGTTGTAATCTAGAATATATATTGTGTTGATATATAAAGATCAACAAGTATGGTGTCTAGTATATGAAGATAGGTTTGGTGATGTAAGATGTTGAGTGTACACTGTATATAGTTTGAGAATTTGAATCAATAAGCATGGTTAAGTTGATTGTTGTACCAGAGAGACTGAAAGAGTTATAAGAGATTTAATATTGTCTTGGCAATATATTAAAAGGAATTAGTAATTCAATAGTTTATTTACTTTGCCAAATTTTACTCCAACAATAATAAAAGAAAGTGTGCATGAGTTTGTTCTAACAATTTGAATAGTGTAGTGTCCGTAGGATTTGGGTTGAGAATTTAAATGCAAATTAAATTCATTAATTGTTATTAATTGTTAGCTGTAAGCTAGTTATATAATATCACTTGAATTTAAATTTAGACGTGTTTAGATGTTAGGCATTATCGTAAACGTTTGTACGTTCATGTACCGAAAGTATATTGCAATGTAGGATTTTAACGTACATACTGAACGCTCGCAATTTGTTTCATATTGTTGTTGATATCTTATAAAAATAATTATAAAATATACTCGTAAAACATAGAATCAACCCTCTTGGTTCATTTAATCATATTCGAGTTCTTCAAATATTTTATCACCAACGTCTGTATTCACTGGGCAAGTTCCATAAGGTCGGGTAATTTAGATAAAAATAAATTACTTATATGCAATGTATCGTGCATATGCGGCCAAAGCTAGACTCATTGTGATTAAACTTAGCAAAATTTAATCATGCGGGAATTAACGTTAAGAAATCATGATTAGTGTTTGTACGGAAAAAGACTTAATTTACAGAGTGTTACAGTATGAAATATATCATTAATGGAACAGTGAAAGGAATTTCTAAGGTTTCATGTGACGGCGGCGGCGGCGGCTGTACGAGGAAAACAAAGAGAATATTCTTTGGAATGTTTTTCGTATTCAGTGTGTGCCAGCCTGTAATTCCGTCTGGAAATCCGTGTCCTAAAAGGTATCCTAGGACCCCTATTTATAGACCCTGACATTCCTTCTAAAAGTTCTTAATCATTACATAATGAAATACAAAATAATACAAGTGTTGAGTCCTCGAGCAAGGTAACAATCTTGCTCGAGCAAACTCACTATGCTGGATATGCTTGATGAGTGTCCTAGAGCATACTTTACTTAGAATATCTTCAGTGAAGATATTCCCTTCCAGCAGACTTCATCCTTCTTGACAGGTCCAAGATTTGCTCGAACTAGTCCATCGAGCAAGCTCATTCTTCTAGATGTCTTCAGCTATACGTATTCAGCAATCTTTAGCATGCTCGGATGTAAATTGTCACTCCCCAATCCAACGACTAGGAGTGTGACCATCAGTTGGTACCTGTTTTGTAAATATATCAGAGTAGAGGGTTTATTTTAGCGGAAGTCTTTAAATATTAAAATATTAATTTACATTATCAAAACTACTCGGGAATTAAACAACCGAGTTTCAGTTTTACAAAACCGTGATATTAATAATACAAGGATTAGTAACATTCAAAAACGAGCCATCTCGAGCGATCTTCTATGGCTCCAATCCTTGTATATCATCTAATTACCTGCAAGGGTGGGAAAAACACGTCAGCTATATGCTGGTGAAACATTGACTTGATAAATCATTTATAACAGTCGTTAAATACAAACATAGTTTTCTGTTCACAATCTCAGCAGGAATGCCTGTCCATTCCCGGGATTTGTACCACTGCCCTACACAAACAATTCAAAGGTTCCCCGAGTACATAGCCCCTTTTCGGAGACAACCTTCTCCTAGACTATGTAACCCTGTTGGAGAACCGGTTATGACTGACATGGTTTTGTATGCCAATTATCAGTTATGTTTGGATCCAGACACATGGGTATTCGGTCTGAGTTGCTTTTTATTATCTATTTTGTATTATAAAGATTTTAGATATTATATCTCATGCAAACATTTATCAGACTCTTTGTAATATACAGCCAGTCTATTACAAGAGTAAAATCAGTTCAGACAGTAAAAGGTTAACGTGTTCACCTTATGTTATCAGTAGGAAATATCAACCTCCTTGACTTCAGTATGCTATTAACCTATATTCATAATAGGTATGCATAAGTACCTAGTTGGTATAATTCAGCAGACTTTAAGTCTGTTACAGTTTCAGCAGACTTGAAGTCTGATTCAGTTTCAGCAGACTCGAGGTCTGATCAGCAGACTTGAAGTCTGATTCAGTTTCAGCAGACTCTTAGGTCTGTCCTAACCTTAGTATCGTTATAGTCGTTTTATGAAAATACTTTGAATTTACATATGACGTTTGGAATAGCATGCTTTGGCCTAATAAAGGATATCACGTTGACAAACTTCTCCAGGTAAGAAAACGGGTCCCGCGGTTGATTGGGGTTTGTACGAATTGCTTTCCTTAGGCAAGAAGATTCTACTAATGATACCCCCCCCCCTTCCAGTTACTACATGCCCGTCAAAATAATAGTTTTGATAACATTACTTCACGTGGAAGCAACGTCTTTGCTTTATAAAACATCACTTGGAAAATAATTACAGTTTAACGACTATACCCTTACTAAGCTATATCTTATGTATTTAAAGTAACTAGTAAAGTAACTTAACCTTAATCCTACCTTAATCGGCTTGATGGAACTTAAGAGCTAAGAAATCAGCAGCAATTCGGCTTGTTCTTCGTTTATACGATCAACAGCTCGTTAAACAGTGTAACGACTCCTCGTCTCTTTGCAAAAACAGCCCTCGACACCTCGGAACTCCCTTGCACGCTTACCAAGGTTAACTATGTGAAAACTAAGGTGAAAATGGGATGAAATGGCTTGAACCCGTAGCTGCCCTTTTATAGGTGAGTTTTGCAGACCATCGCGTAGCGCGATGGCCTTTTCCCCAAGGCCGTCGCGTAGCGCGACGCCGCAATTAATCAGAAGCTGCCACGTGTTGACACGTGGTTGGCCACGTGTCCCGGTTTACTTAACCTGGTCATCACGTAGCGTGATGAGACCAGTGAGTTTCTTCGTCGCGTAGCGCGACACCTACCTTTTTCTTGAAATGTGTGATTCTCTGTCGCGTAGCGCGATGGAGTTAATCAGGAGATCATCGCGTAGCACGATGGATCTCAAAACTCAAAATTTTCATTTTCAGTCCTTTAACTTTCAGACTTTACACATTCAGGCCTTTAACTTATAATTTTGACATTTTTAGCCCAAAACTAGATGGGGTATTTTCAAGGTGTTACATCCTCCCCACCTTTAGAAAAATCTTGTCCTCGAGATTTATGTAAAGAGATGTGGATACTTTCGTTTCATCTCGGATTCAAGTTCCCAAGTATATTCAGGTCCACGTCTTGAATCCCAACGGACTTTTACCAACTTAAGTCGTTTACGTTTAAGAAATTTAATCATGCCATCTTCAATTCGAATTGGTTGCTCCACAAACTTAAGCTTTTCATTAACCTCCACATCCTTTAACGGCATTGCAAGAGTTTCATCTGTTAAGCACTTGCGTAGTTTAGATACATGAAACACATCGTGTATGCCTTTCATTTCATCAGGTAACTCTAGCCGATAAGCAACAGGTCCTATTCTTTCGAGTATTTTAAATGGTCCTACGAATCATGGACTTAACTTTCCTTTCTTTCCAAATCGTACTACACATTTCCAAGGTGATACCTTAAGTAGTACTTTGTCTCCCTTTTGAAATTCCAAAGGCTTGCGACGAATATCAGCATAACTTTTCTGTCTATCTCTTGCTGCTTTCAATCATTCTTGTATCTGGATTACTTGATCAGTAGTCTTTTGAACAATTTCAGGACCTGATAGTTGATTATCTCCAGTTTCTGACCAGCATACAGGCTTCATACATTTGCGCCCATACAGTGCTTCAAATGGTGCCATTTGAATACTCGTATGATAACTATTGTTATATGAGAATTCCATTAAGGGTAAATGAGTATCCCAACTTCCTCCTAGATCAATTACACATGCACGAAGCATATCTTCCAAGGTTTGGATAGTACGTTCACTTTGACCATCTGTTTGCGGATGATACGCGGTACTTAAGTTCAATTGCGTCCCCATAGCTCTCTGAAAACTTGCCCAAAATTTTGAAGTGAATCTACTATCTCTATCTGAAATGATAGACAATGGCACACCATGAAAAGATACAATATTCTCAACGTATAATCGTGCCAGTTTATCCATGCTATAAGATTCTTGCATTGGAATGAAATGAGCCGACTTCGTCAATCGGTTAACAAAAACCCAAATTGCATCATTTTGGCGATTGGTTTTTGGTAACTTCATAATAAAGTCCATGGTTATCATATCTTATTTCCAAATCCGGATCTCAGGTTGTGTTAACAAACCTAACGGGTTTTGATGCTCGGCTTTGACCTTTGAACATGTTAAACATTTTGCCACATACAGAGCAATTTCTTTCTTCATTCCAGTCCACCAATAATCATTTTTAAGATTATGATACATCTTATCACTACCCGGATGCATCATATACTTGGATTTGTGAGCTTCTTCTAATATCTTCTTTCGCAAATTCCCAACCATTGGTACCCAGATTCTTTTCCCTAATTTGAGTATATCGTCGTCACCCTTGACTAATTAATCTATTGTTCCATTTTCTTTTTCAGCCTTTATGTTATTTTCTTCTAGTACCAACTTCTGAGCATCCTTGATTTCAGTTAATAGATCAATTTTGAGTTCTAACCTCAAAGCTCGTACTCTTTTTGGCTTTTCGTGCTCTTTTCTACTTAAAGCATCAGCTACCACATTAGCTTTACCTTCATGGTAAACTATCTCACAATCATAATCGTTCAATGTTTCCATCCATCGCCTCTGTCTCATGTTCAATTCTTTCTGATCAAATATGTGCTTCAGACTTTTGTGATTGGTATAAACTGTAAACTTTACACCGTATAAATAATTTCGCCATAACTTTAATGCACAAATTATAGCTCCCAACTCCAGATCATGAGGGGTGTAATTTTTCTCGTAAACCTTTAATTGTCGTGAAGCATAAGCAATTACCTTCTTCCCTTGCATCAAAACACATCCCATTCCTGTATGTGAAGCATCACAATATACAATAAAATTATCTTGTCCTTCAGGCAAGGCTAAGACAAGTGCATTTGTTAGTTTCTGTTTAAGAGTTTCAAATGCCTCTTCTTGCTTCGGTCCCCATTCAAATTTCACAGACTTGCGGGTCAATGATGTCAATGGAACCGCTATCCTTGAGAAATTCTTGATAAACCTTCTATAATAACCTGCTAACCCCAGAAAACTTCTTACTTGAGTCGGAGTCTTGGGTTTCTCCCATTTGGTAATAGCTTCAATCTTTGCCGAATCTACTTGAATACCTTTCTCATTAACAATATGTCCAAGAAATTGTACTTCGGATAACCAGAATTCACATTTCGAGAATTTGGCATAAAGCTTCTCTTTCCTTAACGTTTCGAGTATGGTTTTCAAATGAGTTTGGTGTTCTTCTTTTGTCTTGGAATAGATAAGAATGTTATCAATGAAAACAATAACAAACTTATCAAAGTAAGGTTTACAGACTCGATTCATCATATCCATAAAAGCTGCCGGAGCATTAGTGAGTCCAAAAGGCATAACAGTGAACTCATAATGTCCGTATCGGGTTCTAAATGCAGTCTTGGATGTATCTTTTTCCTGAACCTTCAGTTGATGATACCCGGATCTAAGATCAATATTGGAAAAACAACTTGCACCTAGTAATTGATCGAAAAGATCATCAATCCATGGCAATGGATATCGATTCTTGATCGTGACTTTATTCAATTCCCGATAGTCAATACACATCCTCATTGATCCGTCTTTCTTCTTAACAAACAATATTGGAGCTCCCCAGGGTGAAGAACTTGGTCGTATAAATCCTTTTTCCAATAACTCATCCAACTGCTTTTTCAGTTCCTTCATCAGTTGGTGCTAATCTGTAAGGAGATTTAGCAGTTGGCGCTGTTCCCGGAACTAAATCAATTCTAAACTCAACTTCTCGATCGGGTGGAATTCCAGGCAATTCATCAGGAAATACATCCTTGAATTCAACGACAATTGGGACCTCTTCAAGTTTCTTAGGCTCGGGCTCCTTGGTTATATAAGCCATGAATGCTAAGCAACCTTTTCCCAAACAATGACTAGCTTTTATTTTTGAAATGATTCCTATCTTACCAGAATCTTTATCACCAGCTATTCGTATCATTTTATTGTTTGGGATTAGAATTTCAATAGCCCTTTCGTTACATAGTATTCGGGCTTGGTTGGCGCTAACCAGTCTATCCCTAAAATAACATCAAATCCAGCTAACTCCATTGGTAACAATTGTACTGGCATTTCATAACCGACTAAGATAATATAACTATTTAATATCTCAGATATTTTGATTAATGACCCATTAGCCATTTCTACTTCATATTGCTTACTTAACTTAGTTAGAGGTTTATTTAGTAAATTACATAATTTATAATCTATAAAACTATGATTAGCTCCATAATCAAATAAAACTCTAGCATAAGCATTATTAATAGGGAACGTACCAGTGATTACATCTGGTAATTCACCCGCCTTTTGTGTGTTCAGCAAATAAAACTCTAGCATAAGCATTATTAATAGGGAACGTACCAGTGATTACATCTGGCAATTCACCCGCCTTTTTTGTGTTCAGCATAAACGCGCGGGCGTTCCTTTCTTGTTATCAGTCCTGGCACCACTACCACTAGCGCCTCCAGCTACTGTTTTCTTCTTAGTGCATTCCGCACTAAAGTGACCCTTCTCACCACATTCAAAACAAACAATCGACTTTTTTCCGCAATCCTCCTCCTTATGTCCCGGTCGTTTACAGAAATTGCAAGTTGAATATGGATCAAAGTTGCAAACATCAACCTTGGGGGTGGGTTTCAAACATCTCCCATCATGCTTTTTACCACAATTCTTACACAGCGGTCAATTAAACACACTTGACCCTTCTCTACCTCTTCCAAACTTCTGTCTACCGTCATTCTCTTTCTTCTTTTCAATCACCATCTTTTTCTCTTCATCTTTATTTCGAATCATACTTTCCATCAGATATCCTGCTAATTCAATTGCGGATTCAATACTAGCAGGCATGTGTGATCTTGCATGATCACGGATTTCCTTTGGCAAACCATAAATATATCAAGTCACCTTGTTATATTCGGGAGTAACAAGATGTGGAACAAGCCTGCAGTACTCAAGGAATTTAGTATTGTATTCCTTGATATTGGTGCCAATAACCTTGTGATTCCATAGCTTGGTCTGAATTTGATCAACTTCATGTATCGGGCAGAACCTTTGTTTAACCAGTTCCTTGAAAGTTTTCCACTCCAAATTGTACATATTATTCATTCCCTTGATCTCCATCAGTGTATTCCACCACTCCAGCGCATCTGAGAAGAGTACTGGATGTTTTCTTCCTCCGTGCATTTACTTATAATCACAATCGATTCCATTTCCTCAATCCAACGGAGCGCTGTTATTGCCCCTTTATCCCTGTAGAATTCATTTGGTTTATATACTTGAAAATCCTTAAATGTACATCTCGTATTGACCTTCCTCTTCTTTGTTTGTCTTGGCTCATACTCAGCAGTAGAACTCTCGTATCCCTTATCTTTCAGTTCCTTTGTTTTATCATCCTTCGTCCTTTTTGAATCTTTTGGTTTAGAATGAACAGATATGCTATGACTTGGTTGTTTAATTGATCTTGATTTTGACCTAGCCACACTTTTTGAATTCGCGGTGTGGTCTTGAACAATTTTTATTAGAGGAGTCACAACTTCTTTGATTAACGGAGAAACTGTTTCTTTTATCATATCACGAATTTCTCAAATGTATTATTCAGGCAATAAATTATTATTTTCAGGGGTCTTTGCTTTATCAGCTTGACTCCCTTGACTGACTTGGGTTTCTCGTTGTTCAGACATTCTGTAAATCATATAAATACATGAATTTAAAACTCAATACGCAAACTTTTATTCATTGTATTATAAAAAGATAGAAATACAACATTAGTTATATAATTCTAATCTTTGGCCCATTTCTTAAACATCTTCTTAATTTTATCACAATTTTTTATGATCTTATCGCTCATCTTTTTCTTCTTGATCCTTTCGTTTCTTAATTCATCCATCACCGAGTTGGGTGGGTTGGGATACCCTACCGGTGCGGTTGCCGAAGGAAAAAGATAAGCGTTTTCTCTCGGATACAAGTGAGGATTAGCTATATATGTCTGCATGTCCTCATCAGGAAGGTTGGTTGTATAAAATTCTTCAATCAAGCGGGCTTCTTCCTGTATCTCGTTTGCTTGTTCAGCTATGGTTGGCACAGGTCCGTGATATGGTGGAAAATTAGGATTATCATAATAATAAACTGATCTTCGACTTGGTTCAGCTATGGTTTGAGCACCTGGTGGGGGTGATCCAAAATGCCGTAAACTTTGGTTTGAATGACAGTTCATCCAACTCGAGGATTCAGTACTAGTTTCATGTTTGACTCTACTTTGAACTTCCAGATCATATGGATAATAGTTCGGGGTACCGGTCATTGGAACACTTTCAGAAGTGTCGCTGGATATTTCGATTGGCAATGTTGACTTCCCGGAGCATAAATTGGTTGGCTTCCGTAAGCCAAGTAAGGATCGATTTGATCAACAGGGTTTAACTGGTTTGGATTTATCGGATTCAGATCAGCCGGTTTCACGTGCACCGGTTCAGTCGGATTTACCGAAATAGTTGGCCACTTAGGACCAAAATTTGTGCTAACTCGGTCTGACGGCTCAGCATCGGGGGCGGGATTAGATCGCCTTGGGACCCGACGTTTTTGTCCGTAGTAGTTAGTGTAAGACATCTGTATATATAATAACTTAGGGATAGGCAGACTACCAATCATAACTTATCCCTACTTATCAAATAAATGGTTAAAGCTTAGGTACTAATTTTAATACCTAATTCGCTGAAACCGATGGCTCAGATACCAACCTGTCACACCCCAATCCAGGGCCTAGGAGTGTGACCATCAGTTGGTACCTGCTTTGTAAATATATCAGATTAGCGGGTTTATTTTAGCAGAATTCTTTGAATATTAAAATATTAATTTACATTATCAAAACTACTCAGGAATTAAACAACCGAGTTTCAGTTTTACAAAACCGTGATATTAATAATACAAGGATTAGTAACATTCAAAAACGAGCCATCTCGAGCGATCTTCTATGACTCCAATCCTTGTATATCATCTGATTACCTGCAAGGGTGGGAAAACACGTCAGTTATATGCTGGTAAAACGTTGACTTGATAAATCATTTTAACAGTCGTTAAATACAAACATAGTTTTCTGTTCACAATCTCAGCAGGAATGCCCGTCCATTCCAGGGATTTGTACCACTGCCCTACACAAACAATTCAAAGGTTCCCCTAGTACATAGCCCCTTTTCGGAGACAACCTTCCCCTAGACTATGTAACCCTGTTGGAGAACCGGTTATGACTGACTTGGTGTTGTATGCCAATTATCAGTTATGTTTGGATCCAGACACATGTGTATTTGGTCTGAGTTGCTTTTTATTATCTATTTTGTATTATAACGATTTTAGAGATTATATCTCATGCAAACATTTATCAGACTCTTTGTAATATACAACCAGTCTATTACAAGAGTAAAATCAGTTCAGACAGTAAAAGGTTAACGTGTTCACCTTATGTTATCAGTAGGAAATATCAACCTCCTTGACTTCAATATGCTATTAACCTATATTCATAATAGGTATGCATAAGAACCTAGTTGGTATAATTCAGCAGACTTTAAGTCTGTTACAGTTTCAGCAGACTTGAAGTCTGATTCAGTTTCAGCAGACTCGAGGTCTGATCAGCAGACTTGAGTCTGATTCAGTTTCAGCAGACTCTTAGGTCTGTCCTAACCTTAGTATCGTTATAGTCGTTTTATGAAAATACTTTGAATTTACATATGACGTTTGGAATAGCATGCTTTGGCCTAATAAAGGATATCACGTTGACAAACTTCTCCAGGTAAGAAAACGGGTCCCGCGGTTGATTGGGGTTTGTACGAATTGCTTTCCTTAGGCAAGAAGATTCTACTAATGATACCCCCCCCTTCCAGTTACTACATGCCCGTCAAAATAATAGTTTTGATAACATTACTTCACGTGGAAGCAACGTCTTTGCTTTATAAAACATCACTTGGAAAATAATTACAGTTTAACGACTATACCCTTACTAAGCTATATCTTATGTATTTAAAGTAACTAGTAAAGTAACTTAACCTTAATCAATCCTACCTTAATCGGCTTGATGGAACTTAAGAGCTAAGAAATCAGCAGCAATTCGGCTTGTTCTTCATTTATACGATCAACAGCTCGTTAAACAGTGTAACGACTCCTCGTCTCTTTGCAAAAACAGCCCTCGACACCTCGGAACTCCCTTGCACGCTTACCAAGGTTAACTATGTGAAAACTAAGGTGAAAATGGGATGAAATGGCTTGAACCCGTAGCTGCCCTTTTGTAGGTGAGTTTTGCAGACCATCGCGTAGCGCGATGGACTTTTCCCCAAGGCCGTCGCGTAGCGCGACCCCGCAATTAATCAGAAGCTGCCACGTGTTGACACGTGGTTGGCCACGTAGCGTGATGAGACCAGTGAGTTTCTTCGTCGCGTAGCGCGACACCTACCTTTTTCTTGAAATGTGTGATTCTCTGTCGCGTAGCGCGATGGAGTTAATCAGGAGATCATCGCGTAGCGCGATGGATCTCAAAACTCAAATTTTTCATTTTCAGTCCTTTAACTTTCAGACTTTACACTTTTAGTCCTTTAACTTATAATTTTGACATTTTTAGCCCAAAACTAGATGGGGTATTTTCAAGGTGTTACATAAATCTTGCTCAGGAACTGAACTGTGCTTGAAGTCCTTGCTTTGATCACGTGACATCTTCTTATTGCATCCATGCTTGTCCCCATGTGCTCGATCATCCTGTGCTCGTAACACTTGGTTAAAACTTGTATGATCAAGCTGTTTACTCGATTGGCAATCCATGCTCGATAGAAGAATACTCTTGCTCGTTGAAGTGTAGCTTGCTCAATGCCTTAACACTTAGAAGAATTAACCATTTAAGGTTCTGAAGACCTTGCTCGGAGTGGTAAAACCATGCTCGATCGTCTAGGCTTGCTCGAAGTCCATACTTAGCCGTTTTCTAAGGAGGTTGAGAAGATTCCAATCTTCCTTATCATAAATCCGACCCAACATTATTGTCGACCGTTTGACTAAGTCCGCGCACTTTATCCCGATCAACGAAAAGTTCTCGATTGATCAGCTCGCTCAGATCTATGTTCAGCATATTGTTTGTCGTCTTGGTGTACCCTTACGTATCATTTCTGACCGAGATAGCCATTTTACTTCTCACTTTTGCTCATCTCCGCAAACCGCGTTAGGAACTCGATTGGACCTTAGCACCGCCTATCATCCTCAAATCGATGGGTAATCCGAGCGAACGATTCAAACGCTTGAGGATATGCTTAGGTCCTGTGTTTTGGATTTGGGTGGAAACTGGTATTCTCATCTTCATTTGATTTAGTTTTCCTGTAATTACAGTTTTCATACGAGCATCGGTATGGCTCCATTCGAAGAACTCTACAGTTGCAAGTGTCTTTCTCCTATTTGTTGGAATGAGATTGGTGAAACCCAAATCACCGATCTCGAACTTCTCTAAGGGACCACTGATTGAATCGCACAAATTCGACAAAATCTCTTAGCTGCTCGTAGTCGCCAAAAGAGCTACGCAGATAACTGTCGACGATCTCTCAAGTTCAACGTTGGTGATCGTGTCCTTCTCAAGGTATCCCATTGGAAAGGTGTTGTTCGTTTCGGTAATAAAGGTAAAACTATCTCCTCGATACGTTGAACTTTTCAAAATTCTCAATCGTGTTGGTAGCATGGCCTATACTCTTGAACTTCCGCAAGAACTCGCAAATGTTCATCCGACGTTTCATGTGTTGAATCTTAAGAAATGCTTAGCCGAGGAAAATCTCCACATATAACTTGATGAAGTGCGCATCGATGAATCTATACACTTTGTTGAGAAACCGGTGGAAATTATGGACCGCAAGGACAAAGAGACCAAACGTAGCTGTATACCTTTGGTAAAGGTTCATTGGGAATCTAAACGTGGCGGTGACTTCACTTGGGAGCGGGAAGACCAAATGCGAACCATGTATCCCCATTTGTTTGATACGGATTCTTTTGCCTAATTTTGGGACGAAATTTTCAAAAGTAGGGAATGTTGTGACATTCGTCAATTTTCGATTCGTATTTGTATTTGTAAACCCGACCCGTTGGGTCGTTTCGATCATTATTATTATTAAAGTATACCCGACATTTAATGTTCAACATTCATTCATTTATTACTATGTTCAATTTATTTATGAAATCCCAAACTTTATCATTAATCGAGCTTTACGGGTTAAACACGTAAATAGCCAAAATCATAATTAGTTAACTTAAAATAACATCCCAAAAAGTTGAGGGCTCATTTATGTAAAATTGTAATTAAATTAAAGTTTAAAAAGATCTTAAACTTGAGGGGTATAAAGTGTAAATAACATTTAAATTATATTATTATTATCATATATAATCAACCCCAACCCTCCCCTCCCTATCCGGTTTTCCGGCCACCGGAAAACAGCTCCGGCCACAATGGATCTTCCAAGTCCGACCCCTTTTACTCATTTAAAATGGTTAAATGACCTTAGACCACCGTTTAATGCACAAATCAATATAGAAATTTTAATATAACGGCCTGTAATCGTTAATTAGATCACGTAACATACGCCGGATTTTTCGGCCAAATCAATCAATCACCATTAACGCGTATACGCTCCAGTTAGTAGTATAAATAGGACGCTCTCATCAAACTAAACTCGCTCATTCTCCTCTCTAGTTCTCTCTCTATAATTAAAGATGATCTCAAGCTTGAAGTTCCGTTTTTCCAGCAAACTAGTTCTCGGCCAAAACAACACAATGTAAGGTAAATATTATATGCAAACAAACGATTTTGATACGAGAAACAAAACCCCTTAGCTTAAAACTTCATGCAAGGAACAGATTCTTCAATTCGAAACCCTAGGGTTCCAAATGAAGAAGATGAACTTAAGGTCTGTTTATTACTAATTAGTTCCATATGATAAATGAATAACAAAACTGGTCCAGTGGCTGAGTTATTGTCCTGTTAAGCTCAAGACCCAGGTTCGAAACCTGAGTCAACCATTTTTGTTGTTTATTATTTATAAATAATATATCTTTAAAACTTATAGCATATTTAAATAAGAAAAACCATGTCTTTAACGAATGAGTTACTTGGATCAACTGGTTAATGCCGTGAACTCGTTGCACAAAGACCCGGGTTCGAAACCCGGGTCAGAGCCCGTTTTTTTTTAAATCATGTTTTATTAATTAATTATTCTTTATTAATTTATTATAATCATTAAAAATCATAATAAAATTTTAAAAACCATTTTAAATTAAAAAAATTATATAAATTAAATATAAAATATATTTCTTCGTTTTACACTTAGAAACCAAATTTTCGTTTTCATAAATCGTAACTAAAAATCATTTATTAATATTAAATGTAAACTTTAAGTCATTAGAAATCTTTTCGTTTAAACATTAACTATAAAATCAATTTGTAAACTTTAGTTCAAGTTTTCCGAACACATAAACTTTATATCCTTGCCGTTAAAATACTTATAACCGAAATTCCGTTCAAACATAAATATTAATATAATAATCAAAAGTCATAAAATAATAAGTTATTAACTAACTGTCGAATAAGTTATACGATAAAATAACCCCGTAAGATTATCAATTAAGTCTCGTAGTTACCTATTATAGTTAATGCGGATCGCTCATTTTGGCTTTCGTGACACATTCGGTTCTTTTGCCACTCTCAATCTTTTCAACGCATTCGGATTACCTTTTTACCTCAATTCATAAAGAGAGTTTTCACAACCCTTTTTAAACGCTTTCATATTTTGGGATGGCATATGTATTTATTATTAAACTTCAAGATTTACAACTTTGCTTACAAGCTACAATTCATATCATGGACTTGTGTGCTTACTTGGTTATTTGTTATATAAGTAGATTTGAAGTGGTTGCCTCAATAAGTATGATCATACGCCCCCCTTTTCACTCAGGTCCAATTGTATCGAGTGGAAAAGGGACCTCATATCCGAGTATGTTGGTAGCCCCAACTGGAAAGGATCTTCGTTTGTTCTTTACACTCAGGTGCATTGCATCGAGTGTAAAGAACCCTTCTTGCGCATTTTACGAGTTCATGGAATTGTATGGTTTTTACGTAGTATATCAAACAGTGGAAATCTCATCAGCTATATTTATAGCTGACCGTATTTTTATACAAATGTTACAAGTACCATGATTAGAGGACGAAGTATTGAAGACATTTAGTTTCTAGGTTATTCAAATAAACAAACTATTATTATGATTGTGATTTTGATTTGGATTTGTATTGTTACATACAAACTTGTGTTACATGTTGCTTGAAATGAATTAATGTTATTATGGTTACCAAATAGTGTCACGTGTTTTTGAACAATCTGTACGTCACACTTGGGCGTTTCCGCTTAAGCCGGGGTGTTACATCTTCATCGCCGGTTAACTTCCGATTACCAACCACCATCGTCCACCTCCCCTCTCATAATTCAACCACCATCGTCACCTACATCAACCACCCATTTTTCATCTTTTTGTTTAAAATAATCAACATGTTCGTGTTCGTTTATGCTCGTTCGTCATAAATCTAAAAAACCTACATATCTTTGAAAAAGTCCAAAAGTTAAAAAATATAATGAACGAAATAAATTAATACATGCATATTAAATCAAAACAAAACAACATTAAATAATAAAACAAACCACAACAAAATGATTACAAAAACCTAAATAAACCTCTGTGACACGAGAGGCTCAAGCTATAGTGGATGGGTTGCATTCGGGACGATTTTTGACACGTGACGCCATGTTAGTAGGGGGGGATTTTTATTTTAAGGTGTTGTGGTTTGTTGTCTAATATATATATATATATATATATATATATATATATATATATGGTTGAGATCTATGCCACACATTTAATTAAATGAATTAAAATATGTGGTTGAGATTAAATCTAACAAAAAAGTCAAAATATGAGAGACAATAAATATACAAGTGGTTACACTAATTTTTACATCCGTTACACATGTGTAAAAAGTCGATTCGGTTCATAAAAAATTCTGTAATTTTTTTACGTGTATGTAACCTACAAATATTACGCATGTGTAAAAAAATTTTAAAAAAATTTGTTACACTGAGTTCTTTCGAGTTTTTAAAACTCAAAGTGGTTCTCATTTTCTAAACCACAACCGGCAACAAACATTTGCCACCCCCCCCCCCAATCAGTGAGCGCTGTAGGAAAACACAACTTTGGGAAAAGGTACATCTAGGCCTATTCAATGAGTGGTTTCTGTAAAATATAAAGAGTAGTTTAGAGTGTTGTGACTGAAGAAGAGAGAAATACAGTGCTTTTTCTGTAAATTTGAAAAGTTACGGGTCACCCTCTAGAATTTTTTAGTATTTGTTAAAAGTAGTTTTGAGTGAATGAGAAAAAAAAGATAATGAAAGAAAATATTATTTAATTAAAAAGAAAAAAAGATATAGTATTTTCTTGGTATAATTTTGAATTTAAAAATAAAGAAATAAATGGAAATGCTCAAACACCCACCGGCCACTGCCATATTTAAAGATAAAGGTTGGAAAATAAGTAAAGATAATAAAGGGAGAAAATCAAGGAGCTTATATTAAAAAGAAATGGCTATCAAAACTGAGACAAAAATGTCATGAAGGCATGATACATCATTCAAATCAAGTAATGCAATTGGGAACAAAAAAATAACTTTAAATGAAACAATAATGAAACTCTGAAACAATGATGAAACTTTGATTAGTATTTTATAAAGTTGTCGATTATTTATGAAGTGAACACTTTCAAAGCAATCTAATTTAACTAATAAAAGAAAATGTTGAAATTTAGGTGTCAAGTTTACATTTTATCTAATTTCTAATTTTTATCTTATTTATTCTAGTTATTTATGGGTCATGGGTCAAAATCATTTTGTCTGATGGGTTATAACATACTGCGGATTATATTCATTATTGAATCAAGTGTCATTTCATTCCTAAGGTTTGACCAACTACACAACTTTAGTACATTTTTTTAAAAATTTTTTGCAAATCAATACCTGGTGTTTCCAAAATAATGCTATTTTAGTACTTTTCGTTAACCTTGTTTGTTTTTTCTATTAAGTCTACATTAAATTAATTCACAAGTATTTTGAGAATTATAACTGAAATAACAGACCTTATTTATCTTTATCATTTGACAAAACCCGTGTAATACACGGGTTAAAAAACCAATTACTATATATATTAAGTAGAGAATTTCAATTGTGAGAGCAATTTACTGTGGATTTATATTTGGCATTCTTATGCAGCCGGTGCAACTATTTTAAGCAAGTTTTCATCTCTTTTCTTCACTGCATGACATGTCATACATATATATTTCTTTATTTATTTGCAAAGTAGATTTCCATACAATCATACATTATATAGTCAGTACCTAGAGTTTGTCAACCACACATTCATAAATCCTACTCTATGTTTCAAACATTTTTAAAATAGAAAATTTGAGGTTTTATATTTTATATGTTTAAAATCTTAATTGCTCTAAAAAAAAGTTAGAAAATAGTTATTTCTTTACAACCCAAGATGTATTGTCATCAACAAAAAAAAATAATGAACGCATGCTACAACGTCCGAGTTAATGCAAGTGCATGTTTCAACGTTTTATATTTGTTTGTATAATTTAGCGGCTCGCCACAACACACGGAGTTTAATACCTAGTAGTAGACGCAACACGTTTCAATGTTTTTACATTTTCTTTTTGTACGACTTAATGGTCAGTCGCAACATATGGGTACTAATAAGTTGATTCTACGGACACGGCGCAACACACAAGTCCTCAATAGTAATACTAGTTTAACAAAAATGAGGATTCACAACCCGGGTGTTGCACCGGGTATGAATCTAGTAAGAACATGCAGAGAGAAAGCTAACGTTTGCATACATAAGATAGTAAGTCACAAAGTTGCATAGTATTGTTAGGCATAGAAAATCACAAAAGAAAAGGTAACATTTAGGCATAGATACATAACATGGTTACCTAGGGCTAGGGCCCATTTGACACAATAGTTAACCACTACTTTCGGAAGCCCATATCCAGCCTTAACTTCATGAAGTAAGCCCAGCTGCCCATATTTTTTTATTCCAGCCCAGTTAATACTCTTGAGCCAAACTACAAACACCTCTAATCATACAAGAAGTTGAAATGTTGAATGGTAACGAGCCAGGTTCGGGTCGGGTATTGTTATACCCGTACCCGGTTATAAAATTCAGTCTCATATCTAGCCCATCATCCGTCGGGCATGTGTCGGGTAATTACCCGTCGGGTATTGGGTATACCCGTAGGTATCGGATATACCCATTAGATTAATAAAAAAGTTCGTTAAGATTTTTAAGTAGATTTATTTACCATTATAGTCATCGTTTATATTTTTATTTATATATGAATTGTTACAAACTAAAATATGACACATTACATCATCTATATAAATGTTATTATGGATATATAACAGTACCATAACTTTTGGACATAATTACAGATATTGTCCGTTTTTGTTTGTAGCAAATTTCATCGCTTGTCTTTTACCTTTAAAATTGATTTGTTTTGTCCATTACGTTTCCAAATCCAACATTGTTTGTCCTTTGAGCCTAGTTAGTTTTTCTCATTAAGTTAGGCCATGTGCTTAACACATGAGGACAAATTAGTCATTTAACCTATTTATTTATAAAAAATATTATAATAACCGATAAGTAAAATTACATTTTAATCACTAAAAATACATTTTAACATGAATTAAAACATACCAAACAACTAGGGCTGTCAATTTTACCCGAAACTCGAAACCCGACCCGAAAAAAACCCGTACCCGAACCCGAAAATAGACTAACCCGAACCCGAACCAAAGTAATTTGGGTTGGTTCTCGGGTTTGATTTATAAATTTCGGGTCAACCCGAAAAACCCGAATAAACTTCTAGTTTTAAAATTAAATGTATTTTTATGTATAAGAAGCTAAATATTAGCCATTAAAGTTATCATAATCTAACTCTAATCAACTGTTGTCATTCTAACTATTATGGGTCGATTGTTTATTATTAATTTATGTTTTCCGTTTATTACTAATAGCAACCGAAATCGAACAACAAAATTAAGGCCCAATTGAATACGATTAAGACTCGAGTTAGTTTTACTCTTCTTTTGAATTGTTTTATCAAGTTATATTGGTTTATTATTTAATTATTTGTGTTGTAAGTAAACAAGAATATGTTGTTTTAATTTTAGCATTGTAGTTTTTAATTTTTTTTTTTGTTTTTGTGTTTTTTTTTCTTTTGTTTGTTTGTTTTCTAAGATACTCAAAACCCGATTAACCTAACCCGAAAAACCCGGGAGAGGTTTGGGTTGGGTTTCGAGTCAAGATTTAAAACTTTAAAACCCGAAGAACCTGACCTGAGAAACCTGAAACCCGAAAAACGAACCCGAAGAACACCCCTACAAACAGCAACATATTCAATCAAATAGCAACATATAAATTCAAAACAACCATGAGTGTGTTTGGTAAAACTAGCTGATGGCTGTTAGCTGGTGGCTAGAAGCTGGTAGCTGTTAGCTGTATCTTTTTAGATATTTAGGTGTTTGACAGAGTAACTGGAGCTTTTAATAAAACTAGTTGAGTGCACGCGCGGTGCACTGTTCTAATTTGAAACCTGTTCTGACATGGTCCCTTTCGACTCAAAACCGTACGAACACGAACCGAACTAAATTAGTCCTTTTTGCGTTTACTCATTCCGACCCTAATTTGGTCTTACACATGACCCGAGCTCGCATGACTCGACTTGTTGCCGATCCTAACCGGTAATCACGTAATATGTAATTTTTTAAAGTTAAAGATATATAGCAATACCATACTCAAATTAAAGAGAATAAAGTGTTCGTTTTTAGGATGTATTTTTTTTAAATATATTAACGTGTGAATAAGTTATGGCCTCTTAAAAAGTCATAGGGGTAGTTGGTTTTGAATAAGGGTTAAATGTGCTACTAAAATCAAAAGGTAATGGAAGTTCAAGTACCAAAATTGTAAAACTTTAAATACTAAAATCATGTATTTTTTTAAATGCTGCTAGTTGGATATTTTAGCTTCAAGCTTTTTCTCCTAACCTAAAAACTTCATGCTACTCCAACCAAACAACATTTTTTATTAAATATGAGATTTTTCTTTAAAGTTTATAGCTAAAAGCTTCTAAAATCTCTTTGCCAAACATACCCCATGTCTCTTAAACACAGGTCACGTAGTGGCACCTCCACCATAGCACCACCACCTTCCGCCACCATACCAGCACCTGCCATCACCCACCCAACATAACCGCCGCACCAACCCTAACCAACCACCACCTAAACATAACAAAACTTTAAAAAACATGGAACGGGTCTTTTAATCAAAAAGCCCTACTGCTACCTTCTACCTGAGTGCCTTCTACCTGTTGCCTTCCACCAGACCACCGCCGCTTGGCCCGCACGTCCACCACCACCACTCCTCCACGGCTCCACCGCAAGTGTAACATCTCGGATTTTTCAAACATGTATCCGTGTACGTTTAACCCAACCCAAAATATTTTAGATCTTTATTATTAATCAAAAATCAAATATTTATAAGTCTATTGTTCACTTTATGCCCTTCATACTTTACATATTGTCCATTTCTTGTCTTATTCTCAAAAGATTCAATGTTTGACCAAATAACAAACTAGGACTAAAAGCGTCAAAAATCAAACTTCTACCCCTAGGGTGGCCGGAGCGCCGCGTGGCCAGCCCCTACCTCACCATCGCGTGATGCTATGGGCATGCTGCACAGATTCGTTTCTTGATTTCCTTTCCTAGTTCGTTTTTAGCATCCAAATCGTTTAATTTTGGCATAAATCGAGTAAATTAAGGTCCAAGAAAAGGAATATAACTAAAATACATGTCCATATACATAACCCCTTGATCAAGCACGAAATATACAGATTATTTCATTGATTTGGTCATTAAATGCTTATTCGGTTGCTTAAACAAGTAAATAACCATAATTAGTTTGTTTTAGTGTTTCCTATATAAACAACCCTTATTTCTCCTGCCATAAACTTTCGTTGAACCCTAATTCACTAATCCTAGCTGTCACATGCCTCTGATCTTCATCAAACTCTTCGGTTTTTGCTTATTTGTTGAAGATACAAGTTTGCTAGTTTGACTTCGCTTATAATTGGACCTTTGACTCATATTCTTGATTGATCCTTTCACTTTCTAGGTAAGTTGTAAATTGTAAAATCATTTATACATATTTCCTAGTCAATAACCTTCAATCAACTTTGGTGGTTGAAGGGTGTTGACTGGTCAATTCGTTTAAAACCCGCTAAAGGGCAAAACAGCCAACAAGTTTGACTTTACGTTTTCTCGTGCTTCTGGTCGGATTCAACGTTCGTTTCTGAAGACTTCTATCCTCGTAACGAAATTTTAAGGCTAATGGCCAAAACCCGAATTCCGACTCGCTTTTCATATTTTGGTCAGTACCGGCTCGCTTAAATCTTTAATTTAACATAACCGGAGTTCTAAACATCCGTTTAGAATGATTCTAGCGGAAACAAGTTCGTTTTTACTTATATCACCATATCCCAAAGTTTCAGGTTCTGATTGTTATCTTGTTCGACGCGTTAGTGGACGACTCGTTTAAATCGTAGTTCGTTTATCATATTTATTAATTAATCACTTGCCTTCCATCTAAGGTGAGTTTTATCATTCCTCTATTTTACTAAGTTTTCTAAACGTTTTAGGGAGATATGCGTACTATTCGTATTACATATTATATATATATATATATATATATCTCAAAAATAAGCAAACGTATAATTGTGTGTGATTGATCAAATATACTTGTTATGTGTTTAATTGTTTATGTGCGCATTTGTATTCAGAGAGGTCCAACATATTCCCTTGTAAAGGGTTCTCATTACTATTTACTCGCAACCAATTTGCTTAGTAACGGTCTTATTATTATTTGCTCATAGTTGATTTACCGACGCTCGATTCGCTTGGCAATGGTTAATTGACAACTTATTTGCTCATGGTTTGATTCGTTACTGCATGTATTACACTTTGCTTATTTCTTTTTTTATTATATTAATATTATTTTTAGTGTCAAAAACTGGTGATAAAGTCACTCAACATGTGTTATTGACAAACTCTGTTTTCTACGCATATGCAGATTGCAATTGAATTGTGGACACTTAGTATGACCTTAGGGTTTTAATGGAGACAATTAATATTTAAATCTTGATTGTATTACATGTATAATTATTGGTTTGTATTTTGAATATTTGTGCACTATATTTGGAATTAATTAACTTAATAGATATTGTCACATTTTATTTATGATAGTATCTTCGAACTGTGGACAATCATGCTCACGCCCCAGCATTTCCACCTTAGGTTGGGGTGTGACAACAAGGTAATTGTTCATTTGCTCTATCTTTGATTTGTTAAACATAGTTCTATGTTCAAGGATTATAAAATTAGGGTTTGTAATTGTGAATCAGGGATTTGAAGAAATTAGTCAACTAACCTTGTAATTGGTATTGTATGGTGAAATTTTACTTTAACTTACCATATTGAATCTTCTTAATTAGGTAAATCATGAAAAAGTAAGATATAATTTACTCTTTTTACAAAAAAAAAAGAGGATGATGAACAAACATTTGATTCGGAATCCATAATTGAAGAATTCAAAAAATCTTAAAGGTCGTTGAGCTGCTTTGTAATTCTTCTTCTAAGGTACTCACCCTCCTCTCGGCTCTCATATTATTATGGATATTTTAGGTCTAGTTTTTTTAATTGTTTAAAAAATCGTTTTTGAATGAATAAAAAAAATTAGATACTTAGATCATTATACGTCATATTGTTTGATCCGACCCGAACCGTACCATCGATACAGCCCGAACCACCAACACGAACCGAATCGTCGACCCGAAAATTTTTGAGTCCGTGACTTCGGTCACTACCGTGGAGAAGCCCAAGCTTCCCACTATTTGCGGTGCATGAATAAAACCCCAATCTGGTGAGTTCGAGATTATTTCTTCTTCTTTCTAGCCATGATCGAACACCACACCTGTAATGAACGATGGATTGATGATAGACAAAGATGGATGGTGGTTGTGGGCGGTGGTCGGACGGTGATTTATGGTAGCCGGCAACTGGAAAGTGTAAAAAGGGACGGTGGCAGGTTGGATGATGGTGGTGGATGAGAGAGAGAGAGAGAGAGAGAGAGAGAGAGGGACAGAGATGGATTATTTCTTCTTCTTTCCAGCCATGATCGAACACCACACCTGTAATGAACGATGGATTGATGATAGACAAAGATGGATGGTGGTTGTGGGCGATGGTCTGAGGGTGATTTATGGTAGACGGTGGCAGGTTGGATGATGGTGGTGGATGAGAGAGAGAGTGTGTGTGTGTGTGAAAATCTTATAATTATTTTTGTTTTATTTATTAAATTTTTTTGTTAAATAAATAGGTTAAATAATCAATTTTCCCTCATGTATTAAACACATGACCTAACGTAACGAGAAAAACTAACTGGATTAGAGTCAAAGGACAAACGATGTTGGATTTTGAAACATAAAGGACAAAACAAATAAATTTTAAATATAAAGGACAAGCAATGAAATTTGCTACAAATATAAAAAACAATATTTGTAACATATAAAACATAAATAATACTTTTTAATATATATCTTAAATACAAAAGGTTAAGAAATAATGAAATTAATAATAAAAAAATTCCGGGTTTTTATTTCGATTATATAGTTCGGGTTAACGGGTATGCCTTTTCGGGTAATCAGACTGGGTATCACCAAATCCCATACTCGGCATATACCGCAAAAAAACTTCAAAACTAATCCAATACCCGGCCCAATACCCGTCGGGCTTCGGGTATACCCGTCCAAATGCTTCGGGTTTCGGGTATATCCGTCGGGTTCGGGTTATTTTGTCATCCCTAGACGTCTTATAATATTAGTAGTTTTTCGTTTGTGTGCATTTTGTTTTAGAAAAGAGTCAAAACAGCCCCGTTTTGGAACATGACACAAGGGATTTGAACTAACCTATCATAAAGGGTAAGATAGTGTTTTACAAAATATTTACAAATGACTCATTTAATTTTAATAATTTATTACATTGAGAACTGTAAAAAAATTGAGTTAATTGTCGTTTTAGTACTTGTGGTTTGTTTAAATACACAACTTTAGTAACGTTTTTTGTCACACCCCGCCACGGTGGAATCGCGAGGGGCAATGAACATGGTTGTCAAAGCATATGATTGTCGCAAACACAAACACACAAATCAGATACATAGTTAAAAATCAGAGTTTACATCCCAAAATCAGCATTTAAGGCTCAAACATTTTATAAAAGGCATTGTTTCTAAGATTTCGCCCATATGACCCAACACGCGGGTTATACAAGTAAAATCCTCCAAAATGTGTATCCGACACTTGTGTGCATGTTATCCTACAACGCTTTCCACTTGAGAGACTGTGCTTAAGTACCTGTAAAACATACTTTAAAATGTCAACGTAATGTTGGTGAGTTCACAGATTTTAGCGTTTAAAAGTTTGTAAAACCTTTTTGTTCGAAAGCGTTTCATGTATACGTTAAACATAAGCAAGTAAGCGTTTGACCCATCGTAAGCTAGCAAAGAATATGATAAATATGAACTACATGAGGCATAACCAAACCAAGACACAGGTGTTTCGCCCCTCACTCGTATCTCATGAGTAAGCGAGTAGACACTTTGCAGTCATTCGACCATGTAGATCGGCAGTTAGAGCGACTAACCATGACCGTGGGTGTCAAACCCAATAGTACTATTCATAGGATCCCTGGCTAATGCGTAGCTAATGGTTATAAATATGTTGATACAGGGGACTTCTCGAGCTCTAAGCGATAACTCATGTAAACATAAAGGCCAGTTCTTGTTTATTATTACCGTATAAAAGCGAGTAGAAGTATGTTTCCCCCCGAATTTATAAAGCATTATGAAAGCGAAAAAGGGGTTGTGAAACTCACCTTTGAGTTTTTAAGTGTGATAGCTATCGAATATCGAAAACAAGCGTGGAACTTCTCCTAACCGTGGCCTGAATAGATACGGTTACTTAGAATCCCATATTACAATATCAACTAACAAGTTGATCTTGTATAAAGTTCACCAACTAGTTAGACTCGATTGTGTTACATGTTATGCTTTCGACATTGGTTTGACAACCCCTGGTGATACGTTACTGTATTCGTGAAATTATATATGCGTATAAAATATATAAATACCGGGTTTATAAATTAACTTATTACCTCTACCAAAGCATAACTCACTTTGGTCGGTAAACAAATATATAATACTATACATTTGGTTTAGAAAAAAATAATACTATGATAGTCCGTGTTCGTATTTTAGTAAAATGCATACATATCTTGATAGGGTCAAAAAAATTAATACTTAAAAATACTAATAATAAACTCATTTTGAATATAAATATATATTAACTATCACTTGCTTTAGAGATATAACGTAAGTTATAAAAGTAGGTAGATTTCTCCTTTGCTATTTCTAGAATTGTAAAATCCACTTCTCTTAAGTATTATTTCCAAATACGCTTAAGCCTTGACATTTTATTTAAACCATATTTTAACTATAATCAACAAAACTAGCCCAAGAATGCACTTTAATTTTTGAAAGACATGACTAAAATATGCATATGGACTCCATACTGAACATATAAGTAAATATCAACATATACTTGTGTTTATACTTTTGAAGTAGATATATATACGCATATTTTAGGGGTATTCTAGATAACTGTGATCATTTTAACAAATCTATTATGTAAAAACATGTTGTAAACATCTTTATGTATTCTTTTGTATAACTCTTGTACGAACCATATTATTACTACTTATTTTAAGAGAAAACCAAGTTATTTATAGTACTAGTTCCATAACTCCTCATGCTATTAAACAAATTATAACCACAGAGGTGAACGTTTTATACAAAAACAACTTGTAAACTACACAAAAATAGATTTAAAAAAAGTAGATACTCACTTTTAGCAAGCAAGGAAAAGGTAAATTAGAGAAATCTTGAGCTTGAATCTTTGAAACACAAGACTTGCAACACTAAAAATCGCTTGATTTAAATATTTAGGCTTTGAATTGAGATATAGAAATTTGAAAATGGGTGGAGTTGGGGATGTGCTTTTAGCCGAGAGAGATGAGGGAGAGGGAAAGTTTGAGAGTGTTGTTTTGAAAGTGTGAGAAAAAGTCTTCAAAATTAGTAGTAAAAGGCAAGTATGGTTCTTAGTATACATAAATATAAAGAAGATAAAAATATTAATATGGAGTGGGTGTGGGGGCGACGGCTTGATAAATGGTGCAGGAAATGGATTGTTCTTTTTGGAGTTTGGAGTCTAGCTAATATACTTGAAGATTAGTTAGGTTGAAAACCAATGCATATGCATTTCGTTTGGGTTAATTTGGGGTCCTGTGAGGGACACCTTCACACCCCTTAATACGTCACGTACAGGTCTATACGTGACGTATAGTGTACGATCTGACATCTAGCTGAACGACAGTCATAAGCTTGTCGTATCGTACCCTATACGCCGCGTATTGGTCTATACGCGGCGTATTGGGTTTATATATTATTAGAGCCCGGCTTCCTCCCCTACCTGTCCATCCTTTTTTTTTCTTTTTTTTTCTACCTCACCCTCTCCATTCAACCAACAACAACAACCATTTATTTCCGGAGTCGGACGAGGAGGAGCCGGGGTACGCCGCTAACGGTCATTCGGACTTAAACCAGGTATCGTTTTATCTTTATTTAGTACATGTTAGGACGTGGTTGTACATGTTAGGATAGATATTTGGTGACTGGTTTAGTTTTGTTACGTAACTTTTGAAAAAGTAAACTATATTTTTAGGCACCGACCGTTATATTACACAATGCCTGCTTACTATATAGACACCACGTATATGTTTTACGGTAACACTAGTTCGTCGAGCCGCTTAAACTAGGTTTCTCGTACTGTTACCGTTATTGTTTAAATTTTTATTATATTATTTCTATTAAAATGTTAATATTATTATTAAAATTTTATAGGTATTAAAATTTTATTGTTAATAAAATAAAATATTATTATTGTATTTATTAAAATATTATTATTATGATTATTAAAATAGTATTATTCTAGACATATAATTATTATTATTAAAATAATAATTTTTATATTATTATTAGTATTAAAATATTCTTATTATTAGGTACCTGATGTACGCCAAAGATTCAGATGCGGGTGTCAGGCGCCGACGCAAGACGTTCGGAGGCACGTTCTTATAGTGTAATGTAGAATATAATAAATATAATATAATATAGGTTATATTATATTATATCAAACGGGTGCGGGTTATGTTGGGTGGGTGCTGGGTTTTCTATAAAAGTCCACTAGTTTTGTCTTGTTATGGTTTTTTTTCTTTCTTTTCTTTTCTTTTCTATTGTTATTATTAATGTTATTTACGTTTATTATTATTATTAATATTATTTAATTATCAATAATATATTATTATTCGAAATTCGACAACGGGTGTTCAGTTGCATGGCTTATTTGGGAAAATTGACAATGCGAAACAAACTTTCAATTTATTGGCTGGTTTCGTTATCGACATCTTGAAATTAGTTGTAGGGGCTTACTTGGGAAAACTGGCATTTCCAAACGAACTTTCAATTTCTTTCCTGCTTTCGTTATCAACATCTCAAATCTGGTTCTTCGATTTCTTCGAACTCCAACTGTCTTGACCGTCGGTCACCACTGACAACTGTAGTTGTGTTGACTCAAAAACATATCAGTCGTCACTAAGCTTAAGCTTAGGCTTTTTATTGCTTTAATGTTTAGTTGTGGGTATTGTAAGTTGATCATGTCACGTATGCTAAAAGAATTATCGGCTTATATATACATATACATATATATATATTAGATGTGCGGTATAAGAATTCATTGCTCGGACATAACCAGCACCAGATCGAGATATTAGTTTGATGAGTTTGAATCTCTCAAATCCGCGGTATCCGCTAACGGCAACGATAACCTGAGCCCATACTTTGGACAGAGAAGTGGAATTCGGTCATTGCTCCAATATAACGAGCAACGGATTGAGATATTAGTTAGGACTTACCTGAACAAGTTGGCACGTATGCTGGCGTGGGTTTAGGTTCGGTGTTGACGATGACATTAACACGTTTGCTTAAAGCTTTCGTTATATTGTATGGATTGTTGTTTGAGTTTGTGCTTTCATTGTGTATTCTGCCGGAGATAACGAAAGTTGTAAGCAAACGTGTTAATGTCAGCGTCAACATCGAACCTAAATCCACGTAATCATACGTGTCAACCGGTTCAGGTAAGTCCGGGATAATATCTCAATCTGTTGCTCGTTATGTTGGAGCAACGACCGAATTTCCACTTCTCTGTCGAAAGTGTTTGGGCTCCGGTTATAACTGCCGTTAGTCGATACCGCGGATCCGAGAGATTCAAGCTCATCAAACAAATATCTCGATCTGGTGCTGGTTATGTCGGAGCAATGAATTCTTATATCGCACGTCTACTATATATATGTCTGTGTATATATAAGCCGATAAATCTTTTAGCATACGCAAGATGATCAACTTACAATACCCACAACTAAACATTAAAGTAATAAGAAGCCTAAGCTTAAGCTTAGTAATGACTGATATGCGTTGAGTGAACACAACTACCGTTGTCGGTGGTGGCTGAAGGTCAAGACAGCTGGAGTTTGAAGACATCGAAGAGCCAGATTTGAGATGCCGATACCGAACGCATACACGAAAGGGTTCGTTTGACACTGTTAGTTTTTCCCGAGGTAGTTGCTGTAACTTATCAAGTTGTCCATAACGGCATCAGCCAATAAATTGGAAGGTCGCCTCGCAATGTCAATTTTCCCAGATAAGTCCTGCTACTGAGCGCCCTTTGCCGAATTCCGAATTGTTTGGGGATACATGAGAAACTCTAGCCGGATATTAGGCGGGCAATGCAGAACGAGCTGGAAACCAATGAAGGGTGGTGGAGGGCGATGTTCAGCAAAGAGGATGAAAGATTATATGGCTGGGTTCATTCCAGCATTCCGTACTCCAACACGGTCAAACCGGCGCCGCCGAGTCGTTGGTTCAGCGTACCCGGTCACGGGCACGTGGCTGCTCAGACATACGAGTGCGTGTTAGTCAACCTAGCTGGCAATCAGACCGAATCTTACTTCCCATTGAGAATCGGTCCTGACTTGATTCCGGATCCAGTGGTTATAAGGATCGCTAACTGGGGAGGTGATCACTGGATATATATAAAACTGGTAGGAGATTTCCGAATGCCTACGCCAAACCTTAATTGGGAAAGAAGCGCCATACCGGCGCCCCTCGAATGGAAAACACTGTAAGGACAACGTATGGAGGAGTACGAACAGATACGCACGGGTTTACGAAGGAAACCCTCTAACGTAGAACTAGACAGCTTATAGGAAAAACTGTATCAATGGATATATGTAGACACACACACACATACATACATAAATAATAATAAATACTATAATATAATAAATAATATATATAATAAATAATAATAATAATAATACTAAATGCTAATAATATAATAAATAATAATAGTAACTAATAATAATAATATTACTAAATACTAATAATATAATAAATAATATTAATAATAATAATAATAATAATAATAATAAATAATAATATTAGTAACTAATAATAATAATAATACTAAATACTAATAAATAATAAATAATAAATACTAATAAATAAATAACAAACAAATAATAATAATAATAATAATAATAAATAATAAAAATAGGCAGAATACGCCGCTTATAGACCTATACGCGGCGTATTTATGCCCTCTTATATTGAACGCCGGCTGCTCAACTGCCACATTATTTCAAAATTCAAACTCCCCCTCGAGCATCCAAACACGGGTCTACGTTGGACCGACACCGACCGGATTACGACACGAGCTGAGGAGATTTAACCCGACACCGACACGACATGGAGGTAATTTTTTAATATTATGTTGATGATGATGGTTATGTTTAGATGATGATAATGTGATGATGTGATGATGGTGTGATGATGATGATGATGATGCTGTTGTGTGGATGGATAAAACCGTCGGCCGGAGTCCGGCCGTAATATGGCCAGAGTCTGGCCGTCGGTTTTTAGTGACTATCAGCGGCGGCGTATAGCCCTATACGCCGCCTCTGATATATATTTTTTTTTAATTTATTAACATTATCTATTTTATTATAAATATTATTATTAATATTTATTATTAGTATTTATTAATATTAATATTATTATTATTATTATTAATATTATAGGTATTTTTATTATTATTATAGTTTGTGGACGATGAGCTTGAGGACGAGATCGAGCAGGAGTATGAGCAGCAGATGGGGCAGGGCCGGGGCCGGGGACCCCCACTGGGTGACGAGGTGTTGGTCACCTACCCTTATGTACAGTTCGCTGAGGGTTCAGACGCCTACACACGATACACTCGCCTACGCCAGATGTTCCCGTTTCCCAACACGATTATATCCTGGTCGTTTTTGGAATTCTGTGAAGCTCACCAGCGGGCGGCTGAGTACATCGGACAGGATACGCCCTGGAGCCGGTGCTTCAATATGCCACGATCAGGGCACCAGGAGCTGACAATGGAGGTTTACTCCACGATACACGTTACGTAAGTTTACTCCATTATATTATATTATATTATATTATATTATATTATATTATATTATATTATATTATATTATATTATATTATATTATATTATATTATATTATATTATATTATATTATTGCAGGCCTCGTGTGTTTGGTACGCCCCAGACTCGGATGAGGGTGCCAAGCGCCGATACGACACAGTCGGAGGTTTCCTTCCGCATGTTGGGGCAGGACGTCCATCTCTCCATGGAGGAGTTCGCGGTTGCTCTTGGCTTATACACCGAGCAGGAGGTGACCAGCCCGATATACACCGAGAGCATCCACCAGATGTCGGAGGACGACCTGCAGGTATGGTGGAGGGCCATCAGCGATCACGACTTCGGTGATAGGCCCTTGGACACCAAGTCCAAGGTGTCCGCTATTAGGGACCCGCTGCACAGATACGTTCTTAAAATGTATTGTATCATTTAATATTATATTATATTATATTGTATTGTATTGTATTGTATTGTATTATATTATATTATATTATATTATATTATATTATATTATATTATATTATATTATATTATATTATATTATATTATATTATATTATATTATTATTGTTGTTAATAAATTATATTATCTTATTTTACACAGGTACCTACACAGGCTGATTGCGACGTCCATCGTGGGTCGCAATCAGGGCGCGGAGCACTGCAGCCTGCGCGACCTGTTTTTTTTAGATGTCTGCTGACTCACACGCACTGCAACCTCGCTAGGGGGTTTGCAGACTTTGTCGCCTACCAGTTCAGGCAGGGACGAGGATCCTTGATGGGTGGCGGGTACGTCACCCAGCTTGCGATATCTCTAGGCCATGGAGCCCTAGTGGACGGCCTGCATATCGATCCGACCCCTCTGAGCGAGCTGGACCGCGTCCGTTGCGGCGACATGCACATTGTGCGTTCGTTCACCGGGCCTAACGGCCCGTACGACCGACTGGTGGTTGGGGCGGCACGTGTGTCTTACGTCCCGGTGCCTTCAGTCGAGCCTCCCCCGGTCGCGGCACCGAAGGTGGAGCTTGTCCATGAGCCTGTCGAGGCGGGGGAGGGGGCCGGCGGGGATTCAGACGACGGTGGTGACGGACGTAAGGATCCGGACGCATCTCAGGTACGTTTTAATATATTATCGTTTTATCGTTTCTTTTAATTCGTCTTCGTATTAAACGTATATCTGTTGTTTTGTTGTTAGGGGCCGACGCAGCACGTTCCACGCACATATCACGGAGTGCGTCTGGGTCCCGCCACCGACGCTAGGTTGGAGCCCATTGAGTTGGAGATGAGGCAGATGTCGCGCCAAATAGACTGGCGGATGAGCCAGATGTCGCGCCAGATCGACTGGCTTGTTAGCAGTCGGGTAGCGAAGCTGTCTGGACAGCAGTACACTGTGCCACCGCCACCGCCACCGCCACCACCACCCAGTTTTGACCACAAGGCGAGCACATCTGGCGTGAGACGCGGACGGGGCGATGACATGGATGCCGCGGACGGTATGTGGCCTAGGCACAGGGGAGAGGACGACGCCGACGGTGGCGTGACGTTTGGGGGCCACGACGACGGTATGGGCATGAACATGGACGACTTCCTGCTATAGATTTTTATGTTCTAGTTGTCGTATTTTTTTTATTTGTACAGTTTATCAATATAACAATGATTTTTTGTATATATATATGTTAATTGTTTTCACCGAAATAATATTAAATATTAAATAAATAATTAATATATAATGATAATAATGATAAATAACAATAATAACAAAATAAAAAACAAAAAAAATAAAAAAACATATTAAGACAAAATTGGTGATGTTTTCTAGAAACACCGACCAATACACGACGTATTGGGTGGTGTTTTAGTAATCAAAGCGGTGTCCCTAGAAAAACCGTTAATTTGTCATGAAAAACAAAATGGGGATATTATTATGTTATATTAATAATAATGCATATATAGTTGGTAGTTTGCATGTTGGATAACAATTCTCACGTGATGCTTGTTTCCTATCTACTAATGTGTTTTCTTTTCAATCAAAATTTAAATAGATCTGGGGATACGTAGGGTGCAGAAAGAGTCCTACAAAAGTTGATGGTTCTAAATTTTCATGAGTAAAAGAGTACATGTGTTTTACATTATTTCCCAAGAGACTAGAGTATTTATGTTCCCAATGATAAAACAACTTCTTAACTTTATAACCATACCATATAGGTTTTATATGGGTATGTAGTTTACATTATATGAATCTATAATTAAATTCACATTCTTGTAAGTCTATCACAGATATCGATATTGAAGAGGTAGGTCCCAGCAGAGCCCAGTTGGTCCCGCAAGACTCACCTTGAACAGGGACGTCTGCGCAAAGACCATCTGCTCCCGCAGGACCCACCATGCTCATAGAACCTTACGCGCAGTACGCAAGCTGTACACGCAGGGAAAGCCTCCCAATGGTGAAGTACCCCGCCTGTTCCCGCAGTTGCGGATACAAGCCATCAGGGAAGGCTACCCGCAGACAGCAGGGCTACACGCACAAGACAATATATACTTCAGTAGTCACATGAAGGAATGAGCAAGGCGGGAACAATCCCGCCTAAATGAGCCAGTCTATGATTCTGAAAGATCTTTTGTACTATACCTACCAAGGTATGGATAGGACAGACGATCTGACCAGAACAACCCATGAGCCAATCACAGGGTGACAGCTCACCGACAACAGTGCGAGGAGGAGCACCCTCTAGTACTGTTTGTCACTATTAGCCGTAACCTACCCACCAACCAGTATGGCCTGTGCATAGTCCACTGTTGGTAAAACAGGAATACTATTCAGCCGGCTGTACCTGCTTGGAAACCTACCTTCGGCTATAAATACTCCAACATCTTGGAATGGTAAGATCATCTGCTATCCAGTTATCTAGCAATCTCTTAATATACACTTATATTCAGAGCAACCTAGTCTGATTCTCACGCCGGAGGGTGGTCACAAGGAGGAACCCCCCCTTCTCAGTGACGAGCTTACGGTGTTTATTTTGCAGGTCTCCTGAAGAACAGCCTTCTCAGCTAGACCTCATCCGTGGGAAACATTACTTAACCCCCAGATTATCTATAATCTGTACCGGGTCACTTAGTGTTTCTTCATTGGCGCCATCCGTGCATAAAAGCTAGAACTATTTTAGTTTTTTCACAATTTCTGAAGAAATGGTTAACGTTACTCCGGTTCAAAGGCCAGTAACCGACCAAGAAACCCTGGTAACAACCCCAGCAACTGGGGGGAACACCGGCGGTTATACAATCCTTACGAACACTACCCCGACTACCCAAGCCGGGGCAAGTGGAGTAAATATTCCATTGGGGTTCTCCGATACCCAACTGGAAAAACGAACGAAGGTCCCTCGCCAAACACTAGATCAAGTGAAGGCGTGGGCCGAAGCACGGCAAAGAGAATTCCAAGCTGAATTGGACGAACGCTTGCGTTCAGTTCAACAGGCTGACGAATTCGCCAGTACTCGCCAACACCTCAATATGAGCAGTGACTGCGAGTACTCAGACGACGAGTTGGAGTCCGACACCGACGCGAACCCTCGCCATAAAGCGAAAGGGAAGCGTAAGGAAACGGACGTCCAACCAAAAAGGAATTTTGGGGAAGCCTTTAAACCAATCGCGGAGAGAAACCCGCGTGACTTTTCCAAAACCTTTAGACCAACTGCTACAAATGCAGGGAAGTCAAAGTTCGCAAGGGACATTGCGGAAGCAATCGCCCCGAGAAGTGCCAAACAAATGTCCAACATTGGCACTTATGATGGTCTATCCGACCCAGACGACCATTTGAACAGGTTCATTGCGGGGGCTACCGTCAGCAACTGGACGGAACCCACGTGGTGCTACATGTTCCAGATGACTCTGGTCGGAGCGGCCAGGGCATGGTTCGATCGTTTACCGATCCACCACATATATGACTGGGCGGACTTTCAGAACAAGTTCAGCCAGCATTTCAGCCAACAGAGGAAGTACACTGAAGAGCAGTGGACGATCCTCAACTGCGTGAGAGAGGAGGATGAATCTTTACTAGACTTCATCACTCGCTTCAACTCCAAAAAGCTTAGTCTCGGCAACATAAGTGAGGACCTGGTTCGCGCCGCCTTCATCCAAGGCGCCGAATACCCAGAACTTATCCGCACATTGACGGGTAAGGATGGCATGCCATCAACTTGGGATGCCATCATGACGGCGGCAAAGCGCTTTGCCGAGACGGAAAAGCAACTGGGAAGGGACCTTCCCCAGAGTACACACCTCTACACGCAGACGACCAGAGAGAACAATGTCCGGATCGCCCGGCAGAACAAAAAGAGGAGGCTAGGTATTTGGCAGTCAAGGGTAAACTTTGACACCTCATCCAGCTCTCGCCCTCTTGTTGGCGGAAGGGACAACACACACCCTTCAAACCGAAAACACCGGTGGACGCCACTCACGAAGAGCGTCACGGAGATATTTGCCACGGAAAAATTGCCATGGCCTAAAGCCCCATTGATCCGGCAGAAACCTAATGCGGATCAAAGCAAATCCTGTGATTTCCACGGGACAAAGGGTCATGGTACTGAAGAGTGCACATCCTTGAAGGATATTATTGAGACATTTGTCAAGGATGGAAGGCTTGCACATCTTGTGGCATCGATCAGGAAGGGAGGAAGGAATGACAACCGGTACAGAGGTAACGGACGAAAGCCCGTCGATATCAGCATCAACATGGTTCATGGCAAGGTCAGAGGAAGAAAAAGACGGGTGGCAGAACCATGCGCGTGGAAGGAAGCTGAGGTGCGCTTCCCGCGAGTGCCAGGAGGCCCCAGCAAAGAAGGCCCCATCGTCATCAGAAGCCAGCTGGGGCACTACATCACTTCACGCACTCTTGCTGACAACGGCGCTTCGTCGACAGTGATGTACAGGCAGTTCTTTGATAAGCTGGATGATGAATACAAAGAACGCTTGGAAACGGTCTACGCTTCAATGGAAGGGTTTGACGGAAGTACAGAAACACCCCTGGGTATCCTATCTTTCCCCGTTACTCTTACTGATGGGAATCATTCACGCATAGAAGACGTGGATTTTGTCGTGATGAAAAAGCCACATCATACGTACGACATCCTATTCGGAAGAGACGGGATGGCAAGATTCAACGCCGTGGTATCTTCAGTCCACGGCATGATGGGATGGCCAACAGCTGAGGGTGTAGCGATGATCTCGGGCATTCCCCAGGTATGCATTGCATCTGTTTCATCTAAACCCAAACCGAAGAAGGCTAAACCAACCATCACTGAACCAGAAAAATGGGCCTTCAATGGCAAATACCCCGACCAGGCCGTTACCATTGGACCAACAATCGTTGATCCCACCCGCACCTTACTCAAACGCTTACTGCAGAAAAACGCTGACATCTTTGCGTGGGCACCAGCTGACATGACTGGTGTACCCCGAAGTAAGGCGGAGCATAAGCTCAAGTGCGATCCGGCTGTTACGCCAGTCGTACAAAAGCGCAGAGTAATGGGGCCTGAACAAACTAACGCGTGTAGAACCCAAGTCAAGGAACTCCTTGACGCAGGCATCGTACGCGTTAGTAGATATCAAACATGGGTTGCAAATCCCGTAATGGTACCGAAGAATGACAAACAATGGCGCATGTGCATAGATTTCAAAGATTTGAACAAAGCATGCCCCAAAGATTGTTATCCGTTACCAGAAATTGATCTCAAAGTGGATTCGTTGGCACCATTTCGCCTTAAATGCTTCTTGGATGCGTATAAGGGGTACCACCAAATCCACATGGCCATTGATGACCAGGACAAAACCGCATTTCGGACGCCCGATGGTACATTTTGTTATAAAATGATGCCATTCGGACTTAAGAATGCAGGGTCCACGTACCAACGACTAATGGACAAAGAGTTTCATGCCCAAATCGGGAGAAACTTGGAAGTCTATATGGATGATTTGGTCATCAAAAGCCTCGAGCCAGAGGCGATGTTGAAAGACATTGAAGAAACTTTCAACACGCTCCGAAAGATAAACATGAAGCTCAACCCGAGCAAGTGTTCATTTGGGATGGAAGAAGGGAAGTTCTTGGGAGTCATTGTTACTAAAGATGGCTTTAGAGCGAACCCTGAAAAGGTCGAAGCCATTGTTAAAATGGAATCACCTACCACCATCAAACAGGCTCAGACACTGAATGGACGACTAGTCGCTCTTAATCGCTTCTTGGCAAACCATGCGGATAAGTCGTTTCCTTTCGTGTCAACATTGAGAAACTGCTTGAAGAAAACGCACTTCCGCTGGACACCAGAAGCGGAAGCAGCTTTTCAGGAGATTCGGTCACGCCTGATCGAACTCCCAACACTTACAGCACCACAAGCGGGAGAGGAGTTAATCCTATACCTTTCCGCAACAGATAGAGCAACCGGGGCAGTCCTGCTAGTAGAACGAAAGGGCATCCAGATGCCAATCTATTATGTTAGCCGTGTACTAACAGACGTAGAAACCCGGTACTCTACCCTCGAAAAATTAGTCTTAGCACTTATACACGCTTCACGCAGGTTAAGACGATATTTCCAGGGCCACCCAATCACCATTCTCACCAACTTCAAACTCTCAAACGTTCTAGGCAAACCCGAATTATCGGGACGTCTAGCCAAATGGGCAATTGAATTGGGAGAATATGCAATTAAGTACAAGCCAAGACCAGCCATAAAAGGCCAGGTCCTGGCCGATTTTATTGCAGAAGTCCCCGCTTCACGGGAGAAAGAGTGCCAGGAGGAGGCTCAACCCTCCCCAGCACAGGACGTCAATGATGTCTGGCGACTCTACACTGATGGAGCAGCCAGTAACGAGGGTTCAGGCGCAGGGTTAAAATTAACCAACCCAGCAGGCCAAGAATATACTTACGCTATTCGGTTGGATTTTCCAAGTACGAATAATGAAGCCGAATATGAAGCATTCTTGGCCGGTTTGAGAATTGCGCGTAAGATGGGAGTGAAAAACTTGGAAGCCCACGTGGATTCCATGCTGGTGGCCAACCAAATAAATGGGACGTACACGGCTGTGAACGACACCATGGCCCTGTACCTCGCCCAAGCAAAAACCCTTATGCGTGATTTTAGTGATTGTAAAGTCATACACGTCAAGCGCAGCGAAAACAAATCTGCGGATGCGTTAAGCAAGCTTGCATCACTAGCCTTCACCCATTTGGGAAAGGACATCTGCATTGAACTCCTCGAAGCACCATCATTCCCGCACAAGGAAATTTGTGTCATCCAAACCAGTACAGAAACGTGGATGACACCAATAATAAATTACCTTGCAGCAGGAATACTACCAGAGTCAAAAACACAGGCAAGAAAACTACGCTGTAAAGCACTGAATTATCAACTCGTCAATGACATCCTTTACAGACGTAACTTTCTTGGCCCACTCTTGAGATGCGTGGACAACCAAGATGCCGACTACCTCCTAAGGGAAGTACACGAAGGCATCTGTGGGGTACACACAGGTCCCCGCGCTGTTGTAGCCAAGCTAAACAACGCGGGATACTTTTGGGCGGGGATGCATACGGATGCATTGGCATACATCAGAAAATGCAGGTCTTGCCAGCTTTACGCACCTAACACGCATCGCCCGAAAAACGAACTGGTTCCAGTCACTTCTTCGTGGCCATTTCAGAAGTGGGCCATCGATGTGACAGGCCCATTTCCTACAGCAGCAGGAAATGTTCAGTTCCTAGTGGTAGCCATCGACTACTTCACCAAGTGGATAGAAGCAAAACCTTTAGCCCAAACAACCGCAAAGCATATCAAAAAATTTATTTGGGAATTTATAATTTGTTGTTTTAGACTTCCACAGAATTTGGTGAGCGATAACGGCACCAACTTTGCTGACAAGAAGCTACAACAGTGGCTAAAAGAACTTCAAATCACCCACACCTTTACCTCAGTGGCACACCCGCAAGGTAATGGTGAGGTGGAAAGAGCAAACAAAAGCATCATTGATGGCATAAAGAAAAGACTCTCGGAGCACAGATCCGGCTGGGTGGACGAGCTTCCGCACGTCCTTTGGGCAAACAGAACGCTGAAGAAGGCCAGTACGGGAGAAACCCCGTTCAGCCTCACTTATGGCACTGAAGCCATGGTCCCGGTCGAAATTGGTCTACCCTCACCAAGGGTCTTGAGTCAGCCAGAAGACAATGATGCGGAAAGACGGTTGGATCTTATGCTAACCGAGGAACGCAGAGACTTAGCCGCAGTGCGTGAAGAGAACTACAAACGACAAATGCAAAAGTACTACAACACGCGGGTAAAACTCTGCAACTTCAAGGAAGGAGACTACATACTGCGTAACAACGAGGCTTCAAACCAAGAGCGCTCAGGAAAGCTGGCCCCGATCTGGGAAGGGCCATACATTATCAAAGAAGTCCTGGGAAAAGGCGCATACCGGCTTGAAAGGCTCGATGGCACTCCTATCCCAAGAACATGGAATGGAGCTCAATTACGCAAATGTTATATGTAGATCAATTCCAAACTTGTAAAGAAAAGGCCTAGAGCCACTTCTAATGGAAATGATTCTCCTTACACAATGTGTTGATAGCCTTGCCTTTAACTTATGAACTTCCCATGTGCCGGTATTCACCGCACCAATGCGTGAAGAAGTAAGTAGTTGCGTGTGGAAGGCGGCAAAACCCGCATAAACACAACGCTAAAAATGTTAAAAAGTTCTAAGGAAAACCTACACGCAGGTCAGATGTAAGTTAAGTTTAGCCATCCTTGTAAGTGCAAGTGAAGGTCTTACCCGCACAATCACGAACAAGGAAGCAAAACTTCAACCTATCATCTACCACGTTCAAAGGTTAACTTATACTGAAAAATAATAAGGAAAACCTACACGCAGGTCAGATGTAAGTCAAGTTTAGTCATCCTTGTAAGTGCAAGTGACGGTCTTACCCGCACAATCACGAACAAGGAAGCAAAACTTCAACCTATCATCTACCACGTTCAAAGGTTAACTTATACTGAAAAATAATAAGGAAAACCTACACGCAGGTCAGATGTAAGTCAAGTTTAGTCATCCTTGTAAGTGCAAGTGACGGTCTAACCCGCACAATCACAAACAAGGAAGCAAAACTTCAACCTATCATCTACCACGTTCAAGGGTTAACTTATTCTGAACACTTAGAAAATTTCAAGGAAAAGATAAGGAAAACTTCCACGCAGGATAAATGTAAGTTTAGCCATCCTACTAAGTGCAAGTGACGGTCTTACCCGCACAATCATGAAAGAGGAAGAAAAAATAAACTTATAATTTACCATGTCAAAAAGTTAACTTATCTAAGTACTAAAGAAATTGCCAAGTGTAAACATGCGTTAAATAAAGAAAAGGACAAACACATTCTTTATTTCAACTTGAATATTACAAACATTGCTGGGTATATACCCGCATACAAAAAAAGTAAGAGCAAATATCTACGCTAGTGGTGGAAAGGGATCTTTTGGATCATGCTTCAGGACCACTCCCACTTGGACCCGCACCATCAGCAGAGTGTGATGGTTCAAGGAAAGCTCTAAGGGCAGCAAGCCCATCATCAGCAGCAGCAATTTCATTTACCTTCTCCACCACCGGATGCGGGAAGGCAGCATAATGGTTCACTGCTTGGTCATAAATAGTTTCGGTATCCGCATTATACAGAGGGAAGTTGGAAGGCGGGACGCCTTTCTCAGCAAACCCTAGACCAAGCAGGAAGCCGGTCCGTTCCCCATCCTCATGAGAAGCGTTGAGGGCTGCGCTCATAGCATCGTCGTAAGATGTCTCTGAAAAGACCCGATGCACAACCTACAAAAAATGTACAAGTATAAACTTCTATTCTACAAAGGAAAGCGTGACGACATAAAGCTAAAATACCTGAGGCAACGCTTCTCGAAGAAGCCATTCCTTGGCAGCCAGAGCTTGGGTGCAGGCGCGTTCAGCTTCGTTCTTATTAAGATTGGCGAGAAGCACATCCTTTGCAGCGGCCTCTTCAACGCCCTTAAGCTTCCGCTCGGTCTGCGCAAGCACACCCCTCTGGTCCAGGATCTCTTGAAGCTTCTTCGCATCCTCCATAGCCAAGGCATCATGAGCCTGTTGAGGAGCCTCTAACTTAGCTTTAAGTTCTTCATTCTCCAGGCGGAGAGGCTCAACAACAGCTTCAGCCTTGGTGGCCCTCTCGGTCGCGTTCCTCGCAGTCTCCTTAGCTAGCCGAAGCTGTTCGTTAACAGCTTGGGCAGCCTTGGAGCGGGCCTCGAGTCGCGCTTGAACCTCAGCCTCGAGGGCCTTGAAGGCCTTCTCCTTCTCCGCAGATACTGCGGTCAGTTTTTGGTTCTCCTCCCGGAGAGCACGCGCCTGAGATATTTCTTTAACACGAGCTGCTTTCAACTTGTCGTTTTCACGACAAAGCAGCTCGACGCGTGGCTGCATCCGGGCCAGGAGAACCCGAAGCTCGTTGGTTAGCCTACCCTCCTGGTAGCTAACCATGGCTTCCCCCAACGCACCATGGGGAGCAGCGTGGCGAGCCCAGTCCACGCACTCCACAGGTGTACGAAGGGTTGTTCCTCGGCGTATGTTCCATCTTGGAACATACACTTCATTGGAATCCGACACTGCAAAAGAAACAAAGCAGTTAGGAAAAGATGATAAAAATTACATAAAGGACAAAGGAACCCTACGCACCTGTAGGGTCGATCACAGGCCGATAGCCACCGAACCCATCACCTGAACCTAAGGGAAATCCATCCAAAAGGTCAGGCAGATGGGAAGGTGACAAAGATCGGCGAGAAGCCCCGAGCGTACCTGAAGGTCCAGCCGTCGAGGCCGATGGCGGAGGCGGCATGGTTTCCGCCGCAGTCGATGGCGGAGGCATGGTGTCCGTCGCGGACGCCGCCGAAGAGTCAGCAGCAACAGTAACCGCCGGCTCGGTGAACGATGCTGTAAAAATTGCACTCACCGCCGGCGGTGACGTCATCTCGGCTGGAACAGTCGGCTCAGAATGAGCAACTGAACCAGCGGAAGCAGGCGCAGGTGCCTGGGTCGACGCCTCAGGTAGGTTGACCAAGCCTACCGTCATTGGCGGAGAGGTTGTACTCGGCCCCTCACCCTGGAATGCGCCAACATCCACACCTCCGTAAAGAAGAAAAGTGTTAAAAAGACTTGAAGATTAAACTATGAAGATAAAAGCTAAGAGTTGTACTTACAGGGTTTCTTCCGCTTGAACGTACGGACGGGCGGGGACGAACCCGATGGAGCCGGTCTCTTGATGCCGGTCACCGTGGTTGTCATTGGTTCTCCAGAGGTAACAGTCGTAGCCTCCGGAACAGTGGTCTTCTCACCAACGGGCTTCCCCCCCCCCCCCCCCCGCCTCTTCACTATCTGACTCAGTGTCAGATAGGAGCACTGGATCGGCTGTGGAGGCCGCCTTCTCCTTCCCTTTCCCGCCGGCAGCCCGCTTCTTCCGCACTAACGAAGGACCATCTGCGGATTCCTCAGAAGAAGACAGGGTGTAAGGAATTCCAGCAGCGGGTACAGCACTGAGGGGTGGAGGGGAGAATAACGCCTTACCTGGCCGCCGGTGGCTCAGGATCTCGTGGCCCAGCGGATAAACCTCCACAAACCGATCCGCTGTTTGCTCCAGGATGGGCAACTCGTTCTCATCAAGAGCACGAGTACCCATCCGCACAGGATCGTCAGCTTCCCGCGGGTACAGGAGCGACTCCAAATTGTTCCCCTCTAAGAGAAAAGAAACAGTTAGAAGACAAACTCATATCAGCAAGAAAGACAAGACATACCATAAGGAGTAGAGTTCAAACCGTATTCGAGAAGGATGGGAACCTGAGACGCCTCCTTCCACACCCGGCTCATCCCCGGCATCACCATCCCGGACTCCGCAAACCGGTAAACCGGAGATTGGACCAGGGATATCTTCGAGAACCATTCCGCCTCCTGGTAGTTGGGGGCGTGAAGGCTCGGAATTGCTTGGCCATTTTTAAACTTCATGGCAAGGGGGACGGCGCGGGCGGATATGTAGAAGAACTCCCGCTTCCACGATCGGAGACTGCGCTCGGTCGCACAAATCTTTAAACCCTTGATACGGGTTGTCAGGGTGTACCACCCCTGGATGCACCTCCAGGTATAGAAGGTCATCAGGCGGTCCACATGGGGCTCGATGCCCAAAATCCGGCACACCCACTCAAAATGGCGAATCTTGGCGACAGCCATAGGGTGCAGCTCGGTCAAATGAACACCGTGCCTCTCAAGGACACGGTAAACAAATTTTGTCAATGGGAATCTAAGATTCCCATAGACAAAAAATGCAGCATAAACCCCGATCTTGCCTTTGGGGGCATCGTACACGGTCTGGTGGGATTCAGGAAACTCAGGCTCGAGGGGATCGAGCATGAACTTCCTAACAACATACCGGTACTGATCGCCGGGCAGAGCACACTGGCACTCGCCAGCAGTACTCCTGTCGTCGGCCACAGCTTCAGCATCACGTGAAGACATCTTGCAGAGGAAGAAGAGAACGATTTCGAGAGAATGCTCGATTAAATAAAGGAGTATTCGCCGGAAATCGCCTTAAAGATGAAGAGAAGAGTGAAAAGTGTGAATTGCAAATAACCCTCTCCCCCTTTATATAGTAATCGCAATTAATGCGGTGAATTTAATGCGGAGGAGAGAGAAATCGAAGGTGCAATGAAACTATGACACGTGGCAAAAAGCAAGCTGGCAACAGCTGTTGACAGGACGCGTGCCAGTAATTTCGCGGCCACGCGCCCGAAAAATCGTGCCCACGCGCCTGAAAAAGCGACTGGAATGACCATGTTCTGTCACGTCACCATAACTTCCTGCACGTCCTGACACAGTCAGAAGAAACCGTCGCACGACGTTTCAGATGTCTGGACTGTTCTTATCCTTACCAACCTTTCGAATTTCAAAATTCAAAATTCAAAAAGATTCAAAAGTAAGCGGGAAAATACCCCTTACCTTGGCAACCAAGTAACCATAAGACGGATGCGGGTACAGTGTTCGGGCAAAACCCTTCACATACCTAGCACCCGCAGGGAATTGAAGCCAAGAAAACCCCGGCAACAAAGTAACTATAAGGCGGGTGCAGGTACAGTGTTAGGGCAAAACCCTTCACATACCTAGCACCCGCAGGGAATTGACGCCAGGGGTACCTTGAAAGTAAAGTAACTGTAAGACGAGCGCGGGTATAGTGTTAAGGCAAAACCCTTCACATACCTAGCGCTCCGCAGGGAATTGAAACCAAGAAGGATCTTTTGGGCAATGCTTGTGGAAACGGAAATAACATCCCCGCATAGCGGGAACGTCGAGAAATACATTGTCTTGAGGCTCCAGGATGGAATTGGTGGTTTAAACATAATTGATCACTATGTTCAAAACCACTAAAACCTCAAGGAGAATCCACACAAGTGAGACTCAACGTTCCTGACTTGCGAGAAGGTTACATACCTACCCGCATCATACCCAAAGATCAAGCAAAAAAATCAGGAATTTTTGCAAGTGACATTAGGAAATCCGCGGGAAGAATCCCCACGGAGAACCTTAAAACTAAAAACCTTTTCAAAACCCCTTGCTTAAAGTCCAAAAGTTCACCTCACTTTATTGAACATTCATGAGAAGAACATTGGACTGGGGGGACTTGAAGAGGTAGGTCCCAGCAGAGCCCAGTTGGTCCCGCAAGACTCACCTTGAACAGGGACGTCTGCGCAAAGACCATCTGCTCCCGCAGGACCCACCATGCTCATAGAACCTTACGCGCAGTACGCAAGCTGTACACGCAGGGAAAGCCTCCCAATGGTGAAGTACCCCGCCTGTTCCCGCAGTTGCGGATACAAGCCATCAGGGAAGGCTACCCGCAGACAGCAGGGCTACACGCACAAGACAATATATACTTCAGTAGTCACATGAAGGAATGAGCAAGGCGGGAACAATCCCGCCTAAATGAGCCAGTCTATGATTCTGAAAGATCTTTTGTACTATACCTACCAAGGTATGGATAGGACAGACGATCTGACCAGAACAACCCATGAGCCAATCACAGGGTGACAGCTCACCGACAACAGTGCGAGGAGGAGCACCCTCTAGTACTGTTTGTCACTATTAGCCGCTGCCTACTCACCAACCCTTACTGTGGGACATGCACAGCCTACAGTTGGTGGAATAGTGTTACTATTGGCCGTAACCTTTTCACCAACCAGCATGGCCTGCGTACAATCCACAGTAGGTGGGACGTGCATAATCTACAGTTGGTGGAATAGTGCAGCCGACTTTGTCACTGTTGGCCGTAACCTACCCACCAACCAGTATGGCCTGTGCATAGTCCACTGTTGGTAGAACAGGAATACTATTCAGCCGGCTGTACCTGCTTGGAAACCTACCTTCGGCTATAAATACTCCAACATCTTGGAATGGTAAGATCATCTGCTATCCAGTTATCTAGCAATCTCTTAATATACACTTATATTCAGAGCAACCTAGTCTGATTCTCACGCCGGAGGGTGGTCACAAGGAGGAACCCCCCCTTCTCAGTGACGAGCTTACGGTGTTTATTTTGCAGGTCTCCTGAAGAACAGCCTTCTCAGCTAGACCTCATCCGTGGGAAACATTACTTAACCCCCAGATTATCTATAATCTGTACCGGGTCACTTAGTGTTTCTTCAGATATATACATGGGTACATGCAAGTGGAATTTTTATGAGACATAATTCTTTTAATATGAAACATAAATATTATTTTATCACTCTAAAAAGAATACATAATATGTAAACTTATATGCATTATTCTCTTGTTTATTACTTTATTGGTATTAAATATTTTATCACTGACGTTGGCGCTTTGTCCGGTTGTTCCATGTGTAATTCGTTAATTTTCATAAATTGTTAACGCATATGATGAAAATGAGTGGGTTCTGCCAAACACATGATGATTAAATTAATAAAATTTAATCAAGGGAAATTGACATAAATAAATTGTGTTTAAAGTTTCTACGGATATTGATTTGAATTGAGGGTTGTCACATTCTTCCTTAGTTAAATAAATTTCGTCCTCGAAATTTATTTAACTAAGGAAGAATGTGACAACCCTCAATTCAAATCAATATCCGTAGAAACTTTAAACTCGAAATTTAGATTGTGTAGAGAGATAACATGACAGGCTATGAAGTTCTTTTGAATTTTTTGGTAAGGATTTTAGTATTAGGGCAGAAAGACTAATCATCCGACTTAATTGACAGAGCTAAGCAATGATGAATGGCTAGGGAAGACTATAGGATATGACTCTGCTTGATTCAGGTAGATAACTAAGCATCACCAGGATTAGTTCCGGGATGATGAAGTGAATACGAAGCAACACCACAATCATGAAAATGTTATGCATGACTATAAAAATTTCTATACGATGAAATATGAAGATGGCTGAGATTTTGAAAATACACCAACTGCATGATGTTGGCGTTTTCTTTACTCCTTTATGCCAAAGAACACACCACCGCAGGTAGCAAAGCAAAAGAACATCAGATTTAAACTGTTATCGTGACTTGGAGTTACTTGCCAAAACCACCATAATTTAGAATGGTTGAATGCCAACAGTGGTGGATACTTAGGCTTTGAGAGAGGGGAACAAATTTAGGTTCTTAGTTATATCAGCAATTATAGTTCAAGATATTGTTGTTAATTTGTTGTCTGGTTTAATGATGTACAGACGAACGTGACATGTTTGTATACAGATACATGAGATACCCATTACATGGAAAGGAGAGTAGTTTTTTTTTTCAAAGCCAAAGTTTGCTATCTAAAATTATTACTCTTCTGAGTTCGAAATGGTTCAGTTGACAGTGCGAATCACAACCAAGGGAAGCGATGGATTTTGGTAAGATATATTAACCAAGTAGTGTATGAATGAATTTCATCCAATTATGAGTTCTGACTAGTTCGAAGAAGCAGAATGTGAAGTCTGTTAATAAGGAGTGGCTGTTTAACGAGGGTTATGAGGGCCTTCCTTTATGGTCATAGTGTGTCATATCGGTATAAAGAATTACGGGTCTTAAGTTAGAATGGAAAACTCTGTGTATCCATGAATTAATGAGAAAGATTGAATTTAAAGTTTTGAGGGGGTAAAAGGAGTCCAATTATGAAATCTTATGGATGATTCCAACTGTCTGAGAAAAACCGGTTATTATGTGGAAGGAAGTCTGTGATGTCTGAGAAAAGTGTTATGCCGTAAGGGAACATTCTGATTTATGCTAAACTATGTGTCATTCAATATTGTCAAGGACAATAAATGACGTAATTATGAGTAGGGACTCTTTTAGTAGTATAACACACGTGTAAGCTAGCGATCGGTGATGCATTTATAGAACCTAAAAATAAATCTTGTTTTTAGAATAAATGGGGATTCAAATCAAGTTATCGGGCAGTTACTAGAGAGACTCAACAGTACAAAGTCTAGAATCAGATCATGGAACTTATGGCCAAGATCCGAATTAGTTTGCTCTAAAATGTTGTCTTGACACTAAAAGGTGGACCTTATATCAGTTAATGGTCATGTCATGAAAGGCATCCTATATTTTCTATAGATTGTAACAAGTGTGAGTAATTTGGGAACGTAAAAATGTTACACTCAAGGTTTCCATACAATGATAATTCTTACTATTCATTTATCATCGCAAATGGTAAGAAACAAATGAAAGGCGGTTGATTACTAATGTGGACACCAAGTTGTCCATTTAAGCTAAATGAAAGTACCATGTGAATAATGGTGGGTACCAGACTTACACAATTTGAAGTGGGATGATCACTCTTTTATGTAATAATCTTGACTTGTAAATCTGATGTTTTAACTTTTTAAGACGTCTAGCAATTAGCTTTAAGGTTCATAAGGATCGGACGAAGAGATGTAAAATTTGTGGAAAACAAAACGACAGTAGAATTTGAAATAATATGACGATTCATATTTCTTGAAATTTTCAAATGCCATATAATTATTTTTGAAGTAGTTATATGCTCCTAACATGTGAGAGACTCGTATTAGTAATCATGTGGACATTTTACTAACCTCATGGTCACATTTAAAGTTTATAATCATTATGAAAACTTGATTTGCGTTTTTTTTTTCAAACCTCTGGTAAAATTTGTTTATGATAATTGGTGTATAATGATCCTCCTTGCAAGACTTGTATAGAGTCTAAAACTCTTGTATAAGAAGAAAATATATATTCATGTAACATTGAAAACCTTTTTTTTTTCTTTTTTTTTCTTAATTTTTTTTTCTAATTCGTAAAAAAAACCATGTAGTAAAAGGCATGAATTTTTATAGGAAGTCCATGGATTGAAATATTTATGTAAACACGAGGTGAGTAAGCGACATTGAGTATTTTAGTATGAAAGTACACAATTTACCTTGAAATTATTGTTCAGTTGATTTCCTCATTATTCTAGTTTTATACTTAGTTTATGCCTAGTAAGTTGTTGGATGATTGAGGCTTGATGGTTATGTAAAGTCAAACTGAAAATTTAAAGATGGAATTAGATTTAGGAAAATCCTTGCAAGAGGTTAGAATGGAATGTAAATAATTGGGACGGATGGGGCTCGGAAGATTAAATCTGCCTCGAAATGATTCAGTGAGTGAATGATTGACTATTTAGCGAATATTGCAATAGTGGGAGGGCCCTATCATCACAATAACTTACAGGATTGATCGGTGTCTTCCAATTAAAATGTTCTCCGAGCAGTTAACACCTTTTAATCTGTCAATTTAAAGTAGTTGGAGCAAGGAGTATAAGCATAAAGAGCATGGTTCAAAGACTATGGTCAAAGGCGCCAAGGCGTGAGGATTAAGAAAATGCAGAAGTTAAGGGTGCTTAAGCCCGATTATTACTTGGAGTGTGATCGAATGCACATTACACTAGAAATAGAAGGTCATTTCAAGCATTATGTTAAGAGCGTTGTTAATAATTGGGTAGAAGAGTATGCAAAGAATTTTTGTTCCAAGGGATGTAACTCCGTCCCTAGAAAGAATGAAAAAAAAAAAGTTCTATCGTACCACACCATCTGATGTGTTGCTCGTGCATTGACTTAATTATTCCAAAGCTTGTGGGATTACTAAGTCCCTGTAAGTACTTGATGGGGTGATGTCGGGGAATCACATAATCTCTCGCGCCCTTCCAAGGGACACATTTTAACATAACAACAAGGTAGGATCAGAATGAGAAATCTTTATTTTTGTAACTCAATGAACGATGGAATGTATGATGAGCATCTGGATACCAGCTTTGATCTAGGGACCCGAAATCAAAGGAAAAATATTAACCCGACCCAGACTTGTGTTGTCACTAAGGTTATGGGGTTTTGTTCTTTTATGATTACGGAGTGAAATGTTATACACGATCATAAGTCAAATCGTCATAGGGTGTTGTTATGACTACCCTATTAGATATTTGTTCAAATTGGAGACTGGAATCCCTTAACAAACTTATGAATGTGAAATGATATGAACATTTTCTAGAACCCTAGAGTTTACAAGGATTCTCATGCATTGTATATTATGACTGCGTGTGCACCCGTAATGATAATCTGCCTGGCATGGTCATCCGAGCTTCCTCTAAATTCAAGATCTTTGGGTGTTCATTGGACGACATTGTTTAACCCAAAAAAGTTGATTATGATTAAAGATATTAAAGAATTAAGCCTATAATCGGCGGCTTGGCTTATACTAACACGAAATTAATACGTCTAAAACGAGTATATATGGAACTAGAACGGCCAAAAAGGTCCATTTAGATAAATCATCATTTAATCATATTCTCCAGATTCTCTCCAGTTAGCTCCATGTCGTTATGCTAAATTCAACACATAATATTGACAGCTAGATCATTCGTGTGGTGCGCATCAGTATTATTTCGTCAATACGGCGCCTTCGGTTACCCAATTTTTCGGCATTAGATTGCAGTCCTGGGAGCGCTTTCCTACGTGGTGTGTATTCTTGATAGTGTCACATCCGACCGATATCCCTATCATCGGAGTTAAAGGTACCCATGCCTTAAGGGTATATAGGGGCTATCAGGTCGTCTCTGCTCCTCCTCGATTAGGGACACTACTTTGGGTTGCTGCTTGGAAGGATTTCCACTGTCGGTTGGCTTGGTAGTTGGTGCAAATGCGAAGTCTACCATGTCACAAATCATGAAGATTTGACAACCGGAGACCGATGGTCATTCGTCATATTGAGGGACACAAGATTCAAGGGAACAAGGAGAATGGTGAAATTGTGGCAGTGATGTCCGTGTAATATATATAATGTAGTTATGGTGTGTGTGATACACATATAAGCAAATATGAATAAGAAATGAAAAGTTTTGAAGTAAAATATGTTGGTTATTTTAGTGTTATTGGATTAACTTGTCGATCGAGGAAATAACGTTATAGATTAAATGAGTTAGGTGACGCGGGAGTGCGGGCTCGATTTAGTTCTAATGTTATTTGGGCTTTATAATAACATTGGATTTATTATTTTAACACTTGGGCTTAAGTGTTATGTTAATTGGGTTTAATTAATTTAGGCCTTATTGTTTTAATAAAAACAATATGATGGATTAGTTTATATAAAGGCCAATGGTTGTTATTTTGGCAATGTGGTTTTTTCTTTATTTGGTGTTCTCGATCGATCATATACAGGAGGGAACATACGGTTACTAGGGTTCTCTCTGGTTCTTCATCAAATGGAACAATCAAAATTCAATTCCATGTGCAGAAATTCTCTGTCTTATCCGATAAATCATTGTGTGTAACCCACAAATAGGTTTATCTGATAGTGGTTACAGGATTCAGAGAATAATCCATGTTGCAATTTCTTCATCTACAATGGCATATAAGATTACCGGGTTTGTTTGTTTGTTTGTTTAATTGATAGATTTTGGGTTATAGACTACCTAAAATATACAACAAAGATAAACCTATTGGGTTTGATTTGATTATTATTATCAATTTTCGGTTATGGGTGGTTTGACCGAAAATTTGATTGAACCCTAATTCACAAATTATGGTAATATGTTTTCCCATATTGTTGGTTCACTAGATTGAATGTAGTTAACGAAATTCTTTGGAATAAAAGAATTGTTTTGATAAATTGCTTTGGTGTTACAAATATTATATATAATATATATATGTATGTATGTATGTATATATATAGCATCAAATCTAGCATCAATTATACAATTCTATGGCATTGCCAACTTGGCCACATAAGCAAGGCACGAGTTAAGAGACTCCAATCCGAATGGATTATTGAATCCACAGGACCGGACTCTTTTGATGACTGCGAATCCTGCTTAGCTGGCAAACTCGCCAAAGGCACCTTCACTCATAAGAATGAAAGAGCAAAGGATCTGCTAGGAATCATACATATTGATGTATGCGGTCCTTTCAGAACCATGTCTAGGAATCATGAAATACACTTCGTTTCGTTTATTGACGATTACAGTCGATATGCTTATGTGTATCTTATGAAACACAAGCATGAAACTTTTGAAAAGTTCAAAGAGTTTCAAAACGAAGTGGAAAACCAACTCAGGAAAACTATTAAAATGCTTCGATCATATCGAGGTGGAGAGTATCTCAGCTCAGAATTTATACATCACTGAAAGAGCGTGGAATTGTTTCACAGCTCACTCCACCCGGCACACCCCAACACAATGGCGTGAGCGAGAGGAGAAATCGAACCCTGCTAAACATGGTCCGATCAATGATGCGTAAAACTAACTTGCCTCACTCCTTTTGGAGCTTTGCCCTTTTGACCGCCGCCCGCATTGTCAATCTAGCTCCAACTAAAAAGGTTAGCTAAACCCCATATGAGATATGGCATGGGCGTAAACCCAATTTGTCTTTCCTTAGAGTATGGGGATGTGATGCTTATGTCACTAGTGATTCTGATGATAAGCTCGATCCTCGCTGCGTAAAGGTTATTTTCATCGGATGCTATAACCAAAGAGAATATTATTTTTTCCATCCTGATAAAAATGTGACTTCTATCTAAAGGAAGGGCCACTTTCTCGAGAAGGAAATTCTCGATCGAGGAACTGGAAATAATATTTTCGATCTTGAAGAAATTCAAGAACCACGAACAAACGCTGAGGAAGTTGGAACGTCTGATCAATAAGTTGTTGTTGCTGAAACATCATACATGAACACAAGCATTCGCAGAAGTAATACAACTCGTGTACCAAATTCTAAATACCTATGGCATCTAGATGGTCCCGAAGTCCTCTTAGTAGCCGATTCAAGCGATGAACCTACTAATTGCAAATCTGCTATCTTAGATCCGGAATCTGAGTAATGGCAAGATGCCATGAACGCCGAGATGCAATCTATGCGTGACAATCAAGTCTGGAACTTGGTTGAGCTATACCCCCCGAGTGGCGGGCAGTAGGGAGCAAGTGGATTTTCAAGAAGAAAATAGACATGCATAGAAATGTACAGACTTATAAAGTGCGGCTAGTTGCGAAAGGTTTTACTCAAACTCAAGGTATTAACCATGATGAAACCTTCTCGCTCGTTGCTATGACTAAGTCGATAAGGATATTACTTGCCGTAGCCGCGCATTATGACTACAAGATAGGCAAATAGATGTCAAAACTGCTTTTATTAATGGACATCTTTCTGAAGATGTCTATATGGTTTGGCCTGAAGGTTTTGTCGATCCTAATATCCTAACAGGGTGTGCAAACTGAATAAGTCCATTTATGGTCTTAAACAGGCATCTCGCAGCTAGAACTTTGTTCTTCAAACACACAAATACCACATAAACCCTAATTGTTCAACAATGATGATGAAGCATATAAAGTTTAAATCCAACAAACACAAATCAAAATTTTCATATGCAAACATAAACCCTAGACCCAGGTTGATCAAAAGAAAGTTTAGCCTAGCATGTAAACCATGGTTCTTACAAAATAATAAAGATGAAATCTTCAATTGATGGTGAAACTTGATGATGAAAGACCTCCCTTCTTGATTCTCCTCTTGATTCTTAATGGAGAAGGTTATGATGATGGAAAAGATTGATATCCCCATTATCAAAAAGATCATTAAAGCATATTCAAATCAGTTCTGATAACCCCCCTAATCATGTGGTCAAAGATCTCCATTAATATGACATTATTCCTCATAAAAACTTGGTCAAACTTGGAAGGTTTGCATGTTGAAACTGCAGGGGCCGTAGGGTACAGCCAGGTAGCCGTAGGGTACGCCTGACTCAGATTTTCTTTAATCACTTGGCCCTTAAACATGCATAAATCCGCATCTTTGTGTCCTTTACCCACAACACCTACAATTCATAAACACACTATCTAAATACATATATTTGACATGAAACAAGATAAAACCATGTACTTTTAACTCCTTTAAGCGTGTGATATTAACCAACCCATCAGTAACATGGCTAATTAAACTTTTGATTGATCTAACCATTAAAACTCAATTACATGTTTCACTATTCTATGATAATAAAGTTGTTGTTCTTATGTCGGCTAATCCCATCTTCCATGACCGGACAAAGCACTTTGAGATTGACGTTCACATTGTTAGAGAAAAGGTTATGGCTGGAGTCATTAAGGTGGAAATGATTCATACAGTTGATCAACCAGCAGACTTGTTTACGAAAGGTCTTGGTATCTCACAACATAGTCTCCTATGTGAAAAATTGCAAATTTTTGACCCTTACACGCCATTCAATTGAGAGGGCATGTTAAAATAATCAATTATAATGGTATGTTTATATTCTGTTTTTATATATATATATCTACCTATTCTAATAAAGTAAAATAATTGTAGACACTTGTCATGTTTTGGTTAATTCTTATAATTCTTTTCCCTCCAAAACTAATATCTTAATTAACCCTAATATATGTAATAGATCAATAATTATTCATTTTCCTTTTATACTCTATTTATATTATATCTATACATTTTTATAAAAATAAATATTAACATATTCTTTTACTTGGTGAAATCCAAAAATCAATAACAAACCATGTTTGTCAAATATTGAAAAAAATATAATTTCAGATGTTATCATTAACATATTGTACTATGTATATTGTAGGAAATTGTAAATAAAAACAAAACTCGAATATGCTTTCATTTTACAAAGTTATTTTATAATCATTAAATTATAAATATATGCTTAAAATTCGATCCATTTTTTTAAAATCAATCAATTTATCTATTATTATTGTTGTTGTTGCTATAAATTGTCATATAAATTTATAAATTAAAAATCTATGCTTTAAATCTATCAATTTATTATTCGGTTAATTTACGAACTCTATATATGTTAAAATGTAAGGATAGTATATATCAGTCACTCTCCGACATAACAAAGTTTATCATATTTAATTTCTTATTATTTTTATCAAGGATTGTTCCGGGTTTTTTGTATAACTTAAATTTGATTTTTATGGGTCAAAAGTTGGTAAATATTTTGTTCGGTACAAGTTAATTATATTTAGAATCAAAATTTGTTACAGGTCAAAAATGGGAAATCTGTGTATTTTTAAAAGTTTGAGAATGCAAATAGATTTATTATCAAATTTGTTACGGGTTTAACGTGTTGACTTGAAAATGTCAAACGGATGAAAGTTAGAATTTTAAACACGATTCAGGTTTCAAAATATTTTCAAGGGCATTTTTGGAAATAATCAAAAGGTTCGGGATTTGGCAAATTGACTATTTTTCCCTCGACTACTAAAATTTAAGAAAAGATTGTGAACACTTTCGACATGCCACCCCCAGACCTATCACTGCTTCTAACTTTTATCAAATTTGAAATAGTTGTGTAAGCGTTAACTTTTCCTTCAATTGTGATCAGAGCGTTGTATGAAAAGCATGTCATGCAAAACTATGCTCAAATAAAGCAAAATAATCACAAAATTGAATGAATTAACATGCTAATTTTTATGTTGTCATTATGACAAAGTCAAGATGCTCCCTGAAATTTATTGAAATCTTTTAATGGTGTAGCTCAGAAAAACATAGTTCATGAAGAACATCCGTCGTTATAACTTATGTTCTCCTTTTCTTTGATTGGTGGTAAATTAATAAATTATATCAATAAAGGTAACACTTATTTTGCATTTAAGCTGAGTTGTTAGAACTACTATTGTATGAGAACTCTTATTCATGAAATTAGTTAATAACCAAAATTCTTTCAATTATACATATGTGACACTGAGAATGAAATTTTCAATATAAAGAGCGTTCTCGGATACATTTCTGCACGTGCATTTTTTTTATTAAGTTCATTAAAAAAATCATTTTGTGATTTAAATAAAATTAATTTATGTACACATAGTATACAGACAAGCATAGATATAATACATTTTTTCATATACGTTATGTAATTATTTGTTTTACTTGTAATTTTATAATTTGCATAATCCCGTGTGTGACACGGGCTCTAAAACTAGTATATATATATATATACTAGTAGGAACCCGCGCGTTGCAGCGGTAACGAAACTTCACAACAGGTTCTTTACCACCTTCCTCTTATAGGAGTGTAGTTTGACCCAGTTTTAGCTGAAAATTTGAGCTTCGGTTCGAGTTAATATTAATTTTTAAACCAAGCTAGTAGGAACCCGCGCCTTGCAGCGGGAATTTGATCACTTCAGTTCAATTCGTTACAATAATAGTATTAACTAAATCTCTAATCCTTTGATTCTCTTCAAAAAAAAATGTTTAATATGAATGATAACCCTTCATTTTTGTGTTGTTTCTAACTTCTTTAAAACATTGTATCCATTTTAGAATACAATAGACAAATACATAACTAAATTGAATATCTGGATTATTTTCACATCGTTTATATGCAAAGTAGCATATTGAATGTACACTCATGTAGCCACTTTCAAGCTGTTTGACACGTTTCTTAAAGTTGTTATTCATGATGTGTGGATTAGTAGTTGTAACATTTCTTTAGGTCCATTTTGCTATTTGTGACATTAAAATTAGAAAAATGAAAACACCTGTACAAAAATAAATTAAACAATATTGAAAGTTGAAACAAACTTCATGTTTGAACATCCAGATTTTGTAGAACCAATGGGGTAATAAAATAAAACATATCTTCATAGGTTCATCAACCATCTTCAACCAACAAACGAAGCCTTACAAGCATCGATTTTGTTCATAATATTCAACACTCAATATACCCTATACACAGTCAAGTTCTTTGCTACCTTAGGAACCAGATCTTGTTCATAAACATTCAAATTCATATACATTCAAGTGAAGTACTTCAGGACCTCTGGCAACAGCCCTCTTCTACAGCCATGCCCACACGCTGTAACATGCTTTGCGTTTGACGTACCAAAATGAGCTACATTTTTTATAAAATAAAACAGTAATAATAAATTGAAGCATTCATCATGTTAATTACTAGAAAATATTATGGGTATATATGGTCAGTCATATCATTCCAAATTGATCCAAACCCCCAACTTAAGGCAGGGTGTTATTGTGTTAAATGGATCGTGCTTGCAGGCTGATGATATGTGGGTAAAATGTTTATACCCGACCATCAGTTGACTGGACCAACCTGACACGAATACAAAAATTTGACGCCGAACTTAACTTAACGCAAGGGTTTTGTTGTGTTAAATACATTCGTTCCTTTAAGTCCATTTATATAATTCATGTCTATTAGTTTACGTTTGTTTAAGATCGTCCGTTTATATATTCATTTAAATTATTTATGCCCACTACAACTTACTCTAGTTTTAATAACTTCTTAAACTCAACACATTGTCATCCGCGTTTACGTTTAATTGGTTTTAGACTATTTATGTTTGTTCATTAATGTTTGTTGGTGAACCATGTGTTTGCATTGTTACCGAATGAGCATAAACGAATACAAACACGTTCATTTTCTTAACAAACAAACACAAACACGTTTATTTTCTTAAGGAACGAACACAAACAGGCTCAGTTTGTGTTCATTCGGTTTGATTTATAGGCCCACATTACATATATGTATATCTATACTATATTTGACAAATGTTTGGTACTTCTTATATGCTGTAATGTGGTTACTATTATTCACTTCTGAGTTGATCTTTTACTGCTCAAAATTTGACTGGCACAAAAAAGGTTATTTTGTTTTGCAACAATGTGATGGGTAAACTAAATAAAACACTAAACTGGTATAAAAAGAGTTTTTAAATTCGCAATACCAATTGACAGATCTCTTAAGCTTCGATCACAAGGCACCGGCTATGCATCTTTAGCTTTCGTGCTCATCTCTTGAAGCCTATAGCCCTTATATGGCTAAATACAATCAACAAATTATATGTAAATTGTAAACACAAGAATTTGATAAATATAGATAAAGGTATTACCTACCATTGACTGCTGCTGATACAAAAGATGCATATTGTTAGTTTGTGTTTAATAGTTGACTGACTGCGCTACGTTTTGAATTGGTTGCTGCTATAGTACTAAGTTTTTTCATAATATGCCACACCTTGTTTAATAACTCCCTCCAGTTTCACCTAAAAAACAGACTATAAATGACATCTAAAAGAGGAATCGCAGATCAAGTCTTAGGAAATTACCTTTGTGCCCAAATCTGTTTATAACATTTGTCACATTATTCTAAGCAATCTCAAAGTTCCTTGACACTGCCACCTGAAAACGCAGATAGAATTAGTAAAACATTATATGAGTCACCACACTAAAAATAATAAGTAAACATTCATAACCTCTCATAACAGGCAATAGCTAACTCAAAATCCCCACGGTTTTTATAATCATACCCCTACTACAGTATGCTTCAGTAAAAATAAGTGAACAGTGAAACTGAAATTAGAACTTCGTTAACTTTAATATGTGAACAGATACAACCACTGGTGTTGATGCCCGTTAGAAACTTGTAAAAGTGTATAGAGATCAAACATCACCTAATAGTAAATATATGTTTTATTCATATAAACCAGATAAAAAACCATATAAAGTTTAGCTTAAAAAAGGGACTAGACATTATTCTCGGATTATATTTACTATTAGCTTTCTTGGTTTATAGCATATAAAACAGCCAATCCAAGTATAGAAATCATTTCTACAAACCTACTGGGAGGTTTTAATAATTTCAAGAAAAGTTAATATTTAGAAGAATCAATGTTTAATTACATACAATAAACTAATAATAACAAAATGATGGAACATACAACAACTCAATATAGCTAATAATTAATAATAAGAGTTTAGAGTTATACCTTAAATTTTTTGTAATCGCTTCTGTGTGAAGAAAGGGTAAAAATAAGAAGTTGCTAAAGATCTAATCGAAAAAAACCCGAAATATTGTCTCCACCGCTGGGTTTCCCATCAGGCCGCTAAGGATCTTCCTTTGCTAGAACTGTTCTCTGTTGAGCCAGCCACCATCGACGTTTTTAAGTTGAAGAGGTGATAAGGAGTAGACTTAAACGACACGATGTTGTTCTTACCGGATAATTGGCATGATTCCATTTGCTTCCTTGTGAGTTTTTGGATATGATAGAAATGAGAAGCCACGCTGATGAAAAGACTATTTTACCCTTCCTATATGTATTATAATATAGTATATATATATATATATATTTCCTTTTAAGTAATGTTGATTATCTTTTGTTTGGCATGTTATTATTTTTATGAGCTATCACTGTCACTGAATTGGATAGGCTAATTGGAGTATTTTAATAAACTTTTGTGTGCACATCTTTGACCAGACCCTTCCTCTTGGGTATTTAATTGAATAGTTGGCCATGAGTACTATTAACATCTCTCATACCTACTCTCAGTGGCGGATCCAGGAATTTTTTTTTGGTGGTTCACTACTTTTATATGTTTCAATTTCACCGAGTCGGGTATATAAAATTTCGGGTCGGTTTGAGGTTCGGGTCGGTTCGATGGTTCGGGAAAAGTTCATTACATAATCTTGTTTTCACCATCATTTTAGCAAGATCGCCTAAGCCACTCAAGTTGGCAAACCGCTTATCTTCTTTCACGTTAGTAATGTAGTGGCCAAGTTCATATACAAGCTTCTCCTTTTCATCAAAATCAAAATCACATGGATACATCTCGGCCAAGTTTATCAAGTTTACTTTACTAAAGGCACTAAAATTACAAGACGGGCTCAAAGAACTCATATTAGTAAGCAATTTAGTGGTTACCTCATTAAAGCGGCTTCCAAGCTCTTGAATTTGCATGTCGAGAACCGTGTTGAAATTATTAACCACATAATGATGACGATTGGTGATACCGGTCTTCTTTCTTTTAAATCTCGGGTCAACATTCTCTTCATATTCAAAATACCTACAAATCAACAATTTCAAACTAACAAATTTAAAACTAAGAAACTAACAAAAACTAACAAACTAACAAATTAAAACCAATAATCATTAAGGCTTTATTTGAAATAAATAAAAAAAATAAAGGTATTCACATAAGTTTATTTAGTGAAATAAATAAAAAATAAAGTTACAATTACAAATATCAAAACAAATTTTCACTCAGACAAATCGTCGAACAGGTGGAGGGCATCCCTGGATTCGGGAATCGTCATAACTCATAAGAATTAAGAAGGACTGGGTTGGATCAATATGAATCGGATAACTAGAATACAACACTCTCTTTCAAAAAGATTTTCACAAAGCAAACTACTTTCAATAATCATTTCGAATGGATTAAATAAAATGAATCATACAAGAAGCAAAAAAATACCTAACAGGAGGCGGACGGCGGTGTGCCACTGCCGGACTAGTGAGCAGAGCAAGCAAAAAAAGGTTTTTGTTGGAATTGATTTTTATGGGGGCAAGGATTGCCGGATTGGTTCAGGGGTTTGAAACCAGTGACTGATTCAATCAGAGGCGGAGGCGGACGGCGGTGTGCCACTGCCGGAGTGGCTGAGCTGAGCCTGAGGGTGGAGCGGTGGACAGAGGACAGAGGCGGCTGCAGCTGCTGAGGACCATGAGGACACGGATTGGTTCAGGGGTTTGCCTGCTTTGCTTATCAGCTTATGTTATAAAAAACCCTAACAGGACTTAGGGTAACTTAGTAAAAAAAAAAAAAAAAACTGTTAAAAACGGGAATAGAACCTGCGACCTCCGGGTTACAAAACCCACAAACTACCATCCGGGCAAGCACTTTATATGTTTTTAAGATGGTTCCTGTATAATTTATAGGGTGGTTCCTTTATTATTTTCTATATATAAATACACTATAATTTCGAAACTCGGGTGGTTCCGCGGAACCACCCGTTACTACCGTAGATCCGCCCATGCCTACTCTTGCAAATCCAATCATTTGACACTGCTAATAATTCTGCTGCTTTCTTCTCTTCGCAACCAGTAGGTTGCAGGTTCATCAACACCATTACAACATGAGGCTAGAGTAATCTGCAATAACCATTGTAATATTGTTTCATGTTTTCACAGTAATGTTTGATTCTAGCTTGTATTTATAAGGTGTTTGTTCAATAACAAATTGTGTTTTATTATATTTGTCAAAGGAAACCATCTTGTTTACAGCATTCAAGTAGAATGGAGAAGAGCTTCAAAAAAACGAAAAATAAGCCAAGTTAATCCTTTTTTAGTGAAAAGCAAACCGATTATGACTATTGTTGTTATAATTGGTTTCCTTTTTTAGTGAAAGGATATCAGCCATAGGAGTGTGATGGTTTAACGAATCAAAATAATGCATTTAATGATACGAGAGGACGCACAACGATTTGAGTTACTGGTGTGGCAACGAAGGTTGGTAAGGCGAGAGGATATACTACGGGGATAAATGTGCAAAATTTATGAGATGAGGGTAAGTTGTGAAACATATGAAATTGTTGGTAAACTTGAAAATTGATCATAAAATTAACCACCCAAAATAACTTATAAGTGAGATTGCCGGTAAACTTGAAAATTGGATAAATTATGAAATAAAGTCATCGGATTATAATTGAGGTTGAGATTGAAACATTAATTTAATATGATGCTAAACAAAGTTTAATTAAACTAGGTTTTGTGAGAAGGTTAAATCATTCAAAATTCGATTTTGCTTGAAAGTAGAGATATTCTTGAAAAATAATACAAAATAGGATTCTATTTGAAAATTGATACTTCATGAGTAATATTATCAAAAATAGAATTTCACTTGAAACTTGAGATATAATAATAATAATAATAATAATAATAATAATAATAATAATAATAATAATAATTGTATCATTAAAGAACCTATTAATGTAACTTGTGAGATTTTAAATCTCTTCAGATAGATGTTCGAAAATATATAACAATTTGAATGGGTTGAGAAATCTTATAGGGGCATCGTAAAAACCAATTTGAAAATTCGAAAATGGGTAGTTGGGATACCCAACCACACATCTTTCAAAAAGAAATTCATATATAGGAGGTAGGGGTGTCATTTTTTCTGACACGACACGAACCCGACACAAAAAATATAGGTTTTGGGTCGGCTGACACGAACCGTTTTTTTAAACAGATCAACCTAAACCCGACACGTTTAAATAATAGGTCAACCCGAACCCAACCTGTTAAAAAGTGGGTTGACCTGCTAACCCGTTTAACAATTTTAGAGAAGTTAAAATTTTAATTTTAGAGACAAGAAGTTTTAAATTTTAAAACTAAGTACATACATTTTTAATTTTCATATATCAATTAACTTTTAAAAGTAAAACTAAGTTCTTTTTACACTATTTTTTTCTACTTTTTACTTACAACATTTTCGCTTATTAGTTCTAACTCTGTATTCTCTAGTTATTTCATTCGTTTGTTCTTATGTTGAGTTAAATACGTGAACCTATGTTTGTTAATTGAGAATGAGACATAAATACACAAAAACAGTTAGATTTATCATAAATTATTAACAAATTTTTATGAATAAAAATAATTGTTTAATTTATTACCAAATCAATAGGTATTACTCATACTCGTATATATGGGTTGACCCGAAACACAACCCGAACACTACACAAATAAATGGGTCAACACGACACGACACAAATAAAAATATGGTTTGGGTTAGGGTTGAAAAATCTCAACACTTTAACCCGCCAATTCGAAACCTATCAACCTGCCAACTCGACACGATTGACACCCTAATAGGAAGAAGCCGAATTTACACATGTATAACCATGGATTTCTTCCAACAAAATGAGTAAATAAAATTTATATCAATAGAGAAAATCAATATTAAACTTTAATTGTTGAAACATCCATGTATCACCATGAATTTAATGCTACAACAAAAATTTTAATGATAATAGAATAACAATGAATTTGAGGATATGGCTACATAAAATAAACTAAAACTCCAAATAAAGTGTGATATGAATTGCTTGAAATTCGAGAATGGGTCGGATTTGAGAATTTGAGATATCGTGAATAATCTGGGATTAAACTAAGATAATTAGGGGATTTAAAACATTGTGAATTATTTGAGAATTAAATAATTTGAGATTTTTGAAATACTTGAATAATTCAAAAATAAAATATAGTAAATAAATGAAATGCAAATTATAAAGAAAATATTGATTTTTTGTATTCAAAAGTTAGAACTTTCACACGACTCACCGTGGTAGTTTGTGTTCAAACAATTAAATAAAATAAAATTATTAAATAAATTTAATTTTGATGTGTTAAGTCTCCCATGAGCCTTCCATGTCATTTTAAATGGCCCAGCTAATTTACGAATCATCGTAAAAAGAGAGTTGAATCGCCCGTGAGTGTTCCATGGAATTTTAATTGGTTCAACTAAATAACAAACAATCAAAATCGTAATGGCTAGTTGGATCTTCTCATGTATCACCATGGTTAGTGATACTCCAACAAAATAAAATGGTTAAAAATGGGTTGAAATTGACTAGTTGGAGTGTAACACCCCATCTTAAAAGTGTAACACCCGTTAATTTCGGTTCAAAGATTTAAAGCTTGTAAAGTATGTATAAGTCTCGGGATTTAACCGACATTTATCGGAAACCTGTTCGTCATCCCGGTACGTTAAAGCATTTAACTTTTCTTCCAAGATGCCATATACTTCAATTTGGAGGGGCTAGGATGAAACTTATTATTTTATAACATAAAAAAAAACCCTAACCCCTTTTCCTTGTGGTCCGATCGGCGCAAGTAGGCAGCCCCCTTTGTTCTTAGAAACTTTTTGATCAATTCCAAGCTCCTAGAAGTGGTTCAAGGTATGTACTACAATCCCAAACACTCCCTTCGTTCAATCCTAGTCGTATTGATGCTCAATTTTGCCGATTCTTTTCGTATGGCAGATTTCGGCTAAGGTTCAATTGACCCACTTCCCGTGGATAAAAATTGAGGCTTCTGGTATAGAAAGACTCCCAGGTATGACATTTACATTATATTAAAATTTCGGGGTCATTGAAGGTGTTTAGGTCGGTTAATTGATTTTAGTTCGAAAACTAGGGTTTATTGAGTGTAGAATCGTCAATTGCTGAGTTTGATGCGTTAATCGATTGAATTTCCAACCGAATCAGTTTTTATAGCCCTAGAGGGATTTAAGGGTTGTGGGAAAATTATTTTTTTTGTACTCGGGGCTTATTTGGTTGGGGATTAGTCGATCGAGTCGGTTGTGCGCGAATTGACGTTTAAATGTTAATTTGAGGGTTGTGTAAAGGAACCGCCAACCATATCGACTCGTGTGACATAATTATGATACATGAGCAGGTTAAGATGGGATTTTGGTCCATTTGGGGCTGATTTGCTTGGCAATTGGTTTAAGGATTTACTACGCGCGTATTCGACTCGATTTGCATACCAACGGGTGAATTGTGCATCATGGTTAGCCCCGACCAGATCGTAGGGTGGGTTTGGTTAATTGAAAGGATTTAGGGGCTGAGGTGAAGTAAATGAGTATGTGCTAGGCCTCAGGTCAAAACTATTGGGTTTGGACGGTCCGTTAGGCGAGTGTGTTATTACGGGCTAGCTTAGTAACGCGTTGTGTACAAATTACAGGCTCTTACTTGCGAGTGTGCACTTAGAGATTCCCTAGCTCGTTGCTGGTGTTTGGGTGATTTCAGGTGAGTTCATGATGCTCCTTTTAACTCTTTTAATTTTTGGGCTAGCATGCACACCTAAACGATTTTCCTTGATGAAACATATAAACTATTTTATATAGGCTTGCTCGTATACGGTAGGCCTTGGGATGTTATAGTATGTATGTATATATTATTGTATGGCCAATATTTGGCGATGTTAGTAGTCGTTATCGACTACGGATGTTACGTATACGTTGATGAGATGTTACGTGTTTGGGTTGTACGTTTGCTCGACCCTGATGTTATTACTTGGATGTTATATATATATATATATATATATACATATATATATATATATATATATATATATATATATATATATATATATATATGGATGCACTTATAAAGATGTTTATATGTAGGTTTGTATATGTATATATACATAAGGATGATTATTTATCGAAGATGATGGCCTAACTGATGTATCTCTTTTATAGTTTAAAACCTTTGGGAATGACTATTATGATTATTTTATTGATGTTATTTATTAAAACTTGAACTCACTCAGCTCAAGCTGACTTTGTGTGCATGTTAGTGTGAGTTTTAGGATAGGAGGTGATTCTTTTTAACATTTATTTAAATACATTTAAATTGGTTTTGGGCGTAATTCCCAGGTTTTGGGAACTTATTTTATTATTTATGTTTTCCGCTGAATTATACTCTGAATTGGTTGTTTTAATGGAATGAACTATTTTCAAGTTTAAATATTTTTACAAGTATTTTGTATGAATACCAACTGTAGGGTTCCGGGGTTCGGGGCCTTACAAGTTGGAATCGCCCGAGTGTGACGTATAGATTGTTCAAAACACATGACACTATTATGTGACAATATTATCATTAATTTATTCAATCTTCAAATACACAAGTTTAAAGTGAGGAAATAAATTGAAATAAATGAAAGACTAAATCAACTTGTCCATTATTATTGTAGCCTAGTCTAGTGTCTTCTTGCGCTTCAACCTCTAATAACCGTACTTATAGCATGTATATAAAATGTGGTCAACTAACAAGTAGTTGCTGAGTATCACACAGTTTGATATAAATGAGTAAAGAAAATCATACAATTCTATGAACATGTGTACAACGCAAGCAAGGTCCTTTCCAGTTGGTGGAAACCAACGTACTCATATGAACGCATGCAAGGGTCCTTTCCAGCCAGTAACAACCAACGCACTCGGATCGGGGGTCCCTTTTCCACTCATAACACAATGGTCCTGAGTGCAAAGGGGGACATATGATTATACTTATCGAAATCACCACTTGAAATTGATTCAACACAAGTAAACAAATAAACACACAAGTCCATAATACGAATTACATTTTGAATAAAGAATAACTAATCAATTGTTCGAATATGATATACATGCTACCCCCAAAATGTAAAAACGTTTAAAAAGGGGGTGTGAGAAACTCACTTTTGATATTTAAGCGTAAATAAAAGAAAAGCCGAAACGCGTCAAAGAAGTCGAAATGGTTGAACCTCACAAACTATAAATAAAATAAATACGAAAATTTTACGACTAACTAACGGAATTATTAAAGTTAATGTTTGTTTAATTTTGTTGGGAATATATATGATTTTATCATAACTTCTATTATTTTATGGCATAGATTATTTTAATATAATTTTTAAGCTTAACGGAAATTTTAATGGTTTGTATTATTTTAATAATATTTGATTAATAAATTAAAATTATTATGAGAAATATGATAATTGCAAAGCACAAATTGTAATAGTAAATTTATCTCGACACATGATTATGTTAGCGAATTAAAAAGTGATGAACTAAAGTTAACGAAACGAAAAATAACGTAATTTTGTCAGGTTTAACAAATGCGAACGTTAGTTTTTAGGTGACAAATGTTAAACTTTAATTTGTAAATAATTTTATTCATGTTAAAATGATTTTATTTGATTAAAATAATTTTTAGTAATTTATTTGGTTTATTAAATAAAAAGAAAAATGGGTTAAAAATAAATAAAATATGATGCACTGACCCATACCATATCCATACGTCTTAACTACCAGGCCACTGATTTGTTTGATAACATTACAGAAACAGAAATATATGAAGTAATATCACATGTTTATCTTCTTTGATTGAACCCTAGAAATCTAATCTGCTAAATTGGTTTCATGGATGCCCAAATTTTGTTAGGGATTTCGTGAAAAACGTTCAAGAAACATATATAAATTACCCAGAAAGGCTTCTGTTTGATGATGAACGAGACTTCACTAGAGAACGACTTGAACCGAGAGATTATAAGACTTAGAGTGTATTTTAGTATGATTATATGTTATGAGCGCGCTTAGTCGATGATTTAAGGTCAATTTATCGCATCGATTTGGATTAAAGACTCGTTATTAGAATTTAATAAAATTTCCGGCCGTTTGAGGGTTTAATTCATCGTTATTTTTTCGTTATTACATGTTATTATGGACAATAGCTGTTAGCCGTTAGTGGAGAAAGGTGTTACGATCGTTACTTTTGTTTAAACATGCGTTTTGGTTGAGATATAAGGTCACCGGAATAAGCTTTGTGTCGCCGGACTCTCGCCGGCGCCGGAGTTTGTCGGAAATACGGGTAGACAGGGGGGATGGGGTTTATGTTATTTTATTATACTTCAAATTCATATTTACATTCCAGGTCCTTCTACTTTCAAAATCCATTAAAATCAAAATTAAACTATGTTTACAAAATGGACCTTGAACTTTTAAAATAAGTTTAAATGAGATAAAGTTTAAGATTTTAGGATATTTACATATTAAACCTGTATAGTTCGGAAATCGCTTAAATAAGAGTTTTAAATCCTTGAAGTTTCGTTTATTAGACATAATGATTAGAAAATGAACGAATGAGAATCGTAAATCATCGGAAACAGTTTATTATTGAAGAATTATCAACAAAATACATCGAAGCAACACAACGGGTCGGTTTATCGAATCCAAATACAAATACGAATACAAATAAAAAATGACGAATGTCACATGGGGATAATCAGAAATACCGAATTTAGCCACGAAATCACTATGAATTCGATTTTAATCATGAAATGAAATCATAACATTGGTTACATTAACCACTTAAAGTTTGGAATCACATGACAAATGTTTTCGCTTTGGCCTATAAGTACAAATATTATGGGCGGAAATCCCTCGGGAAAAGAATAGCATCTTTCATTCGATTCTCGGAATCTTTTTGTCAATGTCTGAGTCATAATGTTCTTTCCTTTCCAGTTGCTACGAAAACCCGTCATATGTTCAAGCCTTAAGGAGATATGAGTAAAAATAAAATCAGTGGGAATTCTTAAGGAATTTTCCAAAATAAAATAATAAATCTAGGGTTTTGAAAATGATTTTGAGAGTGAGGCATAGCCTCGGAGTTGTGTGTGTGTCTTGTGTACAATAATATAAATAAGTAATTAATATCCAAGCTGTGAAACAATAATTAAACAAGTAGGACACACTTATAGCCACCTATCTCATAACCTTCGACTATGATACAAATCTGTCACACCCCAACCTACGACGGAACATGTCGGGGCGCGATATAATTTGTATCATAGCTTAAAAGACACTAAAAGAATATAAAGTGATAATAACTATTAGTTTATTCAAATCAAAGTACACAAGAGTTTCACAAACATAATAATTCAAAACCTTACATCAAAACTCAAAACAAAACAATTATCTTTCTTTTAATTAAACCTAAATTCCAACTAATTCTTGTATCTTCGATCATCCCAAATAGCTACCTGCAATATCCGTAAACCTTGATATATTTTGGCAACATAATGTTATGCAAATAATCACAAATTTGAGATAAATAATAATAAAAAGGACAATTCCCTGCAATAATGTGCATTACATCAATTAACATAACATAAATAAAATAAAAAGCGTCTTTTCAAAATGCCACTAGATTTGGACATGTTTACTCCGACGGCGTATGATCATACTATGAGAATGAGTATGAGATACCAACCAACAATAAAAATTGTAAACACATCGTCATGTAGCATTTAATCAACTAATCGAGTAATAATACAACTACGCAAATAATTGAATCTAATAATATACTTGAATAAATAAATATAACTTGGGTTTCGTGTACGCATAAATTCCCCAAAACAAAAATGGAAAAAGGGGAGTGTCATTACTCATCTTTGTGATATAGGCAAGCTATGAAATAAGCGAGCCGACCCAACTTAAGCGACAAATCATAAAAATTTAGAATAATAACTTTCATTAATATTTAAGATAAAATGAACCAAAATTAATGAAAATTATTAAGTACAACTCCTTTTATAAAGAAAACGGGAGATAAGCGAGCTGACTGACTTTGAATAAAATATTCTGGGAAAATTACATTAAATTCTCCTTTTGAAACCAAACTTAACCGAATAAGAATTACTGTTTAATTCCTCCCCTAACTCTAGTTATTGAGAAACCTATAGTTAAACGAGTGTCGGTTCGTGTCTGACCCGGATGTCGGTATATGAGCGAATTCGGGTCTAGCATATCCAAAAGGATGAGATAAGAATAAAACATAATTGAGTCAGTAGCTAATTCAGATAGAATCATCGTTAAATTGAAAGCCCCAAATACCCAAATATGACTAACATAAACCCTAAACGTGTCAAAACAAATTGAACAACAAAACCCCATCAATCATTGAAATTTGAGAGCTTTCGTGTAGAAGATGAAAACGAACATCTTTCATGTTCACAACTTACCCGGAAAACGTGAGGAAGACGATGATTAACCAAAACAATTGACTTTTTATGTCAAACCTTGAAAAACTTGTAGATTAACAACCAAAAGCCGCAAATGAGAGTAATTTTAGGTGGGTTAAACATTGAGCAGATGTTAGAGGTCCTTTATATAGGCTTAGTTTAACTTATTGCCCAAGAGTTCGTCATAATTGTGTATTAATTGTAATATGGTTAAAAAATGGAAGAAATCAAGAAAATTGATAAAATTAACTCATTTCTTGTTCCTTACACCAAGGAATTAAGGGAATATGCTTTGGTAAGATTCTGAGACATATTCCAATCGTTCTATTAATAAGATACACAACATCAGGCTTCCTAAAATTAACGAAATCGTCACAAAATGAACAAAAACATAACGGTTAATTTGATGCCTGGTCGCGTATCGCGACGAGCTGGGTCTTCCCCCGTCGTGTGGCGCGATCGACAGAGGAAGTACGGATTTTCTTGCCCGTTGCGTAGCGCGACAAGGAAGGAATCATGATTTTTCAGATTTTGACATTGTTAGCCTTTGGACTTGATTAAATGCAATAACTACATAAAATACATGAAATTGAGTTTGTAAAACACCCCCAAAATACAAGTGAACAATATTTGATAAAATTTAAAACAAACGAACATAAATGAAAATCCAAAAATTTAAACGAGTCGGTTTTCGGGTTTGGAAAATAGTAATTGCTACATAAAAGTAATCACTGTCTTTGAAGGGAAATATGGAAAAATGATTTGTTGGTTTTATTAATCTCAACTATCATATTTTGGTCATTGTCGGTTCCAGCTAACAAATTGACTGATAACAGTCCCACCTTTTGTCATATGGTTCCTATTGGTTCACGACTAACAAAATTTTAACGTCGTTAGGTGAAGGTTGCTGGAAAAACTCACATTTTTCCAGAAAACCCAGCATTTTTTTACCCAAACATCCATGTAACCTTGGATCGGACCTTTCGGAACATTTTTCTAGCAAAAGGTGCAAATACTGAGGTAGTCAGAACCCTAGAACCATTGTCGGAATCGGTTGGTGACGCTCAAGTGGAGGTGGTTGGTGGTGAGTCAGTTGGTGGTGGTGGCGGTGTTCATGTGGTGTACATGTTGAGTTTTCCGGCAAAAATGTCATTTTTACGGCCAAAATTGTATTTCCAACTACCTGCAAGTAACTGCGTTAGGATTCTGTTTGTCACAGGCCGTGGGAACAAATACGTTAAAAGATGAGATTGTTAGCAGCCAATTCGTTAGTTGAGACCGGCAGTGGCCAAAAGATGATAGTGAGATTAACAAAAACTAATATACCAAAAAAATATAGATGGTTTTTGGAGATAGCCACTTTAATTGATTTTTATAAAATTCCACTACTGTTTTAAACGCCCGTAACTTTTTCATACGACGTTATCTTCTTCTTCTTTTTTTTAAAAAAAAATTGCACCTTAAAATCGAGCATTTCTTATATTTAATTCGAGTATCATATTATTACATAAAATAACAATTTAAAAATACAAAAAAGTGTACTTTTAATGTGTAAGTATTTTATAAATTAACAAATTATGATTGAAGTTAAGGGACCATGTTTGTCAATAGATGTGAATGAAATAATTTTAATCGTAGAAGACCAAAATACCATATTACCCATAAAATCTCATACATTTATGCATATGTGTTATGTGTTGTACCTCGTGCGTGTTTTGTACTATTTTTTTCCAAATTTTTGTACTTGATTTCTCTTTAATGCATTTTTTTAACTAGATTTTTTGTACTTGAATTATGTACTTGATTTTTTTAGTGTAACTAAAAAGAAAAAAGAATAAGTGGATTGTTATGAATAATTATTAATATGGATATCAACACCTGAAATAGATTGGTTTGTTCTCTAAGTTTCCCCATCCCTATATGTGTGTGTGTGTGTGTGTGTGTGTGTATATATATATATATTCCATTGTATTATTGTAACGCACACCTGATTAATGAAATCTTCATCTTTCTCCATACATCTCTTTCATATATTCTTTGGCTATTAGGCTTGTTTCACAACACGTTATCAGCACGAAGCTTTTACTGTTCATAGTTTCAACAAGTTAGTTTTATTGTTATTCATGATACTTTGATGATTACAATTGCATATTCAATTATGTAGTATGTATTTATGTTAGAATCATTAATCAATATGTTTGGTATTTATTTTGTAAAACAATGACGATTGAAAAAGTAGGTTAAAATATTAATATGTTATTTAAATCAAGTCTTAATCTTATCTATATAAATTATATGTCTTGGTCGTTTAAATAATTTGTTGATTTAAACTATTTTACACACATAACAATTATTATATTTGTTTTCTATTAAAAGTAGATAAAACAAGTTTACTTAAAACGATTTGAAATTATAGCATTTTGTTAATATCTAGTATTCCGAATTTGTCATGTATGACTTGAAACATTATATTCCGAAAATTGCATATTTGATTCAATTGCAAATTTACCTAGTTGTACGTTGTACTTTGTTGATCATACTTTGACTTTCACGCTTAGTCCCTTTTATAAAGATATTTATTAACTTATTATGAATTGACTAATATGTTAATTTGTTTAACTTTTTTTTATTTAGTTTGGGTAGATAATAAGTTGAACACTAATAAATATTATTAATATCATATGATCTCAATAAGATATCTAGACAACTAATTGATTTATTTCCTTTCTTACGGTTTTCTGGTTTTAGATAAAAATTGCAATTTGCTTATATTTTCTAGTGCAAAATTGGTATCGTCATATTGGGTTTCTAGTAATATTGATTATTAGTTTTTCATAATGGAATTTGCAATTAATAATTGAAAAGTTTAAGCGATTATCATATAAGTATTTCTTAAAATTATATGGCGTGTGAATTAGTTGCTATAATAAAGTTTGATAATATGTGAGGTTAAATATATATTTGCAAATTAACTTTACATCGAGAATTATTATTATAAACTAGATTCTTAATATGTTATATTTTGAAATTATTTCTAGATCTTATACGAGGAATACAATTTTCTTTCGTTAAGAGAAAAGTATAAATAACTTAAGTAACGTTTGATATAAAAAATATAATGTCAAGTGACTTTCTTAAAAGAAAAGAAAAGAAAAGAAAGGATTTTTAAGAAAAATATTTCAAGTCTTCTTTTAAACCAAATTTCGGATGTGGGCTTCCATTATCTTTTTGATGTTGAAATTACATTATGTCTTCTGTTTGAATATAAAACTGAATTATGTTAAGATATATTCAACATGTTAAGTTCTCTTTTTATAATTTATCACTTCATATTTTATTTGTTTGTCTTAAAGTAAAGCATAATAAAATGGTACGTAAGATAACCATGTGATTTGTGATACAAGTTAGAATCAAATACATAATTATATATAAATACACGATTATATATAGATTTGCTATATATATCTGCTTGATGAGAAAAAAAAATCTTATTTCATGAAGTTCTTGTAATAACTTGTTTAATATGATGACATTAATAAAAATTGTGAATCACGTGGTTTAACTTTATGATATATATGTCATCTACATGTTACTGATTATTTACATGCAAATTATATCACTTAAAGTTAATGACAAATTGGTGTACTATTTACTTTCGATGATGCTTAGATATTGTAAAAGATCCACTTATTTAGAATAATATGACACCTGAAGTGTCATTCTCCCTAATCTCATTATTAAAGATTATAAATTCATCAAAAGAATACATGACTCATTCATGTAATTACTTCTCTATTGATATCATGTGAAGAGAAGATTAATTACGAGGAAACAAAAAATTAAGACAATTTTTTTCATTTGTCTAACCTCAAATATGCTCCTGAAGTAGCATATCATTAAAACGTATGAAAGATTTGAAGTGATTTTGTATCTATGTTCGAGAAAAATATTAATAAACCATGAAAGAGTTTGGTTTGATATCATTCCCCGAAGTGAGTGTGAATATGCATTGATTGTTGCGATCATGGATATAATTGAAAATTTGTAATGATGTTTATATTAATAATGAGATCAACTACCGGAATTTTAATGATGGTCATACTAATAATGAGATCGGTCACCACAAGTGGCAAAGGGATTGATCATATATGAGAACAAAATGTGAAAATAGAAAATTAATGTAACATGATCAATTGAAACGATGATACATTGTATTCTTATATTTATAGTCTTGTATTTAAGAAGCATAATACATATAAGATCATAAGCCTGAAGTTTGTGGATCATAATTATCTAATGGCGTGACTGGTTAGATTACACCGAGTCAACTCTGATATGAAATGTATTGAAAAACCAAAAGATTCTTCGTGATAATTATACATTTAGTCTTTGATCTCAAGGGTATGTACTTACCAACTAAAGTAGGGTGTGATTCCCTAAATATTCTGGAAATTACAAAGGATATGAATATCCCAACATGATACCATTTAGTGTTTTAAAATCAATGCATCGTCTGTAATCAATTTCACAACATGAAGTTTGCGTTATTTGTGGCTTAGCTAATGAGATAGAAATCACAATATTCTAGATTTTCATATTTATTTTGGTAAATCACTATTAATAAACAGATTGATTCTGTTGAGATGATCATCAAACGTCTACAATTGGTTGCAATGTCAATGATCTTAAGAGCAAAAGTTCATGTTTTATTTGGGTATTTATCATTTTACATGCATTCACATCGAGCTAACAAGTTACGATACTTCCTCCTCATTGCAATTGGTTTTTGGTCAGTAACCAAGTATCTCTCATCTAAATATTTCGTGTGTGTTATATATTGAAATTAATCCACCACAAGATACAAAGGTGAGACCACAAAGGAAGTTGGGAATTTATTTCGATATTATTTATTATCTATGATTAAAGAGTTAGAGTCATTAATGAGATACTTGTTTATGACTCATTAGTTTTCATTTTAGTGAAGCAACATTCCCAACATTAGGGGGAGATATAAAGTAGTTTGAAAACGAAATTAGTTTGAATGAATTACCATTGATTCTTAAATTAAATTATATGAACTAAAAGTTCAAAGAATAATTCATTAACGAATCAATTACCAGACGATTCACTGGCCAAAACAAAGTGTCTAGCTAAGAAACCTATAACAGCTGCTAATGCTCCAATTAATATTATTGTCCAAGAAGGAAAATCACATATTAATAATGAGTCTAACGTACGCATGAAGCATGATAGACTAATCAGTTCCAAAGGTAAAATTTCCTTGAAAATTGAAGCAAGTAATAAAGATGGTCAAGTCGAGGTGAGGTACAATAAAAATATAACATTTCGTTTTGTTGTTCCGTTTCCCACGTACTTGTAATCAATACCCGACCCGGTTCGTAGTCGGGTAAACTATCAATAAAATATTTCATTTGTTAACTATTTCTTTTATATATTTATTTAACTATCCAAAAGATATGAATCTAACCCCTAACTAAACTTTTGATCTTCTTTGTACCCTTAACCAAAATAGAAGGACCAAACTGTAAATATTATTAAAAAAAAAAAATAGAAAATGATAATAACCTTCTTCTTCTCCAAGCTTGGCCGACAACCCCCCTCCCTCACATGATAACTTGATTAATACTTCCTAAAACACGAAATTGACTTTGCAAAATTGATTCTCCGTCAAAATCGCATCCCACCGATGGTTTAATCTTGGTAAACGAAACAAAATTCGCAGCTAACATAATCAATTTAATCCCGCGGCTCACTGAACCTAAATTGCTATATAATCACAACGAAAATTCAATTAAACCCGCACACACAATCCCTACAGCATCACGATCCTAAACCCTAACCTAATTGCAACTTTCTTAGCTGTTACGAACCGGTTTGACTTCAAGTTCAAGCCGTGAAAAAGTTTTGGCCATACTCCCTTAATTCGTCGAATAATCTGGTAATTAAAACATGAATTTAGATCGCATTTAACCAAGAATTTTTAACCCTAAACCAATTTCAATCATCATCAACGATTTGTTGTATACGCCGTATGTTTACATATTATTTATGTTTGGCATCATTAACAAATGGTAACACTAGACTGGTGGCTGGTGGGTGAATGTTAGAACACTTGGAACCGGTCCAGGCTTGGGTTCGAACACCTTGGACCTGGTTTTGAGTTTTTCATTTTTTTTTTATTTTTCTTTATTTTTCTTCTATTTTTCTTTAACCATATTATTGATAATATACAATTATATACCACTAAATAAACATTATTTTAACGAAACCGAACACTAAACTCACATTTCCTTGTCGTGAACCTTCGTTTATTGATTCATCTATAATATATACAAATATATATATTTTGTATATAAATTCACTATATATATTTAATAATAATAAATATGTTATCTATATTTCACACACCTATTAAACCGAACTAGCTTAAAAATTCAAACAGTTCTCCCCACTAATGTATGTACATGTATAATATTTTATCAATAAATTTATATTTACGTTCAATAAATTTAAGTTTTTTCTCGAAAGGTGAGTTTTCTCTTGATCCTCTCCCTATATATATATATATATGATCAGAATCATGTGAGAACTTTTTGGGAATTGAGAACTATGAGAATCATTTTTGACAAAAAAAACCCAAAAATAAAAAAAATCATAAAACAAAAAAAAACACAAAAATAAAAAAAGTAAAAAAACCAAAGTTCTTATTTATCATCCTGGTTTCTTAAAAAAATGTAAAAAAAATTATCAGTTTAGCTAAATTATACATATGTGTATAGTGTGTACATATATGTACACACATGTTTTTTTCCTATACACATATGTATAATTTAAGGTAAATGATAATGTACATAGGTGTACATTACGTAACTAGAGATTAAATGAAAGTATACATATGTATATAGGTATAATACGAATTAAAAAGAAAAAAAATCGGTTTTTTTATTATACATATATGTATAATATTTACACACATGTTTTTTCCTATACACATATGTATAATTTAAGGTAAATGATAATGTACATATGTGTACATTACGTAACTAGAGATTAAATGAATGTATACATATATGTATAGGTATGATACGAATTAAAAAAAATGCGGTTTTTTTTTATGAAACCGGAATGAAATATAAGAATTTTGGTTTTTTTACTTTTTAAAATTTTTTTAATATTTTTTAGAGGTTTTTTTAGTGGTCCAAAATGTTTCTCAAAGTTTTCAATTTGCCAATGGTTCTCTTAGGATCCTTACCCTATATATATATATATATATATATATTTGCTAATGATTTATATAGATTACATAAATATCAAATAATAATAATAATAATAATATAAATACAAAATAATTATAGTAAAGATGCATTTAATTTTCTTATCGTTAAATATATTTCATGTGTAAACATAACGTAATAATAATAATAACAATAATAATAATAATAATAATAACAACAACGATGGTAATAATAATAATAATAATAAATAATAAATAATAAATAATAAATATATTAATTTAAACCCGAAAAGACTACAAGTTATTTGAACCGATTAATAAATTTAACAATCGAACTAGTTATTCGTTAATCTCAATTTTGCTTAAAACCTCATCAAACCTTAATTACGTTGTAAGCCTTGTTAATATTTCATTTATAAATTGATTTATATTATATTTAATAACTAGGAATATTTGTCGCCAATCTCGAGGAGCTCGACCATTTTCACTTTAATTATTTATTGTCGTTTCATCTTCACTAATCTACTTGCTAAAGGTAAGTAACTCATATCCCCCTTTTTACCGTTTTATATTTTGGGGGCGTTATGCGTTCATACTTTAATCATTTTATTTCACACTACAATTCCATTATTTGCGTTATATGATATTGCTCAATTAGTTATACGTGTAAATGTGACTATGTGTTTATTTTATGTTATGGTGGTTGGTATCTCATCCTCATCCTCATTCTCATTAGTATGATCATACGACGTCGGAGTAGCTCGTTAACTATGTGATTTGAGTGAAAAGATAATTTTTATATTTATTGTTATGCTAGTTGTAGCAGTTCATATTTATCGTAAGGAATTGTCATTTTTAATATTATATATATTCAAAAACCGTGATTACTTGCTCAAACTATATATTTTCACGCTTGGCGCATGTAGCAATATTGGATGAAGAAAATGAGTTAAAGAATAGTTGGACTTTAGGCTGCATGACAGATAAAGACTTATAAATGAAATTAATTATTTTTCATTTGTAATGTTTATTTCTTTTGACACAATGTTGTGCTTTGTGTACTTGATATATGAAATGAATAATTTAGATATTGACACGTGTATTATGCTTTAGTGTCTTTTGAGCTATGATACAATTATGTCGCGCCCCGACATATTCCGCCTTAGGTTGGGGTGTGACAAAAAATGTCTCTTGAAAGTTATTAGACATGATCGTTCTTGAAGAGCCTCAGGTACCTGAAATTAAAGAGCTCTCAATAAATTATCTTGTATCATGTCTGCAAAGATATATGGAATCGAAATAAAATCGACGCCGTTATACTTTTGTATATACTGTAGCGCTTAAAATGATGGAAATGATGAGGATCAAGATATAATATCTGCTTATAAATGATTGACCAAAATTGAAAGACACAAGTATGACATAATTAAAATTCTCGTAAGAAAGGAAAAGTTTTTTGGACCAACAGTCCGTACAACTAAAGTTGTAAAATGTGTTAGATACAAATGGGTCTTTTATGTGATTCAATTAAGTAATATAAGGCAAAATTGGTGGCAAAAGGATTTTGCAAAGACCCATGATTGATTATAAGGAGATGCATTCTCCAATGATGGAAATAATAGTTTTCCAATACCTAAATAGTCTGGTAATATAAAGAGAGAATTGATATGTATGCGTATAATAAATGTAGTGATTCACTTGATATTGAAAGGTTTACATGAAACATTTTGAACACTCAAATTATCAAATCATACAAAGTAAGTTCTCGAGAATGCTATGACTGTTGTATATCGATTCAGATTTGAATATTTATGATTATCTATCAAATATAATTGCAACTTCTGAAGAGTTCCTAAGCCACGTGAATACTTAAAAGGTTAATTAAAACATTTTAAAGATGGAATTCTTGTGCATTAATAAGCATACGTGAAAGAAATTGTACTTGAGAAATATCATATCTTACTAAACAAAGAATTGTACAATATGGATTTTCAATATATATAGTAATTGATATGTTAAAGTAAATGAGAAAGTTTAAGAAACAAGCTCATGAGGAGTGATTGCACATAAATAATTGGTTATGATGGAAAAAGAGTTTGTTTTGGATTGAAAAATGCATGGAGTTATGCTTATTACGTATGGACTAAATAGTCGGATTCAGCGTGGTACGTACAAATCAAGAGATATTTTGATAAAGAGGGAGATAAGTTGGATATAATAAGTCATGCTTTTATCAAACTTTCATTCTTAAAAGTTCATATAATCATAGTTTACAGCAATGATGTATACATCATCAAGAGAAACTGCCGAGCTTTTAAACGGAGAATTTCTAAAAGACCTTGACACGATATGAATATTGCTCGACCTGCAATTCGAGTGTATATGTAATTATATGTTTATCAATCCATCAAATACATCTAAAAGATGTTGAGACATTTTACTCTAGACAAATTTCATCATTTAAGTACGTTAAAGGATGTCATACAATGCATTTTATTTCATTTCCTATCACAATCTTAAATATTATTGGTTCAAAAGTACCATAATTAAATGCATATATGCATTAATATGTCTTGCTAACTACACATGATTTTTATCTCTTTTATTTATATTTATGAGCCAATGTACAGCTAGGAGACATCAGAATGGGTTAAAACATATATTTCAGGTATGAAAGATACGTGCTTATATTTTACTAACCCATCAAAACAAGTTTTTTTTAGTCTTGTTGATACAGATAAACATAATCGAGCCATGGATATAATGACATCTTTACCAGACGAAGCAATATAAGTTTTCACGTGAAGATCATGCAATATTGTTCAACTAAAAGATTCGCATATCAAGATACCAAGACGAAAATGATTGACTACAAAAGTTTTGGGCAACTTTCACACAAAATCGATACTTATCACTTTAAATGATATATAAATCAGGGGGAGACAATACGGGCTGCACTCCTTTTCCTTTAGGTATGGTTTTGTCTCATTGGGTTTTCCTAACAAGGTTTTTAACGAGGTAGCATCTCTAAGCGTATGAAGTTGATAACCAATGGGGAGTGTTATGAATAATTATTAATATGGTTATCAACACCTAAAATAGACTGGCTTATTCTCCAAGTTTCCCCATCCCTATATATATATTCCGTTGTATATTATTGTAATACACACATGATTAATGAAATCTCCATCTTTCTCTCTACATCTCTTTCACATATTCTTTGGCTATTAGGCTCATTTCACAACATGGCTGAAATTTTCTGGACCTTTTTACATTTATTATTAAGTTTTTTTATTTCTTTCACTCACAAACACTTTCAACAAATATTAAAAATTGTAGTATGAACAATGTTATTATATAGTTACTCATGAATAGTGACATTTTCTCTCTCATTCACTCATAACCACTTACAACTACTTTAAGGGGGAATTGGCACTCATGGGCACTACCCATGCATCGTCCAATTATGCAGTGTTATTTCATTTCTACCTTCAAGTACCCACAAACCTCAAAATTACTACCAACACTTACCCTAGAACATTTTGTTTGTTTTTTAGTTATCTAAGTGAAAAAAATGTCAAAAATGAATCAATTTTGTATGGCAAACCTTAGCGATTGAATGAAATCATGCATTCTATCCACATAAAGTGGCGACTATGGTTTGAAAGCCATACACGCGACCCATATATTATACAACTAGTTTTAGAAACCCGTGTACTACACGGGATAAGTTAATGTAAATATTTCAATGAATAATTTGATACAAATAAAAATAAAGATAATCAAGTCTCTTTGTATTATATAAAAAAAATGTATTACAAATATAGTCGCTTTATATCATCAAATGTATTCGAATTTTAAATTGAGAATGGGCTGTTCTACCATCTATATACAATAATGAAGCAATTCCACTGTAAGCAACATTTAAAACAATAAGGCCTTTAGATCTGAAAAGATGTAGCCAAAGGCTTTCACAAAAATGTTTTACACTCCATACCCCGCCATAGACAAAAAAGACACCAGATTTTCCTTTTTGAATAGCTTTCATGATGTCCTTATAAACACACTGTTGTTCAATTGTCACAATAGATTTATACTAAATATAAAAAATAGAAAATTTGTCTATGATTTTTAAGACCTATTAAACATTAAATATTTGAAAAAAAAATTATTACAGTTTTCTTTAATATGAAGATGTCTCAAAAATTGAATGCTAGTGTGCTCTTTAAACATAAACTCTTTTATATACATTTTCAATTTAAATAAAATATCTTTATGACACGTAATTATTATATTAATATTTTTTATATTAAGTATGTTTACAATATAATTTATGGCATTAATAATTCAATCAATGGAGATTGACCAATTAATATAGTATGTTGAATTTATAATCAATACTATATGTTGAACCAAGATATTTTTTTTCTTTCATATCAATAGAAGATAAGTGATTTGGGTGGGAATTTGAGAGTGAAAATTAACCTCATAATACCATGTGTCAAGAATTATTTTCTTTTATTAGTATAGATAGATATTGAAAACCCACTATGATTTTCTGTTACGAAAACACCATTTTTAGAAAATCCACCTCATTATTGTCATACTTTTGGTACAACATATAATGTTATTTGATCACATGAATTGACTTTTTTGTATATTTTCATAATCATCATTTCCTCCTTTTCTTAACAAAAACTCTAGAACCCGATGCTCATCATTTCCAACATCTTTTTGGTATAGCTATACTTCTCATCTTTTACAATTTTTTTTTGTTTAATGTTTCGGTCTAAATTTTGCAAGTTAACCTTTTGTGTGTTAACAACCTCCCATTGGTATTGCGGTTTCACTTTTTTAAATCTACTTTTTATTCAGTTTTCTTAATGGTTCATGAAAGTTACTAGCCGCGTGAGATGGGATAATGACCAAAGGCGGTGGTCATGGTGAAGGTGACTTGATGTTTTTAATTGCACGGTCTCACACCTCCGCCGGAACGTGAGGGGATTTAATACTAGTTTAACCAAAACACCATTTTTAGAAAATCCACCTCATTATTTGATCACATGATTTGACATTGTTGTATGTAGTATATATCCACCGTCTTCCATCGTCATCATTTCCTCCTTCCTCACCAAAAACCCTATGATGAAACAAGACCCACTTCCCAGCAGCAGCATCTGCGGTCAGTGCGGCATCGTGGAAGCCAAACTCCTCCACCACATCCGCCTCCGGGGCAATTTCCGGCGCCTCTGCACCTCCTGCGTCCTCCGCCTCCACCCCCAGTTCTTCTGCCCCGCCTGCCTCGGCGTCTACGACCGCTCCCCACCCGAAGACGCCGTCGTCTGCTACAAATGCTACTCCTCCTCCCACCCCGCCTGCGTCTCCTCCCCCCCAATTAACTCCTCTCGCAACCCCTCTCCCTGCGCCTCCTGCCTCAACCCCAATCTGCTTCTCTTCAATCTGCCCCGCCTCGACTCCCCCGCCTTTCGCCTTGTCGATGCTAATTCCGCCAGGCTCTTGTTGGCTGCCGCCAAGATTGCCGCCATGTCCATGAGTAAGGCCGAGGTTGCGGCTGCGTCCGAGGCGGAGCGCAGGTCGAAGGAGGCCGCCTATACGAAGAAGAGAGCCAAGGAGGCGTTGGATCATGTCGTCAAGCTGATGGGGAAGGAAAAGATGAACATTCTTCAAAATCATAATAATAATAATAAGGTTATTAATAATAATAATAATAATAATAATAATAATGTTGTTAGGAAAGTGGATGATTCGAGTGAGGTTGTGAAGGCGTTGAATGCCGTGGAGTTGAAGGATAACGGGACTCTGGTTGAGAAGGTTGTGGGTGAATCGAAGGTGGAGTTGGAGGTGGATGATAGTGGTGGTAAAGATTCAGTGGTGAAAGCAGTCGGTGAAAATGGAGGTGTAAAGGATGAATCGGTGAAGGTTGTTGAGAACGGTGAAGAACAGGGTAATGTGGAAAAGAATGGCGGCAATGGCAACGCGGTGAATTAAAGGAGGAGACTTTGAAGCTGGTATGTATCCTTTTGGTATTGTGGTTGTTATAATAATGTTGTTATTTTCATTCATTTGTATTCATGGTGTGAATTTTGGAGATGATGTGTGTCTAGAAATGCGAACGGTTTTAGCTAAACGGTTATGTTCGGGTTGACTTTATGGGTTTACGGGTTGATCTATTTAACTCATTTGATTTTTTTAATTCTTAACTTAAACTGAGATTGTCTCTTGTACCAAGTTTTAAAATTTAGAAGAAATTTGAGTGCATTTGAATATTGGCCTTAAATTTCCAACTTTAGAGTGTTAATATGCAAACAAGATAAAACAAATTGAAAGTTTGGGTCAAACGGGCCTAGGTATGTTCAGGACGACTTTATGCATTCACGGGTTGACGTGTTACTCATTTAATTTCGTACGTTTTAATTTATAACTATTCTTAGATTGCCTTTTATACCAAGTTTTAAAATTTAGAAGAAATTTGAGCACATTTGTATATTGGCTCCAAATGTGCAACTTTAGAGTGTTAATACGCAAACAAGATAAAATAAAATAAGATTTTGGGTCAAACGGACTGTGGTTGTGTTCGGGTTGACTTTCTGGTTTCCGGGTTGACTTGCTGGTTGTGTCTGGGTTGACTTTATGGTTTCACGGGGGCTTGTTTGACGCATTTGATTTCATACTTTTTAATTTTGTTTCGATTCATAACTTAAAGTGAGATTGCCTTTTATACCAAACGTTAAAGTTAAGAAGTTTGAGTGTGTTTGTTTATCGGCTCTAAGTTTACAACTCAAGATATAATAAAATTAAAATTTGGGTCAAAACCCTCAAGCAGGCCATGGTCCTGTCGTGTTTGTGTGGATTCATGTGTGTGATAAGAACTTATTTAACGCCCGTTATTGTATTTAATGTTGATTGTAGGTGTTGATGATCTATGGTAAGAATGGGCTGCTTCGTTTTGGTAAAAGAGCATTCTTCCTGGCCGATTATAATTTGGTTTCAGTGAGTTCTGCTTGTTTCTAGTTTTGAATTTGTGTTGTGCTCTTAGAACCTGCATTTAGTAAATTACTGGTGTTTGTTTTATCATAATTTACTTAATTAGACTTGACTTTCAAGATATGATATGGTTATTATTTGTTTTGCAATATCCTACAAGTGAAAATTAACCTCATAGCTTATTAACAAGAAGCAAATTTTATGTGAATGAAACTTAAGGCTGTTTGTGGGTGTATGATAAACGGTTGGAAGGTTGTTAGTTTTAAAGTCTCGATGCAGTTTAGAGATGGCAAAATGTATAGGGGTGTGCGTCTGGTCAAAGTTGGACCGGACCTGAATCTGGAATTTCTGGAATATAAAACCGACCGATAGAATTAGGGTGGGTTGCTCTCGATCTGGTAACAAATCTTGTTTTGCATGTTATCAACTTGATTAATTCGTTTTCCACACTTCTCTTAGATTTTCCAATTTGGTTAGCAATTCGGTTCTGATTTCCTTGGATTTGGTTACTATGTTTTTGAGGTCAATTTCCTCTTGGTTTTCTATTCAAAAATCCGAAATCTTAAGAAATGTAAACGCGGGACCTGACCAAAGGTTGGTGTTTGGGCATAAAACTGGTTGGTCTCAGTTCATATCTAGTAGTTGCTCAGGCTAAGTTGCTGCTTAAAAATGGAAGTGCAGCGGGCCAAAATAGGTGGTTTCGTTTGATTACTTTTTCTATGTATATTTTTTCTATAATTAGTGTGTTATTCGATATGATTACAAAATTATACTTATTTACAACTTTCTATTAAATGATATACGCGGTTGATTTCGATTTGCGTTATATCAGCCCGGGTTTTTTACGTATTCTGTTCAGTTACTACAAATTCTGGGCATCTTATTTGTAAATCTTCTGATCAGCTTTTTTCAGTAGGGGTGTAAACGTGTTGAGACGATCGTGAGTTATTAAGGATGAGCTCGTTAAGCTCGAATCGATCCGAGCTTAAACAGGTGCTAGCTCGGGCTTATGTTGGAACTCATTTATTCTATGAGTTTGAGCCTGAACCTTACATATCTAGCATGGTTAGACCCGTCCTACAATTTATGTAAAATTAACTTAAATTTTAAAATATATACTTACATGGTAAGTTGTAAGTTCACATTATAGAAGGAAAATCTTAAATCTTGACTGTGAGACGTTGTAGCACCTTTTTAGGATTTAGGGTCGTTTTCACTCAAATGCCAAGAAGGGATGAAGGGTTAGGTTCAGTCAGCGCAACGCTATGTGGTGCAATATGATAGGATGAATCTTGGCGGTGGCTTCAACCACAACACGTAGCCTTAGGGTGCGTTTAGTTTGTGGAATGTTTTGGAAATGAAATTTGCGTAGGAATTAAAATATGAAGGAAGTGGATTATGAAAGAATTGAATTCGGAATTTAGGCATTCTATTAGAATTTCTTGGAATTGGAATCTCAATTTCATTCTTGATGTGTTTAGTTGGTTGAGCACTTAATTGGAAACAGTCACTCCGACCCCACCAACCTCCCCCGCTCTTCTGCCGGCCCGGCATGCTGGCGATCCGCACCATTTCAACTCCTTCTGGATCGTACGGTTTTGATCTGGCCCGCCCACCAAATACCCGCAATGTTTCGACCCGACCCGCACAGTTTCTACCTGACCAGGCTGGCCACTATTTTGATAAATATTTAAAAATCAGGGGAACAAATTACCAACAAAAAACAGGGAATAAAATATTAATGTTTCACTTGTCTAACCATTATTGCTATTTTTATAGTATATCTATTTTTGATTCCTTATCTTTTTGGAAAGAGTGAGAAACTCATTTTCATTCCCAATAAGTCAAGAACCAGATACCATTATCGTTGATTTTAAGAAGTGAATCACACCCGTCAGTATCTAACCACCATTTCATCGGCCTAACAAAATTGACTTATGTTTTGATTTTTGGTATGGGGTACACATAAATCTAACCAATGAACTCATTGTACAAGAAGTAATGGAGTTCAATCTCCCATTTTCAACAATGGTAACTACCATTTTTGTTGTTTTTGTAATAGCTTTCCTGCTAAAGATCTTAGGGAGTTTAAAGAAGGTAAACACAACGAAGAACCGAGCAGTACCTCAAGCAAAGGGTGCATGGCCTATAATCGGACACTTGCACCTTCTAGGTGGATCTCGACCACCTCAACAGGTTTTAGGAGACATGGCAGATAAAGATGGCCCTATCTTTACCATCAAGCTTGGTGTTCACCAAGTTTTAGTTGTGAGTAATGGGAAGGTGGCTAAAGAGTGCTTTACCACAAACGACAGGGCCTTTGCAAGTCGACCAAAATCAAAGGCAGTAGAGATCATGGGTTATAACTATGCCATGTTTGGCTTGGCTCCATATGGGAATTACTGGCGACAAGTTCGCAAGATCATTATGGTTGAGGTTCTCTCTCAAAGACGAGTTGAGATGCTTGAACATATTATGGTTTTAGAAGTTAGAACATCCATGAAGGATATATATGACAAGTGGTTAATGATCAAAGATAGCAAAGTTTCGGATAATATGGTAAAGGTGGATATGAAACAATGGTTTGGAAACTTGGTGTTTAATGTGGTAGTTAGGATTATTTCTGGGAAGAGGTTTGAGCTCAATGATGAAGAGGGAGTTCGGTTTCAAAGTGTGGCAAGGAAATTCTTTGAGTTACTAGGGGCATTTGTGGTGTCGGATTACCTTCCATTTACAAATGGTTTCGACCTCGGAGGATATGAGAAACAAATGAAGATGACGGGTAAAGAAATGAATAACATCATTGAAGGATGGTTAATGGAGCGCAAGAGAGAGAAAGGGTCTAGCTTTAGGCAGCACCAAGAAGGCGACCAAGTCTTCATGGATGTGCTGATTTCGGTTCTCCAAGATGCCTCCGAAGAGGATTTCCTAGGTTATGACCATGATACAATTATCAAAGCCACGTGTCTGGTAAACTTACTTAACCTTGATTGATGTACAATTGTTGCATCGTTATGTTTATATAATCAAAACCTACTAACTTTGTGGTGACTTCAATCATGTAGGCGATAATAACTGCTGGCTCGGATACTACATCTGCGACGTTAACATGGGCTTTATCTTTGCTACTTAATAACCCAAAAGCACTAAAAACTGCCCAAGATGAAATTGATAAAAAAGTTGAAAGAGACAGAATGGTAGAGGGATCAGACATAAAGAACTTAGTTTACCTTGATGCAATTATCAAAGAAACATTGCGTTTATACCCAGCTGGACCTCTCTCTGTTCCTCATGAATCCATGGAGGATTGTATTGTGAGTGGCTACCACATCCCAAAAGGCACGCGTTTGTTGGTAAATCTCTGGAAGATGCATCGTGATCCAAATATATGGTCACATCATTGTGAATTTAAGCCCGAAAGGTTCTTGACTAGTCAAAAAGATATAGATCTTAAAGGAAACCATTTTGAACTTCTTCCATTCGGCAGTGGTAGAAGAATGTGCCCTGGTGTTTCCTTTGCCTTGCAAATTTTGCCTTTAACATTAGCCAATGTGATTCAACAATTTATGATAAGCAAACCATCAAATGAACCAATTGATATGAGTGAAAGCTTTGGACTAACTACAAGCAAAGCAATGCCATTAGAGGTTCTTCTTGCCCCTCGTTCATCCCATAATGTGTATCATGTTGGTGCATGATGATATTATTTATACACACACCAGACATCAATTCATTCACAAACCCCACACCATCAACAATATGAATTTTCAAAGTGTCTAGCTAGTAATATACTCAACATGGTTTGCAGACATGAGATCATGTTGAAAAAAGCTTTTACTATACCAATTATATTAGTTAAAAAATGATTTGTTTTGGTTGTGTGTTGTAGTAACATAAATGTGTTAAAAGTTATTTGTATGTTTGTTTGAAGTTCTAAAAATAATTATTAATAAATTGTATGATTTAGTTTTTGCATTTATAAGAAAATAGAATTCATGAGTTCTCTAATAGTCTAATTTATTTTTTGAGTTATTTAATTACTTTTATTGTTTTCAGCTTTGATTATTATGTAGAGTAATTGTTAAGAGTTGTTATGACTCATGCTTTAGTTGTACTAGATTAGCTATGTACTTGTATGTACTTATCGTATCAATATAGGGTATGTTTGGCAAAACTAGCTGGTGGCTGTTAACTAGAAGCTGGTAGCTGTAGCTGGTAGCTGTTAACTGTAGCTTTTTAGATATATTTAGGTGTTTGGTAGAGTAGCTGGAGCTTTTTAGATATATTTAAGTATTTTGCAGAGTAGCTGAAACTTTTAATAAAACTAATTGGGTGCCAGTATGTTGCGGCGGAGCGCGCGTGCAACCTAACATCAACCGCATAATCAGTGTCGGTACGTGATTCACTTGATGTTAGTGCACGCATAACCCGAATGCAGACGTGTACTTCGTGCAAAGACAGTAAGCGTGTAATCGATGGTGAAAATCAAGAAACAAAGCTAAAATATATAGTAATTTCAAATAGATAATTTTTTAAACCAACCTCTTTTGATCTGAAACACTTTCCGACCCGACACCGTTTTAATCTGAAACATGTTTTGACCCGGCCCCTTGCAACTCAAACCGTACCGACACGAACTAACCCTTTTTTATCGACTCGTTCCGACCCTAATTTGGTCTTACACATGACCCGAGCTCGTCTGACTCGACTTGTTACCAATTATAACCGGTAAAAACGTATAGCAATATCATACTCAAATTAAAGAGAATAAAATGCTTGTTTTATGATGTAATTTGTTTAAAAAAATATTAACAAGTGAAAAAGTTATGGACTTTTAAAAAGTCCTAGGGTAGTTAGTTTTGAATAAGGGTAAAATATGTAACTATTATATAAATTTACAAAAGTTGATGAAAGTTTAAGTACCAAACTTGTAAATTCAAATGTAAAAGCTTGTAGCTTGTTCACAAACGCTAGTAGTAGTAGCGTTTAAAAAAGGAGTTTTTTCTCATGAACTAAAAGCTTCAAGCTCCTTCAACCAAACAAGGCTTTTAATTAAGTACGAGTTTTTTCTTAAAAGCTTGAAGCTTGAAGCCCCTAAAAGCTCCTAAAATCTCTTTGCCAAACATACCTATAGTATATTTATTTAATATTGTACCATAAAGACTCCACTATCAATATACATTATATTTCGTGGCATCGAACGAGATTGCTAGTAATGACCAAAAAAGTTTAAAGTGTTATAGATTAAATGTTTAGTAATTAGTACTACCGGCTAATTGGTTATAGTCTGAATTATAACTCCAGTTAGTAATCTACTATCACTGTTGTTGTTGTTGTTAATTTGTTTTAAATAGTTCTAGTGTGAGTTTTTATTGATCGAGTTGCACGATTAATTATCTTGTGAAGAGGTATGGACTATGGACCCATAGCTGGGACGGTCGGTCGGATCCGAATCCAATTATAACCACTTTACAGCAAGAAAAGCCCAAATCGTGGGAAGGGTTACAAGCAGTCGGGACCACCCTGAGTCCTGACACTTGAATAAAGGTTACAAGCGGCCGGGGCCACCCTGACAGTACCAGACAACTTCGCAGGGGAGAAACAAGCAATCGAATGCTTAAAATAGTTACTGTTTTTGTTAAAAGTGATTACACTTGGTGGATGGCTTAGCAAGATAAAAGTATAAGACTAGCAGGTGTGGTCTGCGATTTGCCGCTAGAGAAGACTATGTGGCATGCGGTGCCAGCAGTGTTCACCACCCCAATTGAAGAAACACAAGTCCGAACTGGATAGTTCGAACTTACGTTTACCCCAGACGTGACTCTACTGAATATCAACGAAGTCAAATCCAAGCTATCTACCTGCAAAACAGAACACCGTGAGTCTCACTACGAGAAGGACACGATGGGGGGTCTTCCCGTAACCATCCTCCAACGCGAGAATAAGTACTATTCTGATTGGAATAATCAATACAAGTACAGTTAATTGCGTAGGGCTTGTGAGAGTGAATGAATACCTAAAGTAGATGAAGTTGGTAGTTATAGCCGAGGGTGAGGGAAGGTGATTAGTGGAGTTGTCACCATCACAATATTCCTTTCTCAACTGAATGGACACGTGTCGAACCGCTATTAGATGTGACAGCCTGGACCCGTCCGTTATCTATGCACGTCGTGGGACGTCCATTACGAGTCCAGGTGTTATCTTTCCATTGGTCGATGCCGCTATCAGGTGGTTTTGGGGGGAATCTTCTAGAAATAGTTTGTTACAACTTCTCTTCCATATGACGTGGGGATCATACGTGTGATGAGTCCCTTGTTTTGTTTGTGCGTTCCTCCCGCAGATGCTCACTGGTAGTCTACGGGTTCGATGGATATCCGCGAAGCATATTTTACGAACCATGGGTGATTGCTGGTCTTTTCATGATTGCAAGTGTTTTGGTCCATGTGTTCCTCTTACGGATGTTTATTGACGGTCCATGGGTCGGATTAGATATCCGCGGGTAGCTTTACTACCCTACCTCTATAAGTCACCCAGTCCATTGTTGCTTTCGCGATGCGATGCGTGGGTGGAATTATGGACTCTGCTCTAGCCCCTTGTTGCGGTTTGTGCTTGTTGGTCATAGGAATTCCTATTGCTTTTGAACTGGGGGTACTGTTTTTTCGTCTGAGACGTGACGTCTACCGTCCGAGTTTTGTAAGAGGGTGGTGCTAGAGGTGATTACACGTAGTTTTAGGCGGTTGATTCAAAATTATTTTGTTTTTGTCAGTTCCCGCCTAACGTGTCACTTTCTGAGTGGATGACCGATAAAGGTGAGCTGTATCCCTCTTCCTTGCATTAATTTCGATGTGTATATATAGAGAGAGGCGTTTCACTTTTTTGATTTACTTGCAATATTTATCTCTAAATCTTTCCATCTTCTCTCTCTTTTTCATCTATTGCCTTCTGCATATACCTCTCAACTGTTTTCTGATTATCATGGCCGGTGGCAAGAAAGATGGGACTAAGAGTAAGGACGGTAAAAAAGATGCCTCCAAGGGTGCAGTTGAGAACATTCATATTAGTTGGAAGGTAGTAGACTTCCAAGATATTGCCAATCTGTATGGATTGGGGCCGGAGTGGGGGCCAGAGCTTCCCTCTTCGAGATCGACGACTGACAAGCCACCAACCGGTAAGATTGCTTTATACGGTGAGTTTTTCACCACAGGCAACTCCGACTGCCCCTCACGAAGTTTTTGGGCAGTTTTCTTGATGTTACTGGGATTCATATTTCCTAGATGCACCCCTTTGGGCTCACGAGGCTCCGTCATTTCGAGTTTTGCTGTAGAGCTTTGGGGGTGGAGCCTACTATGGATCGCTTTCTTGCGATCTACAAGATCCAGGTCCACAGGAGCTGGTTCAGCTTCAACGTACAACAGAAGGCGATAGGAACTGAGCCCCCGTGGAGCGCTCACGAGTGGAAGAACAAGTTCTTCTGGATTAACGCGGACGTAATTCCAAAGGCTATGACCCGCCCCTCGCTAGTCCAAAAATTCTTCCACCTCCCTATTGCTGACGTGGAAGGCCAGGGGTGGTACACCACTCTTCTGAAGACTCCTACTCCCATGGAACTCATTTCGGAGTTCGCATTGGTACAAGTAGGAATGATCCGTCTATGGCCGTATCCGGATGAGCATCCATACTTTTCCCGGGATGTTGGGAGTAAGTTTTTTAATTTGGCTTGATGCCGTGTGTTGTTTTTTTTAACTTGCTTTTATTGAAGAGGGAAACTCGCTTTTTGAAGTTCTTGTTCCTACTGTTACTGGGAAGTGGGAACATGTTTCGGATGCCCTTGGAGATTGGGCAGGTGCCCATTCTTGATCAGACTAAAGGGAATTTCCTCTTCCCGATCCGTGGGCGGGTTGAGCCGGAAGTTAATGAGTCCGCTGTGGCCCAAGGTGTGTACATCCTAAACCCTAATCCTCTTACCATTATGCGACCGGACGGGGCGATTGTCCTTTCTTCTAGTGAAAAATCTTCCAGTGAAGATTCAACTAGTGGGGGATCGCCGTCCGGTACTCCGGAAAGTTTTCATGCTGGCGTGTTGCGTGCTATTGCAGATCTTGTGCATCGCAACAAGAGGAAGGTGGATACCGCTGGTGTATCCGGCCACAGCAAAGACTCTAACGTCGATGATCCTGCTGGCGGGGAGGCAACAGAAGATGCCGAGGATCCCGCTGGTGGGGAGGCAACCAGGGACGTTGATGATCCCGCCGGTGTGGAGGCATCCAAGACAGCCCATTATCCAGCTGGTGGGGAGGCGTCTAAGGCTGAAGGGGATGAACCTGCCCCCAAGAGATTAAAGCTGACCCTTCTTCGCAAACGGGTTTGCAAGACCACTACCCGGGAGCCTGCAGGTACTTAACATTTGCTGTTTGTTTTTTTTCTGACTTTCCTTTGTTTCTAACTTTCCTATGTTTTTGGATCAACAATGGTCATTGCTCCTCGCCGCTGCCTCCACCTCAGACGGTATGAGGGTGGTGTGGATGTCAGCATGCAACCCCCAGAGGTGGTGGTGGAAACGAAGGTTTTGCCTCCTAAAGATATAATTGAAGACCTTCCGGTTTCTACGGGCGGGAAAGGGGAGTCCTCCCAACCTTCATCATCAAATCTTCAGGGGGATTCCACTTTCCGTCCCTCGTGGAATCTTGGTCAGGACGCGCTTTCTCAGATCCGCGTGTGTGCCAAGAGTTCTTCGAGCACTGCCTCCCTACTGCTGAAAGCAACCGTATACATTCCCAAACCCAGTCTAGTTTGGCACGAACACTTAGCTATCATTTGGCTAATGTGTTGTCCACTAGCCATGAGGTGTTCGAGGGGTGGGTTACTGGGGGAACAAATTTGGTGCGTTCTGTCAACCGCATGACAGAAGCCGAAGAGGCCAGGGACGCTGCCTGTGCGGAGATCAGAGAGAAAGACGTTGCCCTTCAGGAGGTTCAAGACAAAAATAAACGCCTAGAGGAGTAGGTCGCTTCGCAAGTCCAATTTATCTCTGCCCGGGACGAAGAAGTCCGGAGGCTCCAGGCTGAATTGAAAGAGAAGGACGAGTGCCTTGCCTCTCTCTCCGAAGAAAACGAGGGGCTACAGAAGGCAAATGAGGCTGCTGCAGATGAGAGGCATTAGCTTCTCAAGTTTGGGTTCCCCAAGGTAAAAGTCTGGATAATTTTGTTAACTTTTCTTTGGAATTGTCATATTGACCTTGTGATAATTACCAGGTCGTCCGCCTCATCAAATATGGGCCCGAGCTTGGGGATTGCTTGGCTAACCTGTTTGTTAGCTCTGCACGGGCGGAGCGACAAGCTGGTTTCGAGGAGGGCTACTCTATGTCCCGCAAGGGGCGCCCGCCCCCTGAGTTTGCGCTGCATGGGCGAGATTGTTGATGTGCTTGAAGTAGTTTATTATTTATTAACTAAATTAACTAAAAATAAACACTAAGTAATACTCTAGACTCTTTAAAACTCGACTAAACTACTAACCGGCAAGTGAACCGATCGACTCTAGTAAAGCTAAGTAAGTCCGGATATCGAACCCACGAGACTCTCTAAATTACGTTTATTAGCTAATTTGACTCGACTACAAAACACGACTTATTAATTATCTTTGTTTGGGGGTTTTTATTTAAAATACTAATTTAATACTATAAGTAAAAACTAATTAAGAAAACAAGTAATTTAAACGAAAGCAAAATTTGTTTATTAAAATACGATGAGAAAACTACCTAGGCTAGACTCCCCTAAATTTCAGTAATGAATTGACTCGGGAAAATATTTAGTTATGGACTGGGATTGTAAAATAGACACTTAAAAGAAAAACCGAACAGGACCCCTGACCCTTCTCAAGAGAAAACCTATGGATCTTTAACAAGTTTTAACGCACAAAAGTATTAAAAATTAAGTTCGCTTACGGTCACCCAATTGTTGACAATTTAGTTCCTTTATACGAAATCCTACCTTACAGCGCGGAAATCTAAGGCAGTTTAATATATCAAATTGGTTCAATAGACAATAATTAAATAATCAAACCTAGATGGACTCCTTTCGAAAAACTAAATCTAGCAAGATTAAATAATAAAGATCTATCGATAACCTAGCACCTTACAACTATTTAGGTTAGCAGCACACTTAGGTTTATTTGATTAAATAATATTATTCCTATGATCTTATTCGAAATCAATCACAAAATAATCAAAAACACAAAGTAATTAACCTAATAGCAACCTACATAATGACAAACAATAACCAAGGCAAGTATGGAATAATAACAATTAATCAAACAATCCTAAATATCCATACGCATCAATTTAATATAAGTAAACCTTTTACTAAACCATAAAAACCATAACGTAAGTAAATCCCAAATCAAAACAAAACATCAAAGTAGGTTCATCATAAGCCTAGACAGTCTATAACGTTTAGCCTAGCATCTCAAAAACAAACAAAACAATAATAGACGAAATCATGGCGACAATAAATAAGAACGGAATAATAAAGGCGATAAAACTCGGAGTCTTCATCCTTGAATATTAAGCACTTCGCCCGCTTATTCCTCGACTCCAAATCTGCCGGAAACTGCTCTCGATCGCCTCGGAACTCACCAAATTCGTTTGGAACTTCATGATATGATTAATGGTGAGTTTAAGAGTCTTTTTATAGGCAACAGGGGTCCAAAAATAGGTTAAGACGGTTAACGATTGGAAGATTCTGGAAGCTCGGCACCGCCACCACCACGTCGCGCCGCGCGGCAGGCACCCCCTCCCCCGTCGCGCGGCGCTTCGGCCCTGGGGGGGGGGGGGTTGGTCTGGTTCGTTTCTGATTTGGCTCGGTTCTCCGGTTCAGCTTGTTTTTGCTCGTTTTTCGCCCTCTTTTTACCAGAATTAAATCCCGAAACCTAAAACATAAAACCATGTTAGTAGTATACAAATCTTTTGAGAAACTGAACATAATTAATAAAATATTAAATAAATTAATTGTACACAGGATTAACATATATTAAACGTTACATCAATTGTCAAAAGGAGTATGATGAAGATCTTGACTCTTAAGACAATATGAAGTTTGATATTTTGAAGTACATTGACAAGCACCGTCATGATCTGAGGCTTCATGTCAATAAATTGCTTGTCCAAGCGGAAGCTTCCAAGGAAGATTAGAATGCAGGAATGATGTAATTGTTTTTATTCTGTCTTCCTAGTATATTTGGAAATATGTTTCCAGTGAAATAAAATTATCTTTCCACTATCACATTATATGCATTGTGTTTGTCTGGAATGTTCCTTTGACTTGTCATCTGCGTCGTCTTAATCGCGGGCGGTCTTGTCGTCCGCGACCACTGCGTGTGGCTTTCTGTGACTTGTCTTTTTCTTGTTCTTTCTTGTAATTTGAATTTCTTTAATGTCTGGCATGTCAGTCAAAACATTTAGTTTGTCTCGTTATTGTGTAACTAAGGAGACGTCGGTTATTTTTGGTGGCTGACCTGATAGGTCTGCTCTGCACGAAAGTGTGATGTGATAGGTCTGCAGGTTGTTGACAGCTATACCTTGGGAATTTAAATTTTGAACTTTTAACTTTCCCGCGTGACGTGCCATAACCTGATTGGTTGACGGTTATTTTCACTGTTCACCCTATTAAATGCGATCAGTATAAATATCCGCCGGCTCTTCATTTTCCTCTTTATCGTTTTTGATAGATTGTTTCATCTTCATCAGATTTCTGAGACATTTCTTCTCTATCACCTATTTTCGTTAGCAACCATAGCTCGTTCTAATCGTTTTGTAGCAGAATACATGATGTCTTCAAGACCAGTGCTTCAGACCATTGATCGTGTCACCATTGATTGGAATGAATGAGAATTCCAGGCTGTTGTCAATTCTTATGGCATTCCTCCAGAATGGGACCTGGAATTTCCAACTCCGGGCTCAACGGCCAACCTACTTCCGATGGGGAAGATGGCTCTATATGCTGAGTTCTTCAGTTCTGGGAACTTTCGCCTTCCGGTTACCCGGTTTCTGGGCAAGATTATTACTGGGAACATGCTTCATCTTTCCCAGCTTCATGTTTCGGCCATGATGCGCATGCACCATTTTGAGTTTTGTTGCAGGGCGCATGGCATTGTGCCTACAACTGAGAAGTTTGTGGTTTTCTACCACATGCACTGCAAGGGTGGGCGATACATCTGCCTACCAACTGATAGGAAGGTAGTTGCTCTAGATGCGCCTCCGCCAGATCCCTGATTGGAAAGCAAATTATTTTGGATTCGGGAGGATGTGATCCCGCTATCCATGTATTGGCGCTCAGCGGATCAACCATTACTTGCCCTGCCGTACGTCGAACGTCCGGAGAGGCATGAATGGTATCATCAGTTGACCCATACCCCGACTCCAATGCGCCCTATCCCTGAGGCTGCCCTTGTGAGGGATGGGAGGAGCCGTTTGTGGGCGTATCCGGATGAGGTGCCATGCTTCCGGAAGCCAAATGGATGTAAGTATACTAATAATTTTCGAAGTATTTGATTGAGTATCTTACATTGGCTTTTTATGCAGCCGAAGGGCTTCTGCTGTCCGTCCTAGTTAACGAAGTGCCCGAGACGATGCAGCTTGTTGCCCAGGACAAGAAGGATCTTTCGATCCTTGAAAAGGCTAAGGATAATTTTTTATTCCCTCAGAATACCCGTTAGGAACCTGTGGTTTCCAAGGGCCTGTATGCGACAGGTAACATGTTTTGATACTTCTCTTTATGTAGCCTATTTACTGATATGTTACTGGTGGAGGTCAGGGTTCTGACCTATCACCTCCTGTCTCTCCTCTGAGGGCGGAGAAGATTCGTCTTCGCGATCGGGTCGCTGTCCGCTCTCAGGATATGCCGGTTGCTCGGCCGCAAGACAATCCAGGTATGAAATTGCTCTGTAGTGTATTTACGGGTGTTTTCTGGTCGTTTGACGGACTTTGTCTTGTTGTTGCAAACAATGTCATCCTCTTTGACACGCCTCATACCAACAGTGATCCAAGCAGATTGTCAGATGTTGAGAAGGGGAAATCCAAGGAGGGTGCGACCCAATCCGTCGCCTGGGAGCTACATATATCGGGATCCTTACCTTTGTCCCCACCAATTACTCAAGAGGTTGAAGAGCCGGCGGGGCAATCGTCTGGGCCTTTTCCGCCTCCTCGCTTATTGGATGAAGAGGAAGGGGCTCGTATTTTGCCGGGAGGGGGGGGGGGGGGGGTCACCCGCCATGTCCTAGATTGAAACGTAACTCCCACTTCCTGATTTTTTGGCGAGGAAGTGTGTTTTGAATTCCTTCATGAGGGTATGCCTCCTGTAGAACGTGAGTTCCAGCACAACTGTGCCCGGTTATCTCTTGGGAACTCGTATATATATCACCTGGCCAACCTGGTCTCGACAACCCAAGAGATATACCGGGACTGGAACTTTATGGGTCGGAATTGGGGAGTACAAGATAACCTTCTTGAAGAGCTCCGGGCTGAGAAGTAAAAGTACCGTCTTGAGGCTAACACCCAAAGGTGGAAGCTGAGAAACGCTAAGCAGGCCCTGGAGCAGGAGAAGGGGCGTCAGGCCTCTGCTGCCAAGGATTGGGAAGAGGCGTGTCAGCGACAAAATGATACTATTGAAGCCGCACGCACTCACGCCCGTGTCCGCGAGGCTGAACTTACCAAACCGGAAGAAGCGAGGCAGGCTCTAGAAGCACGGCTCCCTGCCTAGGAGGAAGTTATCAGCACTCTCCATGCCGCCTCTGCTGAAAAGGATTAGTTGATAGAAGATTTGATCAAAGAAAACACTCGATTCATCGAGGAGTAGGGCGCATTGAAGCTAAGTGCTGAACAGGCTACTTCTGATTGGGCATGGTTGATGGAGGAAGGCCTTCCCAAGGTACGAGTTTCTTTCCTCTTTTTATCTCTGTGAATCATAACTTGATCGATCATTGTTGGCACATGTTATCTCCCATGTACATGGAGGATCTACTTTAGGAGATTGCCTTGCTGAGCTCCTTCATGCATCAAGTGATTTGGGGCGCAAGGTGGGTTTCCAAGAGGGAGTAACCTTTGTTCGGGAGGGTCGTTCCTTGGAGGAATTTGAGCTTCAAGCTGTGATTGTGGATGGGAAGTATGACGTGTAGATGGATGCTTTTGATGAATTACATTTTCCCATCCATGACGCTATCTGAAATTTTGCTACTAAGGCGGATGGCGTCCAGCAGCTGCTCAATTATCTTCGTGAGGAAGAGTGATTTTTGATGTATATATTTTCTCTTGTTTCTGTAATCCCTTTTTTGGCAATGTATATGACGATGGGTTTTACATTTTGTTTTATATGATTTTTAAAATATAATGTGTGTTAGCTAAATCCGGCATATATCCAAAATATAGGATTAGGACACATATTGGCACGAAGGCCTGTCCGTATAGAAACAAAGTAAAAACTGAAATTAACGATGCGTTAACTAATTTTGTATTAACGTTGATCTATAATAAGGAAAAATATTTGGTACGCAAACCAAAATTCGTGGCACGCAGGCCGATAGAGAGGCACGCAGGCCTAAAAGACAATTACATAATTAAATATAACATCGCCTAAGTGTGCGAGGTTCCAAGTTTTGGGGATCAAAGTGCCGTCTAATTTCTTTTACTTATATGCACCTTTTCCCAGTTATTCGTCAATTTCATAGGGGCCTTCCCATGTGGGAGCTAACTTTCCCGATAACTCGGCGTTTGATGCCTCATAATATTTATGTAGTTGGCTTTTGTACTTTCTTTCTCATATGGGTGCCAACTCTCTTCTTTCCTCTAGTAGGTCTAAGTTCAAACGGAGTTCTTTCTCGTTATCTTCAATCAGGAGCATCCTCGCGGATGGGATACCAATTTCGGTGGGAATCATCGCTTCCATGCCATAAGTTAAGCTAAACAGGGTTTCAGAGTTGCTAGTTTTCTTGCTGGTTCGATGCGCCCACAGTATGTGAGGCAATTCATCCACCCACCCGGTTCGCTTGGTTCCCAATCGCGCTTTGATGCCTTCTTTGATGCTTCTATTGGCCCGTTTCGCTTTCCTGTTGGCTTGTGGATGAGCTACTGACATGAACACCTGGTTGATGTGTAACTCAGACAACCACTCTTGAAGGCTTTTATCGGCAAACTGGGTGCCGTTGTAGCTGACCAGCGTTTGGGGGAGACAAAAGCGGCAGATAATGTATTCCCACAGAAATTTTTAGACTTTTGCTACCGTGATGTGAGCCAATGGTTTGGCTTCCACCCATTTTGTAAAACAATCGATCGCGACAAGCAGGAATTTCACCCGCCCAGGGGCTTCAGGGAATGGCCCCATGATTTCGATGGCCCATTTCTGGAAAGGCCATGCTGAAGTTATTGAGACAAGGTTGTTTTGGGGTCGCAACGTTTGTGGCGCGTCTCTGGAAAGCATCGCATTTCCGGATCTCTCTAACTGCATCCATATGCATACCTGGCCAGTAATATCCAGCATTCATTACCTTGGCCACCACCATCCTTGGCCCTGCCTGCAACCCGCAGATGCCCTTATGGATTTCTCTGATCACGTAATTGGCATCTTCTGCATCCACACATCTGAGTAATAGGGCCTAGGAATGATTTTCGGAATAACACGCCTTCATGTACTTGATAACACAGGGATTTGTGGCGGATCTTCTGTGCTTCGGCCTTGTCTTCCGGTAAGGTACCTGAAGATAGGTATTTCACGATAGGTGTAATCCAGGAACCTGTTCCTATTTGGATGATCAAGACCAGGTGTTGAGGTACGGATGGGTTATCCAAGACCTCAATTCTTACGTCTCTTCCCATGTGTTTAAAGCTGGTGGATGCCAGCTTTCTCAATGCATCCGCAGGTCGATTCTCGCTTCTTTTTATGTGCACGAACTTGCAAGATGTGAATTGTTGTATGAGGTCTTTAGCTTGGGACAGGTATGATGCCATTACATTGTTTTTTGCTTCATAAGTCCCTGAGACTTAACCCGCAATGAGCATCGTCTACTCGGGCTTCCAGGAATTTGACGCCAAGCTTTTTTGCAATCCGCAAACCGGCCAAAAATGCCTCATATTCTGCTTCTTTGTTTGTGCTTTTGAAGTTCAATCTGATGGCATAAGTGAAACCTTGGCCGTCTGGATTGATTAGTTTTAAGCCCGCGCCGTAGCCTTCTCCGTTGGATACTCCGTCTGTGAATATAGTCCATTTCTGACTCTCGTCTGTCGTGGTCAGAGGTTGCTGCTCAAATAAACATTCTTGGATCTTGTCAGTTGGTATTTCTGCAACAAAATATGCCAAGACCTGTCCCTTGATCACGGGTCTGGGCTTATACTCTATCGAGTGTTCCCCCAGTTCGATTGCTCACTTAGCCAATCTCCCGGATAATTCAGGCTTCGCCAACGCACTTTTCAACTTGTAATCAGTCAACACGTTAATGGGATGGCCTTGAAAGTATCTTTTCAACCTTCGTGCTGCATATACCAATGTCAGTTCCATCTTTTCCAGCATTAAGTACTTGGTTTCAGCATCCGCCAATGTTCTGCTGACGTAATGTATTGGCGTTTGTACGGTCTTCCTGTCTGTCAAAAGAACTGCCCCTATCGCAATATCGGATGCGGATAGGTACAACGTGAGGGGTTCTCCTTCTTGGGGTGCAGTTAATGTTGGAAGCTCCATAAGACACTTCTTCACCTCAAGGAAGGCTTCCTCAGCTTCTGGTGTCCATTTGAAATGTGCCTTTTTCAGGCTTCCGTTCAATGTCTGAACTTCCTTCACTGAGGATGGGAAGGCATTCGAGCAATTGCCTGGACTTTATTCGGGTTCGCCTTGAACCCTTCCCCTGTCACAATTACTCCGAGGAATTTTCCCTCCTCCATGCCAAAGGAGCATTTTGAAGGATTTAACTTCATGTTAATCTTCCTTAGCGTGGAGAAGACGTCCTCAATGTCTCTCAACATCTGATCTTCTTCGATGCTTTTGATGACCAGATGGTCCATGTATACCTCAAGGTTCTTCCCGATCTGCTCTCGAAACGTGTTGTCCATTAGACGCTAATATGTGGCACCCGCGTTCTTCAGAACAAATGGCATCATTTTGTAGCAAAAAGTGCGTTAATCGGTATGGAAAAATGTCTTGTCTTAGTCTCGGGCGGCCATTCGTATATGGTGGTATCCTCTGTAAGCGTCCAGAAAACACTTGAACTTGAAGGGTGCCATCGCATTGACTTTAAGATCAATTTCTGGGAGCGGGTAGCAATCCTTTGGGCAAGCCTTGTTCAGGTCCTTGAAATCGATACACGTACGCCACAAGCCATTGCTTTTGGGAACCATCACCGGGTTGGCCACCCATGTTTGGTACTGAATTTCGCGGATGATCCCCGCGTGTAGTAAGTCTTACACTTGTTCATTCATGGCTTTGGTTTGTTCGGGTCCCATCTTCCTCTTCTTTTGCACAATCGGCGTATGAGCTGGATTGACCCGTAACCGATGCTCTGAAATTTCTCTTGGAACGCCTGTCATGTCTGAAGGCGTCCAAGCAAAAAGATCGGAGTTTTTGATCAGTAGCTGTTTTAAGAAGACCCACACTGTTTCTGAAATGGTTGCTCCGATAGTGACGGTCTGTTCCGGGTACTTCGGGTTGACAACACATTTCTCTTGTTCCGTTCGTAGTGCCTTCTTGGGTACCTTTGCGGGCTTCGATCCTTCCGTCGCGTAACAGTGCTTGTTGACTCGGATGATAGCTATCCCCGTTCTCGTAGGTACCCTGACAACGCCATGTGCTATGGAAGGATTGGCATTAAAGTCACCAATCGCTTCTCGCCCTAAGATGATGTCGTGTTTCGATCTCGCGGATAGGACGAGGAACTCAACGTCCTCGGTCCTTGTATGAATTCCGTCATTGAGCGTGACTGGGAATGTTATGACCCCTTTAGGGTGCATAACATCATATCCAAACCCGTAAACTAGGGTGTGCACATGCTTCAATTTTGCCTTATCTTCTTCATCCAGCTGCTCGAAGCATTGCTCGTACATTATATCGGATGTACTCCCAGTGTCAAAGAAGACATACTGGGACCAATAGTGTCCGAATAGTGCTGTGACAATTAGAGGTTGCTTCATACATGGACCTCCCTTTACTCTTCGAAAGACCACAGGTTCGCTTTTCCATTCGTCTTCATCCGCCTTCATCCGCTTGTATTTTCAAGCGGGCCCCTTGAATCATATGAAAGTTCAAGTCTTTGATTTGTTTCCTTGAGGGGCCTTTGCCTGCTGGGGTCGTGTTCTTTCGTGGGCCTTGCCGCACGTTCTTAAGGAAGTGCTCAAGCTTTCCGGATTTGATGGCGGATTTGATTTCGTTTCTCAGGCTTACACATTTATTCGTGTCATGCCCTATGTCTTCATGAAACGTGAAGTGCTTGTTCGGGTTTAGGTTCACCCGCCTGATCATTGGCTGAGGTTTCCTGAACTCGATGTTTTCTGTTGTCAGGATTTCTAACGGAGTTTTCTTCTGGGGAGTCCAGTGTTGGTCGAATTTACCCACCTTTCTATCCTTTTGTTTTTGCCCGATCAGTGACCTAGCGTCGAACTGTTTGGAAGAATTCTTCGGGGGCTGAATTTTGGACCAGATCGAACCTTTCTCTTCTTTTTTGGATTGGGCGTTCCTAGGTTCAGAATTCGTACTTTGCTTAGATTTTTCTCGCCCTAGCAGTTTTTCTGTGGCCGCAAAGACCTTGGCTGCAGACATGATCCCATCCCAAGTCTGAGGCATACCATCTCTTCCAGTCAAGCAACGAACCATCTCTGGACTCTTTGCGTTTACCCGGAATGCCCCCCTTAGCATATCTTCGCTGATTCCACCAATATTCAGACTTTCGTTATTGAATCTGGTGATAAAGCTTTCTAGAGATTCGTTGTCCTGGCGGACAACGCTCACGATTTCTGAGGGGTCGCGCGTGTGCTTGCGTTGTTGGCTAAAGTGCTGTGAGAACTTAGCCACCAAGTCATCCCAGTTTTTGATTTGGCCATCAGGGTGCTTTTCGAACCATTCCCTTGCTGCCTGTCACACCCCAACCTAAGGCGGAAATGCCGGGGAGTGATCCGATTGCTCACAGCTCGAAGATACTATCATAAGTATAAATGACAATATCTAATTAATTATTTTATTTCAATTATACACACAATATCCAAATACAACAAAACAATTCAAATAAACAAATATAACATGTTAAATTCATGTATGTCTTCATTACAACCCTAAAGTCTTTCTAAGTGTCCATACTTCAACTTCAAGCAACCTGCATATGCGTAGAAAAACAAAGTTTGTCAACAACACATGTTGAGTGAGATGATCACCAATTTTGAAACATTAAATAATAGCATATATATATATATATATATATATATATATATATATATAGTTGATAAATGATAAATGCTCAAACCAACCATGTGATAATAATCAATCAAATCCTTAACAAACCAAAACCAAGTTGTACTCGTGTGCCAATGAATCGTTGCCAAGCGAATCGGGCATTGATTACAACGACTAAATTGTCGGTTTACCTTCGCCAAACGAATCGGGCTACGGTTACTAAGACGGTCGTATGATCATACTAATGAGAACCCTATTAAAGGGGATATGCTGGACCTCTCCGAAACGTTATCAAGTAAAAAATTAAACATGTAGCAATTAGCAAATAGCATTCAATTGATATTCACACAATAATTATGTTTGTGATTTTGAGTATATATATAGAATAGAAAATCTGAGTAAGTATGCATATGTCCCCAAAACGTTAGAAAACAGTGTATAAAAAGGGGAATGATCAAACTCACCTTAGATTAAAGGCAAGTGAGTATAATTAAGAATAAACAAGTAAACGGATAAGCGAGTCGTCCAATACGCGTCAAACGAGATAAATGATCAGAACCTGAAACTTTGTGATATGAAACTATAAAAAAAAACGAACTTAATGCCGCTGGAATCAATCCAAAGGGATGAGTAGAACTCCAGTTATGTTGAATTAAACGTTTAAGCGAGCTGGTACTGACCAGAATCTGAACAGCGAGTCGGAAGTCGGGTTTTGGGCAGTAGCCTTAAAATTTCGTTACGAGAATAAAAGTCTTCTAGACCGAACGTTGAATCCGACCAGAAGCACGAGAAAACGCAAAGTCAAACTTGTTGACTGTTTTACCCTTTATCGGGTTTTAAAGCAATTGACCAGTCAACACCCTTCAACCACCGAAATTGAATGAAGGTTATTGACTAGGGAATATGTATGAACGATTTTACAGTTTACAACTTACCCGGAAAGTGAAAGGATTGATGAGAAACGGAAGTCAAAGGTCCTTGAGTTTGCAAAGTCAACGAACAAGACTTGAATCTTTAACGAATATGCAAAAACCGAAGGGTTGGAGGATGAACAGATGTAAGGGACGAGTGGAGGATGTTCTTTAGGGTTTGATTAATGTTTACAGCAGATGTTTAATGGTGGTTTATATAGAAAAACACTAATTATGGGCTTTTTGGCCCGTTTAAGCAAGTAAATATGTTTTAAGGAAAGAATCACCAAAAGATTCATAAAGATCTGATCTTGGACAATGGAAAACGAATTAAGAGTTGTATTTTAGTTATATTATGATTACTTGGTCTTTAATTCTCTCTAATATGCCGAAAATAAACGATTTTATACCTTAAACGAGTTAACGAACGAAGACGAACCAAGATTGGGTGCAGTGGGGCCACCGCGCTGCGCGGCCAGCAGGTAGGTTAGCCATCGCGCGGTGCTCCGGAGGGTATGGAGGATAATTTTCACACGTTGTCACATTTAGTCCCTGTATTTTGGTCTTTGAGCATTTTTATGAACTTTTGATAATATAAATAAGATTTAAACACTATTTAAAGTACAAGGACTCCAAGTGAATTATTAGAAACTTAAATATTTATAATTATTTGGTTTTTGATTAATAATAGTGATCCAAAATATTTCCGGGTCGGGTTATACGCATCGAATACAGTTTCGAAAAATCCGAGATGTTACAGTCTCCCCTACTTTAGGGAATTTCGTCCAAAAATCAAGGAAAACCAAAACATCATCGTTTTGAAAATAATTTATACTTTTAAGGAAAATATCATAAAATAGAAATTTCAACAACCGAAGCAACGCTTCGAATGGAAATCCGATAAGGGCATTATGTATAGGATGTACCAGCGGCGTATCCACCATGTTCCTATCACCTCATCATTCGTACCGTTACTCAAATTACTTTCGGTTCTAAATCATGACACACAATTGTACATTTTATGATTTTCATGCGAGGACTTGAATAATTATGTTCGCGACCATAATTACTCTTATCGTTGGATGGTCCGCATAATTCGTTTCATCATGTGGGCTATAAAATGTTTTAAATAAAGTTTTTAAGAGGAAACAATTGTTTTGAAAATTCTAAATATAATTTCAAATGACAATTAATAAATGTTCGAGTTGAATTAATAAAACCGTGAGATTTCAAAGAACTCTTTTGCTTTTTAAAAGTAAAATTTTGAAAATTGAAGAAAATAGGTTTGGTGAAACAGATGTTATTGTGATAATCGAGATTAAGGAAATGAGATGGAGATACAAGATCCTAATAGATTAACTTCGATAAAGAAATTTTATTCAGGGGATGGATTACGCAAAGGTTTAATGTATAACAAATAGTTAATGGCATACGGAGTCCTTAAATATCGTATTTTTTAGGAATGAAGTTCTTAAGATCGAGAATATAAGTTTAAACATCGTTAACGAAAATTTTGGTGAGTCGAGTTTGGTTAATTTAAGTACTTATGGGATTAAGGAGAAGTTAATATAAAATTATAGCCTTTCAAGTTTGTGATTTTGAGATGAGATTAATTCGATTAAGATATTCGAAAATATTATAATAGTTAATAATTTAAATATTAATGATAATGCGAAAATATACGTATTTGAATTAAATTGTTAATAGATTAAATTGGGAAACGGATATTCCCGAACCACCGAGATAGTCCTATTCCAATTAAATCTTTAAATTAGATAAAATATAAAGTATGTAATTGACGAGATTAGATTAAATTGGGAATTTCTGGATTCTTTTCCTTTTTCATAAAATCGTTATAATTGTTAAGAAATATGCAAATTGAATATGGAAATTTAAGTAAATTTCAATTTTTTTAAATTAATTGTGATAGCAAAAATAAGATGCGAAACATTTAATAAAATAAGATAAATGCGAGGTTAGAAATGCATGAACCACCATGACTATTCTAACAACTACGAATTTATCATTTGAAACATTTCAAAATTTTAAAAAAATTTCAAAGTAGGGAGTTGAAATATTTACGAATAATGTTTAATCAAAAAGTCAATTTAATTATAAAAGTTAAATTAATTAATGAAAATTTTTTTAATTTAAAATGGAAATTAAATTTAGAGAATACATAATTTAGTTTAATAATAATTAAATTTTAATAATAAAGATTTATAAAGTGGAAAATAAGTTGTAAAAATCATCATGATATTGAGGAAAACAAGAGATAATAAAATATTTATAGTTTAAGTTAAGGATAAGAATTTAAATGTACTTAGAAATTTATAGTTCGAGAATATGGATACAATTAAGAAAATATAATTTAAATAAGATTTTAACAGATATGAGTTAGTATAAGATTTCTTGTTCGGTGTATTTTAGTTTTGTCGAGATTGGCGGTCGTTTGATTGACAGCATACAGCAGCAAACTCCATGGCGATTCTAGTAGTCGAAAGGAAATCACGAGAGGCAGGCGAACGATGTTGATTACGATGTTTTCCTAGGAAAGACATTCTACTAGGATCAAGGATGAGATTTTAATAAAATGATGGGTAAGTTGTAGGAATGAGTTGATAGAAATAATGGGGATGTGTATGTATATGTATATGTATTAGTACTAGTGAAGACTCGAGGACGAGTCAAGAATTAAAATAATATATATGAGTTGGAAGCATTTAAGTAAATAATATTTTATAAAATTTTCCAAATATAAAATAACCAAGCATATCAAACGAGTTGACCTCCCATGAGCTTTCCATGGCAATTTGACTGGCCCAACTAGATAAACAACATAAAGTTTGTGAATTGGCCTTCCATGAGCATTCCATGGCAATTTGATGGCCCAATTCAAATAACGAGTAATAAACAATTGAGTTGTTCAGCCCATGAGCATGTACATGGCGTTTAACTGACCTAACTAATTAACGAATTATCGAATCAATGAAGTTGTTCGGACCATGAGCGTTACATGGCATTTAACCGTCTCAACTAAATATCGAATCAACAAATCAAATATAAGTTGTTGGTGTATCTCGGGAACCACCTCGGACGATACGTTCCAACCCAAAAATCAACTTGAAAATGATTCAAGAAATGGATAGTTGGAGTGCCTATGGTTTTTCATGAATTTTTCACCCAACTAAGCATTTAAAATAATTTAAAAACAAAATTTTGGAAGTATAACCGTTTAGCCGGTTATGTTTACCACGTAACCGTTTAGCCGATTACGGGTACCACTTGAAGTTATGTGGTTGTACGAGATTTGTCATACCCCCATGCTTCAAGGTGAGGAAACAAAACAAAACACGGGAATTCTTAAAGAATTTCCCACAATAAAAGGCAATCTACTAAAATAAAAGATTTTAGAAAAATCTTTTGAATGTGAGGCATAGCCTCAGAATTTGTGTGTGTGTGCAATAAATAAATAAGATAAGTACAATAAAATAATTAATCTAAGCAAGCTGTAAACAATTTATTAACTAGCACATAAGGCAGTTCAGATAAGCACGTATAGAATTCCTAACATATGTCTAGGACCATTTCTAACGACCTATCTTATAACCTTCGGCTCTGATACCAATCTGTCACACCCCAACCTAAGGCGGAAATGCCGGGGCGTGACCCGATTGCTCACAGCTCGAAGATACTATCATAAGTATAAATGACAATATCTAATTAGTTATTTTATTTCAATAATAGACACAATATCCAAATACAACAAACCAATTCAAATAAACAAATATAACATGTTAAATTCATGTATGTCTTCATTACGAACCTAAAGTCTTTCTAAGTGTCCATACTTCAACTTCAAGCAACCTGCATATGCGTAGAAAAACAGAGTTTGTCAACAACACATGTTGAGTGAGATGATCACCAATTTTGAAACATTAAATAATAGCATATATATATATATATAGTTGATAAATGATAAATGCGCAAACCAACCATGTGATAATAATCAATCAAATCCTTAACAAACCAAAACCAAGTTGTACTTGTGTGCCAATGAATCGTTGCCAAGCGAATCGGGCATTGATTACAATGACTAAATTGTTGGTTTACCTTCGCCAAGCGAATCGGGCTGCGGTTACTAAGACGGTCGTATGATCATACTAATGAGAACCCTATACAAGGGGATATGCTGGACCTCTCCGAAACGTTATCAAGTAAACAATTAAACATGTAGCAATTAGCAAATAACATTCAATTGATATTCACACAATAATTATGTTTGCGATTTTGTGTATATATATAGAATAGAAAATATGAGTAAGTACGCATATGTCCCTAAAACGTTAGAAAACAGTGTATAAAAAGGGGAATGATCAAACTCACCTTAGATTAAAGGCAAGTGAGTATAACTAAGAATAAACGAGAAAACGGATAAGCGAGTCGTCCAATACGCGTCAAACGAGATAAATGATCAGAACCTGAAACTTTGTGATATGAAACTACAAATAAAAATGAACTTAATTCTGCTGGAATCAATCCAAACGGATGAGTAGAACTCTAGTTATGTTGAATTAAACGTTTAAGCGAGCTGGTACTGACCAGAATCCAAACAGCGAGTCAGAAGTTGGGTTTTGGGAAGTAGCCTTAAAATTTCGTTACGAGAATAAAAGTCTTCTGGACCGAACATTCAATCCGACCAGAAGCATGAGAAAACGCAAAGTCAAACTTGTTGACTATTTTACCCTTTATCGGGTTTTAAATCAATTGACCAATCAACACCCTTCAACCACCGAAATTGATTGAAGGTTTTTGACTAGGGAATATGTATGAATGATTTTACAGTTTACAACTTACCCGGAAAGTGAAAGGATTGATGAGAAACGGAAGTCAAAGGCCCTTGAGTTTGCAAAGTCAACGAACAAGTCTTGAATCTTTAACGAATATGCAAAAACCGAAGGGTTGGAGGGTAAATAGAGGTATGGTTTGGCTGGAGGATGTTCTTTAGGGTTTGATTAATGTTTACAGCAGATGTTTAATGGTTGTTTATATAGAAAAACACTAATTATAGGTTTTTTGGCCCGTTTAAGCAAGTAAATATGTTTTAAGGAAAGAATCACCAAAAGATTCATAAAGATCTGATCTTGGACAACGGAAAACGAATTAAGAGTTGTATTTTAGTTATATTATGATTACTTGGTCTTTAATTCTCTCTAATATGCCTTAAATAAATGATTTTATACCTTAAACGAGTTAACGAACAAAGACGAACCAAGATTGAGTGCCGTGGGGCCACCGCGCTGCGCGGCCAGCCGGTAGGCTAGCCATCGCGCGGCACTCTGGAGGGTATGGGGGATAAGTTTCACACGTTGTTACATTTAGTCCCTGTATTTTGGTCTTTGAGCATTTTTATGAACTTTTGATAATATAAATAAGATTTAAAACTATTTAAAGTACAAGGGCTCCAAGTGAATGATTAGAAACTTAAATATTTATAATTATTTGATTTTTTATTAATAATAGTGATCCAAAATATTTCCAGGTCGGGTTATACCCAACGAATACAGTTTCGAAAAATCCGAGATGTTACACTGCCCTTGTTAATGTCAATGTGAACATGTGACACCAATAGGGCAGCGTCCGCCACTTACCCCACCAACCGCTGTGAACTTTAGCAAATAATCACTCGGGTCTGTCATCCCATTATATTTTCCCAAATTGTTTGGAATTTTGATATTCGCCTGGAAAGGAGCAGTAGCTATCTGCAGAATGAACTTTGATTTTCCTGCGAATGTGGCTGGACGGTAAGTTTTGGTAAAATCTTCTTCTTCATCGTTGTAGTATTCAGTGTGCTTCACCAACGGTCGCGAACGACTGGTATCCTCCCTACCATATTCCCAGCTGTCCTCACTGGCATAGCCGTCTTCTTGATAAGTGACATCTCTCTGTCTTTGTGAAATGTGGCTGTTATCATGCAGGGTCCTGCGAGATGGGACCCGCTGATTCTGAAAACTCTTTCCATGACTTTTTATAAGTGAACGACTAGCTGACTGAGACGCGTCATCTTCTAGGTCTTGAGCACGTCGAAGCGCTGACGGCGGCGACAGAGGTGGTGAGTCGTATGTCAGGGTTCTAACTTGGAACTGATTGGTTCTCACCCGTCATTCATACTCCTCTTTTAACCTTGGTTGTTCCTGCTGGTACCACTCGTTCGGAGTAAGAATAGCTTTTTCAGATCGAGACCGGTGACGAATTCTTGTTTCGTCATCGTCGAGTCTAGGAAAATCCCTGTTTGTCTTCCAGAACTGGGGTATGAGTGGTACGGCGAGGCTCAACGTCTTCATACCTCGGGAATTCTCTGGTCCTGTCTTCCAAGACCAGAGTTCGGTTGTTCCGGAGAGGTGCCAAATCTTCATATCTCGGGAACTCTCCGGTCCTGTCTTCCAGGACCGGAGGTAAGTTGTTCCGACGAGGTGCTACTGGCGTTTTTCCATTGAGAACAGATTCATCCAAGACTTTAGAACGTCGGACTCTAGCCGGAGCGGCTGCAGGTGGCTGTTGGCTCTGACTCATTTTCAGATCACAAAACTTCCAACAAACGTTCAAATGACCGTATTTCTAGCTAAAACTGGATGGCGCCAATAAAGAAACACAAGTTCGTACTGGATAGTCCGAACTTACGTGTACCCCAGATGTGAGTCTACTGAATAACAACGAAGTCAGATCCAAGCTATCTTCCTGCAAAACAGAACACCGTGAGTCTCGCTATGGGAATGACACGATGGGGGGGGGGGTCTTCCCGTAACCATCCTCTGGCGTGAGAATAAGTACTGTTCTGATCGGAATAATCACAAGTACAATTAATTAAGTATGGCTTGTGAGAGTGAATGAATACCTAAAGTAGATGAAGTTGGTATTTATAGCTGAGGGTGAGGGAAGGTGATTGGTGGATTTGTCACTATCACAATATTCCTTTCTCAACTGAATGGACATGTGTCGAACCGCTATTGGATGTGACAGCCTGAACCCGTCTGTTATCTGTGCACGTTGTGGGACGTCCATTACGTGTCCAGGTGTCATCTTTCCATTGGTCGATGTCGCTATCAGGTGGTTTGGGGGGGGGGGGAATCTTCTAGAAATAGTTTGTTACAACTGCTCTTCCATATCACGTGGGGATCATACGTGTGATGAGTCCTTTGTGTTGTTTGCGGGTTCCTCCCGCGAATGCTCACTGGTAATCTGCGGGTTCCGATGGATATCCGCGAAGCATATTTTACGAACCGTGGGTGACTGCTGGTCTTGTCATGATTGCAAGTGTTCTGGTCCATGTGTTCCTCTTACGGATGTTTATTGACGGTCCGTGGGTCGGATTAGATATTCGCATGTAACTTTACTACCCTACCTCTATACCAATCAAATCGGTGCTTCCGGCGGTGAATTATTGTTGGAGAAATCACCGTTAAAGATGCCGCTATTGTTGACCAAATAAAATACTAAAATGCTATTATCTATTCAATAAGGCAAGTGTGTTTGTGTTTTGAGTAAATTCTTGAAAAAAAAAACTACTCTTTATTTGATATCATCGTTTCACAACGGTAAGTTCAAAACAATAAATTAAATAACTTATTAAATCTTATAATTAAATTCTTCCTTTCTCATTTTTACAATATAGAAAAAATAGCTTACTGAATCTTATAAATAAATTCTTCCTTTCTCAAGCCTTTAATTCAATTTTATTATGGGTTTTTCATCTGACGACGAGTCGAGTTCGGTAGTTCTTCTGTCTTATGCAGCTTCTTTAGTAACCGACGAGGGCAAAAATTCAACACCAAAAACGAGAAGAGCTGCTTTGAACAGAGACCGTGAAGTGGGTCACGAGCACCTAGTAGCTGATTACTTTATTTTATTTGATGAATGTAACTTTATTTTTATTTAATTTTTAGCTTTAGTTGTATTAACATAATTTTAGTTATATAAATGTTATTATCTTATTTGAAAAGGAAGAGAAGTGGTGAACTGGTGACCATTTCCATGGTATTGTGAAAGATAGTGGAGTGGAGAGTGATTTGATATGGCGCTGACGTGGCACTGCTTGACTTCTTGTTGTGGAGGGGCGTGACACGTCACTAATACATAGGCAATACGGGTTTTAAAACCCAATTTCCTTAAAGACGTGTTGCCATTGCAGCCCGCCACTTTACCGCCCCCACTTTAAAGCTCCCATGCACGATGTTGGGGGTAGAGGTGCACAAATCGGGTTATTTTAATACTCGGAGCCGGGTTTTTTGGAATCGGTTCTTGTCAGGAACCGGGTAGGAACCAGACCCGACCCGGTAGACTAATATTGGCACCTGCTGGAACCGGGTAGGGTAGGACTGGTTACGGTTCCTACCCAAAAACCGGGTATAACCGAGTTTTTTAAATTTAAATAATTAACATTAGTTTTTGACCTTTGGAACCGGTTCCAACGACTATATTACCTTTTTTGGAATGTTGGGAACCGGTTTTTAACCATATATACACACTCACGTACTATAAATAGGTAGGCTAGGCCTAGATTTGTTTTAATCACTTTAAACGCAAACCCGCTCAAACCGGTAACCAATCCAATGGCGTCCAATGATGAAGTTATGGTTATTGAAACCAAAAGAACCCCAGAGCTTTGGACACACTATGATTTACGTGTTATGACAGACGTAATGTAGATGGATCGATGCAAATACTGTGGGAAGTTTCTGAAGGCGGCGTCGAATTCCACTTTGAGAAAACATACCAATAAGTATTGGCCGGAAAAAAAAAGCATTTAGGCGCATTGAAAGCGGGAGAATCGTCCAGCTTTGCAACTAGTCAAAACAAAGCCTAATGGGCGTAGTCATCGCGTAGAGCCGTCGAAAGTAGCATGAAAGATGACGAATGGTGTTTGTTATTTCACTTTTTAATGTTTAATAAAATGTTTATCGTTGTGTAATAAAATATTCGTGGTTATGCTAGCATAAAACATAAAATTCATTCTTTTTATTATTGATCTCGGAATTGAGTTACAACTTAAACATTACAACTTAAAATAATGCTCATTCTTTCTAAGTAAAATACTTAACTTAACATTTCAACTTAAACAATTATTTCATCTGATCGTCTTCAAGTCTTCATTCGTCTTCGTCTTCTTCACCAGATAGGCCGGAAGATAGTCCTTCATCGACCTCTTGATGGTGAATCGGCCGTTCAAGAGGTATTTCGTCTTCGAAGTTTGCGTTGTCTTGTATATGATCCACCTCATCCAATTGATCCTTTAGACAAATACACATCTCAAAAGATTTCGGAGTGATTTTTGTTCCTCGCATCGATAATACCCTGCCGCTAAAAGAAAAAACAGATTCCGAAGCTACCGTGGAAGCTTTGACGGTTAGTAAATCACGGGCCATAGTGGAACGATTTGGAAATTCTCTTTTCTTTCCTTTCCACCAAGCCAAAAGATCAAATTTGCGATATTCATCGGCCGTCATCGTGTTAACATAGTTTGTTGCACTATAACGGTCGGGTTCGCCTGATGGGGTGTCACCCTTTGACGCTTGGCCGTTGAATCACTAACAATATTTAACATAGTCAACACGGTGTCCTTAGCCAACCTACTCGTACTTGTTTCACGCAAAATATTACCTTCTGTGGTAGACCCATAAACTTCAAAATAATGATCATAAATATCTTTCAAAGACTTGTTGAAAGAAGCCAAGGCACTTTCTAGCAAACTTTGACCGATCTCATACATATATAAATTGTCAAAAATTGAAAATTTATTGTATCAAACCCTCAACCCCGGGAACATTTACAAACGGGTTTAAAGCGGGGTACATGTAAAAATCGGTTTTATTTCTTGAAAATATTTTCTAAACTTTTCTTTCATCGGTGGTATCATTTGTCAGAAAGCATGACTTTTATACTCAAAATTTTTGAAAGTTAAAGACATAAAATACAACTCGGAAATCACACAACTACTAGTGGGATAGTAAAACCCTGACAATCTAGTGGCTGCGGTTTTGAAAACATCAAGAAACTTGGCAAGATGCTCTGTGGTGGCCCAAGCTCCATCCGAAAACATGTCGACCTTAAAACAATCGGAAAGAGAAATATGAAAGACCTTTAAACAATCTTTTTGTTTTATGCCACACTTGAGCATATGACAAGTCGAATTCCAACGAGTGGGTACGTCCCAATTGGGACCTAAAGCTTTTTTACCCATTTCTTTGCAAACTTCTTTAAAATCTTGATCATTTTTTTTTGCTACTTCTAAAAAGATGTTGTAACAATAATCTACATTGATATCATTCTCGAGCCTATCTTGAACAACTAAGTTAGTAATATGTGCGACACATCGAGTATGAAAAAAGTTTCCTTCACAAGGCGGTTCATATTTTATTTTTAGTTTCTTAAACGCTCGGTATTGTTTGTGGCATTATTAAATGACATTGAAAATATTTTTCCTTTTAAATCAAAAGTTGTTATTACATTATCTAGAATCGTAAACAATTTTTGACCGGTATGTGGATACTTCAAACGCGATGGTGCGTTTTATCATTTGCCAAGATACCGGATCGACCCAATGAGCAGTAACGCAAAGGTACGATTCCGGTAAACCATGTGATGCCGACCAAACATCACTAGTTATGCTAACATCGGTTTTTAAAGTTCCAAAAAATTTAATTAAATTACTTCTTGCACAATTCCACTATTTTAAACAATGGCGTCTACAGGTAGTATGACTTACGTGAGTGGAGCGAGGTTGAAGCGTCTCTCGAATCACGGCCGTCAACCGCGAGTTATCAAAATGGTTAAATGGCAAAGCCTCTTGAATCACAAGTTTCGCTATTCTATCATGAACCGTCTTCATGCTGTAGCGAAATATTGTACCATCTCCACCCAATTCGGCTTGGTCCTACTCAGGAATTTCTTTTAGCTCTTTGCAAAACTTTCTATCGATGTGTTTCTTAAAGTAGAGTTGGAGTCTTGCTTCAAAAAAGTGCCACAATATTTGCTACGAGCCTTAAGTTCCCCGTTTTGCAATTCAACCAAATCCCAATTGGCCCACACTTCCGGGTTGCGACTATGCGGGACGACCCTTTTAACCTCTGGGTCGTCAAGCACACTAACCGGGCCCATGAAAATGGATGAAGAAGGCGCCTTCTTCTTGCCTTTCGGTTTGATTGCACTTGCCATAACTAGTGGTGGTGAGAGTGGAAAAATTGGAGGTGTAAACGATACTATTTTTGGTGTTTTTTGTGCTCGTTAATGTGTTTTTGAGTTGGGTAATCAACCATTTGAGCCGACATCTATTTATACTAAGTTAGGAAAAACCGGTTCCAACGGCTTTATTACCGTTGGAACCGGTTCCAACGGTAACATTTCATCAGCTCAGAGCATTCTCATCCCGTTCCCTATCCTTATATCCATATATATCATATAATTACACTAAAAACACTACATTTCTCTCTCCTGTTCAATTAAATAATATTTTTTTTATCTTTTTCATTACAGTTTTCTCTCTCCACCTTATAATTTACAAAAAAATCACTACCTTTTCCCCAAATTTACAAAAAATCACTATATTTTCTCTCTCCACCCTATACACTCACAACCACTCACAACTCCACCCTATAATTTACAAACCCTCTTTACATAATTTTAGGGGATGGGTTGGGAATGCTCTCAATGGTAGTACCCGGTGGAACCGGTTATTTATTCTGGGTAGGAACCGATTTCTGAGTTAAAGGGGTGGAACCGGGTAAGGATTTCTAGGTATGAACGGGTCTGGACTGGGTATGACTTGGAACCGGTTTTAGGTCTGTTTCACCGGGTCGGGCCCGAAACCGGTTTTTTTTCCTCTTCTGAGCACCTCTAGTTGGGGCCTTTAAAGCGCTGTAATTTTGCCATACTCCGCGCCCATTTTTTAACCAATAATCACCTTATACACATTTCTCGAATTTCAACCAATAATCACATTTTTGAAAAGAACTGATCATTTAATTAATATAGAAAATATGATTAGTTTCTAATGGTCTAAACCGTAATTCTATTAGCTACAACAAATCACACTATTAATATAATGCAATATCCTGCTCATAAGAATTTTTCTCATCACATTTGATCCATCTCATTTTTTGGACATTTGTATGAAACAGTTTAAAAAAATAAAATTAAAAAAACTAGCCTACCACAATATGACTATCTAACCTTTTGAATGAATTTATCTTTAAATATAAATATGCAAACATGTATTCAAAACAACAGTATAAGAAATCGATTAAGGTTCACCAAAGCCCTCAGAAAGTATGTTGGTTATCTCATCTTGCGTGTCGTCTTCATCACCTTCACTAAAACCAGAACTAACCAACAATCTATGCGTTGTCGCATCGGGCACCCAACCATTTTCCAATATCACATCCAATAGCAAACGGGCTTCTCGCTTATACCCTTCTTTCCAAAGTCCGTTTATAAGCATGTTACAAATCGCATGATTCAACAAGCTATGATCATTAACAGATAACAACTTGTGTATTGCAGGCAGAACAGCGTGCAACTTCAACTTTTGTGCTAAAAAAGAAAGTGAAATGAGTAATATTTCTGCATCGGGCAACAACCCTTCTTTGACCATCCGATTAAGATACAAAACGCATTCGGTTGACCTTTGATGATCACTCATGCTTTTTATAATTTGGTTATAAGTTTCTGAACTTAAGGAGCAACCTTCTACAATCATTCTTCCAACAATGGTTAAAAGACTGTTGCTTTCGGATAAAGTAGACATACTCTTCATAATAATATCGTAATCTTCATTTGAACAAGATAAACCATAGTAAGAACCATATTGCAGCAAGTTGACTACCTTGTTTATTTTCCCGTTTAGACATAATCCCTTGACTAACATGCTGAAAGATGAAGAATCTATAACTAACTGTTCCTCACAAACATGATGAAATAATTCGAGTGCATCATTAACTTCATTCGACTTACATTTTGCAATAATAAGAGCAGAGTAAGCGGTGGAATTAGGTGTATTACCAGAAACTATCATTCTAGTAAGAGCTTTATAAACTATATCATCCCTTTGATTCTCACTAAGGTAACTGATTAAAATGTCCCATGAAAGACTGTTTGTTATGCTCTTTTCAACCATTTGTCGAAACAGCCACATCACATCAGCATAACCGCCACCTTGGCAATAGCCTTCAAGAACAACATTATACGAATCAGCATTGGTTACTTGATGTTCTTCAAGCAACCGTTTTGCCTCGTGCAACTTATTTAACTTACAAAACCCGTTAACCAAATCAACAAGCACACGATTCGAAACTTTCAAATCACGACTTATCACTTCGTTAAGAAGACCTATCGCGTCATCCAAACATAAACTTCTAGCAAAATACTGTATCAAAACCTCATAAACCGATAAATCCGGCACAATATTCAAACTCCGCATCTTTTCAAACAATCTCAACCCCATTTCACACTCATTCATCTCAAACAATAAAGGCAATACGCATGAAAAGAATCTCAAATCAAGATCACACTCACTTTCAATAACTTCATTCAAAACAACAGTAGCTTTATTCATAACATTCTTACCGATAAGCCCACTTACTACAATCTCATACGTTCGACTATTTGCGCAGCATCCCTTTTTATGCATCCGGTTAAACTGATCAACCACTGAGTCAACTCGGCCAGCGTCAAATAAAGCCTGCATTAACAAATTCAAAGTCTCCGTATCCGGACAAATTCTCAACTTCACCATCTCTTTATACACAAACAACACACACTTAATCCCCTTCTTTTCCTCCACAAGAACGGATAACAACCGATTAATCACCGAAACCGAAGGCTTGTAGCCGTTAAAACACATCACACTAAAAACCCTTAAAGCTTCATCAAACTTATGATGAAGAATGAAAGTATCAACAAGGGTTACCAGGGTTTGATCTGAATCTTGAAACCCAAATCCAGATTTCATCAATTCGGTACAAAAACCTTCCATTTCGTCGATTCTTGAAGCTAACCCTAGTTTCAATATTATGTGATAATAAGTGTCGGCCGTGTGACGGAATTGAGTTTGGAGTGAAACCCATTTGAATAAACGTAAGGATGAGTTCAAATCGGGCGTTGAAGATAGGATGTTGATTAGGGTTTCAGGATGAAGGTTTTGGGTTAAAGATTGGATTTTGGAGTGGTATTGTGAGGAATTGAGGTTTGATTGGGTGTAACTGGGATCTGAGAGTGAAGAAGCGTGTGAAATTAAGCGATTTGGTAAAGAAATTAGACCAGAGAGCTGGAATCGTGGGAGTTTTATGATCATGGAACGTTTGCAGGTGGTGAAGAACTGAGGCCGGAGGAGCGAGGGGGTCTTCGGGGTGAAGTTTGAAAAATGCTAATTAGTTTTTATTAGCTTTTCATTTTGAAAAGCCGGTATTTTAATCTTTTGAAAAATTGGTTTTTAATTGTTTCAAAAAACTTAAACGGGAAAGATTTTTGTGATTGTCAAACATATTTTAAATTTTTGGCTTTTTGAAAACACCAATAAGCTAATAAGCAATTTTCAAACTCAATCCCAAATATGCTCTAAATCTTGTACCGGAGGTACATGGATCATGTTAGGGATAAATTTGATATTAAATTTTGAGTTTCGGTACTAGTATTTCCTGAATTTTATACAAAATGTTGGTTTCGTATCGAACATTTTGTTATCGGTATCAAATATTTATAATTTTTTGGATAAGGATTTTCGGAATCAGTACCGGTTGACACTTGTACCATCCGAAGCTCATCCCTAGTTCATATTCGTGTTTGACTATAGTTAACCAGGGATGAGCTCGGTACCGACCGGTACCGGTTCCGATAATCCCGATCCCAAAATGTTCGGTTCGGTGCCGGGTACCGGGACAGTACCTGTATTTAAGGTAAAATTTGGGAAAGCTGGTACCGTACCGTACCGTATAATACCGGTATCAGTACCGTACCGGTCCCGAAAACTCAAAACCTTGGTACCGATTCGATACTAATGGTACCAAATCGGTACCGATTTTGGTACCGGTACCGGTACCAATCGGTGTCATACCGATGTTTGCTTATCCCTATAGTTAACCATACAAATAATTAAAAAAAAAATACATTATTTCATGAAGTTTTGAACAAAAGCGAAGGTAGGGATGACAATGAAACCCGAACCTGATGGGAAAACCCGAAACCCGACATAAATGGGACGGGTAATACCCGACCCACTAGGGTTTGGGATTAGTTTTAAAATTTTTCGTGGGTTTGGGACGGGTTTATGATTTGTAATATACTCGATTACCCGACCCGATTACCCGATAACATTAACCCATTTACCCGATTATATACCCGATCTACCTGACATAACTTTTTCTATAATTTATATATAGTATACTTTAAATATTTTAAATATATTATTAGTTGAAACCTGTTATAGCAATTATTTGAGACATTTTATTTTATATTAATCATTATTTGTAATCAATTAGTTATATTTTGTCAAAATTCGATAGAAACCCGATGTGTTTTGGGCCGGGTATACCAAATGGGTATTTTGACAAAACCCGATTGAGAACCCGAAACCCGACGGGTAATTCCCCGATTAAAACCCGACGGGTTTGAGACGGGTTTGAGACAAGCTTTCATAATCAGGTATGGGTTTAGGAATGACTAGGCCTGACCCAAACCCGACCCATTGCCATCCCTAAGCAAAGGCATTTCATTTGATTTGCCCCCACAACGATTTGGTATGGAAAGCTAATAAATTGATGACACTTGAAAAGAAGCCGGTAAATATTCATGGAATGATTAGGTGAGATAAAAGCTCTTAGCTTCTTGTTTGTGAGCAATCGATCAAAATGGTCTAGTATAACATAGGAGAGCTGGGGTGAATTTAATTTTCATATGTTGTAAGGTTATAAGGGGGAAATCATTGTATTTGGGGTAAAACTTATGTACTGATGGTTATATTGCGTATTTGTGTGTACTCGTTTGTACTAGTACTTGCTAGTATAGAGTAATAAGATTCTTTTATTCGTCATTTAAAAAAAGTTTTGAATAAAGTTTTTAAAATCAAGTCTACAATATGTTTATAACATTAGAGTGTTGAATGCATCATGCTAGCAATCACTAGTATACTCATCAACAAGAATATAACTATTTTTATTTCCTACGGTATAAAATAAGAACCTTTAATTACCAATAATCATAATATACTCAAGTTACGTAAGATAAAAAACATATAGAAAATTGGAAATAAATAAACCCACCTTTTGTGTATTGGCCAATAATACACCTTTAAAAATCACTAGCAATGGTCCCACCTTTTAACTATTTTTGTCTCACTGGTCCTTCGTTAAAAAATACATAATGTTGTTATGTTTTTTCCCTAGTTTGAAACCGATGTTTTAGGGCTTTCGATTGGAAGAACGATACGAGTCGACCGATGTAAAACTTATCTCGAAATGGTGATCCAAACGACGAAACAATGTTTCAATTTGGGTACTTGAATTTTCAATTAACAAAAATCAAGTCATTTGAATCACCGTTTCGAAATAAGTTTTACATCAGTCGACTCATATCGTTCTTCCGATCAAAAGCCCTAAAAAATCGGTTTGAAACTAGGGAAAAAACATAGCGAAGTTAAGTATTTTTTAACGGAGCACCAGTGAGACAAAAATAGTTAAAAGGTGGGACCATTGCTAGTGATTTTTAAAGGTGAGATTATTATCAGCCAATACACAAAAGGTAGGATTATTTATTTTTAATTTTCCTAATAAACATATATAACAGGTACCCTGGTGTTTAAGAAGTAGTTCATATAATAACAAACATGTTATTATCTAATTAGTATATATAAGAACTTTGGTGTCACAAAGTGTATCATTTTTGTTTTCGTATATATAGTAATGGTTTTGACATTGAGCATATAAACTTGTGTTGGTTTGGTGTTATTGTTGGAGTGGGTAAGTGTTCCAATCGGTTTGCAATCCGAATTCAAATCTCAAATGCTGCAAATGTTTGTTTTATTTTTTTAGTGTCTTATTTATGTTTATGTGCATGTTAGAATGGTTTTTCTTTATCATTAACTTTGGTGTGGACTGAATAGTTGTGTTGTTAAGTGAAACATACTGAATTTGCGTACAATTACCGCATTTTTTTAGTATACTGACCGAATACTAACTTTGTTTTTATTTTCGTTTTTTTTTGTTTCGGTACCGTAACGAACATGATGAAGACCGAACTAATTTGTTTAGACTCATTGCCTCAACACCCGGGATCGACAACACTCGGGTATTACCAACGCCCGAACTTTACTGATCGACACCACCACATTGGTCCACCACGGTTTTTAAATTGTTTTTGTTTTTTTTTCTGTTTTAGTTTGTTAATACATGTTTTTGGACGTCTCGGTCTTTATTAGTTTATTATTGTAATTAGTTTATAATGTAAGTGCTAATAATGTAAATATGCTCATTTGGTCTTTTGTAAGACACATTCGTTACCCCGTAACGAATGTATCACATTCGTATTAATGTAAACTCATTTGTTAACCAAGCTTAACGAATGAGATAACGAATGAGGGCCATTCGCTTAGATTAAATGTATTAACGAATGAGTATGTTCATTCGTTAGATTAAAGTAACGAATGACACATTCGTTAAGGATATCTTAACGAATGTAGTCATCCCCTATATATATATGTAAGCTTATCGTTTAATGCATCAGTCCTTATTATTATTCTCTCTTGAGTCGTTATGCTGCCCAAATTTCCTCTCAACACCCACAGTACACACACACAATCGTAATCGACCTAATTGTATACCTAAACGACGAACAACACGATGTCATCTGAGATCTAGATCCGTAAAAGGCTCTCTCAAGTGGTATCAGAGACAACTTATCTGATCTTCGTGTTAATTCCTTGTGTAAACGTATTCACTCATCACGTATTGAGTCAATTTGAGTATGAATTGATATGAACTGTGGTTGATTAAGTTCCGGTAAAATAGAGCTTCAGATTAATTGTAATTAGATTGTAATTAGGAGTGTTCATAAGGTAATTGGAACTGATTTTGGATGTTTGAGTCCGGATTGAAGTGAATTGGTTAGTAGGTTGATTGAATTGATAGTTAATTGAGGTTTTGAATCGGATGTTAATGGCTGATGGTTATTTGGATAATTGAGGTTTAGATTTGAGTGTTTGTGATTACGGACTAGCATAGTAAGGATCGGATTTGGATTACGAGTCGTTTTGTTGATTTCGGACTAGTATGGACTAAGATCTGAATGTTTGAAGATTTGAATACTGATTTGTTAATAAGTTTGAAGACTGATTCGTTAACCTTTCAACTGATCATTCGTTAAACCTTACCTTCGTATTCACATTCGCTCTCACTTTATTCGTTAACTACATTCGCTAAACTTTCCATTCGCTATCCATTTTCTCACATTCGTTATATACCTTCATTCATTACCATATTCACTCGTTTGAACAGTATCTCATTCGTTCATATTTCCCATTCGTTAGATCAACCATTCTTGTTGCTTGCATTCGTTTAAACAGTAACCAGAATTTTTTAAAATTTGACAAGTTTGGTCCTTGAATTTTCAAATTGGTGATAATATGGCTTCTCAAAATGCCACGTATTATGTATTAGCATCCCAGAATGCGTTAATGCAACAGATGCTATCATTGGACAACGAAATCGGTACACATAATAAGTGTCCAAAACTCCTGAAGCTGTCTGAGTTTTCTCAGTGGGAACCGAGGTTTCGTGCTTATTTGGGTTCGGTACATCCAAGTAGTGTTCGTTTTCTGGATGAAGTATACAAGGCACCTCTTGTAGGTAGTGATACACTGGGTTGGACTCCGAAAGATCATAAGCATCATGAAGCTCAAGAGATTAAAGATTATGAGAGTGAGACCAAAGCATATTCTACGCTCACAATGGCATTACCTGAGCAAATATTTCACCAGTATAGCACTATCAAGACTTGTGCATCTCTCTTTGCAACTTTGAAGACTAGAAGCTTGGGAAATACACTCGAGAGTAAAAAGACTCTAGTAAAATTTCAGTTTCGAAATTTTACTTTGCTGAAAAACGAGACGGTGGAAGAGATGATAAGTCGATTTTGTTATCTGGTTGTGGAGATGACTACTGTGAATCTGGAACCGACTGAATCAGATAAGTTTGACACCTTGAAGAATGCATTACCACCTTCGTATTCTACTTTCTTATTGGTGTTAAAGGAGAACGGATATTTTAGAAATGATCAACTCACTGCTGTGCAATTCATTAACAAGATTGAAGAAAGAGAATTCGAATTGAAGTGTCAAACATCATTGAAGGATAATCAGGATCAAAACCCTTCTCTGTATGGTGGTTCATTACCTGCTAATAATTCTTCAAGCTCAGTTCCAATCACCGCATTCTTCACACAGACATCGCCAGAAGAGTCTACTAATGGTAACAGTTCTCCTAAAGTATGCTTCATGGCATCTGGTGCTCATTCTGGTTCTAGTGCTAGTTCTTCAAGTTCGTTGCCTAATGTAAATAATCAAGAAGCTGAGCATCAATTCGCTTTTGTTTGTTCGTTCATGACATCTTACGAACAACTCGTTGGGAGTAAGATTGCTACAAGTGAATGGACTGATGAATATTATGACCAAATAGATCCCGATGATCTTGAGTTGATGGATCTTAAGTGGAACATGGCAATGATTGTCAGGAAAGTTAAAAGATTCATGCAACGGACAGGAAAAGATCTACCGACGTTGAACAAGTGAGTTGGGTTTGACAAACTGAAGGTCAAGTGTTATAATTGGGGAGATTTCGGTCATTTCGCAAAAGAGTGTGATAAACCGAGGAAGGAATATTCGAGTCCACGCAATTCTGAAAGAACTTCGGGAAAGAATTCATCAGGAAATGATCAGAATAAGAAGAGTTCCTCAGATGGTGACCAGAATAAGCTGACCAACACTCAAGCTCTTGCTGCCAATGATGGTGTGGATTGGTCTCAACGACTTTTAGGAAATCAAGCAAACCTTGCTTTGGTTGAACCAGTTGAAAAGTTTGAAGATGCAAGTGGTGATAATCTATCTGAAGAAAGTGACACCTCTGATTTTGAAACTGATTCGGATCTTTCAACACCTGAACAAACCGAATCCTTTGCATTTATGGCCAAGATTGAAGAGGTATGTCCTAAACCTTCAAGTAAGGTATCTGAATCAAAAGAGACAATAACTTCACCTGTTGTGACTGAGTGTGCTGAACTCAAAGCCAAACTTCAGTCAGCATTACAATAGAACTCTACTCTCACAAAAGAGCATTACATGGTCAATGAATGCTACAGACAAAAATCCAAGCTATTGGAACAATTGATTTTGAAAATTAAAAATTTGTCTGTTAGTAATCACGATCTCAAAGCTGAAGTTAATTGTAAGATTGTAGTTGTTGAACAACATTTCAAGGGGATTCTTAGACTCTGAACCTGCATTTCCAACTTAGAAAATGAAGTTTTGGAACTGAAAAATAAACTTGGAAAATTTCGAGATTCCTCATTTCTTTTAAATGAGATTATTGAAGTCAATAATGCTCACAAGAAAAATGGAAAAGCCGGTTTAGGGTATGTTGAGATTCCCCCTCCTTTCAAAGGAGATTACAGTAGCATTCCTATTGTTGAACAGTATATAACTCCAGAAATGCCTACTGTTGACTCTGAAAATGTTGAACCAACTAAAACAACTCAAGAACCGATTCATATTGAGAGTAAATAAGTTTTTATTGAAAATGAGTTGGATGGTTCAATTGAGGAATTGATAGAACCAGATGTGATTGTCAAAAATAAGAACATACCTTCTGACAATCATATCTTGTGTGAACCCGAGGAGTTTGAACAAGCAGTTTATGGTTCAAATCCCTCAAGTGATTCAGTGAAAACTCCTAAGGTATCTTCTAAAGTACCTAAATCAGACAAGCCTTCAGTGTCTGATGAGGAATTGATGAGGTGCATAAATCCTCAACCTGAATCTGCCACTGGGAAAATCTTTAAGATCAAAGGGTTATCTAAAGTATTTTCGGATAAGAAAGTTCCTTTGAATCTTCTGAATCCTGAAATGATTAAAAGTGTCTTTCAAGACGACACTTCAAAAGTTACTAAACTTGAACGACAATTTAACAAATCAAATTTAAAGAATGTTCAAGTGAATTCTAATGTCAAAAAGTTTAAACCTATAAAATTTGTGAAATCATCTGGAATGGAGGATTTATCGAATTCCACCAATCTGGATTTTTATCAAACTAAAAAGGGATTAAAACGTGAAAGTTCAAAAATAGTAACTTCTGAAAAACCTGAGGTTGATATTCCTCAACCTTTGCATAAAAACAAGACTAGTACTTCACCACAAAAATCCTTAGACGCTCGTTTGTGTTTTAAATGTGGTGAACCTGGTCATGTCTCGAAAAAGTGCAAAGCAAAGGTTGACGATATCAAGTCGTCAATCAACTCGAAAGACTAAAATGAATTAGAATTTGAAAGAAAATCAAATTGATGAGTGTTTTATAATGTATTCAAATGTCAATCCGAAGAAAGTGGTTCGGGTTGAAACATTTAATGTATTAAACAAATTCGTTGACCGTGCTCAACCAATTTGTAAAACCACTGATTCGGGAATCATACATGACGGTTACCTTAAGAAGAAAACCAAGAAACCTGTCACATATTCTCAAGTACCGAATGCAAGTGTTAACTTAAATTTATCTCCGAAAATCTCAAAAGGAGAGTCCATGATTGAGGCTTGGGCTGCCTTTTTGAACTAATCATTTTACCTTTTTGTGCAGAGTTCATCCAAGTCTGGTTCAAGTCACAAGTGGATATTGGACAGTGGATGTTCTCGGCATATTACTGGCAACCTGGATCTTCTTAACAACATCAAAGATATTCAGAGTGGTATGTGGCGTTTGCTGGTAATAATGGTGGATGATTACTAAAGAGGGAGAAGTATCAAACGGAAAAGTTACGTTTGAGAAAGTAAATTATTGTGAAAAAGTGGATCATAATCTGTTGAGTGTCTCACAGATTTGTGATAAAAAGTATACCACGATTTTCACAGACAAGGAATGTGCTATCCTTCAACTGGAATACTCAATTCCTGAAGAATTGATTGTCATGCGATCACCTCGATCAAATGATATTTAAGTCCTTATTATTATCCTCTCTTGAATCGTTACGCTGCCCAAATTTCCTCTCAACACACAGAGTACACACACACAATCGTAATCGACCTAATTGTATACCTAAACGACGAACAACTTTTCTTAATTTTTGTTTTGTTTGTCGTTTTTAGGGGAGAAAATATATAAAAATACAAAATATTGTGGTTTTCAGTTTGTACAGAGAAAATTAAAAACTCCAAAAACATTCAAATATCGAAAAATACAAAAACATTGAAAAATGCTACTAAAATGAATTCTTGAGTAAAAAGGGAAAATGATAGTACATTGGTCATTTGTTCTCAAGTCTAGTAAAAAGTAGGTAATAAAAGATTGCTTGCTTAATTACATTGATGTATTGGTAGGTCTTTTAACAAACAAGTATGGACTAGTAGGTGATATAAACCTAAATTGCCGAATATATAAATGTTGGTTCTAGTAAAAGTCTTGATAATGATTGCAGAAATGTAATAATCTGGTCATACCCTCAAGCCTTCTAATCAATTTGAAAAACAATTTTTTAGAAAAAGTTTCTAGTTTGTGGTTAACGCTTCAATGATGTATGGTTTTATGGCCTTAAATCCTGTATGATGGGATGCTTTAAGGTTCCTGACACCATTGGGTCTTTATGCGGTTTTACATCTGGTATTCATTTCGATGAATATTAAAAAATGCTTAAATAAGCGAACCCGCAGTGTAACTGCTTAAGTCTCTAAACTTGATCGCAAAAATGTACATTATGTACAAAATGAATTACAGACTTGATCAAACCACGCTGTGAGTCATACATTGTCCCCTTACTCGCGTCTCATTACCATTAAGAAACGGACCACAAGGAACACAATGTCTTCAAACCGACATATGAAATCGTGCATACTCATCTATGGGAACGGACCTTAGGGTATTGCTTGATAATGGGGGTATATCTTGTAGTGGGGATTACGGACTATGTTGCTTAAAAACATTCATTTTCAATTAAATTGATTCTTAGGTTTAAATCAAGTTGGGGTGATTTGGAGAAAATCAAATTAAGCTTGAATCAAGATTAGTTCTAATAATTTCTTATATACGTGCCTAATTGAACCAATTAAACATATCACCGAGAGTTCTGAAACATTTCTTAGAAGATTTAGGTGGAAAAAGATTTTATTTTTCTGCTTTATTTTCGATTTACCGAGTTAGCGAATAATCCGAAACAAAAAGAAAAATCTTGTAACCCCAAAATTTAAGTTAATCGTGCTTAATGTATTCACAACTGGTATCAGTTGGTAGTTTTAATGTAAAAATCTGTTTAAATTAAACATTACCGATCATTGGTTGATCGGGTATTTTAATGTATACAATTGAAAACCAAAATTGGTTTTAATTGATTATTTAATTCATGTTAAAACCCTAATTGGTTTTTAATGATTATTTAAATCCTTAATAAGATTTTGTCTCATTCGCTAAGGATCTTTAGTGATTCGTTAAATTTGGTTTAACGAATATCAAGCCACTCGTTATTTAAATATAACGAATGAGTATCTCATTCGTTATAATAACATTCGCTTCCTTTGTGCATAACGAATGGAAGACATTCATGTAACCTATTAACGAATGGAATGAATTGATAATGTATCATTCGTTAAGATTTTGACGAATGATAAGGTAATTCGTTACAAAGTTAACGAATATGACTTCATTCGTTAACTTTGTTAACGAATGTGAGTCTTATTTGTTTGAAAATTTAAACGAATGAGTTTTTAATTTAACGAAAAGGATTAAATTCGTTATTAATATAACGAATGAGGTTCTTTTAAGTAAACGAATGAGATCATTAGTTAGTTCAAATTTGAAAGAATGACCTCGTTATGCGTGAAATTATTGGGGTTTATAATCCCAATGCCAGACGAATGACCCTTCATTCACTTGTTCCTATTTCATTGCGATCCTAAGCCAAACTCTTGCAAAATTTTTCCAAAATCCTTTGCCTGCTTATTAGCTTAATTGATTAATATCTTCGTGTTCTACAGGTACTGACGATCTCAATGATATGATATTCATGGAATTTCATCGGTGTTTTAGGGGTTAACTGATTAATTGATAATTGAATATTAACCGAACAGTTAACAGCTCACAAAACTCTTAATTGAATCAGAATTAGAACTGATGATCATTGTTTAGTGCCTTAAACCGGTTTCCTACCATTGTAATTGAGATTAAATGTGAAAATTTATGGGAAATCAAAGGTTTCATCGATGACATTCATCGTCCTTGACTGTAATAAGTCAAAATTAATTTGGTTTTTGACTTCTGAGAAATCAAATGGATAATTAACTCAGATTTGTTACTCATATAACAAATGACTGATCAGATTCCTTAGTTTTCTAACGAATGATCATATTAGATTCGTTGATAGTTCACGAATAACTATCTGATTCGCTAAGGTAGTGAATAGATGGATTAAATTAATAACGAATAAGGGTAACGAATCAGAGTTGATTCGTTAAAATAGTACATTCAGATTCGTTATTGTAACAAATATCTTAACGTATAAGTTTGATTCGTTATGTGTAACGAATGTAAACCATTATGTATAACGAATGTCTCATTCGTATAATCTTTTATAACGAATAAGATGCTTATTCGTTAATCAGTATAATGTTAGTGAACAGTTTACTAATTTTTTTTTAAAATTATTGTTGAAATAGAAATGGCTGACTAGATTATTCAAAATCCTGTTCCCTAACAAAATCCAGAGGCTAATCCAGAGCAACAACCTGAGGCTCAAGCTGAACAAGAACAAGCTCCAGTTTTATTGTTATGGTCAAAATCCATAACATCTGTGCCTTCCTCGAGACGAACTTTGAAGATTCCCCGATCTTCGGGGGGCATGATCAGTTTCTTGATACGTTCCAGGATTTATAAGGCTATCTCTACACAGACTGTGGTTTATCAAGGCATTATTCGAGCCTTTTGGGATACCGCTAGATTTAATGAAGCCGAGAATAAGATAGAAACGGTTAGTCAAGATAAACACGTGGTGATTGATGTTGGAGTTATTAGAGACTCATTGGGCTTTCGTGATACAATGGACGTGTTGGACTCGGTCTGCCCAAGACATATATTATAATTGATGTGGCTAGTACGTTATGATCCAAGTCGGGTTATACCCAATAACAAGCTAGACAAACCCCAATTATATTTGTTTATATATGATATGATCATAAGTAAATAAATATTGATACTTATGTTATTTGGAAAAGGGTTTCTAAATACAATGTACTTGTGAAATGAATAAATCATATGGATGATTTATATTTTGAGAGAGAACATTCCATAGTATTATTTAAGATGATTAAATAACAATATGTGACAATGGTTACTTAGCATGTTGCCTATATGTTGTGTTACACTTATAAGTAATAAGTTTAATAACACAAATATATAAATGGAAGGTTTAAATAATAATAATAATAATAATAATAATAATAATAATAATAATAATAATAATAATAATAATAATAATAATAATAATAATAACGACAAGGGAGGAATCTCTTTCTCTCTTATTATTTTATTATTATTTCAAATGTTAGTGGAGACATGCAAGGTTTCTAATTGGTGTCATGGGTGGTGCCAAAAGATATACACTTACTTCCTCTTTCACTCTCATTTTTGCAAGTAACAAAAATTTTTTCTACTCTCTCTCTTTTCTCTCTAATTTTCGGCCAAGAGGAGGAGCCAAGGGAGGAAGAAAATTTTTGAGTGCAAATCATAGCTACAAGGTGTTTGCTTGAAGGGTATACAAGCTTGAGGAACTCCTATCTTGAAGTTCTAGCCTACCATTCATCATCCCTTTCACATTTCCTTGGTTTTGAAAGGTAGTCTTAACATGCATGGACTTATAGTGACATGCATGTGTTTGATAGTATGTATTTCGTATTTGGATCCGGGTTTGGGTTTTGCATGTATAAAATTGGTTTTATACACTATAAACTAACAAGATTTAAAGCATTATCCGCTGCGTTTTTGGTAAAAGTAAGGTTTTATCAATTTGATAATCATGTTAAAACCCAACAATGGCATCAAGAGCCGCATATACGAATGCATGCTTCATTAGACCAAAAATTTTTCGGGTTTATGGTGGGTTTACCATATGGCCTAAAGTTTTTGAGGTTTTGGTTTTTCCGTGGTTTTTCAAGGTCATACTTTACATGCATGTGGTAATCTTGAAAAACTAGGTCATTTGGATGATTGTTTACTTTGTTTGGACAAAACCCGAAACTTTCGGTTTGGTTAAGGTTGGGCCGAAAGTTTTGAGGGAAAGGGGAACCATTTTTTGGTCTTGGATTATTGCATATTTGGATGTGTAATAGATGTTCGTAACCTAGCCATGGCCTTGTGTTTGGTTGTATGATTGTGTTGTGGTTGGTAATTTATTCGATATGGTTGTAATATTATTTGGGTTTTGTAATCTATTTATTCATTCATTTGGTTTGTAATAATAAATAGGTTAGATGTATTTCTTTTACTAGAAAAATGTATTAGGATATATTTTGTAAAAGAATATGCAAGGAAGGAAACCCAAGTAAAAGATGGATACCACAACACGGAGTGAACACTTGGAGCATTTGGATGCGGGATCAAGTGGGAGTTCACCGACACAAGTTCATGTTCTTATGGGTCCCTTAGGAGAGACCTTTTTGACACACTTGTCTTCGGTCAACAAGTGTAGTCAACATTAGGAGGCTATGGTGTACAATGGTGTTGATGGGATTAAACATGCCAACTAAACATAAGATGTTTAACCGATCCCATAAAACTAGAAGTTGCAAAGGGTTGCAATCGTTAAGCGTTGACTACCATGTTAATTTAAGTAGTAGGATAAAGGTCACTTAACTACTATTTGAATGTAACGTTGGGTTCTAGATTTTAATCATTAAATGTCTTGGTGACATAAAGGGTATTAAAGAATAAAATAATTGATATCGAAAATACTAAAATTGAGCTTTGTTATGTTTGTAGATGGCCGCAATCAACAATCCACCTAACGTTATTATTCCACCCGTAAATAACCTATCATTAAGATCTATTCTCGATAAGGATCGTCTAAACTATACCAACTTTATGGATTGGTATTGTAACTTGAGAATCGTTCTCAAGCAAGAAAAGAAATACTACGTAATAGACGAACCTATTCCTGATGAACCTAGTGTTGACGATGCCGAAAACTATAACAATTGGGTAAAGCACAATGAGGATTTGGTGCAAGTTTCTTGCCTCATGTTGGGAACTATGATTCCCGAAATTCAAAAGGATTTTGAACTTCATGGGGCATACGACATGATTACCCAACTTAAGGAAATGTTCCTTACACAAGCTAGGGTGGAGCGCTTTGAAAAGGTTCGAGCGCTTCATGCATGTCGTATGGAAGAAACCCAATCCGTTTCCTCCTATGTGCTTAAGATGAAAAGCCACATTGATCGTCTCGAGCGCCTTAATTGTTGTGTCTCAAACGAGTTAGCCACGGATTTGATCCTAAATGGGCTAACCAAGAAATTTGAGACTTTTGTTATGAATTATGACATGAATGGGTGGGATAGGAGCATTGGTGAGCTTCATGCAATGCTCAAGACGGCCAAGACGGGAATGGGTAAAAGGTTTTACCCATTCTCACGATCAATGATGGAGGCAATAGGAAGAGGCATCACCCGGAACCTAAGGCAAAGGTTGCCAAAGGTAAGGGGCAAGTCATAGCTAAGTTCAAGGGAAAGGCGAAAGCGGGACCACCCAAACCGAAGGAAAAGAAGCCAAAGGTTTGCGCGGAGGATCCTTGTTTTGGATGTGGGGAGATAGGGCATTGGATGAGGAATTGTCCAACCTATCTCAAAGAGTTGAAAGCTTAGAGGGATGAGGGGCAAACCTCGGGTACAACTTTCATGATTCATGTTGATCTTAATATTATTTCCTCTAACACATGGGTATTGGATACCGAATGTGGAACTCATATTTGCAATGTGTTGCAGGGGTTCAAAGGAAATGAAGGATTCAAGAAGGGAGATATTAGTCTCTTCATGGGCAACGGAGCAAAGGTTGTTGTCGAAGCCCGAGGGGACTACATTTTGAAGCTTCCAAATGGTTAGGAAGTTATTTTAAATAATGTTTTGTATGCTCCTAGTTTGACTAGGAATATTATCTCCGTTTCCTTGTTAAGACAATATGGTTATGATTTTAAGTTTATGGATGATTGTATCTATGTTTTCATGAATGATATATTTTATTTTAAAGCAATGCCATCTAATGGCATTTATGAATTGGTTCATAATAACACATCTTATGATAACATGTTATATCAATCAAGCACCAAAAGACTCAAAATGGATTTGAGTAAAACTTATCTTTGGCATTGTCGCCTTGGTCATATAAACAAAGATCGCATACATACACTTCAAAAGAATGGTCTTTTGGAATCAAGTGAAGGTGATTCATTTGATAAATGCGAGTCTTGTTTGTTAGGAAAGATGACCGAGGACCCTTTTAGTGGGACAAACGAAGGGGCAAAAGACTTATTAGGTATCATACATTCGGATGTATGTGGTCCTTTTAAGGCAATGACAAGGAATGGTGAAAGATACTTCATTACCTTTATTGACGACTATAGTCGTTATGGGTATGTGTACTTGTTAAGACACAAAGATGAAGCTTTTGAAATGTTCAAAATCTTCCAAAATGAAGTACAAAATCAACTTGATAAAACCATCAAAGTACTTCGTTCGGATAGAGGAGGAGAATACCTAAGTGATGCTTTCCAAGATCATTTTAGGAGTTGTGGGATCATCTCACAACTTACTCCACCCGGAACACCACAACACAATGGTGTATCCGAGAGGAGAAATCGAACTCTATTGGATATGGTTCGATCTATGATGGCTAGAAGCACATTGCCTCTATCATTTTGGGGTTTTGCTTTGCTCTCCGTGGCCCGTATTCTAAATATGGCCCCAACCAAGAAAGTGGACAAGACACCTTTTGAAATATGGAATGTAAGGGCTCCATCATTATCATATTTAAAAGTATAGGGTTGTGAGGCTTATGTCAAGAACAACACCCAAAATAAACTTGAAAGTCAATCCACTAAGTGTATCTTTGTAGGATATCCCAAAGATTCTATGGGATATTATTTCTACAACCCAACCGAGCAAAAGGTGTTCGTTGCTCGAAAGGCCGAGTTCTTGGAAACTAAGTTCCTTATGGAAGGTACTAGTAGAACGGTGGAACTCGAGGAGGATCGAGAACCACAAGCCGATACACATTTGGTTGACACTAGCAATCAACAAGAGGTTGTTGAGAATGATCAAATGGTTGATCAAAATACACAAAACGTTCGCAAAACCGGTAGAATTAGTCATCCACCCGAAAGATATGGATTTTTCATGGATGGAAGCTATGTGGTAGATTTGGATGAACCCACCACATACCGTGATGCAATGTCACAATCCGATTGTGACAAATGGCTTGAAGCCATGAACGTAGAGATGCAATCCATGCATGACAACCAAGTATGGGATTTGGTTGTACCACCTCTTAATTCAAAACCGATTGAAAGTAAGTGGATTTAGAGAAGAAAACCGATATGCATGGAAACTTGGATACTTATAAAGCAAGACTTGTAGCAAAAGGTTTCACTCAAACTCAATGGATTGACTATGATGAAACTTTTTCTCCCGTAGCGATGCTAAAGTCGATTAGGATATTGTTTTCCATAGCCGCATATTATGACTATGAGATTTGGCAAATGGATGTCAAAACCGCTTTTCTAAATGGGCATCTTGAGGAAGATATCTATATGGTTCAGCCCGAAGGTTTTGTCGATCCACAACATCCTAACAAAATATGCAAGTTAAAGAAATCAATCTATGGATTGAAACAAGCATCTAGAAGTTGGAATCGCCGTTTTGATGAAGAAGTTAAGAAATTTGGATTCATCAAAAATGATGATGAAGCTTGTGTGTATAAGAAAGCTAGTGGGAGCATCATTACCTTCTTAGTATTGTATGTTGATGACATACTACTATTTGGGAATGACATTCTAATCATGGAAGGTGTAAAAGCATGTCTTGGAAGTTGTTTTTCCATCAAAGATCTTGGCGAAGCCGCCTATATTTTGGGAAGAAAGATCTATAGGGATAGATCAAGGCGGTTGATAGGTTTAAATCAAAGTGCATACATTGATAAAATCTTGAAAAGGTTCAAGATGGAGAACTCTAAGAGAGGTTTGGTACCTATTCAAAGAGGAACGATATTGAGTACATCTCAATGTCCAAGCTCAAAGGATGAGCAAGAGAAAATGAATGGAATCCCATACGCATCGGCTATTGGATCCATCATGTATGCAATGGTATGCACTAGACCGGATGTGTCATGCGCTTAAGCATGACAAGTAGATTCCAACATAATCTGGGAAGTAGCCATTGGATGGCGGTTAAGAGTATATTGAAATACCTTAGAAGGACTAAGGACGTGTTTTTAATATACGGTTCGGGTGAAGAGGAAATCGTTATAAAAGGTTACACGGATGCGAGTTTCCAAACCGATAGAGATAATTCTCGATCACAATCGGGATATGTTTTCATTATGAATGGTGGGGCAGTCTCTTGGAAGAGCTCGAAACAAGATGTGGTAGCTTTGTCCACCACAGAATTGGAATACATCGCCGCCTCATTGGCAGCTAAAGAAGCTGCGAGGATTAGGAAATTCATTGCCGACCTAGGGGTGGTCCGTACCATTCAGGACCCTCTAGAAATCTTTTGTGACAACGAGGGTGCGATTTCTCAAATCAAGGAACCTCGTGCTCATCAGGCGAGGCACATTGAGCGGAGGTTCAACTACATAAGGGATGAAGTTGAGAAAGGAAAGATATGTATTCGCAAAGTTCACACCGATCAAAACATTGTGGATCCACTCACGAAGCTCCTTGAAAGGCCAAAGCATGAAGGTCACACTTGTGCCTTAGGACTTTGATATTCTTGTGATTGGATATGATCTAATTTTGTATTTGGATATCGGAACAATTGTTATTTTGACTCATTCCATTTTGAGTTATGTTCCATTTTAGCATGTTTAAATCCATGAATAAGTTACTTATTCTAAATGTCCGTAGTCGCTCATATTTGTGGGAGCAAATATGAAGGAAAGACTATTATGAACTTGGATTGGTGGATATTCATAAGGTATGAATATAGAGCAAGGGTTGCTGCCAAGGTTCATAGATATTTATGGGATAAAAATATTGGACTGACCCGCTCTCAAATGCTACTACATGGAATCTTTGTGATTGATCATAAGTAAATTTGAGGAAAGGCGAATATCATAGTATCCTCCGACCTGAGATACATATTGGGTCTTGATATTCACCAAGTATTATGCTTTGACTTAGTTCTTCGCTGCTCTGAAACATGACGGTACATAAGTCTAAGATCAGGTATGGTACTAGGTGATTGTGAAAGACGTATGTAGTCAAAAGGGGATTTGTCCCTCTTATTCGTTGAGAGTAAGATGTCTAAGGCCTGCTAAGTTAAATCAACAGAGAATGATCACTCTATGTCTCTGGATTTGACATGACATCTAAGGCAAAAGGATAAATGATAGATCACCAAAATCATTTCAAGTAAGGGACTTGAAGGGGATGATGTTATTGAATGGCACTTCGTCATGCGTATTAGGAGTAGTAAACCGTAGTTAGGCGGTATTTGCTACTTGCATCAACCTTCTATGTATCTTGTGCAAGTGGGAGATTGTTGGACTCGGTCTGCCCAAGACACATATTATAATTGATGTGGCTAGTACGTTATGATCCAAATCGGGTCATACCCAATAACAAGCTAGACAAACACCAATTATATTTGTTTATATATGATATGATCATAAGTAAATAAATATTGACACTTATGTTATTTGGAAAATGGTTTCTAAATACAATGTACTTGTGAAATGAATAAATCATATGGATGATTTATATTTTGAGAGAGAACATTCCATAGTGTTATTTAAGATGATTAAATAACAATATGTGAAAATGGTTACCTAGCAAGTTGCCTATATGTCGTGTTACACTTATAAGTAATAAGTTTTATAACACAAATATATAAATGAAAGGTTTAAATAATAATAATAATAATAATAACAAGGAAGGAATCTCTTTTTCTCTTATTATTTTATTGTTATTTCAAATGTTAGTGGAGACATGCAAGGTTTCTAATTGGTGCTATGGGTGGTGCCAAAAGATACACACTTACTTCCTCTTTCACTCTCATTTTTTGCAAGTAGCAAAAAAGTTTTCTACTCTCTCTCTTTTCTCTCTAATTTTCGGCCAAAAGGAGGAGCCAATGGAGGAAGAAAATTTTTGAGTGCAAATCCTAGCTACAAGGTGTTTGCTTAAATGCTTGAAGGGTATACAAACTTGAGAAACTCCTATCTTGAAGTTCTAGCCTACCATTCATCATCCCTTTCACATTTCCTTGGTTTTGAAAGGTAGTCTTAACATGCATGGACTTATAGTGACATGCATGTGTTTGATAGTATGTATTTCGTATTTGGATCCGGGTTTGGGTTTTGCATGTATAAAATTGGTTTTATACACTATAAACTAACAAGATTTAAAACATTTATCCGCTGCGTTTTTGGTAAAAGTAAGGTTTTATCACTTTGATAATCTTGTTAAAACCCAACAGTAATCATACAAGAAACTTACAAAATTCTTAAACTCAAAACAATTCATTTCATTTCTAAAACCAGTTCAGAGTATAAATCAGCGGAAAAATCATATTTATTAAAACAACTTCCCAAAACCCGGGAATTATCCCCAAACCCATATTTAAATGTATTAAGTATTAATTGAAAAGGACAATGTTCATTAACAAAACTTTCCGACTAGATATGCCTTCAACCGTCCAAGTAGTCTCAAGCACGTCCAAGCGGTAAGCATCCTCCTCCTAACCTGAAACTCACACTAACATACACACAAAGTCAGCTTGAGCTGAGTGAGTTCAAGTTTTAAATAATTGACATTTATAATAATCATTCCAAGAGTTTTAAAATAAAACGGGATACGAACGGTTAGGCCATCATCAACAATAAGTAGTCATACTTATATGTACATCTATATAATTATATCCCTATAAATATCATCCAAGTAATAACATCAGGGTCGAGCACACGTACAACCCAAACACGTAACATCTCATCCGAGTAATAAAATCAGGGTCGAGCACACGTACAACCCAAACACGTAACATCTCATCCAACGTATGCAAACACAAAGTAGGCATACGTAAACATCCTTAGTCGATAACGACTAATTAACATCCCCAATTATTGGCCATACAATAACACATGTATAAACATATGTATATATATTATTCCAAAATATACCATACTACAGGTAGCCATCCTTAGTCACTAATGACTAACTAACATCCCTAATCATAGGCCGTATGGTAACACATGTGTAAGTCTACATACATAACATCCCAAGATGTACCATAATACAAGTAAGCCTATGGGCCATAAGGTAACACATGTGTATACATACATAATTAACCTCCCAAACATACCATAATACAAGCAAGCCTATGGGAGATCGTTTAAACGGTTCATCATGTAAAATCAGCTGGGTGTGTATGCTAGCCCAAAACTTGAAAAGAGTAAAACGGGGCATCATGAACTCATCTGACACAAGGCACGAAATCACCATGAGCTAGAGAACCCCTAAGTATCCCCACAACTCAAACGCCTGTCGGTTTACATACAATCATTACTAACAATACCGAAAGGACTCGTTTATCCTACGAGACGTTCTAACATGGTTCGAGTTACCTAAAGCCTTGACCTCATCAAGTTCAATTAAAACAGCCCCCCCCCCCTTATATTTACCAAAATGACCCATAGTTACTCCCGAGAACAAAGAATTCCCAAATTGCCCCTGGAAGCACTAGGTGAGACAAACATGCGCGTTTAAGAGTTTTTTAGGCAATTAACATCCAACTCAGCCCTGTGTGGACCCAATATGATAACTTCACAGCCACCAAGTCCACACGACGCTACACGAGTTGAATGGGTTGGTAACCCGCAAGCACAACGCACCAACTATTCAATAAACGCGAAGTCGCGTTGTACCGACCCGTTTGAGTAAATGAAAACCAATTCAGCCCCATTACATTTAAAAATCAGTTTCTTATATCCCACAACTCATACCGAGGCTACAACATTCGAATTGGTTGTTAGTTCCCTCAAACAACGCGCTAGACATCACAATTCACAAACTAGTCAACCGAATACTAGTTTTCAAGCCACAACTAGTTGACCAATCAAACGAACATCAGTGCACACGATTTTAAAGTTTGTTATATGGGACATACCTAGGAATATTGTGGCGCAAAAACCTTAGCCAAAACAGCCCCGAAACTGCCCAATTGGACAGTCACATGGCAAGCCTAAAACAAGCGGTTTAACGATAACTACGCATGTATAAGGATGGTTTAAAGTGTAAAAGACTATAGAGGACGTGGGACTAACCTTGAATTGAAGTTTTACATCCTAATCTTGGATGAACAAAAGAAAAATGGGGGTGTTGGAGCTGCCATAGCTGCCGATCGGACCAACAAGGAGGGGGGTGTTAGGGTTTTGATTATATTATAAAACTTTTACACTCTAGCCCCTCCAATTAGATAGAAGTAACATATAGGTTAAAATTTTAAATAATTTTAACGTACCGGAAAGATGAGAGGGTCATCGAGGAAAGCCGGATAAGTCCCGAGAGATGTGCATACTTTACATGCTTTAAAACGTTTAACTGAAAATTAACGGGCGTTACAAATAGTGATCAGGCGAATGGCGATTCATTCGTCTGCCTAAGGATTTTAAACCCTCAATAATTTCATGCGAATCGAGGTCTTCGTTCAAATTTTGAACTAACGAATGGCCTTATTCGTTAAATTAAAGAATCTGATTCGTTAAACAAGTAACGTATCAGACTCTCATTCGTTAAAATTTTCACGAATGATACCATTAACTTTTCATTCGTCAACTGTTTCAACGAATAACTTCCATTCGTTAGCTGTTTATACGAATGTCTTCTATTCGTTATGATCAGCAGAATCGAATGTCTTAAATAACGAATGAGTTCATTCGTTACTTATAGATGACAACTGTTAGGACATTCGTTAAACAATGTTAACGAATCACCAAATACCCTTAGCGAATGAGATAAAATCTCATTAATAATTTAAATAATCATTTTAAAAACCAATTAGGATTTTGTAAATGAATTAAATAATCAATTAAACCCCAATTAGGTTTTAAGTTGCATACTTTAAAATACACAATCCCTCAAAGATCAGTAATGTTTAACTTAAGCGGATTTTTACATTAAAAGCCAACTGGTACCAGTTGAAAATACATTAAGCATGAATTAACTTCAAATTTTAGGGTTAAAAACTTTTCTTTTTGTTTTAAATTATTCGCTAGCAGAAAAATAAAATCTTTTTGGATTTTTGAAGTTTTCAAAATACAGAAAATGTAAAGCAGTAAACAATTAAACTAACAATGCAGTACATATTTTTGCGAGTTCGAGCAGGGAATCATATTGATCAAGTTTTCCTTCCATCACAGTTTTATTTTCGGTTTTTATTATGACTGATGTTAAGTCGATTATTGGTATTGTTGTCCACTTAAATCTTCTAACAAGTTTTTCAGAACTTTCAGTGATATGTTTAATTGGTTCGATTAGGCACGAATATCATAAATTATCAGTTCTAATCTTGATTCAAGCTTAATTTGATTTTCTCCAAATCACCCCAACTAACCTAAGAATCAATTTGATTAAAATTGAATGATTTAAGCAAACATAGTTCGTAATCCCCACTACAAGATATACCCCCGTTATCAAGAAATACCCTAAGGTCCTTCCCCATGGATGAGTATGCAAGAATTTCATCTGTCGGTTTACAGACATTGTGTCCCTTGAGGTTTGTTTCTTAATGGTAATAAGACGCGAGCAAGGGGACAATCTATGACTCACAGCGTGGTTTGATCAAGTCTGTAATTCCTTTTGTATACAAAGTACATTTTGCGATCAAGTTTAGAGACTTAAGCAGTTATTCTGCGGGTTCGCTTTTTCAAGCATTTTTAATATTCATCGAAATGAATACCAGATGTAAAATCGCATAAAGACTCAATGGAGTTAGGAACCCTAAAGCATCCCATCAATATAGGATTTAAGGCCACAAGACCATACATCATTGAAGCGTTAAACACCAACTAGAAGCCTTTTCTTTTAAAAATGGTTTTCAAATTGATTAAAAGGCTTGAGTATGACCAGATTATTACATTTCTGCCATCCTTATCAAGACATTTTCTAAAACCAATAATCTAAGTTATTCGGCAATTTAGATTTATATCACTTACTTGAACTTACTTGTTTGTTAAAGGACCTACAAATACATCATTGGAATTAAGCATATAGTCTTTTATTACTTATTTTTTACTGGACTTGGGAAAAAATGACCAATGTACTATCATTTTTCCTCTTTGCTTGAGAACTCATTTTGAGGAGCATTTTTTAATGTTTTTGTATTTTTCGATATTTGAATGGTTTTGGAGTTTTTAAGTTTCTCTGTACAAACTAAAAACCCAATATTTTTGGATTGTTATATTTTTCTCCCCTAAAAAACGACAAAAAACAAAAAAATAAGAAAAATTAAAATAAAATGATTCAACCGAGCTGTTGAATATCAGTAAATCTTTTTAAACCATTTATACCTAGCAAATATTGAAAACGTATTTTATCAAATGCCTTGGTATAAAGGTCAGCCTTTTGAAAATCCGTATGTATTTTTTCAATATCAATAAGTTTCTTTTCAAAGCAATCACTTATAAGGTGATAACGGATTTCAATATGTTTAGTTTTTGAATGTTGAACCGGATTTTTGGTGATAGAGATAGCGGCCAAATTGTCAATGTAAATAGGAGTAGTAAGAAACTTCAAACCGTAATCCCGCAGATGCTGCTGGATCTAGAGAACCTGTGAACATGAACTCAAGGCTGCCACTTACTCTGCTTCGGCTGTTGAAGTTGAGACCGTCGTCTGCTTCTTACACTGCTAGGAAACAAGCCGGTTTCCTAAGAATTGACAACCTGCTATTGTAGATTTGAAATCGATCTTGCTTCCTCCATAGTCTGAATCAGTATAAGCCATGAGATCAAACTTATCATCCTTGGGGTACCACAACCCGATGTCGGGATTTCCCCTCAGATAATGTAAGATACGCTTAACTGCTGCCAGATGAGTCACTCAGGGACTCGATTGGTACCTGCACAAAAACAAACAACAAACATTATATCAGGACGCGACGCAGTAAAATACATGAGAGATCCGATCATAGCTCGATATAGAGTTGGATCAACGGTATCCTCCAATTCATCCGGTAATAAATTGTGACCCACTGGAAGAGGTGTCGAAGGGATTTTGCCATAAGATATCTTGAATCGGCTCAAGACATCGTTCACATATTACAATCCCAAGAAGAAGCTCATCTCCCCCAACGAACTCATCTCGAATTTAGTTTGCATCGTCGCCTCGAAGTCTTTGCACAAACTGTCGTTTGTTGAACCAAAAATAATGTCGTCCATGTAAATTTAGACGAGGAGCAGATCTTCACCAACATTCTTGTAGATTAAAGTACAATCCACAGTCCCCCTCTTAAATCCGCTATCAATCAGATGGTTAGCCAAAGTGCTGTACCAGGCTCTCGGGGCTTGGTGTAAACCATAAAGAGCTTTGTTTAAGCCAAAAACACGCTAAGGATAATCTGGATCCTCAAAGCCGGGAGGCTATTTCACGTACACTTCTTCATGAATCTCTCCGTTTAAGAATGCCGATTTACATCCATCTGATAAACTTTAAAGTTCTTGAAGGCTGCATAGGCAAGAAAGATATGTATAGCTTCCAGTCGTGCCACCGGAGCATATACTTCGGTGTAGTCAATGCCTTCTTGTTAATTGTAACCCAGTACGACCAATCATGCCTTGTTTCCCATGATTATCCCATGGTCATCCTTTTTGCACTTAAAAACCCATTTCGTTGGTATAACTCTTTCGACTCGATTGGGTTTGTCAATCAGATCCCATACACCCAGTCTTACTAACTGTTGCAACTCCTCCTGCATAGCCTCAACCCAAGATAGTTCCTTGAGTGCCTTCGTGACACTTGTCGGTTCAATCTGTGATAGAAGCAGGTGTATCGTGCAATATTTAGAATCCCCGATGAGTGCGAATCCGCATAAGCACACAAAATCGGATCATGTGTAGGAGATATGTTACATTCAACCACATCGTCGCATACATTAGCCAATTGGTGTCTAGCACGAACACCATCATTCACATCCCCAATTATCTGTTCCTAAGGATGATTCGTATGAATCCTTAAAGAAGGATTCGCAGGCACAGATACATTATCACCAAGATTGGTGATATTTTCCTCCGCTGTGTCTAACAAGACACTTGATGATAAATCTTCAACTAAAATTGGCTCATTTGTTTCTTGAGCTTCATTCAAAGGAATTGAAGACGAATCAACAAACTCAGCATCATCGGAAGATTCAGAAACATCGTTAGTATTATTATAGTAGTATTATATTAATGATAATGTAAGGGGTATTTTGGTAAATATATCCCCATTCGCTCTAATGTAAAGCTATTCGTTAACGTGTAATGAATAAGCTAAATTCATTATGTTTGAAAGCCACATTCATTAACCCAGTTTAACGAATGTGATAACGAATGAAGGGCATTCGTTCGTCTTTAATGTAAAACAAATGAGGATGTTGTTAGTGTTTATGTAACGAATGACACGGGTTTCATGAAGTAGATGAGCATAGAACCACTCAGCCCATTTATCTTTTCCTCGATTAACAAACGGTCTGTTGGCTAGTGTTCTCACATCCCATCTTGGCATATATAAGATATCGTGTGGGCGCTTGAAATAATAAATACTGTGTTCCTACTTCACGATATATACCTTAAGTTCTGCATCAAACTGCCATGCTACCAAATCACCCTTCACATCTAATTCAGGTTCGGAGTCTGAGAATCTCCTTGAAATGTTGCTCAACTACCACAATCTTACAATTCACTTCAGCTTTTAGGTCATGATTGCTAACAGACAAATTTTAATTTTTTAGTGTCGATTGCTCCAATAATTTGGATTTTTGTCTGTAACATTCATTGACCATAAAATGCTCTTTGTGAGTGTAGTGTTCTGTAGTAAAGCTAACTCAAGTTTGACTTTGAGTTCAACACACTCAGTAACAACTAGTGTAGTTACTATCTCTTTTGATTCATTAACAGATACATCAAGATATAGTCGCAAATCGATACGTTAAGATCGTGTCCATACATTGATGGAATACTTTATTGATGATCAATACGTTACATGAAGATACATTATGATAGAGGAATACATTAGGAGGTCTAGAGAGAATCCGGCAAGGTAACGGTACATAAACATAAATATGGCATAGATCTCTATGCTAAACAACTATGGAAAGCCTATTTATAGGCATGCCTCATTCGTTAGAACTGTAGTAACGAATGAGACTCTCTTTCGTTAACATCACTAATGAATGAGGTCTTTCCATAGCCCATTCGCTAAACATCCTTAGCGAATGGGTATACCTTAATGAATGAGCCACCATTCGTGATTCTACGTCAGAGTTCATCCAGGTCTGTATCAGGTCACAAGTGGATATTGGACAGTGGATGTTCTCGGCATATCACCGGCAACCTTGATCTTCTTAATAACGTTAAAGATATTCTGGGAGTTATGTGGCTTTTGCTGGTAATAACAGTGGGATGATTACTAAAGAAGGAGAAGTCTTAAACGGGACAGTTACGTTTGAGAAGGTTAATTATTGTGAAAAAGTGGATCATAATCTGTTGAGTGTTTCACAGATATGTGATAAGAAATATACCACGATTTTCACAGACAATGAATGTGTTATCCTTCGACAGGGATGCACGATTCTTGAAGAAATGGTTGTCATGCGATCACCTCGATCAAATGATATTTATGTCCTCGACATGAATATTAATGTAAACGTTTCACCCTCTGAAACGTGTTTTCTCTCCAAAGCTACAGAGAAAGACTCGATTCTATGGCATCTACGCATGGGGAACATCCACATACGCAAAATGAAGTTTCTTATTTCAAATGACTTGGTGGATGGATTGGACAATTTTGGATACGGACTGGTACAGTGAGGTTCGGATTTGGATTCTGAATAGATTGATATAGGTTTTGTGGATTACGGACTGATTTAGACAATTCTGAACTTAGAATTTGATGTTTGAAGATATGAAGACTGAATCGTTAACTGTTTGAAGATTGGTTCGTTAATCAATTATTCGTTACGATCTAGTGGATCATTCAATAATGATCTAACTGATCATTCATTTAATCTAATTCGTTAATCACATTCGCATCCTTATTTGTTCATTTCTCATTTGTTACACATTCGTTGATCCTCATTCGTATAAACAGTAACACATTCGTATGCTAATTCCTTACTCAATCACATTCGTTATCTCACTCTCATTTGCTAATTAAATCACATTACACTTTTCTCATTCGTACACTCATTCGTGCTTTCATATTTGTACTTTCACATTCGTTTAAACAGTGCACAAAACATAATCTTTAAAATTTGACAAGTTTAGTCCTTTGACTATTCAAACTTGTGATAACATGGCTTCTCAAAACGCCACGTATTATGCGTTAGCATCCCAAAATGCGTTAATGCAACAGATATTAACAATGGACAACGAAATTGGTACCCTCAACAAATGTCCAAAACTTTTGAAATTATCTGAATTTGCTCGTTGGGAACCGAGGTTTTGTGCTAATCTTGGTTTGGTACATCCAAGTAGTATATGTTTTCTTGATGTAGTCTACAAGGCACCTCTTGTAGGAAGTGACACACTTGGTTGGACTGCGAAGGATCATGGACATTATGAAGCCTAAGAGATTAAGGATTATGAAAGTGAGACCAAAGCTTATTCTACTCTCACAATGGCATTGCCCGAGCACATCTTTCATCAGCATAGCACTATAAAGACTTGTGCGTCTCTATTTGCTACTTTGAAGACTAGAAGCTTGGGAAACACTCTTGAGAGTAAAAATACTCTAGTAAAATTTTAGTTTCAAAATTTTACTTTATTGAAGAATGAAACTGTGGAAGTGATGATAAGTCGGTTCTGTCATCTTGTTGTGGAAATGACTACTGTAAATCTTGAACCGACTGAGGTGGATAAGATTGACACTTTGAAGAATGCATTACCACCTTCGTATTCTAATTTCTTAATGATGTTAAAGGAGAATGGTTATTTTCGGAACGATCAACTCACTGTTGAGCAATTCATATGACTTGAAATGCCAAACTTCTTTGAAGGATAATCAGAATCGAAATCCTTCTCTTTATGGTGGTTCATTACCTGCTAATAATTCTTCAAGCTCAGTCCCAATCACAACATTCTTCACAAAAACAACACAAGAAGAGTCTGCAAATGGTAATAGTTCCCCTAATGTATGTTTCATGGCTTCTGGTGCCAATTCAGGGTCAAATGCAAGTTCTTCAAGCTCTTTGCCTAACGTAAATATTAAAGAAGCAGAGCAGCAATTTGCGTTTGTTTGTGCTTTCAAGACATCTTACGAACAACTTGTTAGGAATAAGATTGCTACCAGTGAATTGACTGCTGAAGATTATGACCAAATTTACCCCGATGATCTTGAGTTGATGGATCTTAAGTGGTATACGGCTATGATTGTCAGGAAAGTGAAAAGATTCATGCAACGAACGGGAAAAGATCTACCGACTCTAAAAAAGAGAGGTGGGTTTGACAAACTGAAAGTCATATGCTATAATTGTGGAGATTTTGGTCATTTCACCAAAGAATGTGATAAGCCGAGGAAAGAATATTCGGGCCTCGTAATGCTGAAAGATCTTTGGGAAAGAGTTCATCTGGAACTGATGAGAATAAGAAGAGTTCTTCAGAAGGGGATCAGAGTAAGCCGGTTAATTCACAAGCTCTTGTTGCCAATGAAGGTGTGGACTGGTCTCAACGACTACTGGGAAGTCAAGCAAACCTTGCTTTGGTTGAACCGGTTGAACATTTTGAAGATGCAAGCGGTGATAACTTATCAGAAGAAAGTGATACATCTGATTCTGAAACTAATTCAGAGCATTCAGCATCTGAGCAAACTGAATCCTTTGCTTGTATGGCAAAGATTGAAGAGGTAAGCACCAAATCTTCACTTAATGTATCTGTTAATGAATCAAAAGCGATTGTAACTACACAAGTTGTTACTGAGTGTGCTGAGTGTGTTGAACTCAAAGTCAAACTTGAGTCAGCTTTACTACAGAACACTACTCTCACAAAAGAGCATTTCATAGTCAATGAATGTTACAGACAAAAATCCAAATTATTGGAGCAATCGACACTGAAAATTAAAAATTTGTCTGTTAGCAATCATGACATAAAAGCTGAAGTGAATTGTAAGATTGTGGTAGTTGAGCAACATTTCAAGGAGATTCTCAGACTCCGAACCTGCATTACCAACATAGAAAATGAAATTTTGGAATTAAAAAATAACTTGGAAAATTTCGTGATTCCTCTTTTCTCCTAAACGAGATTATTGAAGTCAATAATAATCACAAGAAAAATGGTAAAGCAGGATTGGGTTATGTTGAGATTCCCCCTTCTTTCAAAGGAGATTACAGCAGCATTCCTGTTGTAGAGCAATCAATAAGTCCAGAAATGCCTGTTGTTGATTCAGTAAAATCTGAAAATGTTGAAACAACTAAATCAACAATTCAAGAACTGATTCATATTAAGAGTAAATCAGTTTTTACTGAAAATGAATTGGATGGATCAATTGAAGAATTAAAAGATCCAGAGGTGATTGTTAAAAATGATAATATACCTTCTGACAACCACATTCTATGTGAACTCGAGGAGTTTGAACAAGCTATATATGGTTCAAATCCCTCAGGTGATTCATTGAAAAAGTCTAAGGTATCTTCAAAAGTCAAGAATTTATAAAAGCCTTCAGTGTCTGATGAGGATTTGATGAAGTTTCTCAATCCTCAACCTGAATCATCAAACGGAAAGGTCGTTAAGTTAAAAGGGTTGTCTAAAGTATTTTTCGGATAAGGAAGTTCTATTGAATCTTCTGAAAGCCGAAATAATTGAAAGTGTCTTTCAGGATGATACTTCAAAAGTTACTGAACTCGAATGAAAATTTTACCAACCTAAATCAAATAATGTTCAAAAGGAACCAATCGCCAATGTGTTTAAACCTATTAAGTTTGTGAAATCTTCAGGTTTGGAGGATTCATCGAATTCTACCAATCTGGAATTTTAAAAAAATAAGAAAGGGTTAATACATGAGGTTCCAAAGTCAGTAACTATTCAAAAACCAAAAATTAATACTCCTCAACTTTTGCACAGCATCAAGACAAGTGTTTCACCACAAAAATCCTTAGACACTCGTTTGTGTTTTAAGTGTGGTGAACCTGGTCATGTATCGAAGGACTGCAGAGCCAAGGTTGACTTATCAAGTCATCATCGAAGCAACCAACTCATGACTGAAATGAATCATAATTTGAAAGAAACTCAAGTTAATGATTCATTTATAATGTATTCAAATGTCAACCCGAGAAAAGTGGTTGGGGTTGAAGTTCCAAATGTATTAAACAAATTCGTTGACCGTGCTCAACCTATTTGTAAGAATACAGACTCGGGAAAAATTCATGACGGCTATCTGAAAAAGAAAACCAAGAAACCAGTCACATATTCCCAAGTACCAAACAAAGGTGTTAACTTAAATCTTTCTCCGAAAATCGCAAAAGGAGATCCCAAGACTGAGGCTTGGGCTGCCTTTTTGAACTAATCATTCTACATTTTGTGCAGAGTTCATCCAGGTCTGTATCAGGCCACAAGTGGATATTGGACAGTGGATGTTCTCGACATATCACCGGCAACCTTGATCTTCTTAATAACGTCAAAGATATTCAGGGAGGTTATGTGGCTTTTGCTGGAAATAACGGTGTGATGATTACTAAAGAACAAGAAGTCTCAAACGGGACAGTTACGTTTAATAAGGTTAATTATTGTGAAAAAGTGGATCATAATCTGTTGAGTGTTTCACAGATATGTGATAAGAAATATACCACGATTTTCATAGACAAGGAATGTGTTATCCTTCAATCGGGATACACGATTCCTGAAGAAATGGTTGTCATGTGATCACCTCGATCAAATGATATTTATGTCCTCGACATGAGTGTTAATGTAAACGTTTCACCCTCTGAAACGTGTTTTGTCTCTAAAGCTATAGAGAAAGACTCGATTCTTTGGCATCGACGCATGGGGCACATCCACATACGCAAAATGAATTTTCTTATTTCAAATGATTTGGTGGATGGTGTGACCCTTAAAAACTTCAAGTTAAATGATCATTGCGTTGCATGCAAGAAGGGGAAACAGAAAAAAAAGTCACACCCGTGCAAATCGATCAACTCAATTATCACGCCACTGGAATGACTTCATGTGGATTTATTTGGTCCAGTGAATAGTGCCAGTATTGCGGGTGATTTATACTGCTTGGCTTTAACCGATGACTTCTCAAGATGTTCATGGGTGTTATTTATGGGTTCGAAAGATCAAACTCCTGTTTTAATTCAGAACCTTATTACAAAGATCGAATCACTTTATAAACTGAAAGTGAGACGAATTCAGAGTGATAATGGGACGGAATTTAATATCAACATATTGGATTTCTTTTGTAATCAAAAGGGAATACATCGGGAATTCAGTGCACCATATGTTACTCAACAGAATGGTGTGTCTGAACGGAAGAATCGGACATTGATAGAGACTGCTGGAATAATGCTTGCAGATTCTAAGCTTCCTGTTCAATTTTGGAATGAAGCCGTAAATACTGCTTGTTACACATTGAAACGCCTCCTAACTGTAAAGAAGTTGAAGAAAACAAGCTATGAACTTCTAAATCATCGTAAACCGAACCTAAAGTATTTGGATCCTTTCGGGTGTCCTTGTATTGTATTTGTCAGGACCGTGAGTCAGGTGAAACCTTAGAAAGGTTGACAAGAACACACAGGCTCAATAACCCAAAGGCCTATTGAATATCCCGGCGAAATCAGGACATCCAACTGATGGGAATGAAGGTGTGAAATGATAACCAATGAAACAGCAATAAATATTCAGCACAAGAAAATACAAAGACAAAGATTTACTGTAATAAATGCATCATTCAATGAAATAGTAAATGGAATGTCTAGGGTTTCGTGACGGCGGCGGCGGTACGAGAAAAACAAAGAGAAAATTCTTTGGAATGTTTTCGTATTCTGTGTGTACAGCCGTCTGTTATCCGTGCCCTAAATGGAAACCTAGGATCCTATTTATTGACCTTGACATTCCTTCTAGAAGTCCTAAGTATTACATAATGAAAGACAAAAACAAATGTAAGTGTAGGAGTCTTCGAGCAAGATAATTATCTTGCTCGAGCAGACTCGCTATCCTAGGTATGCTCGATGAGTGTCTTCGAGCATACTTTACTTAAAATATCTTCAGTGAACATATTCTCCTCCATCAAGTTTCATTCCTCTTGACTAATCCATGCTTTGCTCGAACTAGTCCATCAAGCAAGCTCATTCTTCTTGATGTCTTCAGTCTTGTCTAAAGAGACTTATTGAACAATCTTTAGCATGCTCGGATGTAAATCTTGCTCGGGGAACTGAACCATGCTCGAAGTCCTTGCTTTGAACATATGACATCTTTTTATTGCATCCATTCTGTCCCCATGTGCTCGACCATCCTGTGCTCGTAACACTTGGTTAAAACTTGTATGATCAAGTTGTTTGCTCGATTGGGAATCCATGCTTGATAGAAGAATACTCTTGCTCGTTGAAGTGTAGCTTGCTCGAAGCCTTAACACTTAGAAGAATCAACCACAAATGGTTCTAAAGACCTTGCTCGAAGTAGTAAAACCATGCTCGATAGTCTAGGCTTGCTCGAAGTCCATACTTAGCCGTTTCCTGAGGAGGTTGAGAAGATTCCAATCTTTCTTATCAAAAATCTAACCCAACAATCTCCCCCTAGATTGGAACAAGCACAGATGCACCAAAACACACATGCATAGAGTTACACATGTATCAAATATCAAAGATAAATCATTTAGGAACAAGTCATTTCATTACATAAATAGGAATTCTGCCTCTTGGGCATTACACATCAAATTGTTTCACATCAAAATACAAATTAAACAAAATTAAAAGATAAACAGAAATAAAATTAATCATCATTAAATCTCCATTCTGCTATCTCCTCCTCCTGCTCCGTGGGTCAGATTTTTCCTTTTTCAATTTGACAAGGGCGGCTTTTTGCTTAATCATGTCTAACTCCACAGCAACAGAGGAGTCGATGGGAAACTCTGCATCTACTATATCTTGGAGATCTATAGGATGTATGAATTGAAGATCCTCATCATACAGGATCACAGTAATTGTTATTCCCGATTCATTCCTCAAGGATGCTGAGTCATTGTGTTTGTTGTAAGTGACATAAGTGATCTTTCCATTGTGCTGCACAACTGAATTTGGTTCAAGCATCTCCCTCCTTAAAGCTAAGCACTCCCTCAATGTTCTTCGTTTTACACCTGAGCTGCTTGCCTGATTAGTTTTTCTCCTTTTAGAGTCTGGAAAAATGAGTTCTGAAGTATGAACTTCATTTATTCTTTTTCTTTTTTTGTCTCTCTCTGCTTGGCTCTGAATTTCTCTCCTCTCTTTTTTCAAGAATGGAAATCCCTTTTCAGACTGTTCCTTGATAAATTTGGATAGATCATTCCTTTGCTGTCCAGCCTTTTGGCTCCTGCTTTGATTGTCATATAAGTTTAGCTCCGCCATCTTCTTCAGCTGTTCTTCTGAAAATTCTCTCAAATCATCCCTGAAGATGATCAGAGTCTCTTCACTATCCTCAGTTATCACCCTCAAGGTCTTGGATCTTTTGTCATAGTAGAGATTTGTAGGCAGATTCAAGTTTCTTTGTGGTTCAGGCCTTACAATCTATGACCTTGGGGTTCGGCTTGAACTAGCTTGTTTCTTCTTTTTAGATTCTTCAATCTCAGACTCTTCGAACCATCTCTTTATTGTATCATCAGTTTGCACAATGAGTCTTCCCATGTTGGCACCCCTCTTGTGCAATGCGCTCATCATCTCAGCTCTAACCACCTCATCCATTTTCCTTTTATCTTCTTCCAATTTTCTCTGAGTCTCAAGGTACATTCTCTGCTCTTTTTTGTATATATCTAGAAGTTGAGCATGAGGCATTTGGTCAAACTCCTCCTCAAACATTCCCTTTTCCATCACAATTTTCTTCAAAGTCTCCACCCTTTGAGGGTCCTCAAACCACATTCTGACTTCTTCTTCTTCTTTGCAGCCTCCACTCTTTCCTTTTCCTTCTGCATCTTCGTTCTCTTTTCTCTTTCACTTTCAGCTGTGTTCTTTTGACTTTTGTGAGAGTCTTTAACACTTTGTACTTTTCTTTTCATTTCTTCCAAAGAAAGCTTGATCAATGAATTGTATTCAAAGCCATGTACTTGCAAAAACTTGATTTCTTTATGTTTAGCTTTGACAGACTCATATTCTGCATCATCATTCACCCTCTTCTTCTTGCTTACCTTTTCAACAAAATTTGCTATGTCGTCTACAAAGGCATTCTTGTACAGTCTGTCAATAGTGTCAAAGGGCTGTAGGTTCAGAAAGGCAGGCTTGTGTCCTGCTTTCATCAAAAATTCCCTTTTTGAATTCCTTTGTCTCCATCCTTCAGCCTCCTGTTGAATACTTTCTTTAGTCATTCTTTCAATGTATCTTTCATCATATTCGAGACTCATCAAGTCGGCTTTATCCTCATCCTCCTTGTCATCATTTGTCTTTGATCTTTCTTCTTCTTCATCACTTTCAATAATCTCATCTAAGTCCTATAATTGGTTCTTCATTCTCAGGTTCAGGAGTCTTAAACACAGACTTGGTTTTCAGTCTTCTTTTATTAACAGATTTTTGTCTTTTAGCCTTAGGAGGTTCCACTTCAGATGTCTCTTTCCTTTTTACCCCCCCCCCCTCAGCTTCAGTTTTGGGTTCTGTTGGCTCAGTGATAATTGGTTCTTCATTTACAGTCTTATGCACTTCATCGTCAATAGTTTCTGTGATTATAGGCTCTACGGTTTCAGTTGCTGTCACTTCATCATTGATATCTTCAACTATTGGTTCCTTTTCATGAGCATCTTCATCTTCTTCAGTAATTTCCTGTATAACTGGCTCATTTGTTTCAACAGCCTTCTCAACTACTGGATCAAATTGTGCTTTGCTGCTTAGATTTATGAAATCCTTTTGGGCCTTTTTGGTAGCTGACACAATCTCAGGATGGTTCTTTTCTGGCTCATTAAGAACGTCAGTTAGGTTTCTCATAATTACTAACTTCACCATGGTGCTTGCGGATACTTCAATTGTCTCATCCTGTTCTTGATTTACTTGACCCAAGCCGAGCTCTTGTTCTCTATGTGTATCAATATTTGAATTTGTGGGCTCAGGTTCAGTTTGCATAGGCTCAGTTAACACTGCCTCAGTTTGTACAAGCTCTTGTTCATCATCATTTTGTTTGGCTTTCAGAACCTCCAGTGTAGCCTTAATAGCATCATCTGCCTCCTTCCTCATTCTTTCATCCTCTGCTTCTTTCTCCTTCATTTTAATCAGTGCTTCAAGCACTTCTTGAGGAATTTCCACCTCATCTTCTTGATCCTCTTGGTTTATAGAATCCAAATCTTCATTCATTAGTCTTATGGCTGTTTTGACATATTCCACTTCGGTCATATCTGGATCAATCACATTGTCTTTCAGAAGTATGTCATCACCAGATTGCCTATTATGTAGAGACTTTGGATGTAAATCATCATCTGTGTACGTAATCCCTTTCCCTTTCTGTTTTCTTTTTAACTTATATTCTCTCCAGTTTCATCTTCCTTATCAGACTCCCCCTCATCATCAGCATCTTCCTCATATTCTTGATTTATCATCTTTAGTGAATTTGAGGTTCCAGCTTCTACAACTTCTTCATCATAACTAGTGTATATATTTTCGATTAGTTTTAATCCACCTGCTTCTTCAATTATCTCCCCCTGTTTTGGTGCATCTGAGGTCTTCTCAACCTCAGAGTGCTCCAGGATTGAATTTTCATCAAGGCTTGTTGCAGGGCAGTCTCAAGAGCTTGGTTCTTGATTTCCAGGAATGCATTCTTTTCCTTTAAAAATATATTTTCAAACTCTAGTTCAGAATTCTTTTTGATAAGGTCACAAATGTTAGGGCTGCATGGTGGTGTTTCTTGAGTTGGCTTGATTGCAGGCTCCGAAAAAGGTTCAGATTCAGAGGTTTCTGGAGAGGGTAACTTGTATGGCTCAGGTTCTGTGGGAATGGATTGGGTAGGTTAACCAATAGTAGTAGTAGGATGGTCTTGTATTAGGGAGGATGGTGGGGTTGGAATATGTGTATCTCGAACAGTTTGGGCATGTGGGGAAACAGGTGGTGAGGAGATAATGGGTTCTTGTAATGGGGAAGTTGGTGGTGAAGGAACATGTGTATCATGAAGTGGTTCATTGTCAGATAATGTTGGTTTAGTAGTAGCATGTGAGGAAGGAATATTGTCATCAACATCATCAATTTCAACGGAGTCAGTTCATCATGATATTCTTCAGGAGGTGGTGAGGCTTGTGGAGTAATCTTTTATATGGTGTCAGCAACATTTGATATTACATTTTCTATAAGCTCATCATCATCTATATGCTCAGTAGCTCTATTGCTAGGACCCTCAACTGGCTCATCAGTCTGATCATTAACTTCCAACTCTGGTCCTTTAAAACCCTCTTGATTTTCCAAGTTAGCAATAGATTCATCCCCAGCGAATACACTCATCTCATTTCCAATAGGATTAAACACAGGTTCATTCACTTCAGAATCTCCACCCACTATCTCTGCATCATCTCCTTCATGAGCAATTTCTTCAATCACAGGCTCATTATCGACAACAACATCTTGATTACCATCATCATGATCAACATTACCCTCATCAATATCATTATCACCATCTGGACCATTGTCCCCTACATCATTCTGATCATCATTACCATCTTCACTATCATCATCACTGTTTAATGGGGTTCTAGGCACATCAATGGCACCTAAGGCTAGCACAAGCAGCCATGAGAGTACATCCCAATCATTATTCTCTGTAAACTTGCTTTTCGCATCTTTCATTCTCTGGCAGATGTTAGGATCTTGTAGTCTCAAAGCTTCTCCTGTATGTTGAAGTTCTGGCACTGACCTGTTTATCAAAACCTGCAGGAACCTTGGGTACATTAGGAACCTCTAATTTACATCCTTCTCTGCATTTGATACTAAACCATTGAAGATGAGTCTTGATACATTAAATGGTTGCTGATAGAGAATAGCTGCTGTCAAGGTAGCCAGTTCCTTGCTCAATAGAGTCCAAGTCCCTCTCCTTGGAGATAAGGACTGGATGACATGATGGATTAGGAAACAGTATATCAGTGGGAAGCTCCCTTGAAACTATCCTTCTTTCACTTACCCTTGGTAGCCCATAGTCTCTTGAAAGACTCTTAAGATCCTCGAGGATGAATAAGATGGTTGGTCTTCCAAATTATCATTAAGGCTCAATGCTGCTCGTATTGTAGTTTTAGTGACTTCAATGTCATGATTTAGGATAGAGGCCTCAATCCTCTTCCCATTAATGTCATTCACATATGTGGCTGATCCCCAAAAATCTGAAATATGGTTCCTGTAAATTGTTGGACTTTCAGTAAGAGCTGTCCTTAGGTTGGAATTGTTCAAGAAATTTATCATAGGTTCCAATTCCCTATTGTCATTATCCAGCTCCAATTGAGCACACATATTATATCATTTTTTGAATTTGAAGGCCATCAGTTCTGCAAAAATAAGACAATAGTCAGTACACAAAGTTGCAGAAATAATACGCGAAGGTAGTTAGAAAATATTGGCGTCTTCAGTAACTTGTTCCATAGTAATATGCGTACCTACAAAAACAAGTAAACAATTAGTCCGAAATCCGATTAGAAACCCTAATTTCAAAATCGGCGAGATAAATATCGAATAACGTTATCTTACCGAAGTCAAAATAGAGATAATGGCTAATTTCAAAGTATATTCGACCAGGAATTGAGATTCGAGTAAGAAGGGGATGCACGAGCAAGAGGTTTGCAATTAGGTTTAAGAGAGGGAGAAGAAATATGTGAAAAAGTTTCTAAGTCCTCCTTTTATACCTAACGTTTGGGTAGTACAGTACCTCCTTCTATCGTCTAGTGTACAACAGTTGTCATTTAATTTCAAATTTAATGTACATCCCTTGCTCGAGCATCGGCCAAAATAACAGCTGGCTCCCACTGTGCTCAAGTACTTAGTACAATTCTTGCTCAACGTACTTATATGTTGATGCTCGAGAACCAGTATACTCGAGATAGGTTGCTCAAATACACTAGTGCTCGACGTCAAAGTAAATTGAAGTTACTTCACTTGCTCCAGTATAGGACCATGCTCGACAAGAAGTGTACTTGACAGCACTTAGTAAAATTCACTTCGTCATGTATACGTGAGACACACTCATTGCTTAACCTTACTCGATTATGCATCATGCTCAACATTACTTAGAAATCTATCATAAACAAACATATGCTCGAGATGCAACTCCCCTTAGTGGTGTTATAACCTTTGCTCGACTGACTTAGATTACTACACCTCAATGTGCTCGAGGTACCTTTATGCTCGAAAGCCTTAGCAGATTTAATCCTTCCTATGCCTGTACTCGAACACTCAAACTTAAGAGTCTAGTACACGATTTTGCTCGAATCCTTTAGCAATTATGTCCATCTAGCTCCTATGCTCGAAACTCACAGACCAAAGTGCCTAGTACACAACCTTGCTCGAAACACTTAAATGTCTCCTTTCAGTTCTTTGTGCTCATAGACTTAGGTCTAACCACTTAACATGCAATCATGCTCGAAACACATAATATCAATTTTCATGACCTAGAAGGTGCTCGAAAGTAAGATGCATGCTCAAAATACATAGATGAATCTTACAGTTCATATAGCATACTCGAAGCAATGTAATCACACAAACAAACAAAGTTTCTTTGCTCGACATACTTAAAAGTTTTTCAGTTCAGACTGTGAAATCAACACATCTTATGCCAATTAGTCTGGACATTTTCACACACATCCTTTGTTCGAATTGCAATTTTGCATAAAAGATAATCATTTCAGAACATTGAGTTGGCCTAAGCAATTAGTTTAAGGTGAAATAAGAGATCAAATTTCAGTTGAGTATTCTTTTGAAAGCATTTTCATAGAAAGATCTCAACATGGGATCAGATTGTTTAGAAACTTTCACACCATTTCATAGTAAGCCTTATTACGATTTATGTCAGGTTGACATTAGGTAATTGCACTTAGCATGATTATCATAACATTTGTGATATACTTAAAGTTAAATTAAAGCCTAAGTGAAGAATGGTTACATTTTGGACTTCAGATTGTTCCTTATCTCTTCTCAAAGCTTCTTTAGCTTTCTCCAATCACCCCAATTTGACTTCAACCCTTGATGCCTTGGTCCAAATTTGTTTTTATGAGCAGTTTATTTGAAAATTGTATATAAATATCAGACTATAAGGTTGAACGTTGGACTTACATGCAATCCGGACTTACAAGCTTACATTCAGGGTGCTTAGGACTTATTTGGATGCCCCACCCCTGTAGTTCCCTTAGTGCCCCTTAAGTCATGATATATTATTATTTGATATATTACTTTGAAGCAATTTTCTTTTTCTATATTTTTCCTCGTTCTTTTTCTTTCTTTTTCTTTTTGATAAGCTTTTGTATAGCTATACTTTTATATATGCTTAGATACTTTTTAAGTATATTTTTGTGTGACCAAAACACCAACAGGCTCGTGTATGATTGGATAATTGCCTTTCTGCCTATCATTCGGAGAGATATGCATGGATACATAACTTGGTCTTCAAATGAGTCACCACATCAGACTTAGCATTTTCATTATATTTGTATCACGTATGTCACTACACTCATGAAAAGATACTCAAAGCAAAATGTCAATTTACTGAACAGAGATCCTTTAGGACTATATTCCATGGGTTAGGAATTTAAACAACATACTATCATTCCCCAAAAGGTTAGATACAATTTCTATCCAAAAACCTTTAAGCTTCTATAAAGCTTATAACTAAATAATCTTATCATATCTCTTTTGAGATCACCAAAGACGGTGTTGCCTAGTTAAAAACATTTTACGGTTTCAAAATCATTTCTTTTGAAAGTTCATCTTAAACATTGATTCTAAAAACAGTATTGTCATTTAAGCACATTTAACAAGCACACACTTCAACAATATCAAACACATTCATTCAGACAGCATAAATCATTCAGATAAGCACATAAGTCTATCGAGCATGCTCAGAAATTTATCGAGCATACTCGGAAGTCTATCGAGCAACCTTAAGATCCATCATTACAGAGTCTGTGCTCGAGAGACTTCATGAAAGTTCATGACATTAATACTGTGTTCGAGCAGTAGACTTGTGCTAGAAATACTTAGAAAGCTTTCCAGGACATGTCCATGCTCGAATTGCCAAATATTTCCTTTGTTCTCGAATTACTTGAAAGTTCTTAAGCGTGGTTTACTTGTGCTCGAAAAGCAACAACATACCATTAGACATAGAATCATGCTCGAAATACTTTGGAAAGGGTTTTCAAAGCATGTTTCTATGCTCAAGCAGCTGAGTCATGTTATCTGTGCTCGAATTACTTAGAAAGTCATCAGGTAGCACTGTCTGTGCTCGAGGAGCAGCAAACACAGCATCAAGCACAGATTCATGCTCGAAATACTTATACCGCAAAAATATATATCATGTATGCATAGATCTAAACAATGTAAACAAAACATTCAGTTCATAATAATTACTCATAGAGAAACAATCACAAACATGATTCATGCAATCAGAATAATCAGTCAAGCAAGGCAATAAATCATGCAAACATTCATAGTGAGAAACATAGATAATCAGTAAGCACCTCACATTAGCACACATCATCAGTTAAACTTCATCAGCATTTATCATACCTAGACATTTTAACGGAAAATGAAACCTAGTCTTATCTAAAGGTTTGGTAAATAAATCAGCCAGATTATCAGATGTGTCTACTCATTTCATTTCTATTAAGCCTTTTTCCTGACAATCCCTAATAAAGTGATGTCTAATCTCAATGTGCTTAGTTTTAGAATGTTTAGAATGGATTCTTAACAATGAACATAGCAGCAGTGTTATCAATTAAAATTGGAGTAAATAAGAAATTCAGACCATAATCCAGCAGTTGATTATGAATCCATAGAACTTGTGCACAGCAAGCGGATGCAGCAATGTATTCAGCTTCAACAGTTGAAATGGACACTGTAGTCTGCTTCTTGCATTGCCATGACACCAACCTGTTCCCTAAAAACTGACAGCCTCTTGAAGTTGATTTTCTATTCATGTTGCTACCATCATAGTCAATGTATGTGTAGGCCATCAAATCAAAAGAAGAGTTCTTTAAATACCAAATCCCCAAATCTGGTTTCCCTTTGAGATATCTGAAAATTCTTTTTACTGCTAGCATGTGAGACCTTGGGGTTAGCTTGGAATCTTGCACAGACACACACAGCAAACATAATATCTGGGCTAGATGCTGTAAGATACATCAGTGATCCTATCTTGGCCCTATATTCATGTGGGTCCACCGGCTCCCCCTTCTCATCAGGTACCATTTTCTCATGTGTGTCCATTGGTGTGGACACTGTCTTGAATTCTTGGCACTTGAACTTGTTAAGAATCTCTTGGGCATACTTTGATTGATTGATAAAAATCCCATCTGCCTTTTGCTACACTTGAAGTCCAAGGAAGAAGTTCATTTCTCCCATTAAACTCATCTTGTATTTAGACTTCATTACTTGCTCAAATTTCTTGCACATTTGTTCATTGGTAGAGCCAAAAATGATGTCATCTACATAGACTTGCAACAGTAGCAGATCCTTTTTCTATCTTTTGTAGAACAGGGTCTTGTCAATGGCTCCTCTGCAGAAACCATTGTCTAACAGGTGGTTTGATAGCTCATCATACCATGCTCTAGGAGCTTGATGTAGTCCATACAATGCCTTGCTGAGCTTGTACACCTTGTTAGCATGGGTTGGATTGTCAAACCCTGGAGGTTGAGTCACTTACACCTCTTCATCTATCTTTCCATTTAAAAATGCAGATTTCACATCTAATTGATAAACTTTTATGTTCATAGATGCTACATATGCTAGAAAGATTATGATGGCTTCTAGTCTTGCAACTGGAGCAAATACTTCTTCAAAGTCCACCCCTTCTTCTTTTAAGCACACTAGAGCCACCAGTCTTGCCTTGTTTTTAACGATAATTCCTCTCTTATCCTTCCAGTTTCTAAACATCCATTTGGTTCCAATAGCATACTTGCCTCTGGGCTTGTCAACCAAGTCCCATACGTGTAAGTCTCTAAATTGAGCTAACTCTTCCTGCATAGCTTCTACCCAGCTGTTATCCTTTAAAGCGTGATTGATGTTCTTTGGTTCAACTTGAGATAGAAAGCAAGCATACAGACAGATGTTTGCCTTTTCAGATGAACTTCTTGTCACTCTCTCATGCAAGTCTCCTATGATGTTCTCTGCAGAATGATTTCTTTCAAAAGAAGTAGTCTGCACAATTTGTTGTGCTGACACTTTTGTCTCAAGATTGGTCATATTGATCTCAGCAGTTTCACTTTCAATTCTTTCTTGAGTTTCAACAGCTTCTTAAGTTTGATTAATCTCAGATGATGATGCTTCATTTGATCCAATTTGTAGAGAGTCAAATAAAGATTGAAATCTATCTTCAAATTCATTTGTCATTTCTGGTTGGACAGGTTGCTGACTTTGGATAGGTTCACTCTCCAGATCACTTGGTCCTTCATTAGAAACTTCAACTACAGCTTCTTGTCCATTCATCTCAACTTCAGCTGCTCCTTGATTGCATCTCTCAAAGGTAAATCCATTTGGCTTAGGAGCAACAGATGACCACGGTTTCTCCAGATCAAGTTGATTATGTTTTCCTTTGTCATCAACACTTGTTCTGTACATGCTATCATCCATGTCTTCACAGTATATTTTGAAGAACTTTATCATCTTTTCCAGATCAAAGAGCCATTTGGGTCCTTCAACAGTGTTAAAATGGTTTTCATTGAAGATGATATATGAAGACTCAATGACTACCATGTGCTCCTTCACATAGACTCTGTAAGCCTTTGAATGAGAGGAGTAACCCACAAAGAAACATTCCGGTGATTGACTGGAATTTATTTAGATAGTCCTTTGTATTCAAAAGTGAGCATCTACATCCAAAAGGCTTTAAGAACTTCACATAAGGTTTTCTTTTGAAGATAACCTCATATGGAGTCTTATTTTGAGCCTTTTTTAATAGAACCCTGTTCAGCATATAGCAGGCAATGTTGATTGCTTCTACCCAGAAAGTGACTGGCAGATTTGCATCAGCAATCATGGTCCTTGCAGCTTCAATCAAGGTTCTTTTCTTCTCTCTGCAACCCCATTCTGCTCAGGATTTCTTGGAGCACTGTACTGTTGAGAGATCCCCTTAGAAGTGCAGAATTCTTCCATTAATCCAGTCTTGAATTCTGTGCCATTGTCACTTCTAATGACCTTAACTTTCCTTTCAAGTTGATTTTCCATCTTCAGGACATAAGTCTTAATCAGATTAGGGGTTTCATCCTTGCTACTCATGAAGTAAACCCAGGTAAATCTTGAGTAGTCATCTGTGATAACCAGGTAGTATCGTTTCTTTCCAATACTTGGCACACTCACTGGACCAAAAGGATCCATGTGAATCAGTTCCAAGACCTCATCAATGGTATTTATCAATTTTCTTTTGTTGGAGGATTTGTGTTGTTTTCCCTTTAGGCAAGATGTGCAATTTTCTTCAAGCTTAAATTCTCTGGTGGGAAGGCCAACAATGTGTTCACCTTTCACTAGCTTGTTCATATTCTTCAAGTTGGCATGACACATCTTTCTATGCCACAATTTAGTCTCATTTTCAGTGGCCTTTGAAACAAAACATGAACCACCCCTAGATGTAGCAATATTCATTCTAAGCTCATAGAGGTTGCCATTTCTTGGAGCCATCATCATGATCATCTCAGTTGGAATCACAAATTCAGGCTTTAGGATTAGGCAGTGTTCATCATTGAAAGCCACTTTGTACCCTTTGTCACAAACTTGAGAAATGCTGAGTAGATTATATTGTAGTCCTTTAACATACAGCACATTCTCAAAGGATACCTTATCATTGGTGAGTGTGCCACTTCCAACAATCTTCCCTTCATTTTCATCACTCCCAAAAGCTACTGGACCTTCATACCTTCTTTCATAATTGATAAGTGTTTCCTAGTCATAGGTCATGTGCCTGGAACAACCACTATCCATATACCATACATCATTGCAATTCATGGACTATTCCTGCACAAACACATATAAGAGAATCATTTAGATTCTGAGTCACAAACTATATCAGTTTGCAAATCAGATTCAATTGGAGATTCATTATGAGTTGGAAGTGGAAGTGGAAGTGGATCTTCATAGTCTTCTTCTGAGTCTGAGTCTGACCCATCTTTCTTAACTGGTGATTTGATACAGTTTTCAACTTGATCAATCACATAGTCTTTCCATTCCTTTAACTCCTTCTTTGTCTTACACTGAAACCCTTTTGGTTCAAACCCTTGTTTCATTAAGAACTTTTCATCACAATTAAGAACATCAGGTCTAATATTGGCTTTTCCCTTATCCTTTGACCTTTTGTTCTTCACAGTCTGATCTGATTCTTGACTATGCTCTTTAATTTTCAGAATTGTTTTGAGCCTCTTTTCTAGGAGATGCTTTTGTTCCTCATTGTCAGATGGACTTCTGTTTCCATTTAAGTATCTCTCATACATCTCCTTGTAGCTCTTCATATCAAAACCACTCACCACATTAGGAATTTCAAATGTATCATCAACAATCCAACAAAAATCAGTATGATGTCTATATGCATCACACTTCTTGCACCAGACTTTGGCAAAACTTCCCATGTCTTCAAGCATTTTCATGTCTTTGATTTTGTCACTTGGCTTTGGGAAGTCAAAGCCTAAAGAGGTTTTTGGACACAAGGAATTTGAGAAATCCATTTTGATGGGCTTGCTTATGTCAAGTGTCTGTGGATACTTTTATTATACAAACACGATTTTCTTTAGCTTTGATGGATTTCTTGAAGAGCTTCCTTCTTGATCCCTTGAATGTCTCCTCGTTGGCACATAGTCCACATCTCCAATATCAAACAGTTCATGATTGGAGAAAACTGGATAGATTGGTGGATGAGTTTGATCATATGAAGATTTCTGAGGTATATCATTCTTTTTCTTGACTTCTGATTTAGGTCTGGCACAAATGTCAAATACCACATGCTCTCTTTTCATCTGTTCATAATGCTTCCTCATGTTGGGAGTCATCTTTGGCAGTAGTGGAATCTTTTCATCTTTCTTCTTGTTTAATCCCATCTTTTTCTTCTTTCCTTTTGACGATTTGGTACTCCCACAACTGCAATTACTTCCATCACTGGAGTATTCACTCCATTTCTTCTTTGATTCATCCTTTTCTATAGCCTTCTTCTCCTCTGATTGTTCATTTTGCTTCAAACTAAACTCTTTCTTATTATCAACAATTACATCTTCATATCCCTTCACAAACTCAGCTGTATCTTCAAACACATTCTTAAACTGTTTCAAATACTCATTCCTATTTTCCTTGTCCACCTTCAGTAGATAACTGTTACAAAAAGGTGGTGGCACCTTCTTGTATTTCTCCTCATCAATCATTTTGTCCACAAATCCAAATATGTTTCCAGTAGACACAAAGTTCTTCAGGAAATCCATTTGAATTGTCAGCTCAACATTTTTAAGCTTCTCATCTGCATACATCTTCTTCAATCCCTCAATCTCAACTGTCATTCTTGATTGAGTTATGTATGCTTGCATACAGTCTTCTTCTAATCCCTTAATCTGGTTTTCATAGATTGCCTCACTGGTTTCATACACATTCAAAAAGGCTTCCTTTCTACCACATTCTGACTTCCACTTTCCAATTTCCTGATTAAGCTCATCAATTGTTAATAGAAGATCAGAAATAGAGATATCAGAATGTACATGTGCATTAGAAGATTCTGGTTTGTCCTGCACTTTGGCCATGAAAGCAACATTTGCTTTTTCCATCTCTGCTGCATGGTTACTCCAGTCAAACTCCCCATGTTGAGGTACCCTTGTGACTGTAACATTCCCTTGATCCCTAACCTGATTCACATTATTTTGATTTACTCTATTCTGGTTATTGTGAATCTGTAGTTGGGTATTTCTTTGAGGTTGAAATGGTTGCTGCTAGGGTCTATTCTGGTTCTGATAGGGGTTTTGATTAGTGATCTGATTTCTCTGATGTTGGAAGTTTTGATTCTGATTATGGTAAAACTGATTTTGATTCACTTGATTTTCTATCTGCTTGGGCATATTGCATTCTCTAGCAAAGTGTCCAGGTTGTTGACAGTTGTAGCAGATGGCTTTTGACTTGTCAAAACCTATCCTTTCATTGGGTCCATTGAAGCTTGCTCTTCCTGTCCTGTTGAACAGTCCTTTGCTTCTCACAACTAACATGGCTGCCTGTCATTTGATGTCCATATCCTCTAAGTCATCAATTTGCTCAATGTCTTCCTGCACAATGCTTGTGTTGATCAGGTTCTTGGCCACAAATGCATGGTATGAATCAGTGAACATTGAGAACAATGCTTGATAATCAGTTCCTTGGCTTGTATTGTTCTGCACAAATGTAGACTGTCCACTTGCTATTGAGGTAACATCATCTTCTATCAACTGGACATTGAATCTTGTCTGTCCACCACATGTTGAATTTGTCTCAGAAGGCTCTTCAATAATTGGTTGCTGATTCTTGACAGAGAGATTTCCCATCGGTGCTACAAGAGCATTGTTCATTGGAAAACTGGGCTTATCCCTTCTACTCATGTGATTCTCAATCATTTCATGTTCTACAGCTTTGAGGAAAGCAATCACATCATCTAACTTAAAGTTGGGAAAGCTTGCCTTTTCCTTGATAAACTTGCTTGTTGTGTACCATTCACCAGATAAAGATGACAGGAGCTTCTTTTTTAGCTCAAAATCAGAGATTTGCAGGTCAGTTGTTCTTATATCATTCACAATCACCATAAACCTTTCCAACACTGATTTTAATCTTTCACCATCTTTGAACTTGAATCTATCCAGCTGTTGCTTCAGTTTATCCTTCTTAATGTCTCTCAGTTCTGTATTGCCCTAAAACAAATCAATAACTGCATCATACATATCTTTATCAATTTTGTGATGATTGACAGTTGTCAATATTTCCCAATACAAACCTAGCTTCAGCATAGATAGTGCTTTGTCATCTCTTTTCTTCATTTTCAACTCTACAGTGGCCCTATTGATTGCAGCAGTGGAAGCAACATAGTTTCCCTCTGTAATAGATGTCTAGAGTTCCGGGTCATTGTAGTTTACAGCGGCTTAGAAAAGCACCTTCCATTTAATAAAGTTCTCTTGTCCAAGAAGTCATGGAATCTTGTTCGTAGAAACTTCTTGGTCTTCCATTTCAGCAGATCTGAACTTTGATGGAAGACAAACAAAGTAAAGCTTCAAGCTTTTTCACAAACCTTCAGTCTCGTGGCCTTCAGCGAGCTTCCAAAGCTCTGATGCCACTTGTCAGGACCATGAGTCAGGTGAAACCTTAGAAAGGTTGACAAGAACACACAGACTCAATAACCCAAAGGCCTATTGAATATCCCGGGGGAATCAGGATATCCAACGAATGGGAACAAAGGTGTGAAATGATAACCAACGAAACAACAATAAATATTCGGTCCAAGGAAATACAAAGACGAAGATTTACTGTAATGTCACACCCCGACTAGGTAGTTGCGGAAGCGTAATACGGGAATGTAACAGATAACACTGGTATCAACAACATTGTTTATAAAGAAAATTCAACAGCTAATTTACATCATATTACATTGGTAGGTACTATGTTTACAAACTAGATGAAAAACACATAACTGGTTTACGAGCTTCTTATTCAGTATTATATCAGCGTCTATTCACAGCTATTCAACTTTCTTTCTAACACCAAGCATGTAAGCAAATCATTCCACTTTTGCTTTACCTGAAAAGCATGTTAAAACGGGTCAACTACGTCTAGTTGGTGAGTTTCAAGTTTCACGAGTATCAATGAAATCAGTTCACGAGTTCGTAAAGTTTACAGTGTGTATGTATATATGTCTGTGTATGATGTATTATACTAAGCCACAAGTGAAACCGAAACGAGCTAAAACACATGGCCTCCACTGCCCATGCACTACCGTTGGCATTTAACAGCCACTTTGCCCCAAGTATGTACTATGTCTAACACCACATAGCAGTATGTAAAAATATAATGACAATGTGCAACTGGGTTTACATATGTTCCGGCATACCCCACCGGCTCTGTCAGTTGGGTTTGTCAAACCGATAGTACTATCCACACGTCACCGGCACGAAGTTAATCACTTGTGTTTGTGGGGACTTGTCAAGTGTTAGTACTTTGATAATCCACATCATCACACGTTTTCAAGTATATCAGTTTATGTAAACATGCTTTTCACCCCAAAAGTTCGTAAAACAGTTTAGAAAGTGGGGGTCGTGAAACTCACCTTATCGTAGTTCGCACAGAATCACGTATCAATAAGTCAGATGTCTCGTTTATAGCCTGATTCCTATAAACGGTATCGTATCGTTATTACTAGTACAGTGTTCAAGCTAAGTCGGGCTGTATAGATAATCTGGGTATAGCTGTTAGGCCCAGAACATGACCATAGTCTTAGATTGTGACGTTGTATACTATGAAATGTTTAAAACTAGATTTGGCTCAGTTTCACCGTTTCCCGAGCCTAGCTCAGTTGATCGTTTATACGTTTCGGGATTAGGTAAGATCACATAAAACTTAAGTAAATATATTGATTGATAAAATAATTTGATTTATGAAAGAATTTTAAGGTTTCGGTGTCTGGTTTGATCGCAGGGTTTGTTTCCGTTTTCACACGGGTTTGATTATACAAAACGCGCACAATCCACCCGATTTGTCCGGAATTCCCGTAAAAAGTTCGTTTTTATCAGTATCATTCAAAAATATGATATTTGACCACTTTTGACATTTTGACATACCAGTCAGTCCGTTAAACACAAAACTGCCGGTTTCGTTAAAACAATTATAATTTAAATCTTTGATTAATCATAACTAAATATGTACTTATATATAAATTATGCAAATTTTTGTAAAAATACATTAAGACATGGAGAATTTTATAAAAATATTTTCAGAAATTTTATGATTAATTATTTATTTATAAAAATTCATTTAATAGGTTATAATCGTGTAATAAATGGTCCGCTTATATCAAACGACCTCCGAAAAATCCGATAATTTTTACCAATGACCTCAATGTTATTACATAGTCCCTGAAAAATTTCCAGAACCTAACGCTTTTGACAAAATGCCTTTTTGTGCGTTTTTCGGCTGTTAAAATTCGGTTAAGCCATGATTGCACAAACCATACTTAGGCATTTCCAATGATTCCCAAACTTTACCAGTGATCTTACCATCACATATTAAACTCCAAAACCAAGTTTCATAATTTTTCAATATTTTTAGCTATTTTTCCCAAATAAACGCTCTTAAACGGGAATAAATTCACCAAATATTCTCCGTTTATCGAAAAATTACCAAATTTGAACAGGGACTCATTTATATGATCCCTAATGTCCCTGCAAGTTTTCACAAGCTAACAACAAGCACGTCACAACCTAATACTAAACAGCCCCTAAACGAGTGTTACGGGTTTACCTTGTCGGTTTTCGATGAATTTTGCTAGCTTAAACGACTTTCCGGGTCTCGGGTTGCAAACTCAGTATATCTACATATCATATAACATCAAACCAAGCATAAATCATCCATGTAACAGCCTTGATAATTAGGGTTTCGGTTTTGGATTCAAACCGAACTTTCTAACCGTAAAAACGTTGTATTCATGTTCTAATCCACGTTTTTGACCAAAAAAGTATATGTTCCTGGTTTGTAAACATGTTTAACATCAAAACATGATTTTACTTGATTTTTAGGGTTTTTGGATGGTTAAACATGTTTAAAACTAACTAAAACATGTTTATATGTTAATTATTTGAATCAAACTTGGTTAAATCTTCACAAAACTTGATCTTACCTTAGGGTTTTGAAGGAGAGCTGATAGAGCAGAGCTAGAGCTACTTTGGACTTCAAAAGTTTGTATGTTAGAATGAATAACACTAACTTAAGAATGAAGTTATATAAAAAAAAGAATGTAAGGTTTGGTGGCTGGCGATCGGACTATTGGAAGGCCCTTAATGGGCTGTTTTGGCCCATTACTCCAATCATACAAGCCCAAACATGAAAAGCCCACTTCAAATTTAGTTCGGGTTCGGTTTTTCGCAAGAAAATTAATTCGGGTGTGAGAAATAGCGCAAAAACGAGTGTTTTTCAGCTTATTTTTGTAAAATAAGAAAAACGTACTGACTCGTTGTAAAATTCCAAAATATTTTCACGGATTGCTTAGAACATGTCATATAAGTGTTTTATAAATCTTTTTCGGCTTAACGGATGCTACAATGCTTGTTTTGATATTAACGATTGCGTTTAAGCTTATAGCGTATCGATAAACGAAACCTTTTTCGTTTAAAGAGTTTAAACGTACTGGGACCTAAATATCAATATGTTAGCCTCTATAACATATATATAACTCGTATATGACCCCTCAGTATGTATACGGGTCATAATTAGTATCGGTCGGTTACTCGTTTAAGCACTACGAATTAACCGATTTATCGTTTACTTGTTACGTAAAGAATATAGTATACCTCGTTTTGCCATGAATGTCACATTCTCCCCCCGTTAAGAAATTTCGTCCCCGAAATTTAATGTGTCATCGGGTTTCTAGGAAACAGGTGTGGGTATTTCTTTCGGAATTCGTCCTTTCGTTCCCAAGTATATTCGGGTCCTTGTTTTGAATTCCACCGAACTTTTACTAATGAAATTTTGTTGCGTCGTAATTGTTTGGTTTTCCCGTCTACAATTTCTACCGGTTCCTCTACGAAGTTGAGCTTTTCGTTGATCTGAACATCTTCCAGTGGTACTATTGTCGTTTCATCAGTCAAACACTTTTTCAGATTCGATACATGAAACACGTCATGAATAGTGCTCAGTTCTAAGGGTAGTTTTAATCGGTAAGCTACGGGACCAATTTTTGCGACAATCTCAAAAGGTCCGATGTATCTCGGGGCTAGTTTACCAGTCTTTCCAAATCTTATAACACCCTTCCATGGCGATACTTTTAAAAATACCTTATCACCTAATTCAAAAGATAACGGTTTTCTGCGAACATCGGCATAACTCTTTTGTCGGTCACGGGCAGCTTTCAATTTTTGTTTAACTTGGTGAATTTTATCAGTGGTTTCCTGGATTAAATCGGATCTTGAAATTTGAGTATCACCCACTTCTGTCCAACATAGTGGTGATCTACATTTTCGCCCGTATAGAGCTTCATAAGGTGCTGCTTGTATACTACTGTGATAACTGTTATTGTAAGAGAATTCAATGAGCGGGAGGTGTTGATCCCAATTCCCTTTGAAGTCGAGTACACAAGCACGAAGTAAATCTTCTAAGGTTTGGATGGTTCGTTCAGATTGACCATCGGTTTGGGGATGGTAAGCCGTACTTAGGTCGATTCGGGTTCCCAAGGCTTCTTGTACTGCTTGCCAGAAATGTGAAGTAAAGTGACTGTCTCTATCGGAAATAATCGAAAGAGGTACTCCGTGTCGAGATACTATTTCATCGATGTAAATTTGAGCGAGTTTTTCGGTGGTGTAGTTGTTACGGATGGGAATAAAGTGTGCGGATTTGGTTAATCGGTCCACAATTACCCAAATTGCGTTGTGTCCTTGAGAGGTTTTAGGAAGGTGTATCACAAAGTCCATAGTAATTTGTTCCCATTTCCATTGTGGGATTTCGGGTTGTTGTAACATTCCCGAAGGTTTTTGATATTCCGCCTTTACCCTTGCACATGTTGCACATTTACTTACATACACGGCTATATCCTTTTTCATACCAGGCCACCAGTAAAATTCTTTAACATCCTTATACATCTTATCAGTACCTGGATGAATAGAATATTTGGATTTGTGTGCTTCATCAAGAATCAACTTTCGGAGTTTATGAAGTGTTGGAATCCAGACCCGGTTTTTGTAATAATATACTTCATCAATTTTCTTCTCAAAATTCCTTTCATTTCCATGTAGTTCTTCTTTTTCTAGCTGATCTGCCTTCAAGGCCTCATCTTGTGCAACGCGAACTTGTTCGGTTAGGCTACTTTGAACAATCATTCCGAGTGCTCGTACCCTTAATGGTCTTATTCTGTCTTTTCGACTTAGAGCATCAGCTACTACGTTGGCCTTACCCGGATGGTATTTAATCTCACAATCATAATCATTTAACAGTTCTACCCATCTCCTTTGTCTCATGTTTAGCTCTTTCTGATCGAATATGTGTTGTAGGCTTTTGTGATCAGTATAGATGGTACATTTAGTGCCATACAAGTAATGTCTCCAAATCTTCAATGCAAAGATAACTGCTCCCAGTTCCAAATCATGGGTCGTATAATTCTTTTCATGTACTTTTAATTGTCGGGAAGCATATGCTATTACTTTCTTTCTTTGCATCAGTACGCATCCTAAACCTTTACGAGATGCGTCACAATATACCACCAATTCATCAGTTCCATCTGGAAGGCTTAATATTGGAGCCTCACATAACTTCTGTTTTAACGTTTGGAAGGCCATTTCTTGTTCTTCTCCCCATCATATGCTCGATCTTTTTGAGTTAGGAGGGTTAGAGGTTGTGCAATACTTGAAAAGTTTTCAATGAATCTTCTATAATACCCGGCTAGTCCTAAGAATTGACGAATTTCTCTTGGTGACTTAGGCACTTGCCAATTCTTAATGGCCTCAATTTTACTTGGGTCTACTTGGATTCCTTGATGGTTCACAATGTGTCCCAAAACTGTACTTCTTGTAGCCAAAACTCACATTTGGACAACTTTGCGTATAACTTCTCTTGCCTCAATAATTTTAAGATTTCCCGCAAATGTTGTTCGTGTTCCTCCTTACTTCTCGAATATATCAAAATGTCATCGATAAACACTATCACGAACTTGTCAAGGTATGGTTTGCAAATTCGGTTCATGAGGTCCATAAACACTGCGGGTGCATTTGTCAACCCAAACGGCATAACCAAAAATTCATAGTGACCATACCGAGTTCGGAAAGCTGTTTTTGGTATGTCTTCTTCCTGAATTCTTACTTGATGATAACCAGATCTAAGATCAATTTTTGAAAAATACTTCGCACCTTGAAGCTGATCAAACAAGTCATCAATTCGAGGTAAGGGGTATCTATTCTTTATAGTCACTTTATTCAATTCCCGATAATCAATACACATTTCGAAAACTCCCATCTTTCTTCTTTACAAACAACACTGGTGCTCCCCACGGTGAGTAACTAGGGCGAATAAAACCCCTGTCCAGTAATTCTTGTAACTGGTTGGACAGTTCTTGCATTTCAGAAGGTGCAAGTCGATAAGGTGCCTTAGCAATGGGTGCTGCTCCCGGTATCAAGTCAATACGGAATTCAACTTGTCGGGTCGGTGGTAAACCAGGCAACTCATCGGGGAATACATCTGAATACTCGTGTACCACTGGGATGTCTTCCATTCGTTTTTCCTCGGGTTCCTTAACTGTTACACTCGCCAGGTATAAAGTACAACCTTGGCGTAAATATCTCAATGCCTTAAGTTGAGATATGAGAGGCAGTACTGTACCAGATTTCTCACCTTGAACAATCATAGCTTCATCATTCGAAAGAGGTATTCTAACGGTCTTATCCTTACAGACAATTTCAGCTTTATACTTAGATAGCCAGTCCATACCGACTATAACATCGAAACTTCCCAATTCCACCGGAAGTAAATCAATAAGGAATGGGTGGTCGTTTAGGATAAGGGAACAGTTTCGGGCTATTCGGTTAACAAGTATAGACTTACCGTTAGCGAGTTCTATAGTATATGGTTTTGTTAGTTCACTAACCGGCATATTTTCTAAAGGTAAGAAATTAACAGATACGAAACTTCTATCGGCGCTCGTATCAAACAAAACTGAAGCATACTGACCCGAAACTAAGAATGTACCTGTCACCACATTCGGATCATGACGCGCTTCACCCGGTCCTAATACAAACGCGCGTCCCTTAGCTGCATTGGAGGTTGATGCTTGTGCTTGGTTCTGCCTTCTCACTGCACCCGGGTTCAAATTGGGGCAGTATCTCCGAAAGTGTTCCGTACTGCCACATTCATAGCAGGCACGGAGGTTCGTGGTAGGTGGGGTTTGTTGGTTGAGTTGTGGGCGGGTTGATTGAGGTCGAGGAAGTTGAGTTGATTGCGGTGGACGGTTAACAGTATTGGTGGGGGTTCTACAGTTAGGGGCATAGTGTCCCGTTCTTCCACACTTTTGACAAATGATCGGTTTGCAATCACCCACATGATGAAAGTTACATCTTCTGCACTTCGGTAACGTCCCTTTATAGGTATCTTGTTTTACATTAGAACTGGTCATGGCATAACTTCGGGTATTCGGACGAGTCCGCTTGTTTTGAGGGTTTCCTTGCATTCTTGTCCCATAATCAGTTCGTTTTAAACTTGTTGTTTCACCTGGCATCCTTATTACTCCACTTCTCATCAGATCAAAAGTAACGACACCCGTTTGAGATACAGCACTTTCTAATGTCGGGTGGGCAACTGAGTTCACTATACTTCTCACAGCAGGGGTCAGTCCCCAGATATAACGTTCAATTCGTTTCGCTTCCGGTGTAACTAACCACGGAACTAAGCGGGACAGTTCGTTAAAATGATTCGTGTATCCCACATGGTCCGCTCCTTTCATTTCTAGATTCCATAACTCGTGTTCCAACCTCTGAATCTCACTTTTAGGACAAAAATGCTCTAGCATGAGGGTTTTCAATTCAGTCCATGACATACGATTAATAACATCTTGTCCCCTTATTTGGACTACCGTGTTCCACCACATCAGCGCTTGATCTAGAAACATACTGGTAGCAAATTTGACCACGCGGTTCGGTGGACACTCACTGATATTAATTACTGATTCGGTCTTTTCTATCCATTTGACCAGTCCGCTAGGTCCTTCAATACCCTTAAACTCAATCGGTTTACATGATGTAAATTGTTTGTATGAGTACTCCTGACGCGGGGGTTCTCGGTTATTATTATTGTTATTATCGGTATTGGTCCGAGTATTATTACTATTAGTTGTGTTAACAACCGGTACAGGGTTCGGGATATTATCAGGGTGCACAACAGGTTCTGGGTTCCCAGTGACATTCATAGTTGAGAGAGTGTTATTATTATTTATGACATTATCAGTATTCACCGGGGTAGTAACACCCGGGGCTACATTAGTGTCCGGCGGAGGTGTATTAACAGTGGCCGTGGTGGTGCTCGTAGGTTGATTAACAGTATTGTTAGCACGTATGCCTGCAGTGACTTGTGTTACAATTGTTGGTATCACTGCTTGTAGTTGACGAGCAATCATTGCGGCCACTTCCGCCTCAGACAAAGTGTTTGTTTTCTTCGGGGCCATTCTATAGAATAATCAATTATATAATAATCAATATTGTTTCACTATGATCAACACAACTTTACGATATTACACTTTCACAACACATAACTATGCCAAAGAAAACACGTTTGTATTAATTATAATCATTACTGTACATATGCATCCAAAATTAGCGCATAGGCTTAACCTGGTATAGGCCAGCGCTTGTATATGCGTATCAACATTTGTCACTAAGTGACATGAAGACTTAACCCGATAAGGGCCAGTGCTTGAAATAGTACTAAACCACAAACAACTCCCAAGTCAGCCCAACATGCTGTAACAAAATGCTGCTAGGGATATCAAAAGACTATATACATAAGACTAGACTATTATGTCCTATCCATTCTTTGCAACATGGAGCCACAACCAAACAACAGCAGCCACTAGGGCCGCATTAACCGCCAAACATACCCCCAGTAATATCATTGCCCGATCCTGACGCCCGTGACTGTGAGCACTGGATCTTTGCACAATTCTGATTTCTTGCTGCATATACCGCATGTGATCTTGCATATCATGTCTATGCAGGTTTAGGCTATTTATCGAATGTGATTGTTCTAAAAGCTGATCAGTTGCTAAACCAAACCATGCTGAATCAGAATGACGAGGTGGCTCGGGTATCGGGGCGGGTAAACCCCAAGTAGGAATAGGTATCTCAGTGACCTGGACACGTGATGTTTCTCCCCTATGGTACGTAGATCGAGGTGGGAGAGAAGTGTGCTCAGGTGGACGCACTGAAATGCGAGCGGTCTGACGGTTTCTAATAGTGGGTGGGGGTACTGGTGCATGCTGTACAGGTGGAGTAGGGGATCTGGGTGCTCTAACAGGTGAATGATAAGCACTAGTAGCTCCCTGTCCTGCAACATTCCTAGGGGATTCCCTAGGGGGATAGGTGTCACAACGATAACCCGATAAGTCGGGTTGATCCGCGGGTACCTCACGTGGAATTACCGCATCTGCACCTCCTTCTATTTCCTCTGGCTCCTCCTCAGTTTCTTCTTCCGGATCCTCCTCCTCCTTCTTAGGCTCTGTTGGTAGGGTATTAGGTAAACGATCAGTAGATCTTGACATATTCCTGCACAATTGTTAGTGATAAGAATAATATCCTTCTATATTAATCATAGTAAAATACATGTAAGTATTTATACACATAAGCACAAATAATCGTTTATAAACCCAGATATTTATCTATTATTATATTTTATACACATATGTTGCTGTTTTTACCTATTCGATTGTTTATCGACTTCTTCTCGAATTTCCTCGTACAAACAAGTCTGTTATTACGTTCCGGACCATAATAACCCACTTGTCCATTCGCGTTCATCACGAGAATCATTCGTGTATATTATTTAATATTATTTTATTCCCAGAGTTAATCGAGCCTACGGTTATCTTAGGGTATCCTAAGGGATATCCTAATTCTTTATAACCAATGGCTCTGATACCAACTTCTGTCACACCCCGACTAGGTAGTTGCGGAAGCGTAATACGGGAATGTAACAGATAACACTGGTATCAACAACATTGTTTATAAAGAAAATTCAACAGCTAATTTACATCATATTACATTGGTAGGTACTATGTTTACAAACTAGATGAAAAACACATAACTGGTTTACGAGCTTCTTATTCAGTATTATATCAGCGTCTATTCACAGCTATTCAACTTTCTTTCTAACACCAAGCATGTAAGCAAATCATTCCACTTTTGCTTTACCTGAAAAGCATGTTAAAACGGGTCAACTACGTCTAGTTGGTGAGTTTCAAGTTTCACGAGTATCAATGAAATCAGTTCACGAGTTCGTAAAGTTTACAGTGTGTATGTATATATGTCTGTGTATGATGTATTATACTAAGCCACAAGTGAAACCGAAACGAGCTAAAACACATGGCCTCCACTGCCCATGCACTACCGTTGGCATTTAACAGCCACTTTGCCCCAAGTATGTACTATGTCTAACACCACATAGCAGTATGTAAAAATATAATGACAATGTGCAACTGGGTTTACATATGTTCCGGCATACCCCACCGGCTCTGTCAGTTGGGTTTGTCAAACCGATAGTACTATCCACACGTCACCGGCACGAAGTTAATCACTTGTGTTTGTGGGGACTTGTCAAGTGTTAGTACTTTGATAATCCACATCATCACACGTTTTCAAGTATATCAGTTTATGTAAACATGCTTTTCACCCCAAAAGTTCGTAAAACAGTTTAGAAAGTGGGGGTCGTGAAACTCACCTTATCGTAGTTCGCACAGAATCACGTATCAATAAGTCAGATGTCTCGTTTATAGCCTGATTCCTATAAACGGTATCGTATCGTTATTACTAGTACAGTGTTCAAGCTAAGTCGGGCTGTATAGATAATCTGGGTATAGCTGTTAGGCCCAGAACATGACCATAGTCTTAGATTGTGACGTTGTATACTATGAAATGTTTAAAACTAGATTTGGCTCAGTTTCACCGTTTCCCGAGCCTAGCTCAGTTGATCGTTTATACGTTTCGGGATTAGGTAAGATCACATAAAACTTAAGTAAATATATTGATTGATAAAATAATTTGATTTATGAAAGAATTTTAAGGTTTCGGTGTCTGGTTTGATCGCAGGGTTTGTTTCCGTTTTCACACGGGTTTGATTATACAAAACGCGCACAATCCACCCGATTTGTCCGGAATTCCCGTAAAAAGTTCGTTTTTATCAATATCATTCAAAAATATGATATTTGACCACTTTTGACATTTTGACATACCAGTCAGTCCGTTAAACACAAAACTGCCGGTTTCGTTAAAACAATTATAATTTAAATCTTTGATTAATCATAACTAAATATGTACTTATATATAAATTATCCAAATTTTTGTAAAAATACATTAAGACATGGAGAATTTTATAAAAATATTTTCAGAAATTTTATGATTAATTATTTATTTATAAAAATTCATTTAATAGGTTATAATCGTGTAATAAATGGTCCGCTTATATCAAACGACCTCCGAAAAATCCGATAATTTTTACCAATGACCTCAATGTTATTACATAGCCCCTGCAAAATTTCCAGAATCTAACTCGTTTGACAAAATGCCTTTTTTTGCGTTTTTCGGCTGTTAAAATTCGGTTAAGCCATGATTGCACAAACCATACTTAGGCATTTCCAATGATTCCCAAACTTTACCAGTGATCTTACCATCACATATTAAACTCCAAAACCAAGTTTCATAATTTTTCAATATTTTTAGCTATTTTTCCCAAATAAACGCTCATAAACGGGAATAAATTCACCAAATATTCTCCGTTTATCGAAAAATTACCAAATTTGAACAGGGACTCATTTATATGATACCTAATGTCCCTGAAAGTTTTCACAAGCTAACAATAAGCACGTCACAACCTAACACTAAACAGCCCCTAAACGAGTGTTACGGGTTTACCTTGTCAGTTTTCGATGAATTTTGCTAGCTTAAACGACTTTCCGGGTCTCGGGTTGCAAACTCAGTATATCTACATATCATATAACATCAAACCAAGCATAAATCATCCATGTAACAGCCTTGATAATTAGGGTTTCGGTTTTGGATTCAAACCGAACTTTCTAACCGTAAAAACGTTGTATTCATGTTCTAATCCGCGTTTTTGACCAAAAAAGTATATGTTCCTGGTTTTTAAACATGTTTAACATCAAAACATGATTTTACTTGATTTTTAGGGTTTTTGGATGGTTAAACATGTTTAAAACTAACTAAAACATGTTTATATGTTAATTATTTGAATCAAACTTGGTTAAATCTTCACAAAACTTGATCTTACCTTAGGGTTTTGAAGGAGAGCTGATAGAGCAGAGCTAGAGCTGCTTTGGACTTCAAAAGTTTGTATGTTAGAATGAATAACACTAACTTAAGAATGAAGTTATATAAAAAAAAAAAGAATGTATGGTTTGGTGGCTGGCGATCGGACTATTGGAAGGCCCTTAATGGGCTGTTTTGGCCCATTACTCCAATCATACAAGCCCAAACATGAAAAGCCCACTTCAAATTTAGTTCGGGTTCGGTTTTTCGCAAGAAAATTAATTCGGGTGTGAGAAATAGCGCAAAAACGAGTGTTTTTCAGCTTATTTTTGTAAAATAAGAAAAACGTACTGACTCGTTGTAAAATTCCAAAATATTTTCACGGATTGCTTAGAACATGTCATATAAGTGTTTTATAAATCTTTTTCGGCTTAACGGATGCTACAATGCTTGTTTTGATATTAACGATTGCGTTTAAGCTTATAGCGTATCGTTAAACGAAACCTTTTTCGTTTAAAGAGTTTAAACGTACTGGGACCTAAATATCAATATGTTAGCCTCTATAACATATATATAACTCGTATATGACCCCTCAGTATGTATACGGGTCATAATTAGTATCGGTTTAAGCACTACGAATTAACCGATTTATCGTTTACTTGTTACGTAAAGAATATAGTATACCTCGTTTTGCCATGAATGTCACACGTAATAAATGCATCATTCAATGAAACAGTAAATGGAATGTCTAGGGTTTCGTGGCGGCGGCGGCGGTACGAGAAAAACAAAGAGAATATTCTTTGGAATGTTTTCGTATTCTGTGTGTACAGCCGTCTCGTTATCCATGCCCTAAATGGAAACCTAGGATCCTATTTATAGACCCCGACATTCCTTCTAATATTACATAATGAAAGATAAAAACAAATGCAAGTGTAAGAGTCTTCGAGCATGATAATTATATTGCTCGAGCAGACTTACTATCCTAGGTATGCTCGATGAGTGTCTTCGAGCATACTTTACTTAGAATATCTTCAGTGAACATATTCTCCTTTAGAAAGCTTCATTCCTCTTGAATAATCCATGCTTTGCTCGAACTAGTCCATCAAGCAAGCTCATTCTTCTTGATGTCTTCAGTCTTGTCTAAAGAGACTTATTGAACAATCTTTAGCATGCTCGGATTTAAATCTTGCTCGGGGAACTGAACCATGCTCGAAGTCCTTGCTTTGAACATATGACATCTTCTTATTGCATCCATTCTTGTCCCCATGTGCTCGACCATCCTGTGCTCGTAACACTTGGTTAAAACTTGTATGATCAAGTTGTTTGCTTGATTGGCAATCCATGCTTGATAGAAGAATACTCTTGCTCGTTGAAGTGTAGCTTGCTCGAAGCCTTAACACTTAGAAGAATCAACCACAAATGGTTTTGAAGACCTTGCTCGAAGTAGTAAAACCATGCTCAATACTCTAGGCTTGCTCGAAGTCCATACTTAGCCGTTTCCTAAGGAGGTTGAGAAGATTCCAATCTTTCTTATCAAAAATCTGACCCAATAGTATTGAAGAGAGATGCCGGAAAGTTTGACGAAAAGGCATTTGAGGGTTACTTTTTGGGCTATAATACTCCTAAGAAGCGTATCTTCATTCTCTCTTCAGGTTGTGTAGAAGAATGGTATCACGTAGGCAGTCAAAGCTACACTGCACCTCCTGCGGGTACAGGTCCCGATTAGATGTTTGAATATGATGGGTTATTTAAATCGTTTACACCAACAATTGAAGAAATTCCTGAAGACTTGGTTCGATCATATATGGAAGAACAATGTCTACCTATTCCAAGTTCTTCATCTGTTGATGTGACAGTATCTCCTAATGTATCTGAGGCATCTAATGATGTTTCTGAATCTTCCGATGATGCTGAGTTTGTTGATTCATCTTCAATTCCTTTGAATGAAGCTCAAGAAACAAATAAGCCAATTTTAGTTGAATATTTATCATCAAGTGTCTCGTTAGACATAGCGGAGGAAAATATCACCAATCTTGGTGATAATGTATCTGTGCCTGCGATTCCTTCTTTAAGGATTCACACGAATCATCCGTAGGAACAGATAATTAGGGATGTGAACGATGGTGTTCGTGCTAGACACCAATTGGCTAATGAATATGATGATGTGGTTGAATGTAACTTATATCCTACAGATGATCCGATTGTGTGTGCTTATGCGGATTTGCACTCATTGGGGATTCTAAATATTGCACAATACACCTGTTTCTTATCACAGATTGAACCGACAAGTGTCACGATGGCACTCAAGGAACCATCTTGCGTTGAGGCTATGCAGGAGGAGCTGCAACAGTTCATAAGACTAGGTGTATGGGATCTGATTGACAAACCCGATCGAGTCAAAAGAGCTATACTGACGAAATGGGTTTTTAAGTGCAAAAAGGATGACCGTGGGGTAATTGTGAGAAACAAGGCACGATTGGTCGTACTGGGTTATAATCAACAAGAAGGCATTGACTACATCGAAGTATATGCTCCGGTGGCACGACTGGAAGCTATACGTATCTTTCTTGCCTATGCAGCCTTCAAGAACTTTAAAGTTTATCAGATGGATGTTAAATCGGCATTCTTAAACGAAGAGATTCCTGAAGAAGTGTACGTGAAACAGCCTCCCGACTTTGTGGATCCAGACTATCCTGAGCGTGTTTTTTGTTTAAACAAAGCTTTTTATGGTTTACACCAGGCCCCGAGAGCCTGGTACAGCACTTTGGCTGACCATCTGATTGATAGTGGATTTAAGAGGGGAACTGTGGATTGTACTCTATTCTACAAGAATGTTGGTGAAGATCTGCTCCTCGTCCAAATTTACGTGGATGACATTATTTTCGGTTCGACAAACGACAGTTTGTGCAAAGACTTCGAGGCGATGATGCAAACCAAATTCAAGATGAGTTCGATGGGGGAGATGAGTTTCTTCTTGGGATTGCAAGTTCACCAGTCTGATTCCAGGATATTTATCCATCAGACCAAATATGTGAATGATTTCTTGAGCCGATTCAAGATATCTGATGGCAAAATCCCTTCGACACCTCTTCTAGTGGGTCACAATTTATCACCGGATGAATTGGAGGATACCGTTGATCCAACCCAATATCGAGCTATGATCGGATCTCTCATGCATTTGACTGTGTCGCGTCCTGATATAATGTTTGCTGTTTGTTTGTGTGCCAGGTACCAATCGAGTCCCCGAGTGACTCATCTGGCGGCAGTTAGGCATATCTTATATTACCTGAGGGGAAATCCCGACATTGGGTTGTGGTAACCCAAGGACGAAAAGTTTGATCTCATGGATTATACTGATTCGGACTATGGAGGATGCAAGATCAATTTCAAATCTACAACAGCGGGTTGTCAATTCTTAGGAAAACGGCTGGTTTCCTGGAAGTGTAAGAAGCAGACAACGGTCTCAACTTCAACAGCCGAAACAGAGTATGTGGCGGCCTCGAGTTGCTGTTCACAGGTTATCTGGATCCAGCAGGATCTGCGGGATTACGGTTTGAAGTTTCCTACCACTCTTATTTACATTGACAATTCGGCCGCTATCTCTATCACCAAAAATCCGGTTCAAAATTCAAAAACTAAACATATTGAAATACATTATCACTTTATACGTGATTGCTTTGAAAAGAAACTTATTGATATTGAAAAAATACATACGAATTTTAATAAGACTGACCTTTATACCAAGGCATTTAATAAAAAAACGTTTTCAATATTTGCTGGGTATAGATGGTTTAAAAAGATTTACTGATATTCAACAGCTCGGTTGAATCATTTTATTTTCATTTTTCTTATTTTTTTTGTTGTTTGTCGTTTTTACGAGAGAAAAATATAAAAATCCAAAAATATTGTGATTTTTAGTTTGTACAGAGAAAATTAAAAACACCAAAAAAACATTCAAATATCGAAAAATACAAAAACATTGAAAAATGCTCCTTAAAATGAGTTCTCGGACAAAGAGGGAAAATGATAGTACATTGGTCATTTGTTCCCAAGTCCAGTAAAAAGTAAGTCATAAAAGACTGTATGCTTAATTGCATTGATGTATTGGGGTGATTTGGAGAAAATCAAATTAAGCTTGAATCAAGATTAGAACTGATAATTTATGATATTCGTGCCTAATTGAACCAATTAAACATATCACTGAAAGTTCTGGAACACTTGTTAGAAGATTTAAGTGGACAACAATACCAATAATCGACTTAACATCAGTCATAATAAAAACCGAAAATAAAACTGTGATGGAAGGAAAATTTGATCAATATGATTCGCTGCTCGAACTCACAAAAATATGTACTGCATTGTTAGTTTAATTGTTTACTGCTTTACATTTTCTGTATTTTGAAAACTTCAGAATTCTAAAAAGATTTTATTTTTCTGCTTTATTTTCGACTTGCCGAGCTAGCGAATAATTCAAAAAAAAAAAGAGTTTTTAACCCTAAAATTTTAAGTTAATTCGTGCTTAATGTATTTTCAACTGGTAACAGTTGGGTTTTAATGTAAAAATCCGCTTAAGTTAAACATTACCGATCTTTGAGGGATTGGGTATTTTAAAGTATGCAATTTAAAACCTAATTGGTTTTTAATTGATTATTTAATTCATTTACAAAACCCTAATTGGTTTTTAAAATGATTATTTAAATTATTAATGAGATTTTATCTCATTCGCTAAGGGTATTTGGTGATTCGTTAACATTGTTTAACGAACGTCCTGACAATTGTCATCTATAAGTAACGAATGAACTCATTCGTTATTTAAGACATTCGCTTCCGCTGAGCATAACGAATAAAAGACATTCGTATAAACAGCTAACGAATGGAAGTAATTCGTTGAAACAGTTGACGAATGAAAAGTTAATGGTATCATTCATTAACATTTTCACGAATGAGAGTCAGATTCGTTACTTGTTTAACGAATCAGATTCTTTAATTTAACGAATAAGGCCATTCGTTAGTTCAAAATTTGAATGAAGACCTCGATTCGCATCAAATTATTGAGGGTTTAAAATCCCTAGACAGACGAATGAACCCTCATTCGCTTGATCACTATTTCATCGCCTTCCTAAGGAAACTGTCGCAAATTTTTCTCATAAATCCTTACCTTTGATTCAGATAGATTGATTAACATTTCTACATTCATCAGGTATTGGCGAGCACAAGGATATCAAAATATGGATGTTTCCGTGGGTTTTTAGGGGATAATTGATTGATTTGATAATCAGTTATAAACCAAATTGTTAACAACTTAAAAAACCAACTTTTGATGAATGTTATGACAGTTATTCAACGACTAAATGTATTAACCGAATTTCCGAATAGATTCATAGAGTTTGATTGTGAAATTGGTATGGATTCGATGGGTTTATTGATGATGTTCTTCATCATTCACTGAACTGAGTCAAAATTGATTGTATTTTTGACTTTTGATGTAAGACCCCGGATCCCAGGAATCCTACAGTTGGTAATCATATCCAAAAATTCCCAAAAATTTAAAGTCAAACAATTTCATCTTATTAAAATTTGTTTCAGAGTAATAAACAGCAAAAAATCATAAGTACTAAAACCAAGTTCCCAAAACCCGGGAAGAGTGCCCAAGACCATAATTTAAATGTTTAAAGTAATAAATGAAAAGAAAACAGTTTGCGTAATTAATCTCCGACTAGATATGCCTTCAACCGTCCAAGTAGTCTCGAGCACGTCCAAGCGGTAAGCATCCTCCTCTAAACCTGAAACTCACACTAACATACACACAAAGTCAGCTTGAGCTGAGTGAGTTCAAGTTTTAATAATTGACATTTAAATAAATCATTCCAAGGGTTTAAAAATAAAAACAAGATTATAAAACATTCCAAGAGTCTAAAAAATATAATACGGGATACGAACAGTTGGGCCATCATCAACACTAAGTATTCGTACTTAGACATCTATATACATCCATATATTTATATCCCTATAAATATCATCCAAATAATAACATCAGGGTCGAGCACACGTACAACCCAAACACGTAACATCTCATCCAAGTAATAACATCAGGGTCGAGCACACGTACAACCCAAACACGTAACATCCGATGATGATCATGCCACACGAGTGTGACATCCGTGGCAAAACCGAGTACACCTTAGTACTTACAAATTCGAATAAGCGTTTAACCGCTTATTGCGTAACGAACAAACGAATAACCAAACGGGTCTGGTTATGGTCCGGATATCCCGGGGTGCCATCTATAAGTGATATACGTTTAACATAAGCTAAGATATTAGTAATATGGCCTTAGTTCGATAGCAAACAACTTAAACGAAAACATGCTCGTTTAACTACCCGCTATAGATTTAAACGCGAAATATAATTACAAACCAAGCATTGTATCATCCGTTAAGCCGAAAAAGACTTACCAAACACTTATTTGAAATGTTTTAAGTGATCTGTGAAAATATTTTTGATTTTTACAAACATATAGTATGTTTTTATAATTTTACACAAAACTAGCCGAAAAACACTCGTTTTCGCGCTGTTTAACGCACCCGATAAGTTTTTGGCGCCAAAAACCGAACCCGAACTAAATTTGGACTGGGCTTTTCGTATTTGGGCTTGAGAAACCAGATTATTGGGCCAAAACAGCCCAAAGGGGAGGCCCATGGGTTCCGGCCGCAGCCGCCACCCCACCCCCTATTTTTCCTTTCACATATAAACTAGATACAAGATATTTCTAACCTCATTTTCTTGAAAACTCTGGACACAAGTTCTGCTCCAGCCAAAAACCAGCAAGAAACAAGGTAAAGAGGTCTTAAATAATAAGATTGTCGGCTTGTTTAAACTCGTTTAATACTATAAAAACATGTCTTGATTACTAAAAATCATTCCTAACCGTGTAAAAATCCCAAAAATGGTCCATAAATATGTTTTGATCATACACATGGTAAGGAACCTGTTTTGATAGTTTTTTTGGCCATAAACACGGATGAAAGGGTTGAAACGGCGTTTTTACGGTTCAAAAAGTTCGTTTTTGTGCACTAGCCGAAACCCTAAGTTAAGAGCTGTTATGTTGATGAAAAATTGCTTAGTTTGTGATATAGGACCTGTACCTAGCTTATATAGATGCACAAGAACCCGAAAATTGGATTAAGAGAGCGAAAACGAACCAAAACCGCAAAGGTAATACCGATTTACTCGATTACGGGCTGTTTAGGTTAAGGTTATGATGTGCATATTTTTAGGCCTTGAAATTTTGCAGGAACATCAGGGACCATGTCAATAAGTCCCTGTTTAAATTTGGTAATTTTTTGACCATCCGAGAATATTTGGCGAATTTATTACCGAATTGAGACATTTATTTGGGAAAAATAGATAAAATACTTCAAAAATTATGAAAATTTTCTGGGAACTAAGATTTGATGTATTTTGATCACATATGAATTTTTAGATCATTTGGAGAAGTCTAAAGGTATTTTGTACATATGCGTACATGCTAATTTTTATAGCCGAATTTGGGCCGAAAAGAATATTGAAAAAGCTTTTTACATTCTGAAATTGATACAGGTTGTTTTGGGACATTATTTGAGTATTCAGGAAATTTTGTGGAATTTTTGGAAATTGTTTGGGATAAACAAACGAATTTCAGGAAATATCTGAACATTTATATATGAAAAGTCCCTACAAACATAATGATTGACTACGTGCTGATGAAAGATGATTATTATCGTTGATTGATATATTGAGTGGAGATAATACGAATTGCAAAACATAATGAAATTACACGTGACAGCATGTTTATACAAACACGTTATGTAATGTTAAACATAACTAATTTGGGAGACAACATGGTCTGTAATGGCCATGGGGATAACGTGGTCCGTAATGGCCATGGGGATAACGTGGTCTGTGATGATTATGGGGCTATTGTGGGCAGAAGGGGGGCCACAATAGTGACAAACTAAAGTTGAGTATGGCCTATGAGCGAAATTGTGCTGCAACTTACTAAACTAAAGTTGAGTATGGCCTATGAGCCAAGTTCTGCTGCAACTTATAAACTAAAGTTGAGTATAGCCTATGAGCTAAGTTCTGCTGCAACTTATAAACTAAAGTTGAGTATGGCCTATGAGCCAAGTTCTGCTGCAACTTACTAAACTAAAGTTGAGTATGGCCTATGAGCCAAGTTCTGCTGCAACTTATAAACTAAAGTTGAGTATGGCCTATGAGTCAAGTTCTGCTGCAACTTATTAAACGAACTAACTTGACTATGACATGAATGTTAAGAAAATAATGTGATTATGCGTATTGTGGGCGGATGGGGAGCCACAGTATTTGGTGATACGTTATAAATACTATATGTGTATTTGTGTCTATATACATGCTATGCGATTAGCCGTAAGAAATACTATGTGTAGAATATACTAATTATTTGCGTGTACACTATCTAATATTTGAGTTTACGTGGAATCATTGTGGGTGGAAGGGGGGCCACAGTGGTTGAGTTTATGTGGAACCGTTGTGGGAGGAAGGGGGTCCACAGTGGTTGGTTAAACACGGAAATTGGAAACAGGTAGTACGAACAAACAATCACGATTTTACCGAAATTTTGAATTTATATTATAAACTTACATGTGTGCATATGCACACACAAGGATATGGCTGTACATATTTATACAAATGTAAATACATATTTTTACATACTCGCGTACATACAAACTATGACTGTGTGGTACGCAGAACTGATTTCATTAAACTTATGAAACTCACCAACTATTCGTAGTTAACCTGTTTTAACATGCTTTTCATGTAATCAGATATGAGAAGTAATTTCCTGTGCGTTACGTGTCTGACTAATGATTGATGTCGTGGGCATTTGAGTTAGAAGTAAAGTAATTGAAGAACCGGTTTGATTGTATCACCTAGTTTGTAAAAGAGATTAGAACGATGTAATATATTGTAATTAGTTAGTAATGTTACTTTATGAACAATGTATTTGATACCAGTTGTATCTGTTGCATTTCCGTTTTACGCTTTCGCAAATCGCTTAACGGGGTGTGACAACGAGCCTCCCCCCTCACGGACTTTTCAGGGCCCACCACAGGATTTAAAAACCTGAGTAGTATAGTTTGGCCCGGCCAAGATCACCATCCATCCGTATGCAAACACAAAATAGGCATGCGCAACATCCTTAGTCGATAACGACTAATAACATCGTCAATTATTGGCCACAAAATAACGCATGCATAAACACGCGTATATCTATATGTGTGTGTATATATATATATATATATCATCCCAAACATACCATCATGAAAGTAAGCCTAGGGTCTTAAAGTAACACCAGCATACCCATTCATAAATATCATCTCATGACATACTACAATACGAGTAAGCCTACATCCTTGAGTCTAGACCATAAGTAATGTCTATAACCTTATAAAATATATAACCATAGACGAGCCTCTAATATTCCAGGGCATAGAGTATAATTCACACATATTTTCATAAATCCACAAGTATGAATAAGGCTATGTAATACCATCCAAATAGTTTAAACAAGTATAGTCGGATAAAATTGTGATATGGTGTGCATGCTAGCCCAAAACGTAAAAAGAGTAAAAGAGGCATCATGAACTCACCTGACACGAGGCACACAATCAACAACGAGCTAGAGAACCTCTAATAAAATCCGCAATTCACAACCTGTCGGATTTCACACAAAGATTACTAACTAAACCGTACCGACTCGTTTATCCTACGAGGTGTTCTAACATGGTTTGAGTTACCTAAGCCTCTTCCTTACCACTTTCAATTATAACAGCCCCCCGGGGCCTTACAGTCACCAACGCGACCCTTAGATACTCCCGGGAATAAAGAATTCCCAAATTACCCCCGGAAGCACTAGGTGACATCAACACGCGCGTTTAAGAGTTGTTTAGGCAATTAACAACCAAATCAGCCCCGTGTGGACCCAATATGATAAATTCACAGCCATCAAATCCGCACGGCACTACACGAGTCAAATGGGTCAATAGCTCGCAAGCACAACGCCCTAACTAATCAATAAACGCGAATACGCGTTGTACCGACCCGTTTGAGTAACCGACAACCAATTCAGCCCCAATACTTATAAAAATCATTTTCCAACAGCCCGTACATTAAACCGAAGCTATCCGAACTGAATTGGTCATCACTTACTTCATCCCTTGCGTTAAACGTAATAAAACTCTATTCTAGACAACCGAAAACTAGTTTTCAATCTACAACTAGTTGACCAATCAAACGAACACCAAAGGACATGATTTAAAAGTATGATATATGGGACATACCTAGGAAGATTGTGGTGCAAAAACTAACTTCAAACAGCCCCGACAAGAACACAATTGAACATCCACCGGTTACGCTTAAAACGAACTTATCGATCAATAACAAGTAAAACGTGCAGATTTTAGCATGCGAAGATGCATTTAATTACATAGGATAACCTTTGAAATAAATTATTAAATTTTTACCAGACTTTAATAAATGTCTTAGGTTTATAAAAATACTTTTATTATATTTTTCTAGTGGACAAAAAAATAATAAAAATTCCTCCAACACAACAAGGTACGTGCAGCTATTTCAGTGCGCAACAAAATGGTTTTATTTTTTTATAAAATTCATTACCAAACCAAATTAAACGATTCCAATTAGGTTTGATTCTTAACTCAAAATATTAATTTCCAGAAGTGGAACCAACTAATTTGGACTTGTTGAAAAAGAGTTATGATGTCGGGAAGATAGACCAGAATCCGTCATCCCGCATCAGCTTTGACACTCGATCTTATAAATTCATAAAAACCATTCAAATCTCGTTCAAAAATTACAAATTATACCTTTCTGGAAACTAGACTCAAATTAGAACATCATGGAAATAAGAATCGATCAAAACCAATGGATTATCATCGCGTTACAGACCCTACAATAAACGAATACGAATCTGTCAGCAAACTGATATCATCAAAACTCAACCCTAACGTGTTCAACAAAGGGTTTAATGGTGAAAAAGAGTTATACTAAGGTAGAATCGACCTTGAATTAGTCTCGGGAGGCCGGAGAATGGCTGGAACCTGCACGAAAATCGAGTGGGAAGGCTGGTGAGAGGCGCCGATCGGAACTAAGAGGAAGGAGAAGGAGTTTTAGGGTTTATGTTATAAAAATTTTACATCTAGGCCCTTCCACTTATAAATTATGATGTATTGGATTAAACGTTAAACAAATAGGCTTACAAGAAAGAAAAAGAGGTCCCCGAGGAAGGCCAGATCGAGTCTCGGTAAAATTACAAACTCTACAACACATAGATCCTTTTAACAAAAATTTGCGGGCGTTACATTTGATAGTCAAATGTTAAGTTTAAAACAGATTCGTTAGTCATTAACGAATGACTATTCAGATTCGTTATTCATTTAACGAATGATCAATCAGATTCGTTATGAGTTAACAAATGATTGCCTTATTTGCTAAGAGAGCGAATGGGTTATCTAATTCATAACGAATCAGTGTTTAATGTAATAAATATTTAACGAATATGACAGTTCGTTATAACTAACGAATGTGACCAATTCGTTATACATAAATTTTAGACGAATGAAACATTCGTATAGTTGGTTATAACGAAAGAGATACTCATTCGTTAATCAGTATGATATTCTTGAATATTTTCCTAATAGTTTATTCTTGTTAAAGCAGAATGGCTGACGAGATCATTCAAAATCCAGCTCCCGAGCAAAATCCAAAGGTTAATCCAGAATAACAACCTGAGGCTCAGGTTCAAGAACAAGTTGATAAACCCGAGCAAGCTCCTGTTTTGTTATCGTGGAATAAAAGTCACAATATTTGTGCTTTTTTAAACGATAATTTTGAAGATTCACCTATTTTTGGAGGGATGATTAATTTCTTGATACGTTCCAGGATTTACAAGGCTATATCGACACACACTTTGGTTTATCAAAGCATTATACGAGCCTTTTGGGATACTGCTAGGTTTAATGAAGCCGAGAACCAGATATAAGCTATCATTGAAGAGAAACGTGTGGTCATTGATGAGGGGGTAATTAGAGACATTTTGGGATTTGTTGATATTGTGGATGACGATGTGAATTCGATAAGAGTTTGATACATGGGTTGTTCGGAAGAGTGAGATATAATGGATATTTGGGCAAGTCTGTGTATAACAAAGCGAATTCATGCCAGCAGTATAAGTATTTGATGCATATACTAATACATTGTCTCAGTGGATGTAAAGGAGGATTTGATGAATGCCGAGTTATGCTGCAATCCGCTTTTGTTGCCTTAGTGCTAAACAAACCGTTCAATTATTCTGAATTGGTTTTTTATCACTTAAAGGAGAATCTTACAAGCCGTCACAAGTTTCTAATGTATCCGAGATTCTTGCAGCTGATGATTAATGATCTGCAGCCTACTTTATTTAAAGATCCAGATGATATATTGAAGCTGGAACATATGAATGCTGAGACTATAAAACGTTTACGATCTTACCGTGGTCAAAGTATCAGGATCGGCCGAGGTTTAAGCGATTGATTGGCCATCTTGCCAATATTGATTATGAAGCGCCATCTAATGATTGTTGGGCTCATGATGATTCTGATTTTGAGCGTGAGGGTGGTGATGGTGGTAATGGTGGTGATGGTGGTTAAGGTTCGAGCGCTGAGCTAACATATGCACAGAAGCGCAAACGTAAAGGTAAAGAGCCAATGGTGGAAAAGGGGGACAAACCAAAGAAGCAAAGTGTGAGACGAGGTTCAGGTGTTGAGATACCAAACCAACCATTTGTAAGACCGTCTCCACCTGTATCTATTCCAGTTTCTGTTCCTACTTCTTCTACTCCTCAGTCGATTCCGAGATCTTCAACAAACACAGATGCAATCAGACCGGGCAGCTCATGAGCAAGTGTAGGGAATATGTTTAGGCATATTCAATTTATTCAAAGAGAAAATAGGGAGTTAAAATCCCTAGTTGCTGCTCATGGGGAGAGATTAGATAAACAAGACGAGATCATCCTCCAACTTAGTAAAGATGATGAGTTGAAAAAGTTGAGGAATGATGAAGATGATCCGAATGTAGGGGGTGTTGGTGACCAACAACCGGGCGGTAGTACATCGTCAGTAGGTGATCAAGCTGGTGGAACGAGTACTAGTGGTGGTAGTGAGGGAAATAATTTGCAGATTGTGCCGTACAAGGACTATACTAGAGCTAAACCGATTGATGTTATACCGGCAAATATGATTTTGTTTGTGGGTATGAACGGGATTGTGTATAGTATGGTGAATGCTGATGAGATTGAAGAGGGTGAGTTTTTAGATCATTCGCTGACCAAAAAACAGATTGCCCTGCTTCTAGATTTGAATGAAGATGAGGTCGATGAACTGGGAAAGGCAATGGATGTGGAAATAGATTTTGAGGAAAGTACGAATCCAGGCATTTCGCGTGGGAATGTGGCTGAGTATGAAGAAGTTGAAGTGGAGGACGTGACTGCTAAGGAGTATCCTGATCTGTATACCGACAACAACAACAAAAATGATTCAGGTATTCCATTCTTCACAACAGAACATTTTGAGGCAGCAGAACAGCGTTTACGAGAAGAACGGGAAAGATGGAATAAAGCAGCTGAGACCAGTCACTTATCTACGAAAGAGAAGAAACGTAAACATGCTTAGGATGGTATGTTTAGACAGGATGTGAAGCGTATGAATAAGATGATCGAGACCTTCATATATCAAGAACAGGAGGAAGTTAGATTAGCAAAGGTTCGAGCATCTGCATACCAAATGAAGAAGTACAAGACTGTAAAAGATGTGAAAGGTGATTTGGTAGCATGGCAGTTTGATGCAGAACTTAAGGTATATATCATGAAATGGGAACATGGTATTTATTATTTCAAGCGCCCACACGATATCTTATCTATGCCAAGATGGGATGTGAGAACACTAGCCAACAGACCGTTTGTTAATCGAGGAAAGGATAAATGGGCTGAGTGGTTCTATGCTCATCTACTTCATGAAACCCGATATGGTTTCAAATTCTTCAAGCCACAAGTGCCGATACACAAATACATCGATGAGATTGATCCTCGCACTGGCTGGAGAAAAATGATCTTGCAGGTCAAGCCGCCGAAGACTATGAAGAGGGCTCCAATGAAGATATTTCCTCAGAGTCTATTCACCTCGTTCAACAGATGCTATTATGATAATCAAACTATTGAAGCGGTAATCGTATTGGGCATCGGATCAAACACAAGTGTTATTCATGTAATCGATCCTATGTGGCTTGTTAACTTATCTGAGTCTGACAACGACGCTTTATTTCATAGTCAGATTAGATTTCCTAACGTAAGCGATTATGATCTTGTGATGTAGTTTCAGAGAGTTGTACGAGTCTGTTATGCATTCAAGATTCATCGCTGCAATGACTGGAAGATGAATATGTTCCAGAAGTAAAGTATAAAGAGCTTGAGACGAGGGGGAGTTTGTTGATACACGATTTGAGCGTCTCAGTTTTTGTAATAGTATTATTATATTTATGATAATGTAAGGGGTATTTTGGTAAATATATCCCCATTCGCTCTAAGGTAAACCTATACATTACCCTGTAACAAATAAGCTACATTCGTTATGTTTGTAAGCCACATTCGTTAACCCAGTTTAACGAATGTGTCAACGAATGAAGGGCATTCGTTAGTCTTTAATTTAAAACAAATGAGGATGTTCATTCGTTAGTGTTTATGTAACGAATGACACATTCGTTAAGGTTAAGTTAACGAATGTGTCATCGTCTATATATACCTATAATGTTATCATTAATGCAATCAGTCCCTTATTTTTATCCATTCTGCCTCGTTACTCTGCCCAAATACTCTCTCAACACAAATAGTTCACACACTAGTCGTATTCCTCGTAATCGTATCGATCAATCAATGAAGAACACGATGTCATCGTAGATCTAGATCCTTCTATGCTCAATCAAGTGACGCTATTACAAGCCAAGATCTAGTCGCAAATCGATACGTTAAGATCGTGCTCATACATTAACGGAATACTTTATTGATGATCAATGCGTTACATGAAGATACATTATGATGGAGGAATACATAGGAGGTCTAGAGAGAATCCAGCATGGTAACGGTACATAAACATAAATATGGTACAAATCTCTATGCTAAACAACTATTGAAGGCCAATTTATAGGCATGCCTCATTCGTTAGAACTGTAGTAACGAATGAGACTCTCATTCATTAACATCACTAACGAATGAGGTCTTTCCATAGCCCATTCGCTAAACATCCTTAGCGAATGGGTATACCTTAACGAATGAGCCACCATTCGTTACACTGTAGTAACGAATGGGCTCTTACATTAACGGATAAGCCTAGTCTTAACGAATGAGGCCTCATTCGCTAAACATGGTTAGAGAATGAGCCTTTATACATTAAGTGAAAAGACTAAACTACCCATCTCCTATTCGAACAGCTGCGGACACAAAATCCGTGCACTTACATGTGGAGCTAATGGTAAGGGTTGGTGATTGTTTCAGTTTCATGATTGATGAGCAGAGTTGTTCAGGTTTGGTTTTTGGTTGGAATTTACTGGTGGATTCGAGTTGTTTTCATGATGATCTTGGCTGTTATTGTGGTTTGGTGAGAAGACGTGACTCTGACATAAGCTTATACGTAAGATCGCAATGTTATTAGTTCTAACTTTGAAGCGCGGTAATCAACAAAGGTGGAAACACACAAGAAAATTTAACATCATTCTTCATTAACTTTAAAAAATCAATACAAAGATATGACAATTCTCAGTACACTTTCTCTCTCTAGAATCTGACAATTCTCATAAATTCTACTATTCACACATAAGTTCTTACTATTTACAGACTTCAAAGTTCTTCACCTAGGAGCATATGTTATACGGCGCATAACTTATGCGCAACATAAGTTATGCGGACTAGGTGAGACTTATGCACTACTTACAAAAGCTATACAGTTTGACAATTAAGTACAATTCCTAATACATATACTAGCTATAGACGTTCATGTCCTAACAAACTCCCCCTTGGATATAGCTAGATCTATTATCCTAAACAAACATTCATTATACAACCAAATATTCAATCATATACAAAATTTTGACTCAGAATCTATCAAACTACCATCAAACATTTGTTGTAGTAGTCTTGACAACATCGCAGCCACCAGAAGATTCAGTCTGTTGAACTTGATTAGAATATATATTTATGTAACGCCCGTTAATTTCGGTTCCAAGAGTTAAAGCTTGTAAAGCATGTATAATTCTCGGGATTTAACCGACGTTTCTCGGAAGCCTTTACGTCATCTCGGTACGTTAAACCATTTAACTTTTCTTCCATAATGCCTTATACTTCAATTTGGAGGGACTTGGATGTAACTTCTTATATTATATCACAAACCAAAAAATATCTAACCCTAACTCTCCCACCAACGCCGATCGGACCAGCAGCCCCCCCCCCTTGCGATTTTCCATCTGTGCAGCCAAAATTAACAGTAAAAAATTCAATTCAAGGTCGGTTTTATGATTCCCCATGTCTTTTAAACCTTAATTGATCTTTATGTTACGCGTATTGATCGATAAAGACTTGTTTTAGGTTAACCGGGTGGCTGTCCAATTGAGCATTTCCGGGACTGTTTTGGTTGAGGTTTTTGCACCAAAATCTTCCTAGGTATGTCTAGTATAACATAATTGAGAATCATGTTCATTGGTGTTCGTTAGGTCGGTCAACTAGTTGTAGTTTGGTTGTTATGTTCGGTTGACTAGAATTGTAGTTTGGTGCGTTTAACGCGAGAGTTGAAGTGATTAACGACCAATTCAGCTCGGGGACACTCGTTTTGATGTACGGGCTGTTCAAAATTAATTTTTATAAGTTATGGGGCTGAATTGGTTGTCGGTTACTCCAACGAGTCGGTACAACGCGCAATTTCGTTTATTGAATAGTTGATGCGTTGTACTTGCGGGTTACCGACCCATTTAACTCGTGTGGCGTCGTGTGGACTTGTTGGCTGTGATTTTATCATAATGGGTCCACACTAGGCTGAGTTGAATGTTAATGGCCTAAACGACTCTTAAACGCGCGTGTTAGTGTCACCTAGTGCTTCCGGGGGCAAATTGGGAATTCTTTATTCCCGGGAGTACCTAAGGGTCGTTTTGGTGAATGTGAGGCCTCGGGGGCTGTTGTGGTTTAGTTTGATGTGGTCGAGGGTTTAGGTAACTCGAACCACGTTAGAACGTCTCGTAGGATAAACGAGACATCTTGATGTCATTAGTATTGATTGAATGTAAACTGACAGGTGTTTGAGGTTTGTGATTACTTAGGGATTTTCTAGCTCGTGGTGAATCCGTGTCTTGTGTCAGGTGAGTTCATGATGCCCATTTTTAACTCTTTTTAAGTTTTGGGCTAGCATGCACACCTAAGTGATTTTACTTGATGAAACGTTTAAACTGTTTTACATAGGCTTGCTAGTATATGGTAGGCCATAGGATGTTATAGTATATATATATATACACACATTATTGTTTGGACTATATTTGGCGAGGTTGTAGTCGTATCGACTACTTATGTTACGTATGCCTACTTTGTGTTTGCATGTGTTGATGAGATGTTACGTGTTTGGGTTGTACGTTTGCTCGACCCTGATGTTATACTTGGATGTTATATATATATATTTTTATATATATAGGGATGTACTCGTAAGGATGTTTATATATATATTTATGTGTATATATATATGTATGTATGAGAATGATTATCTATCAGTGATGATGACTTAATGGATGTACTCTTTTTATTTTTAAACTTTTGGTATGACTATCATAATTACTATTACTGATGTTATTTATTTAAAACTTGAACTCACTCAACTCAAGCTGACTTTGTGTGCATGTTAGTGTGAGTTTCAGGTTAGGAAGAGGATGCCTTATCGCTTGGACGTGCACGAAGCTACTTGGACGGTGAAGGGCATACGTGGATGGAAGAATTTATTTTTGAACATTTTATTTCAAAAAGTTTTATAAATTATATTTAAATTGGTTTTGGGAAAAATTCCCGGGTTTTTGGGAATTTATTTTATCATTTATATTTGCCGCTGAAATTATACTCTGACATGTTTTTTTTAATGGAAGGAACCGTTTTCAAGTTTAAATGTTTTCTTAAGTATTTTGTATGAATACCAAGTGTAGGGTTCCCGGGGTTCGGGGCCTTACAAGTTGGTATCAAAGCCATGGTTCGAAGGATCCGAGCATCCCCGAATGCTTGGACTCGAACTATAAGAAAGAAACTAGCATGCCCACCGCGAGTAGCTGGACGCCAAGAGGTAACGTTAGATTAATTAGTCATTCCTTTGAATTTGAAAGTTTCCAGTATGCGATTAACTGTTTAAGTGTCAGATAGAAGGCTAATGTGGTTAGGGGTAGGGGATGATTTGGACGGGCGGGTAAAGTAAACGACTAATTACACTTGATCAACGTCATTAGCAGCTTACCCATACCGTACATGTTCTAAATGCCACTTGTACTTGACCATATTAAAATTCTGTCTTTGTAAGGATAAGTCATGGTTAATACTCGAGCAGCTAAGAGAGGTGGTTCTAGTGGTCGTGGTCTTGGTCGTAAGCCACGTGCCGAAGCCGAGAATGAGATTCCTACTTCCCAGCAGGAAGCCCCGATTAACAAGGAGGGGGATAACCCCGCCTTAGATCCTGCTATGCACGCGGCAATCGCGGATGAGGTTTACCAGGTGCTCCATAGCGCCATTCTTGAGATCGTTTATGAGGCCATTAGGGCCATGGAGGAGTCACTGGTTGGTAAGGGTTCGGATAAGGGAAGGAAGAGTAAGGAGGTGCGGGTCGAAGAGGAAGAGGAAGTGTATGTGCCGAGTGGGGATGAAAATGAGGTGCGGACTATTAGTGTATCTACTCGGGGTTGCTAGTATGGTGACTTTAAGAAGTGTGACCCCCCTTCTTTCGATGGTACTAAAGATGCGTTGGCAGCACATCAGTGGGTGAGAGAGATGGAGGCCGTTCTGAGGGTTAGTAAGTGCAAGGGGGATGACATGGTGACTTATGCTACTGCCTCGTTTCGTTCCGAGGCACTATGTTGGTAGGATAACTTGGTGCAGGCTATGGGTGATCGTTCGATTAGGAGGATGACATGGGATGAGTTGAAGAAATTGGTTCTTGATCAGTTTTGTCCTCCGCATGAATTGGATAAGAAGGAACAGGAATTCTTGACCTTGGAGGCGGGTAGCATGACGCATCGGGAGTATACCACCAAGTTTAACCAGATGGCTCGTTTATGTCCCGATTTGGTTACTCCAGAGGCCAAGAGGATTAAAAAGTATGTGAAGGGGCTTCCGGTGGATATTCGTAGGGGTGTGGTGACTACCGACATGAACTCTTTTCACTCGGTGGTTACTCTAGCAAGTACATTGTATGATCAGAGGCATAAATTTCCACCGACCGAGACTAGAAAGACTTGGGACTCAAATTCGTAGGGTAAGCGACCAGGGGGAAACAACTTTAATTCGGCTGAGAAGAGGGTAAAGACAAAAAATTCGGATTTTAAAATGGATACGTCATTGGGTAATTGCAAAAAGTGCGGGAAGCCGCACAAGGGGGAATGTAAGAGTGGGTCTGGCTCCTGTTTTCGTTGTGATAAGGTTATACACCCCCACTTTGAGTGTCCGACATTCACTTGTTTCCGCTGTAAGGGTTCGGGTCACTTAGCATCAAACTGTCCTACCAGTAAGGCGGGGGGTCCGGTCAGGGGACTTCCTCGAGGGGGAAGGTGGAAGAGAAGCCGAAGGCCAGGGCGAGGGCCTTCAACATCTCCAAGAGGGAGGTGAAGGAGGATGCGGATGTTGTTTCAGGTACTTTTCCTTATTTAGCTTTTATTCCACCGTTATAAATTTCCTATTCCTTTGGAATTGTATGTGATGATCATGTAGCTAAGCAGTAGTATAATATTATCCCAGGTACCCTCCAACTTGATGAATTACAGGCGTCAGTTTGTTTTGATTCGGGCGCCAGTAGAAGTTTTGTGTCTACCGCTTTCTGTTCCTCGTTGAATAAATCACCCGAGCGCGTAATCGATGTTTTTGAAGTTGAGGTCGCCGTAGGAAAATCCGTGTCCTTGTCTAGGGTTATCCAGGGTTGTTCTATCAAGTTGTCTGGGTATAGATTTCTAGTGCGGTTGTAATTGATGCCGCTTGGTTGTTTCGATGTGGTGCTCGGGATGGATTGGCTCGCAAGTGTTGATGCTCAGATCATTTGCGGTCAGAAACTTATTCGTCTGAGGGCTCCGGATGGGACCCAAATTATGGTCTTCGGTGACCAGAATGGTACGACGCCACATATCATATCTATGCTTAAGGCAAGAAGGTTGATGCAACGGGGTTGCGGGGCGTATCTAGCGTATGCTATAAATATGAAAACCGAGGTGGCTACCGTCAGTGATGTTCCTATTGTTCGGGATTTCCGGGATGTATTCCCAGATGATTTGTCAGATGTGCCGCCGGATCGCGAGGTCGAGTTCCAGAAAGACCTTGTGCCGGGCGCAAAACCCATTGCTCGAGCCCCTTATCGTCTAGCACCGAATGAAATGAAAGAACTTATGGCCCAGTTGGAAGACTTGCTCGACAAGGGCTTCATTCGACCTAGCATCTCACCTTGGGGTGCCCAAATCCTGTTCGTTAAGAAGAAGGACGATAGCATGCGGATGTGCATTGACTACCGTGAATTGAATAAGCCCACGGTTAAAAATCGGTACCCTCTTCCGAGGATCGACGACTTATTTGATCAGCTCCAGTGAGCTAGTTGGTTCTCGAAGATTGACCTTAGGTCCGGGTATCATCAGTTGAAAATTCGGGAGGAAGATATTCCTAAAACCGCCTTCCGCACTCGTTATGGACATTATGAGTTCCTCGTGATGTCTTTCGATTTGACCAACGCACCGGCGGCGTTCATGGATCTCATGAACCGGGTGTGTAGGCCGATGCTCGACCGTTCGGTTATTGTATTCATCGACGACATTCTGGTATATTCCAAAAGCGAATCCGATCACGTCGGTCATCTCATGGAAGTTTTGGAAGCACTGCGAAAGAACAAGTTGTATGCGAAGTTTTCTAAGTGCTCTTTTTGGTTGCGCGAGGTTCATTTCTTGGGTCATGTTATTAACCCGAGTGGTATTTTGGTAGACCCTGCAAAGGTGGAAGCCGTGAACGAATGGGAATCTCCAAAGTCTCCATCTGAAATTCGTTGTTTTCTGGGCTTGGCAGGGTATTACCGCCGCTTCATTCCCGACTTTTCGAAAATTGCTTCGTCATTGACCAAGTTGACTAAGAAGAGTGTTAAGTTCGTTTGGGGCACTAAGCAAGAGGAGGCATTTCTCGAGTTGAAGAACCGGTTGACGCATACCCTAATTTTAGCTTTACCTGATAGCACAGATGATCTGGTGGTGTATTCTGATGCCTCTTATCAGGGGATTGGGTGTGTTTTGATGCAGCGAGGTCGAGTCATCGCTTATGACTCACGGCAGTTGAAGCCTCATGATGCGAATTATCCTACGCACGATTTGGAGCTGGCAACAGTTGTGTATACGCTCAAGTTGTGGAGGCATTATTTGTACGGTGTTCCTTGCGTTATCTATACCGATCATAAGAGTTTAAAGTATTTCTTCGAACAAAAGGAACTGAATATGCGGCAGCGTCGATGGTTGGAGTTGATTAAAGACTATGATCTGGAGATTATGTACCATCCCGGTAAGGCTAACGTGGTAGCCGACGCGTTGAGCCGAAAGGAGAGACCAAAACCTATTCGTGTGAAATCTTACCAGCTCATTCTTAAACCCGATATCTTGAAACAATTAGCCAACGTCCAGAATGAAGCTTTGCAGGTGGAATGGATTATGTCAAAACGTATTTGGGGTCAGGAAAAGTTATTGGAAGACGTCGGTGATGGGATAAAGTATAAGGATGGGCGTTTATGGGTACCGAAGTATGGGGGATTCAGAGGTAAATTTTTGGATGAAGCACACAAGTCGCGCTATTCCATTCATCCGGGCGCAACCAAGATGTACCAAGACCTGAAAAAGAATTATTGGTGGCCTGCGATGAAGTTTAAGGTGGCTCAGTATGTGAGTAAGTGTTTGACGTGTCTACAAGTTAAGGCCGAGCACCAGAAGCCGTTCGGGAAACTTCAACCATTAGAAATACCTGAGTGGAAATGGGAGCATCTTACGATGGATTTTGTGACTAAACTGCCTCGTATTCCTACGGGTAATTATGACACCATTTGGGTAATCGTTGATAGACTGACCTAGAGCGCTCATTTCTTGCCGATTCGAGAGACTTTTAATTTTGAGCAGTTGGCCGATGTGTTTATTCGTGAGATCGTGTCTAGGCACGGGGTGGCGGTATCTATTGTTTCGGATAGGGATACGCGTTTTACCTCCAGGTTCTAAAAGAAGTTTAATGAGGAGATGGGTACCAAACTCCTCATCAGTACTACCTATCACCCACAGACAGATGGTCAGTCCGAGAGGACCATTCAGACTCTTGAGGACATGTTGCGGGCTTGTGTTATCGATTTCGGTGGTAGTTGGGATCGTCACTTACCATTGGTAGATTTCTCATATAATAACAGTTATCACGCCACGATCGGGACGCCATCGTTTGAGATGTTGTATGGTTGGAGGTGTAGGACTCCAGTCTGTTGGGGTTCCATTGGTCAGAAACAGTTGGGTAGTTTGGAGGTGGTTGAGGCTACGACTGAGAAGCTCGATAAGATTAAGGCTTTTATGAAGGCCGCTCAGGGTCGCCAAAAGTCCTATGCGGATAAAAGGCAAAGACCTATTGTGTTTGAGGCTAGGGACCGGGTTATGTTGAAATTTTCTCCTTGGAAGGCCATTATTCGTTTTCGTAAGAGGGGGAAGCTTAGTCCGAGGTTCATAGATCCGTTCTGTATTTTGTCCTGTGTTAGTGAGGTAGCGTATAGACTGGAGTTGCCCGATGAGCTCGCGGGGATTCATCCTACGTTCCACGTGTCCCATCTTAGGAAATATTTAGCAGATGAGGAGGCCCATGTGCCTCTTGATGATATTGAGCAGGATAGTAAGTTGAACTACGTTGAGGAGCCTATTGCAATACTTGACCGTCAGGAAAGGCGTTTGAGGAATAAGGTGGTTAGACAGGTGAAGGTGCAATGGAGGCACCGTAAGGGTTCCGAGGCTACTTAGGAGTCCAAAGACGAGATGATGAAACTCTATCCGCAGTTGTACCTGTCGCGTCGGGATTCGGGGACGAATCCCATTGTAAGGGGGTGGACTTGTAACGCCTGTTAATTTTGGTTCCAAGAGTTAAAGCTTGTAAAGCATGTATAATTCTCGGGATTTAACCGACGTTTCTCGGAAGCCTTTACGTCATCTCGGTACGTTAAACCATTTAACTTTTCTTCCATAATACCTTATACTTCAATTTGGAGGGACTTGGATGTAACTTCTTATATTATATCATAAAACAAAAAATATCTAACCCTAACTTTCCCACCAGCGCCGATCGGACCAACAGCCCCCCCCCCCCTTGTGATTTTCCTTCTGTGCAGCCAAAATTAAACCGTAAAAAATTCAATTCAAGGTCGGTTTTATGATTCCCCATGTCTTTTACACCATAATTGATCTTTATATTACGCGTATTGATCGATAAACGACTTGTTTTAGGTTAACCGGGTGGCTGTCCAATTGAGCATTTCCGGGACTGTTTTGGTTGAGGTTTTTGCACCAAAATCTTTCTAGGTATATCTAGTATAACATATTTGAGAATCATGTTCATTGGTGTTCGTTAGGTCGGTCAACTAGTTGTAGTTTGGTTATGTTCGGTTGACTAGAATTGTAGTTTGGTGCGTTTAACGCGAGAGTTGAAGTGATTTACGACCAATTCAGCTCGGGGACACTCGGTTTGAGGTACGGGCTGTTCAAAGTTCATTTTTATAAGTTATGGCGCTGAATTGGTTGTCAGTTACTCCAACGGGTCGGTACAACTCGCAATTCGTTTATTGAATAGTTGGTGTGTTGTACTTGCGGGTTACCGACCCATTTACCTCGTGTGGCATTGTGTGGACTTGTTGGCTGTGATTTTATCATAATGGGTCCACACTGGGTTGAGTTGAATGTTAATGGCCTAAACGACTCTTAAACGCGCGTGTTAGTGTCACCTAGTGCTTCCGAGGGCAAATTGGGAATTCTTTATTCCCGGGAGTACCTAAGGGTCGTTTTGGTGAATGTGAGGCCTCGGGGGCTGTTGTGGTTTAGTTTGATGAGGTCGAGGGTTTAGGTAACTCGAACCATGTTAGAACGTCTCTTAAGATAAACGAGTCATCTTGATGTCATTAGTATTGATTGAATGTAAACCGACAGGTATTTGAGTTTTGGGATTACTTAGGGATTTTCTAGCTCGTGGCGAATCCGTGTCTTGTGTCAGGTGAGTTCATGATGCCCTTTTTTAACTCCTTTTAAGTTTTGGGCTAGCATGCACACCTATGTGATTTTACTTGATGAAACGTTTAAACTATTTTACATAGGCTTGCTAGTATATGGTAGGCCATGGGTTGTTATAGTATATATATATATATATATATATATATACACACACATTATTGTTTGACCTATATTTGGCGATGTTGTAGTCGTATCGACTACTAATGTTACGTATGCCTACTTTGTGTTTGCATGCGTTGATGAGATGTTACGTGTTTGGGTTGTACGTTTGCTCGACCCTGATGTTATACTTGGATGTTATATATATATTTTTATATATATAGGGATGTACTTGTAAGGATGTTTATATATATTTATGTGTGTATATATATATATATGTATGAGAATGATTATCTATCAGTGATGCTGACTTAATGGATGTACTCTTTTTATTTTTAAACTTTTGGTATGACTATCATAATTACTATTACTGATGTTATTTATTTAAAACTTGAACTCACTCAGCTCAAGCTGACTTTGTGTGCATGTTAGTGTGAGTTTCAGGTTAGGAAGAGGATGCCTTATCGCTTGGACGTGCACGAAGCTACTTATACGGTGAAGGCATACGTGGATGGAAGAATTTATTTTTGAACATTTTATTTCAAAAAGTTTTATAAATTATATTTAAATTGGTTTTGGGCAAAATTCCCGGGTTTTTGGGAATTTATTTTATCATTTATGTTTTCCGCTGAAATTATACTCTGAAATGTTTGTTTTTAATGGAAGGAACTGTTTTCAAGTTTAAATATTTTCTTAAGTATTTTGTATGAATACCAACTGTAGGGTTCCCGGGGTTCGGGGCCTTATAATTTATTGATGATGATCAAAACATTGGAAAGATCACCATCAATGTATCTGATCCATGATATATTTTCACATTATGTATATCCGAAGATACTTATCAAGATATGATATTGAAATATTGGAACTTGTCCTTTCTTTGTAAATCCTCGAATTCTCATTTTCTTCATCATCCTTTCATCATCACTGAATCATTTTCTTCATCACTTTCACACAGCATCATTACCTACAAACAACCCTCAGTAACTATGGCAATATATGTAGAAACTGTCCTGTATAAGTCATATTTCCAAATTTGTTTAGTATAAGTTTACACTTTTTCAAATCAGTCCCGTATAAGTTTTACGGAGACCGATTTATCTGTCATTAACCCAGATTTCAAACAATCCTATAACCACATCGTTAAACTCAAGCTTTACAATTATCAAAAAGGATTTTGAGTTGACAATAAAAATTTCTCAATTCAATATTTCACGATTAAATCCCGACTTATAGTTTCTTACCTCAAACATTATAAGATTTCAATCATAGTATTACCTATTGCAGCGACCTGACCTTAATGCTTCAATGAAAGAACACCGTTCAATTTGAAGAGGAACGCAGAAATACTCGGTGTTATTATGAAAGATTTTACTTACTAATAGCAAGTTTACTGTTTTCACCTACTGATCACTGTTTAGTCAAAACATAATGCTATCTATCTACCAAATCAGACGGATATGACAGTATAATATATCATACATATGCGGCGGATAGGTCTTTGAACTTATACGGCGCATATCTTATGCGTCGCATAAGTTGAAACACTTATGCGCTGCATAAGTGCATAATCCAGTTTCTGATTAATTTTCCAATTCACACCCATGTGTTGTTCCAAGTACAAATTAATGTGCATGTACAACTAAAAGAATAACTTAAATAGCTCAATTGTTGAAAACTTACTATATATCAAGTCCAAATTAATGACCATGAATATAACAGATAAACGTTTGTATCTTTTGAAATAATTTTGAAACTCAGCTCAGTTCATCATTCATCATTAAACCAAGAGATAGTTCACCCAGACATCAAGAGTCGAAACTAAATCAGAAGATAAAATCTTTTTGTTTTTAACAAAAAGCAGTAAAGACAATGAACAAATAACTTCAAGTTATTTTCAAATATGTAAACAAATACATATTTTGTGAGTTTGAGAAAGGAATCATGTTGACCAAATTGTCATTCCATCACGATTTTATTTCCAGCTTTATTCTGACTTTAAGTCAAACATTGGTATTTTTGTCCACCTAAACCTTCCAACAAATGATTTTGAAATTTCTGTTATATGGTTTAATTTGGTTCAATTAAGCACGAATCTTATGTAGACCCCACCTTTCAGACATAATTCGTATATCTTATACTATGAGTTTTCACATGTATGTTTTTGTTTTGAATACTTAAACTTGATTGGCTGTGACTCATGCAAAAATAACAAATCAAAACAACTCAGAACATTAAAAATTTTCCCTTAAGGTCGGTATTACTACACGCAGATAAGATTCCATTTTAACAAAATAAAAAGATAAAAATAAATTGAAGTTGTACAGGCCATACCTCTAGTTCGATACATGACTTTCATACCTTTGTGGTTATAGTATACACAGAGGAGATCCAAGGCTTGTACGAAACACCAAGAAAATAAAGCAGAATATTCAGATCTTAACCCTTAGGTCGGATAGTCTTATCACGCAGGAGAGGATCCAGGATTTGAACAAAAATAAAGAAAAAAGCAAATTGAATTTCTTTGCAAAATAAAATGAAAAATAAGTTAAATTTCTTTGCAAAACGAAAGCATGCACACACAGCAATCTTTGAATTTTTCTTTGCTTAAAACAGATATTAATCAAGCTTCAAGATGTTCCCCCACTAGAACGGTTGTTTTTATATTTATATTACATACTTTTTCATACTTGTTTGTTTAAAGGACTATCAATGCACTGATGCAATTAAGCACACAACCTTTTTGCTTACTTTTTACCGGACTTGGGACCAGATTATCAATGTACTATCATCTTCCCTTTTTTCTTCAAAAACTCATATTCTGAGGAGCAAACATTTTTGAATGTTTTTTTACTTTTTAATGTTTTTGACTTTTTCAAATATTTGAATGTTTTTGGTTTTCTAAAAAATTTCTCCCCCTAAAAACAAAAACTATTTGAAAATTTTTTATTTACAAAAAAAGTGACTCTGATGAATGAGTTCACAGGTTATCATAATCCATAATCTCGGTTTCACTCTTTTCCCCACCGCCCAATGCTTTAATATCGTTAAGCTTTAGTAAATATGTAAAACGATTTCTATCGAAAGCTTTGGTAAAAAGATCAGCCTTTTGTTCATCCTTGCGAATTTTGTCAATGGAAATCAATTCTTTTCGTAGCAATCACGAATGAAGTGATACCGTATTTCAATATGTTTTGTTTTAGAGTGATTTGCTGGATTTTTAGTGATAGGTATAGCTGCAGAATTATCTACAAAAATAGGAGTAGTCAGAAAATTCAAACCTTAGTCCCGCATTTGTTATTGAATTCAGAGAACCTGAGAGCAGCAAATAGAAGCAGCTACGTACTCAGCTTCACATGTAGACAACGGCACAATGGTTTGTTTTTTACATTGCCACGTGACTAACCTTCTGCCAAAGAATTGGCAACCAGCAGTTGTAGATTTGGCATTAAGCTTGCAGCTGCCATAATCTGAATCTGAGTATGTCCTCAGCACAAACTCATCGTCTCACAGATACCAAAGACCGACCCCGTATACCCCTTCACATAGTGTAGAATGTACTTGACGATTATGAGATGTGAAACCTTCGGATTGGGCTGATATCGGGTACACAAACATGTAGCATACATGATGTCTGGCCGAGAAGTAGTAAGGTACATGAATGAGCCAATCGTGGATCAGCAGAGAGTTTGATCCACCTTCTTACCGTTGGGATCAGGGCCAATCCCATGATTCAATGGTAAAGGAGTACTGATTGCCGATAAATCAGTCATGTTAAATTTCGCCAGGACGTCATTGACATACTTTGTCTAGTGAATGAAGATACCATCGAGTAACTGATCCACCTGAATCCCAAGGAAAAATTTAATTTCCCCCATTGCACTCATCTCAAACTTCTGTTTCATTACCTCTTCAAACTGCTTGCATAGAGTATCATTTTAGACCCTAATATGATATCATCCATGTAAATCTGCATGATCAGTAGATGGCCATCCACTTGTTTAGTGAACAGTGTACAATCAACGGTTCCTCGGATAAAGCTATTGTCTAGCAGATGTTGGGACAATGTCTTATACCAGGCTCTCGGGGCCTGATGAAGTCTGTAAAGGGCTTTGTTGAGTAAGTACACATTGTCCTTGTGGACCAATTCAACGAACCCCGGTGGTTATCCCACGTAGACTTCTTCATTAATTATCCCGTTGAGAAAAGCAAATTTACATCTAACTGATAAACCTTGAAACCTTTCCAGGAAGCGAAGGCTAGGAAGATCCAAATAGCTTCCAGTCTCGCAACTGGCGCATAAAATTCATTATAATCTATCCCCTCTCTTTGGTTAAATGATTCCATTCTCGTCATGCTTGCATTTGAACACCTATTTGGTGTTGATATGTTTCTTATTTTCTGGAAACTCGACGAGTTTCCAAACCCCCAGTTTCTTAAACGACATAAGCTCTTCTTGCATAGCATTGACCCAGCTGTTTTCAGTCAATGCTTCTTTATATGTTTTAGTTTCAATCTGAGAGATAAAACATTTAAACAAGAACCTGCTCTGCAGTGGTGACACACTTGTATAGAAACAACGGAGGCTCTGATCAATTTGATGCCTTGTTTGTACCCCTAGTGTTTAGATCACCGATAATGTTCTCCTCAGGATGATGTGACAAAGTCCTTGGCATGACATCAGTGGACACAATCACATCGAGTTGGACATTGGTTAAATTATCTTCGACTGACACTTCGTTTGATACAGAAGAAATTGCCTCTATCAATTCCTCAGATGATTCACCATCGTCATTGAAAACGGGAGTTGTCACAGGTATAGCATCAGTTTGGACAGGATCAGGGATAGTTTGAGGATCAATAAAAATAGGAGCTTCTAGTAATGGAATATTGATTAAATCTTCAGTCAGCTGTTGTTGATATAAGATTATCCTAGTGGTCGTCGACTATGTGTCTAATTGGGTCGAGGCGATAGCCACTAGGACCAATGATCACCTTGTGGTTTGTAATTTCATTCAAAGCAACATTTTTTTTAGATTAGGAAGCCCTCGAACTATTATTAGTGATGGGGGATCTCATTTCAAAAATTTTAAGCTCGGTAAGTTGCTTAAACGATACAAGGTGGATCATAGAGTTGCAGCTCCTTACCATCCACAAACGAGTAGACAAGTTGAGGTGTCAAATCGGCAAATTAAACAGATTATACATAAAAACATTCAGACATACCGAAAGGATTGGTCAATGAAGTTGAATGATGCCTTATGGGCCTACCGAACTGCTTATAAAATGCCGATTGGTACCACACCTTATAGATTTACTGGTTGAGATTGCATAACGTGCTTATTGGGTCACAAAAGAAGTTAATACTAGATATGATGATGCAGATAAAGCTAGGAAATTGGCATTGTGCGAGATCGAAGTGTTAGGCGATGAGGCGTACGAGTGTGCATCAGCTTATAAGGCAAAGATAAAAAAGGTACATAACGTGAAGATCCGGTTGAAGAACTTTGAAGTTGGACAAAAGGTTTGGTTATACAACACTAGGATGAAGCTCTTCCTAGGAAAGTTGAAAAGTAAGTGGGCGGGCCCGTTTGTGATAGTTGGAGTTGGTAATCACGGGCAATTTGAGATTGAGGATTTTGATGACCACATCCTTCGAGTGGTGAATGGCTATCGGTTAAAGCCATATTTGGAGATGGACGATATACACAAGATGGACAAGGAATCGGTGAGTTCATTGTGACCTCATCGGTTTATGAAGATAATTGAGCATTCGAGGCAATGTCGAGTTGTAGACACGCAATTCAGCACTAACCAGGAGGCAACCCAAGGTTTATAAGTTTGTTTCCGATTTGTTTTCGGTATATTGAGTCGTATATTAATTTTCGTCTCGAGTTTTGTGCAGCAAATTCCGAGTATAGGGAGGTTTTTGGTGAAGCTCAAGTCATGGAAGTTCGGTAAGCGTTTGGTCAACTACACGTCTTTCTAGGTACATAATGCATGTTTTGACTTCGGGAACGTGTTCAGGGTGATGTCGGGATGTCAAAAAGTGGTCGGTTCAGCAAATGTTCGGGCCCAAAAACGGGCAAAACTTTCAGTTAACAAGACCCATCGCGGTACGCGAGGATCCTGGTCAACACCCCATCGCGTATCACGATAGGTTTATAGACATCCAGACAGCTGACGTCATCACGATACGATATGACGCCAGCCAAACCACATAGCGTATCGCAATGAGGTATAAACCCTAATTTCATAAGTTGGGTCACAACATGTGTTACAGACCCATCGCGTACCACGATGGGTCGTGGATATCTAGAAAAAATATATATATAATGGCAAACCGCCGTTACCACTTCTTCACTTTCATCATCTTCTTCCTCTCTATCTCTCTTTTAGCCACCGTCCACCACCGCCGCCATACTACCTCCATTACCACCATTCATAATCGTCATCATTCACCATCATCCATCATCTTTCATCATCATCACTATCAATCATCCATCGCCATCCACCGACACTCTACCACCACCGTCACTGTTCTCAGACTACCACCATTGTCTTCATCATTCATTCATCCATCCACAACCACAGTCATCATCCACCTTTTCATTCTTGTTCGATTTAATATCCGCTCGAGGTATGGTTTAATTATCAGTTGATTTGTCGGACTTGTTTTAGTTAGTTTGTTGGTTCGAATTTTAAACCGAGACTTAGATTAGAATGTTGGATATATGGTTTGGTTCAGTCAGTTAAATGGTATGCGTTGGATATATGGTTTGTTTGTCGTGTTTGTAGTTTCAGGGTAGTAATTGGATATAGTGGTTTGTCGTTGTCGGGTTTTGGCGGGATTGATGTTAGGTTGTCGGTTTGATTTTAAAATATTGGACAATGGGTCGGGTTGTGTAATTCTAAAAAAATTAAAATTATTTTAATATATTTTAATATTATGTCAATATAAAAATTATAAAAACAAATTTTTAAATATTTTATTATGTAATATAATATGATAATATTTTAATATTTTAACATATATAATACTAATAATATATATAATATAAATAATAACATTTTATATATTAAGAATATTTTAATATAATATATATAATATTACTAATTTAAAAATATTTTAATAATACTAATGGATTACGATGCCCGAACCGTCCGATTAGTGTACACACTGACTTTGATCCGTTATGGCATGTTTTTCGAGGCGTCAGTTGAGTCTGTCTGTTAGAGTCAGTTCATGTTCGTCTAATTGTATCGAGTTTTGTTTATATAATTGTTTGTTGAGTTTCAGGGGTATAGTTTGTTAAGGTGAGAGTTAAACAATTCCAGGGTAATCCGCCCGTACTCAATCTCCTTCGGGCGGGCATACCTGATTTTATAAACTTGTACATAGGGTATCCCTGAATTTTTCATTTTAAATTTAATATTGTATTATTTTGCAGTTATGGCAGATATACCTGGGTCTTCCAGCGCCGCCGGGCGCAAGCGGCCTAGGCAGCGATCGCCGGGCGCGGGACGACGCAGTCTCGTTGACGCTCCACGGGGTGCACCAGATCCCCCGCAGTTCGTGGTACGGCCACCACACCTTATTAGGTACGATGGTGAGGAGATCCCGATTACTCCCGACATGGTTCGGAAGCATATCGTTGGAGACAGCCTCTAGACCCCCGTGTGGTGCTCCGATATGCACCACTGTCGGAGGAGCAGACCATGTATCGTCGGTTCATGGTGGTACAGCTCCTTCGAGACCGCACGATAAACAGGACACTACTTCGTGCAATGGGCCAGTAGGGGATGATCAGAGCTATTAGGAGCTCGGGTTGATCAGGTCCTCGTGTGTGACTTGACATAGTATGTCTAGCTCACATGCGTGTTCTTTTCCACATTTCGACATGTGCCCACCGACTTCTTCGAGCCGTACATAGTTTCCTTTGCTCTTTGCCGGCGGACGTTCGAGATGTTTGTAATGGAACGTGGTTCAGATGAGGCTGGATTATTAGAAAAACTAATCTAATAATTTGGGATGAAGCATAAATGGCCACAAGCACACATTTCAGGCTCTAGATAAATCCTACAAAGACGTCCTAAAGTCTAAATTGCCTTTTGGTGGAAAAGTTATTGTGTTTGGTGGTGACTTCAAACAGATTTTTTCGGCAATAAAGAAAGGAAGTAGACAACAAATAGTAAGTGCCTCTTTATGTTCCTCTTATATTTGGCATCATGTTCATATTCTTAAACTAACAAAAAATCTAAGGTTAACAATTTTTCAAAGAATGGTTGATATAGAAGATATAAAAAAAATTTCTAAATGGCTATTGGATATATGAGAAGGTGAAGATGGTAGACCTAAATTATGGTAAGGCAAAAATAGAGATACCTGGTGATTTACTTATTGAAAAATGTGGCGATCCTATCACAAAACTATTTCAATTTGCGTATCCTAACATTATAAACAAAAGCCAAGACCCTACTTACTTTCAACATAGGGGATTGCTTGCACCAACAAATGAGGTGGTCAACAAGCTTAATGATCGTGTACTTCAATCATTTCCCTGTGAATCAGTCAAGCATTTAAGATCTGATTATGTAGCAAAGTCTGAGTACATAGAGGGAAACGTAGATCCAACTTTATATTCTCCTGAACTACTTAATGGTATTAACATATTAGGACTCCCAAACCACAAGGTTATACTAAAAGTCGGCATACCGGTAATGCTTCTAAGAAATCTTAATCAAAGACTAGGCTTATGCAACGACACTAGACTTCAAGTTGTTTCTTTCGGAACGCATGTAATCAAAGTTAAAGTTCTTTCAGGAAGTAATACAGGTGAAAAGAAACTCTATTCCAAGAATAGCACTAACACCTTCGGAAAAAAACATAACATTCATATTTACAAGACGACAATATCCTTTATCAATTTACTTTGCTATGACTGTAAACAAAAGTCAAGGACAATCATTACAAAGAGTGTGTTTATACTTAAAGAATGATCTTTTCTCTCATAGATTGCTATATGTCGCTTTATCAAGAGTTACAAGCAAAAAGGGTTTGAAGATACTTATTCTAAGCAAGCATGGTAAACAGACTAATAAGACCACAAATGTCATTTTCAATGAGATTTTTCCTTATTTGAACAAAAACTAATTGTAATAGTTATAAGGAAGATTACAAATTTTGTCCTTTAAACAAAGCCAATTTATGGATCGTGTCTCTTTTTTAGTTTTCTTACAGGCGGTGTCCTTTAAACATTTTTTTCCTACACGTTATGTCCTTTACACTAATTGGGTTAAAAAAACTCAGTTAAAAACGTCACGTGAGTCGCATGTGAGGGATGTTTGGTCTTTTCATCTATACCTGCAAATGTATGTTAGTTCCCTTCTCTTTTAACCCCCCCCCCCCCCGATTTGGGCTTCAATTCAATAACCCAAATGCATCGGAGTTCAGAGTGCCCGGTAGCGTCGGAGTGGTGGCTGGCGTCGGAGGAACAACACCTCACAAAACTTATTAGCGGAGTGGTGGCCGGCGTCGGAATAGCGGAGTGAAGGCCGGCGTCGGAGTACTAGCGGAATGGTGGTCGGCGTCAGAGCAGAGGAGTGGTAGCCGGCGTCGGAGCAGAGGAGTGGTAGCCGGCGTCGGAGTAGAGGAGTGGTGGCCGGCGACAGCTTTGGACAGCGAGACGAGAGAGAGAAATGAATTAAGGCCCGATGATATGAAGAAAAAGAGAGGGAAGATGAAATATTTTACCGGTTTATGCAAATGCTTATTAGCGGCAACCCCTTTTGGAACTTCACCCTAGCCCTAATTTGGGTTATTGAATTGAAGCCCTAATCGGGGGGGGGGGGGGGGGGGGGTTTAAAAGATAAGGGAACTGACATACATTTGCAGGTATAGATGAAAAGACCAAACAACCCTCACATGCGACTCACGTGACGTTTTTTAACTGAGTTTTTCTAACCCAGTTAGCGTAAAGGCATAACGTGTAGGAAAAAATGTTTAAAGGACACCGCCTGTAAGAAAACTAAAAAAGGGACACGATCCATAAATTGACTTGGTTTAAAGGACAAAATTTGTAATTCTGTCTAGTTATAAAGAGAAATATTTATTAGCTTTAGTTCTCGAGCATGGCTCCTTTGACGTTTGTAATCTTCAAGACGTTTGTAATCTTCAAGCAAGTCTTAGTTTTCTACGAGCAAGTACATACTTAAAATAATTGCATCATATTTCATTTTCTAATTTGAAGTAAATTGAATTGTCATTGGTAGCAATACTTTTTTTGGTATTTAATATATTAATTTCACTTCTTTATATGATGTTATTGGTTGGTTTATATTCTAAACTCCATAATATTATATACATTAAATAGAAGATAACAAATTCAACTACAAGACATTATGAAGAAACTATATAAATATCATCATTAGACTTCAAATTAAAACATAAAATATTCACAAAGAGATTGTTCAGTAACCCGTTGTTGACAAGCCATTCATAAATAGCTGAGCATAACGTTGGTTGACACATCCATCTAATTAAAAGAGAAAAAACTTCAACATCTTCTGTTGATTCCCATCGCCATCATGTACATTGAAACAGCAAAAAGATTCTTGATTTCACAACCTGTCAAACAGAATCATTCAAATCTAATAAGTAATCAAAGGAATTTAGTGTCATAATAGATAATTTATATTTAGTCTATACGCAATTCTAACATGTTGAAGTTTTCGCATAGATCAAGTAATGTCATATGTTAAGGCTGAGGGGTGTGGGGGGCGCGAGAGGGGGCGCGAGTGGGGGCGCCAGCCAATAATATTGTGACGTGTGGCAGAGAGAGAAACTTGATAAGATGGATGTTGGTAGTGGTGATAGCGCCCCGGGCTATGGTGTGGAGGGGCGCGAGAGGGGGCGCGAGCGGTTTATTTTTTTATTTTTTTATAAATGTATTAAAAAAACGTATTATTAAAAAAACAAGAAATTATTTAAAAAAACACACATTTTTTTGAAAATTCATATAATAAAAAAAACATACTAAAAATTAAACAAACAATAATATTTAATAATAAAACTAATCTAATACAAGATCCTCTGGTCGCCTCGCCCACAAATGTTCAACCAACTCATGTCGAAGATCCCCGTGTATCTCACGGCTCTTGATATTTGCTATGTTATGAAGTTTTTGTTGATCACTGATTGTGGACGGTTGTGGCGGAATGTCACCTTGGTAGTTTTGGCATATAGCTTTGCCCTCGTCTTCTAACGTCATGTTGTGTAGGATAAGACACGTGTAGACGACGTCCATTATCCTCTCCCGAGTCCAATAACGTATCGGGTTCGCCAGAACATAATATTGTTTTTTTATAGCTCCAAAAGCTCTTTCAATATCTTTTCTAGCAGACTCTTGCTTCTTCGTAAAATACTTCCGTTTGTCGGCGACTGGATCTGTAAAAGCTTGAACTAACACAACCCATTCGTTGTAAATACCATCGACCAGATAGTACCCGTACTTGAAGAGTTCTTCATTTGCAACAAAAGATTGAGGTGGTTCAACCCCGTCGATAAGGTCGTTGATCAAATGTGACTGATCGATAACATTAAGGTCGTTATTTGACCCAGCAACACCAAAAAAAGCATGCCAAAACCAAAGATCCTGTGACACCGCCGCCTCAAGTATGAGGGTCGGCCCTTCATGATCACCACGGTGGAACTGACCTCGCCAGGCCGTTGGACACATAGCCCATCCAACATGCGTACAATCGATGCTACCTAGCATCCCAGGAAAACCATGTTTTTCTGCGTGCACCTCATATATGCGTTGGATGTCATACGTTGTAGGTTTACGCATATATCTCCGAGCGTAAGTCGATATGACTCCTACGTACAATATATATTAAAAAATGTAATAAATATTTAATAAAAAGTAAAATTAATGTTTTTTACCTTGGCAGAAAAAATGAAGGGATTCACGTGCAACCCTTTTCGACATCTGTAAATACTCATCCAAAGCGTCCGACGAGATGCCGTACGCTAGTTGACGGATAGCAGCCGTGCATTTTTGAAGAGGGGTAAAACCGGGAAGACCCCTAGCATCCTCCCTTTGTTGGAAAAAGGGATACCGTGCCTCTAAATCACTCGCTATACGCGTGAACAATTGCCTGCTCATTCGAAAACGAGTTCGAAAATCCGACTCCGCGTATACCGGTTGAGGGCTAAAATAATGCCTCATCAAAGTATCGTTAGCACCCGATCGATCACGATCACGAGGTGGTGCTCTAACCCTCGGGAGTCGGGGTTGATGGGCTTGATTTTGCAAGAGATTTACCACGGCTGCGGTCAAAACTCCCCCTACATGAAGAAGCAAATCATCCTCTTCGGAGGAGTCGGAATCAGACGTGTACGACGACATTATTTTTTAAAAAAAAATGGGACGATGGGTTGTTTGGAGATTGAAGTTGTGTTTGATATGGTAAAAATGGGTTGATTTAGGGGTATTATATAGGATTTTGTAAAGGTTTTTTTTAAAAAAGTTTGAAAGAAATGGGTAATATATAGGAAGTGTTGTATAAAGAAATGGGTAAGTTTGGTGTTTTTTGAAGTTGTGTTAAAGTGTTGTATAAAATGGGTAATATATAGTAGTAGAAATTTTTTTTTTTTTTTAAATATTAAGAGCCAACGGCTCATTTATCTTTCAAACGGCTATATTCACAAAACCCCAAGCACCCTAGCGCTCAACCTGTCCCGCGAACCCCCTGGCGCCTGCCTCTTTTTCCGCTCTCGCGCCCCTCTCGCGCCTCGGTGGTGTGGTGCTCGCGCCCCGGGGCGCGATCGTCTGGCCTCTTGCGCCCTTTCTAGCGCTCCACACCCCTCAGCCTTAATGTTGTAAATAAGTAAACTACTTTTTAGAGAACTTGAAATTCGCAAATACATTGTACATTTAGCTGAATTTTACCACCCATTAACAATGATTACTGACCTAAAATTATTCTAAATATTCAGTTATGTGTATGGAAAAGTCCATATAACTTAAAACAAATTCGAGCACCACTATTCAAAGCTTAAAATTATTAGTTTCGAGTATAGTATGAAACAGAATTCTTATGCTAACAACACAAAAACTAAAAACATATTTACAAAATCTAAACACAAACCTCATTTACTATTATGTAATCTAAATCCTAAATATAACAATTTATATAACTATCATATTCACAACTTATTAGATGTAACTAAGCTAAATAAGCTAATTCTAAAAACCTAAATTTCTTAATAACAAATCTATAACAAACTACAAGTTACTTTTCTTGGATTTTGCAAAACAACCAATATTACTCATTCTTTTGTTTTGATATTTTCATACTACATTTTATAAGCAAATCAAAGAAAGCAATGACACAACATTCAACATATTATCTATTTAAAAATCATCAAAAAATATTCTCATTATACTATATCAATAATAAAGTTCTTTTTATTAAACTGATAATACTTTGCGCTTCATCATCAAAAGCAGACTCATTATTTAAACATCCTAACATCCAATTAACCTTCTTGCTGACTTCATCTTCCAAATCAAAATGAGTTGTCTCCTTTCTTGCATTCAAAACCTTCAACCAAAATCCATCTCTCTCAGCATCATTTGACTCCAACAATGTTTCACGCTTAACAACACCACTTTCAAACCTAATAACAGCTCTATTTTAATTTGGATAGAAAAACAATTCTCGCACATAAACAACAGAACCATCATCTTCTTCAATTCTGGCTGAAATTTCATTTATTAAAGCAGTTTTTTCATAAGATGGAAGAACTTTTCTCACTCCAAGGGAATGTATTTGAGTCAGAGATCGTTGACTTAGTGAAAAAACTTCATTCACATTAGGTTTCTCAATTGTATACCGATCACTCAAAACGAAAAAAAAATCTGTTGAGAACAATCTACAATAATACCAATCAACTATGTTTGCCACTATAAAATTTACTTAGGGGAGATGGATTAAATTTTAAACTAGGGTTTGTAATTAAGAAATGAACGGATTGTTAAGAGTAAATGAAGAACAGAGGGTTTCTTGAAAGAAGATAAAATCATTATAGTCACATTTTTCAAATGACGACACATCTATTTTAATTTTTTAACTTAAAACATAAAAAGCCTAAAAGAATTGTATAAAATAGGCCATTTAAGTCCAAATTTTCATAACTTTTGAACCCAAAATTTGAAATTTTAACCAAAATAATATTCGCCCATATAATCCCAAAAATATATTTATTATAAAAAAAATAGGCTCATACAAAAGTCCATATTTTCACTCATTAAAATTATTATATATATGCATACGAAACTGGATAATACGCATGACAAGTAACATAACCCTCACTCGGACCATAATATCTTAAATAGAATATTAAACTAGTAACATAAACAAATAACTACATATAATCAATAAGGCCCCATTTAAAATATTTAATTATGTTAACTCATGAAAATTATTGTATCCATAAACACACAATTACATAAATAAAAAGATCTTCGAGCAAGCTTTAGTCTTTCTCGAGCACGATTCCTTCATCTTAGTAATCTTCAAGCAAGTCTTGGTCTTCTGTAAGCAAACTTACACTTACGATAATTTGCATCGAGCAAGCATTTCCTCTCAAGTATGCCTTAATCTTCTCAAGCAAGCCAAACTTTTCTCGACATGCTACCACAATCAAGAGAATTCTTGCTCAAATCAATTCAATCTATAACATAATTTTATTAGAGCAACCAATTGTATGCTCGGGTATTGTTGACTTGCTAGCTCGAGAATGAACCTTATTAGGAGTATCACTCAGATAAATTCAAAAACTCCTTACTAGCCTGCTCGTGATGTTTTATTCATGCAACATCTTACTCGACCCACAAAATTGCTCGAGAACCTTCTTTAACCAATTGTTCTTCAACAAGTTTTCTTGGAAACAAAACTTGTATGATCGAGAGCATCCCTTGCTCGAGGAAGTGTTACTTTGCTCAAACTAACCACTTAAAAGATATGGAAGACTTTTCTTGCACGAAAAAGCATTTGCCACTAGGTTGTTGTAGTGTAAGGCATCGTTTGGTAAAATCCTTTTTAAAACTTAAATTATGATCGTGTCTATAAGCTAATCTAAATTCTAAAGCCATATGGCATATAACTAATTATAGCTCGTGTTTATCTCTTGGGACTGTACTATTGTTTTTGTTACCAAGAACATATACCTTATAAGGCTGAGGGGTGTGGGGGGCTTTAATGGGGGCTCCAACCAATAATATTATGACGTGTGGCAGAGAGAGAAACTGGATAAGGGGGGTGTTGGAGCCCCCGTTAGAGCCCCTGGCCCTGGTGTGGAGGGGCTCCAGCAGGGTTTGAAGTTGTGGTATAAAAATGGGTGAAATGGGGTATTATATAGGAAAAAATATTTTTTTTTTAATTTAATAAGAGCCCAACGGCTCTTTTTCGAAAACCAAGACAGCTTTTCTCTCTCTTCTCCCGCTAACAGGCTCACGCCTGCATGTTTTTCCGCGCTAGCGCCCCGTTAGCGCCCCGGTTAACGCCCCGATGGTGTGGTGTTAGCGCCTGGGGGCGCGAGCGGAGGGGCTCTAGCGCCCCCGTTGAAGCCCCACACCCCTCAGCCTAAGTATTCAACTTCAGGAAAGAGAATCACAATCATTAATAATAAATACTGGTTAAAACAGGAATGCCACATAATCCACAGTTTCTAATCTTCATTTTTGATCTTTTTGTCACTAATATTTAATAGTTTAATTTGAAATGACTAAATGTGGATGGCTGACCAAAAACCAACACAGCTCCAAATGCACTACAAAACAACTCAAATATAACATATAAAACCCAACTTTACTATCACTTCTATTTTGGCAATAATACATGATGAATCAATGTCAAAGTTCACTGAACATTAATCTGCAAAAAAAACACAACACTTGTATATATGTACAAACACAAACAACTAAAGAAACATACCATTCATAAAAATAATTTACAAAGTTTTCTTAAATTAAAAGATTAACATGATCTTAAAATATTCTTAACATTACAAAAAAGACTGTATAAATATCATCATCTTAAAAAAGAACTACATATCTTTGTCATCACTACCCATATCTTCTACTACACAAACATTGATAAATGACCATAACTTGGAAAAAAAAAACGTTCAATGGTACACTAATTGAATACTCTAATACATCAACATATATAAACAAATATAATCACATTAGAAACATTAAATAATGAAGTTCATAAGATAATATAAAGTTACCTTAATCTTCACCATCAAAATCAGAATCATCAGAAAGAGCATCAAAATCAGATTCAGTGTTTAGAACTTGCAATAGCGACTTCACTTTTTTGTTAACGTCTTCTTCAAACTCATATTGAGCTCTTTGCTTGAATTCATTCAAAATCTGTAAATCATCCAAACATCTTAACATAGCCAAATCAGTTGAGTTCATCACTTCCGACCGCTTCATTATTTTCACTACACCATTCTCCCACCTAATAAGAGCTCTATCAATATCCGGACATTAGAACCATTCCTCAAAAAAAAACAATCGGTCCCTCTTCTTGATTATTATTTTCAATCATATCAGAAATCGTAGTGATCAATGATCTTTCTTCATTAGATGGAAACAATTTTCTCAACCCAATAAAATGTATTTGAGACAGAAATCAATCAATTAAAGTGAAAACTTCAATAGCATTAACCTTCTCAATAACAGAGCGATCTCTAAGAACAAATACGTATCTATTAAACAAGTTACAATAACACCATTGAACTAAATTCTCCATCGAATATTAATGATTGATTCTTTAAAATCAATTTGAATGTGTGACCTAAAATTTGTAATTGAGCTATGATAGGATATTGAATGGAAGATTAAGGGATTTTATAAAACAAGTTATTATGTCATTAATTTGCAGACACATTTTCCAAACGATGACTTTTCATAATGATCACAGTTTTAAATTTTAAAATAAAAAGCTCAAAAAAGTAAATAGAAAAAACAAATATTGTCAACATATTGAACAAATCATCTTTGTTTCATATACAATCTTCTTTTAGCATGAACAAGAATTTAGTAACCCTTGTCCTTTTAATAAGCACTAAACCCTCATCTGACCGACATAATGAACCAATCATCTTAAAGAAAATAATTAATATAATTCATATATAATATCCTTTAGATATAGTTAATAAAGATATACATTATTATTTGAGAATTAAGTTACAAATTTAAAAAAAAAATCTTCAACTTTATTAAAAACAATATTACTGTCTTATAATATAATATAAATGAGCCCAAAAGCTCTTATAAAGACTATGTTACTAAAAAATTAAGCCTAAAATAAAAATCTTTAGAGCCTATTTATTATTTAACCTTAAAGAATCCAAATTCATAGATTACTTAAGAGCTCATTAAGAAGATCCATTAACCAACATATACCAACCAAAAAGGAAAAAAACTAGATTTATCTCAAACTAAATACATAAGTTAGTAGCCTTTAATTTTATATATACTCAGAATCATCAAAAAATAAAATCATCCAAAAATAAACCTAACTGAAGAATATGATAATTGGTAAGGTTACCGTTACAAATGGACTACCAACATACAGTAACACGTGAGTTGTGTTTACTTATTCTCACAGGAGTTAAAGAATCTAGAGGATCGATCATATGTATGCTTTTAAAATCTATAATCTATATCTTTAATAATATATATAAATAAAACCCCTAAAATCCTACGTGTCACGATTTGGTCGCTCCCCTCTTTTATGGAAGCCACCAGATTGCTTGATTTTTAAATGGATATCTCTCATTGATTTAACACAAATTCATGGGTATGGGTCTTACCAAAACCAGAAAACTTTTAAACGGGTTATAACATCTCATTAAATTAAAAATTAATCTTACCGATTATTTGATATGAAAATCCTATAAAATATGGATATACTAAAATTTAAAATTCAATTTAAAAAGAAAAAGATATTATTTATAATTAATAATCAATTTTATACTAAAAAACATAAGCGGGTCATGGGTCACCAAATCCAGATAATTTTTAAACGGGTTGTAACATATCATTTATTTATGAAACCATTTCATCATCAAACCCTAAGTATATTATTAACTTTTTACAATAAAGAAAATTAAAATCCAAAAAAATAAATATTACAAAAAGAAAAATGTAAAACAACCACTCTCTCAAGCCATCAGATTGCTTTATTTGTAAATGAAGGCTTCTCACGCATTTGACCCGAATTCACGGGTAAAGGTCTCACCAAACTAAGATAGCTCTTAAACGGGTTATAACATTTCATTATATTAAAAATTCATCTCATAAAATATTTGATATGAAAATCCTATAAAATAGGGATATACTAAATATTAATATCACATTTTATTTAAAAAAAAGATATTATTTATAACTAAAAAAATTATAATAAAGAAAATAAACGGCTAATGGGTATCACCAAACCCATATAGCTTTTAAACCGGATTATAACAAATCATTTATTTGTAAAACCATTTTATCATCAAACCTCAAGTATATTAATTATTAACTTTCTTACATTAAATAAATTAAAATCCATATATATATATATAGGGATAGGTTATTGTAAAAAGACAATGTTTCATAGGAATGGTAAAAATAATTATGGGCCATTAGATTAGGAGATCCAAGGGTTGAGATTTAAAATTACCAAAAACCGATATAATTTCCTAGAATTACTTTTTCACCATTATTACCGACATAGTTTCCTAGAATTATTCTTTTACCATTGGTTTTAATGCCAAATGTCAAAAATATATTGGTTCTTACCATTCTTAGGAAACTCTTTATTCTTATTTGAACCCTTTTCTATACATATATATATATATATAAACGAAACCCCTAAATTCTTACGTGTCGCGATGTGGTCGCTCCCCTCTTTTATGGAAGCCACCAGATTGCTTGATTTTTAAATAGAGGTCTCTCATTGATTTAACCCAAATTCATGGGTATGTGTCTTACCAAAACCGGATAGCTCTTAAACGGGTTATAAGATCTCATTAGATTAAAAATTAATCTTACCAATTATTTGATATGAAAATCCTATAAAATAGCGATATACTAAAATTTAATATCCAAGTTAAAAAAAAGATATTATTTATAATTAATAAACAATTTTATAGTAAAAAACATAAGCGGATCATCCACCAAATCCAGATAGCTTTTAAACGGGTTATAACATATCATTTATTTATGAAATCATTTCATCATCAAACCCTAAGTATATTATTAACTTTTTACAATAAAGAAAATTAAAATCCAAAAAAATAAATATTACAAAAAGAAAAATGTAAAACAATCACTCTCTCAAGCCATCAGATTGCTTTATTTGTAAATGAAGGCTTCTCACGCATTTGACCCGAATTCACGGGTAAAAGTCTCACCAAACTCAGATAGCTTTTAAACGGGTTATAACATCTCATTATATTAAAAATTAATCTCATAAAATATTTAATATGAAAATCCTATAAAATAGGGATATACTAAATATTAATATCCCATTTTATTTAAAAAAAATAGGTATTATTATAACTAAAAAAAATTATAAAAAAGAAAATAAACGGCTAATGGGTATCACCAAACCCAGATAGCTTTTAAACCGGATTATAACATATCATTTATTTGTAAAACCATTTTAACATCAAACCTCAATTATATTAATTATTAACTTTCTTACATTAAATAAAATTAAAAGCCAAATATATATATATACACACACACACACACATATACATAATATATATAAACGAAACCCCTAAAATCCTATGTGTCGCGATGTGGTTGCTCCCCTCTTTTATGGAAGCCACCAGATTGCTTGATTTTTAAATGGAGGTCTCTCATTGATTTAACCCAAATTCATGGGTATAGGTCTTACCAAAACCAGATAGCTCTTAAACGGGTTATAACATCTCATTAAATTAAAAATTAATCTTACCAATTATTTGATATGAAAATCCTATAAAATAGGGATATACTAAAATTTAATATCCAATTTAAAAAAAAAGATATTATTTATAATTAATAAACAATTTTATAGTAAAAAGCATAAGCGGATCATGATCCACCAAATCCATATAACTATTAAACGGGTTATAATATATCATTTATTTATGAAACCCTTTCATCATCAAACCCTAAGTTTATTATTAACTTTTTACAATAAAGAAAATTAAAATCCAAAAAATAAATATTAAAAAAAGAAAAATGTAAAACAACCATTCTTTTAAGCCATCAGATTGCTTTATTTGTAAATGAAGCCTTCTCACACATTTGACCCGAATTCACGGGTAAAGGTCTCACCAAACTCAGATAGCTCTTAAACGGTTTATAACTTCTCATTATATTAAAAATTAATCTCATAAAATATTTGATATGAAAATCCTATAAAATAGAGATATACTAAATATAAATATCCCATTTTATTTAAAAAAAGTTTTATTTATAACTAAAAAAAATTATAATAAAGAAAATAAACGGCTAATGGTTATCACCAAACCCAGATAGCTTTTAAATCGGATTATAACATATCATTTATTTGTAAAATCATTTTATCATCAACCCTCAAGTATATTAATTATTAACTTTCTTACATTAAATAAAATTAAAATCCAAATATATATATATATATATATATATATAATATATATATAAACGAAACCTTAAAATCCTGCGTGTCGCGATGTGGTCGCTCCCATCTTTTATGAAACCCACCAGATTGCTTGATTTTTAAATGGACGCCTCTCATTGATTTAACCCAAATTCATGGGTATGGGTCTTATCAAATCCAGATAGCTCTTTAACGGGTTATAACATCTCATTAAATTAAAAATTAATCTTACCAATTATTTGATATGAAAATCCTATAAAATAGGGATATACTAAAATTTAATATTCAATTTAAAAAAAAAAGATATCTATAATATATATAAACGAAAACCCTAAAATCCTATGTGTCACGATGTGGTCGCTCCCCCCTTTTATGAAAGCCACCAGATTTCTTAATTTTTAAATGAAGGCCTCTCATTGATTTACTCAAATTCATGGGTATGAGTTTTACCAAAACCAGATAGCTCTTAAACGGGTTATAACATCTCATTAAATTAAAAATTAATCTAACCAATTATTTGATATGAAAATCCTATAAAATTGGGATATACTAAAATTTAATATCCAATTTAAAAAGAAAAAGATATTATTTGTAATTAATAAACAATTTTATAGTAAAAAAACATAAGCGGGTCATGGGTTACCAAATCCATATAGCTTTTAAACGGGTTATAACATATCATTTATTTATGAAACCCTTTCATCATTAAACCCTAAGTATATTATTAACTTTCTTACAATAAAGAAAATTAAAATCCAAAATATAAATATTAAAAAACGAAAAATGTAAAACAACCATTCTCTTAAGCCATCAGATTGCTTTATTTGTAAATGAAGACTTCTCACGAATTTGACCCGAATTCACGGGTAAACGCTCACCAAACCCAGATAGCTCTTAAACGGGTTATAACATCTCATTATATTAAAAAAAATAATCTAATCAAATATTTGATATGAAAATCCTACAAAATAGGAATATACTAAAAATTAATATCCTATTTTATTTAAAAAAAGATATTATTTATAATTAAGAAACAATTTTATAATAAATAAAATAAATGGATAATGGGTATCACCAAACCCAGATGGCTTTTAAACCGGATTATAACATATAATTTATTTGTGAAACCATTTCATAATCAAACTTCAAGTATATTAATTATTAACTTTCTTACAATAAATAAAATTAAAATCCAAATATACATATATAAATATTAAAAACAAATAACGTAAAACATTCCCCGTAATACGGGGGATAAAATCTAGTTATTTATAATTAATAACCAATTTTATATTAAAAAACATAAGCAAATCATGATCCACCAAATCCATATTGCTTTTAAACGGGTTATAACAACCCCCGTAATACGGAGGATAAAATCTAGTGTGTGTATATATATATATATTAAAAATAAATAATGTAAAACAACCCTCGTAAAAATGTAGTGTTAATATGTAACTGTAAATATGGTAAACATCCGAGAGTGTTTAGCACAAAATCAACCCTTTTGTGAGAGCTTGCTTCTCTACTTGAAGTAGCCAATCCAAGAAAAACCTCTTTTTTCTTTTTTTTTCCCTCACATTTTAAAATTTAAACGAGCACCAGCTTTTCTAGAAGACTTGATAAAAAATGTAAAGCATTTTTACCTTCATTTTGTCAGCTCAATCATCAATCTCCTTTCAATAGAGGTGTACACAAAAAACCGGTTTGGGATCGGTTTTAGGCAAACAGAATCGAACCGGTTTGGGTTTAAAACTGGTTTCACCCAACCGGTTCCCACACCGACCCAAACCGTCAGTTTCATGATTGATTCCCCTTAAGATCGGCCAAACCAGTTTTAAAACCGAACCGGTTTGAGGAAAACCGGTTTAAAACCGGCTAAAACCGGTTTAAAACCGGTTAAACCGGTTTATAAACCGAACTGAACCGACATGACCAGGTCGACCTATTTTGTGTTTAAACCGGTTTATAAACCGAACCGGTTTAAGTCAAACCGATTTTGACCAGCCGTTTACCAAACCGGTTCAGTTTATAAACCGGTTCGGTTTGGGTTTAAAACCAATTTTGTACACCTCTACCTTTCAAAGACTTTCTTTGTACTCGTAGAACAAAATTACTGACAAACAAAAGGAAGCCCACACTCCTTGACCCACAACCCGGTTCTCCCAAAAAAAGTGAAGCGGAGAGTCAAGACAACAATTTTCAAAATATGTTGTTAAAATCCTATATTTATAAACTTTAATAAAATAAATGATATATTATATAATTTAATCATCCACCAAATTATTTATATAAATAAGTATGTATAAATAATTTTATCCAAAATATGTCATGTAAAATATATCTTTGTGATTATTTCCGTTAAATAACATGTCTCGTAATTATTTTGAGACATTGTATCCCAAAGATACCATTTTAACTAAATAATGACACTAGGTTGTAAATATATTTGTGTTGTTGACGTTTAAATCATATTCAAACGTATTCCTAAGTGATATTTAAGTAAAGTTTGTGGCTAAGAACCTCCAGTGTTTCTCTCTTACCTTTTTCTTTCCGTTTTCATAAAATGTAAGTTGCATTTATAAATTTTTTATATTTATATATAAGGTTTGTTAAATTATAAATATATAAACCTACTAAGACTTTACAAAAATTAATTTATTAATTTATAACAATAAAATTTAAGTTATGCTTAGTTTTCTTCTTTAGGCAATTAAGAACTCCATATAAATATATAAAAAAAATAATAAGTTTTAATAAAGTTTTAAGTGATGTTTAATAATTATAACTTGATAACAACTCATTAACTCTTTTGATTTATTTAGTGGAAAAAAAATATATTAAACTAGTTATGCTTTTAAATGTGAGTAGCTTTAGGTTGTTTTCTCAGACACACATAAATACACCGATTGTTTTTGAGTTAAAACACTTCAATTCTCATACCCAGAACTACTAAATTGCTTAACAACCTGAGAAGGGTTCTAATGCTTAATCATTGTGTTTCTATCGTTTATATTATTCAAATTTCTCTCATAATTAGATATTTTATGAAGTATTGTCTCTAAAATTAATTCATATTATTATTGTAACTTTTGGAAAAAAGAAAAGATTTGATATAAAAGGCGTGTGGGGTTAACAACATTATTGGCATTACATAATAATAAATTATTAAAATCATACCTACTATACCATACGTACTCTCTAAAGTTAAACTGAGAGAAATTCGTCACATAAAATAAAATATATATGATAAATAAATCTAATTAATATATTAAAGCAACGTAATTTTGTTTACATGTCCTTCACCTAGGTTGTTTACATAGGCTTCCATGTCATCAACCTTCCATAAATATATTTTTTCACATATTCATAACAAAATTTTAATTAAGGATATTGACTTTTATATTTTTGTAACTTATTAATGTAATTATGATATTAATTATTCTAATTATTGTTAGAATTAAAAAACTTATTAATTTACTATGTTTAAATTGTTCATCGTTTCTTTTTTAAAAGGCACATGCTTTGTTCAAAAATCATAACGCTCCCCATCGTGTAACCAGATTTTTCGCCTCGTCTATAACCGGTTCTTCATTATTTGTCGGTTTCATAATCCAAACAACATCAAATATATTCATCGTTTGCAATTATCAGGTATGATTTATATTTTAGTGTTTAATCGATTTTTGTGAAGAACAACATCTAACTAATATATCAAAGCAACACAATTTTGTCTGCATGTCCTTCACCTAGGTTGTCCACATAGGCTTTTATGTCATCAACCTTCCATAAATCTAATTTCCACATATTCACAATAAAATTTTAATCAATGATATTGACTTTTATATTTTTGTAACTTATTAATGTAATTATGATATTAATTATTCTAATTATTGTTAGAATTAAAAAACTTATTAAATTTACTAGGTTTTTACAAAGTAAATTCTTCAACAGTTAATTATAAATTTTATATTTAAATGAATTATTTCAGTAAAGTCTTTTATCGTTTGATTTAAAACAGATTACAATGGAGGTTCAAATCTTTACAATGTTGGATGAAATTGATGTTCTCAAAACATCTCCATCCACAATTAAGGTTAGAGTTTTGAGAGTATGGACCGTCAAGGATAACAAACACTTCAAACAATGACTTCTTGATGGAGATGGTCCTCATGGATCAATCTGTAAGTTCTTTATTGTTTTATATTTTCCTTTCTCTATACTACTCTTTTCATTAATTATCTACACATGTTTATTATTATTATTATTATTAATTCATGATAGGAGAATCGAATGCAAGCTACGGTTTTTAAACCCGACATTTTTTTTGTTTCAAAAGGTTTTTGAACGAAAACTCTACACGAGTTAAAATATAAGTTTAAACCTGGTATGCATTTGTAAGCTTAGTTTTCAAATAATATTACAAAATCTGTTACTAATGTGTTTTTTTCCAGTATAATGGTTCATTTATGTTATATTAAAAAATCATAACCCGAAATATAAATCTAAAACTAAAAAAGTAAAAACTAAAAAGTTTCTTTCGTTTTTCTCGTTCCATAAAAAAAACTCAAGAATGTCAACCTGTTTCGACTTGTTTCAATCCTTTTCTTTTTTTAGTTTGACACATTCCGACATATTATTTACATTTTAATACAACCCATTCAATCCATAAATCACGTTTATTACCCCTACTTCAAACATTTCAAGCATAAGAGTTTAAGATCCTAAGCATCAAACGCATGCTATTGGACTAGAAATACAACACATAATAAAAAAAAATAAATAGGTCGAATCTCAGTTCTCACACGTTGTGTTTTAATCTCATCTCTTTACTTTATTCCTACTGATCCCATCGTACTAATGAGCAGCAGCTGCTTCTTCATCTTCCAGATCCGCCGTTAGCTTCATCATTAAGGTACATGTTGAATCTGCACCGTCCATCTTCAGATCTGTACGTATGCCTATGCACACGTAATAACTTTTCACTTATTATTATTATGTAGATTATGATTAATATCCTTTTTTTTCTTTTTTTTTGTTGTAATTAGGCGAATGATGACCTAAAAGTGTTCATCAAAATGTTGTAATTATTATTATACAGTTTGGTAGCTTCATGATGAAGCAATCAGTTATTATTATTACTTGTTGGATATTTATTATATTAGCATGCTGTTGTTACAATTTTGATCATTTTACTTAAAATTGTAAGGAGTGTTGTTTTGTTGAACTAATATATTGTGGTATGAAATATTGAAATTTGTTTTTTCAAGTATCCTGCTAAATAAAACTGAAGGTGATTTCATTTGTATATTATTTTATTCAAATTCTGTCTTTGGGGTTGGTTTTTTATAGTGTTTCTTATTGTTGATAACGGTGCTGTAGAACTCGCTAGGCGCTATTCGGCCGGCGATTAGGTCCGGGTTTCAATGATTAGCGATTAGTCTCATCGATTAGCCAATTTGAAAATTGCTACAGTTTTGATAATTGAAATCAGGATTGTTTTGCTCTAGTAGTTGACCTAAATTTATGGTGCACAGCATGTTGCTAAAACTGAAGGTGATTTGTATATTATTCTTTTTTATGAGTTATCAGAGTTTTCTGTCTTTAGGATTCTTATTTATTTTTTTAGATTTTTTATATTGTTGATTGCAGTGTTGTAGAACTTGCTAGGCGCTAGTCAGCCGGCTTTGACCGAGTTTGACCGATTAGCGATTAGTGTCATCGACTAGCCAAAATCGAATTGGCGAGGCAGTGATTAGTGACTAGTCACCGAATAATAGCGATTTTTGCAACACTGGTTGATTATGGTCTTGTTAGCAGCTAAAGTTGAAAAAAGGCTTCGAATCATATTTAATATTGTGATCAGAAGGTTTTGGTCTGAGTTCAAAATGTATGAATTTGATACAATTTGTTAATATCTTAGAGTTCTATATCGGACACTTTGATCTCAAAATCACTATAAACATCTAATAGTATATGAATACATAGATGAATTTACACACACACTCACATATCTATACGCAGTATATTATAATAGTAAGATGATTTATACTTCTAGTTAAGATATAATAAATAAGGTTCTTAGTCAATTAACACTGTGATATGTTGATTTTCATTTGCAGGCTTCATATATTTAAGATATAATTAAAATCAATACAAATGGCAGTGCCAAAACACCCTAAAGCTGATGGCAGAAAATCAGCAAACAGTTACTGTTCAACCGTTACACTGGTGGCTTTTGTAGCACTGTGCTTGGTTGGCGTATGGATGATGACATCATCATCAGTTATCCCTCTTCAAAACATAGACACTACACAGAAGATCAACGATGCTAAACAAGTAATCACTAAAACCTTGGATACTGAAGATAATACTGATGAGACCACCGTAAACAATGACGAGAATGCAACACCTGATACCACCTCTTCAAAGCAGTTTGAGGATAACCCTGGTGATTTACCTTATGATGCAACAAAAGGAGATACTAATACACATTCTCAACAGGACAAAAACAATACTAAAGAGGATGATGAAACAACAAATGATAGTGAAAAAGAGATAAAACAAGACGATAAGTCTAAAAATGGTGATGAACAAGAAAACAATGAAGAAAGTGAGGGTAAAAATGACAAATTTGATGATCCAAAAACTGAGGTTTTGCCTTCTGGGGCTGATTCGGAGCTTTTGAGTGAAACATCTGTTAAGAACGGGTCGTTTTCGACTCAAGCAACCGAGTCAAGTAAAGAAAAGCAAGCACATAAGGCAGTAAAACCTGAGGACAATAAAGGGTATAATTGGAAACTTTGTAATGTTACTGCTGGGCCTGATTATATTCCATGCCTTGATAATATTCAAGCAATTAGGAGCCTTAGGACCACTAAGCATTATGAACATAGGGAAAGGCACTGTCCCGAGAACCCGCCTACTTGCCTTGTTCCTTTGCCTGAAGGATACCAGCGCCCAATACAGTGGCCCACAAGCAGGGAAAAGGTATACTGGTTTTATAATATTGTTTTCACTTACTTTTTATATTATGTCTACTTTTTATATTATGTCTAGGCCTGTAAACAAAACGAACTTTCAGTGAACCATTCAGCGGGAAGTTCGTAACTAACGAACATGAACATGTGTCTTGTTCGTCATTTATGTTCGTGAGCGTTCATTCATTTAAAATCATTTGTGTTCGTTTGTTTGTTTGAGTTCAGTTCATTAGTATACTTGTGTTGAAGTTCGTTTGTTTATGTTCGTTAATATACTCAATTAAATCTTTTAGGTCCGTTACAATTTAGTCTACTTGTAATAACTTTTTAGGCCCAACACATTGTTAACATTTTCTTTTATTTTGTTTATGCTCGTTCATCTGTGTTCAGTTTTGTTTGGTCGTTACGTTCTGAACTGTTTGTTTATATTGTTAATGAACGAACATAAACAAACACAAGCACGCTCATTTTTTTAAACAAACGTACAGGGACCAGAAAAGTCTATTTAATTGTTTGTGTTCATTTGGTTTGCTTACAGGCCTGGTACTAATGTCTTCTTTCATCATGCATTTATACAAAGATGCGCATGTGTGTAGCCGGTCAAAATTGGTTTGGTTGAAACGGGTCAAAGTGGTCCAGGTCTGGCCGGATTGACCTGCAAACGCTTCGTTTTATCTGTTATTAAACTTTTCTTTAATAAAACTAAATGTGCTAGTTATAATTATATAAACAATGCTTTTACAGACAATGATTAGGAGTTTGTATGCATTAAAATTAATACGCGACTGTCAAATATTCTACTCATTCCCCTGTTACTTGTATTTTGTTTGAAACCATTTGAGATAAGCACTAACCAAATGGACCCATTCGTAAGTATATGGGTCGAAACTGTCAAATCTAATAGCTATGCACTGTGTCGTCATCTTGATGTTTTTATTCCAAAATCGAGTATATTTTTATCAAACTTTTGTATATCTCCAATTTGGAATTTAGTAATAGCTTTTATGAGCTTCATATATGAACAATGTAGCATATCTACTTTTTTGCAGATATGGTACCATAATGTTCCTCACACTAAGCTGGCAGTTCTTAAAGGACACCAAAACTGGGTTAAAGTTGATGGCGAATTCCTAACATTCCCTGGTGGCGGAACTCAGTTTAAGCATGGTGCTCTTCATTACATTGATTTCATACAAGAAGTAATAATCTTAGCCACCTTCATAATGCTATATTATCTCTTGATTAATCAATTACTTTGAAGTTTGACACTACAGAAGATGCATATATGATGTATCTACTTATAACTTCTATATCTATTACATCTGTTAATTTAATGTGATTACAAGATTCACTTGGTCACATAAAATTTTCCTTAGAAGTTTCTTTTATCCATATTAATATTAATATTATTATAACAGAATGTGCCTGATATTGCATGGGGAAAACGGTCACGTGTAATTTTAGACGTTGGATGTGGAGTTGCTAGCTTTGGAGGGTTTCTATTTGATAGAGATGTTCTGGCAATGTCTCTTGCTCCTAAAGATGAACACGAAGCTCAAGTTCAGTTTGCACTAGAAAGAGGAATTCCCGCCATTTCTGCAGTCATGGGAACACAACGACTTCCGTTTCCAGCTCGAGTATTTGATGTAGTTCATTGTGCGCGTTGCAGAGTTCCATGGCATATTGAAGGTAATTTAAATTATTATTATTTTTAAATTTTTATTGCATAATTAACAACCATAGACTATCACAACATATTATAGCCTATAGTTGGCAAAATGAGCAGGCTAAGTATTGGGTCTCAATTGGGTTGGGTTTACCCACAAATTCTTCTTTATGCATTTTTATAAATATTTCAATGCGCTAATAGCCTAATAATGATAAAAACATGTTTTATAACAATAGTAGGAATATTACTTATTTTTCTTTTGACCCATTTGAGTTTAAACATAACCTAAATCAGCTAGGGGTGTGAATTTGTGAATGACATGAATCCACCACAAAATTCACGGGTTTGGGTTTGATATGAAGGGGTACGGGTCAGTTTTGGGTCGAACTTCACGAACCCATTTAGCTAAAAGGGTCATGTTTGGGTCTATCCAGTGGGTTCGGGGATTTTTTTTACTGGTTGGGTATTTTATTCCAAAATTTGAAAGTTAAGTAGAAATTGACATAAGATTGATCTTGGATTAGTGATACGTTTTGATATTTTGATTTCATTTTGGAACAAATGAATATTGGTCTACATAAATCTGTATTTTTTGTTCTAAAAATGAATATTTAAAGTATTAACATGTGAAAATAAAAAATAAATAAAATGTGCCAACCCCCAAACATGGCCCGTTTACCACCCTTAGTCTGCCCATTCATATGTACACAGGTCAAAGTTACCACACATCAGGTAAGCGAAAATGTAAAAAGAAAAAATATATATTTTTTCTCACTTTTTTTCAGTTATTTATTTATATATTTTTCTCTCTAGGTGGTAAGCTTCTTCTAGAGCTAAATCGCCTACTGCGACCTGGCGGTTACTTTGTGTGGTCTGCAACTCCTATCTATCAGAAAAATCCAGAAGACGTCGGAATTTGGGACGGTATGCATTTTTAGATATTTATTATACATGTTTGTGGATCCCGAATAATTACTGTCTATTTATTTTCAAAATTTTGGCAGCAATGAAAAGATTGACCAAGTCAATGTGCTGGGAAGTCCAAGCAGTTGGTAAGGATAAAGTCAACAAAGTTGGTGTGGCTATTTATCGGAAACCAGTGTCTAATGAATGCTATGAAAGAAGACAACAAAACGAGCCTCCACTGTGTACTGAATCTGATGATCCAAATGCTGCTTGGTACTATTCTTTATTCTAAGCGTGTCGGGTCTGGTTGGGTTGACCCCCGAAAACACTCTTTTCGATTCTTTTTATAGTTTTATTATGAGTTTTAAATGCCTTAAATTAGTAGTGTTCATTAAGAAAATGAGCGTGTTCTTGTTTGTTTATTTTCGTTCGTTAATAGTATAAACGAATAGTTCATGAACATAAACGAACGAATATAACTAAACATAGATGAATGAATATAAACAAACATAATTGAGCAAACAGCAGTTAAAAGCAACTGTGAATTGATCTCTTGGGCCTAAAAAACTAATAAAAGCAGGCTAAATTGCAATGAGTGATTTTAATTTAATAAAGCTAGACTAAATTCTAATGGGCCACAATTTAAATGATTACATGAATGAACAAACGTAAACAAACATAAATGTATGAACATAAACGGACTTAAGCGAACGCTCACTAACGTAAATGAACGAAAACATGTGTTCATGTACGTTCACTTATTAAATATATGAACTTACTGCTGAATGATTCACAAATTGTTTAGTGAGCATTCCGTTTGTTTACTGGCCTAATCACAAAAAATCTTTTATTCCATTAATAAGCTAGAGTTAAGCTATCGTACGATAATCTTTATTGTGCAAAAACGTTCGTGAATCACGCTCAAGCCAAAAACAAAACACTCAAAGCTAAAAACAAAAACGCTCAAAGCCAAAACACAAAAAACAAAAACACTCAGTTGAATTCCAAACCCTAAGACGCTCAAGGAAAAATCAGTTACGCTCAGGGCAAAATTGATTCAATCCGAACAAAACTTGATTCAATTGAAGATCCAGATGTGTTTGTTTGGATGAATTGATGATTAATTTGATCAATTTCGAAGTTTAATTGATCAATTGCTTAAAACAAACTTGTGAACAAAAAGAAGAGTGGGTTGTCGATGACAGTGATGATGACGAAGGATTGTTTGATGCCGACGATTGGTGGATCTGTGGCGGTGGAGATGGCTTGGTGGAGGTGGAGATCAATGGGGCATATTTGTGATTTAGGGTTTTTTTAGATCAAAGGGTTGTGGAAATTCGCTCACGATTTTGTACAATAAGGATTATTGTATTCTATCCTTTATCTAATAAGCTAAATATTTTTAATAAACCTATTTAGCATGTTTTTTTGCAATAAACGTTACACACGGAGCAATTTGTTTTACTTGTTACTTTATTTGTTGATTTACAATTTTACCCTTTTGATGTAACGCGATTAGATAATATTAATGTCTAGTGTTTTATTTTTATAGGAAAGTGCCTCTGCAGACATGTATACACAAGGTACCAGTTGACCCACAGGTGCGTGGGTCCCAATGGCCCGAACAATGGCCTTCAAGGGTTGAAAAAGTACCTTACTGGTTATTATCTTCACAAGTTGGTGTATATGGAAAACCTGCACCCGATGATTTTTCTGCTGACTTTGAACACTGGAAACGAGTGGTCAACAAGTCATACATGAACGGCCTCGGGATAAACTGGTCAACTGTCAGGAATGTCATGGACATGAGAGCTATATATGGGGGGTAAGCACTATATTGACCTTTCTTCCCCTCCTTCATAGCTTCTAAACGAACCAAACGTTCAGTGGACCGTTTGGCTTGGAATTCATTTATGTATCTTTATTTAATAAATGAACGAACTGAACATTCTTTTGTATATATAGTTAAACGGACGAACATGAACAGATGTATCGCTCGTTCATTTATGTTCATGAACGTTTGTTTATGTTCATTCGTTAATGTTTGGTTATGTTTGTGAGTTTACATTTGTTTTAATTCGTTTGTGGTCTAGTTTTATCAATTCTTTTAATCTCAGCAGATGTTCATGCTACTTTAATATAGTGTTCACCAATAAAGTTTGTTTATTTAATAAATGAATGAAACAAACATAATTTTTTGTTCTTTTAGCTAAATGAACATGAATGGGTGTCTCGCTCGTTCGTTTATTTTCATGAACGCTTGTTTATGTTCGCTCGTTAACGTTCGCTTATGAGTTTTCGTTCACCTTCGTTATGTTCATTAGTTTACAATTGTTAAGTTCATTAGTGTATATATTCATATGATCTTTTAGGTCCATTACAATTTAGTCCAGTTTTCTGAAAATTAAATATCACCCGTTATAATTTGGTCTAGTTTTATTAAATATTTAAAGCTCAACAGATTGATGTTCGCATTTTCTTTCAATTAGTGTTCGCTCGATATGTTTGTTTAAGTTCATGAACCATTCGCTTATACTGTTTGCGAATGAACATAAATGAACATGTTCATTTTCTTAACGAATGAACACAAACACGAAAACCCTTACTTTTAATTATTCGTGTTAGATCGGTTGTTCGGTTAAAGCTAATTGAACGAACATGAACATCTGGTTTGTGTTTGTTCGGTTCGTTTACAGAATTACTGTTGTGTATTTTTGAAATTTGACAAATAACAAATTTATATTGCAGATTTGCGGCTGCGTTAAAAGACAAGAATATTTGGGTGATGAATATTGTATCGGTTGATTCGCCAGATACGTTACCGATAATATACGAACGAGGATTATTTGGAATATATCATGACTGGTGTGAATCATTCAGCACGTATCCGAGATCTTATGATCTTCTGCATGCAGACCATTTATTCTCCAAGATAAAAAACAAGTGAGTATTCCTATCAATTATCTTTCCGTATTAATTTTTTTTTTGCGAGTGGATTAAAACCTGTTATTTTTATATTACTAACGGGTCAAATGGGTAGAATTAGAAGAAGTTACCTAATAAGGAAATATGACAAATGGGCCGGCAGCCGGCTCCTTTATTTTAACGAGCTGGAAAGTCGAGCTCGAGCTCTGCTCGTAAAAAGCTTGAGTCGTGGCTTTGTTAATCGTTTTTACATATATTGAACATGCACATAACACAGAAGTTTATAGGCTAGATAATTTATAACATTATTTGTATTATTTTAGTTATTTTTTTTCAAGTTTTTAAAGATTTGGAGGCATTTTATATTGTATTATTATTATTATTGTTTTTTTTTCAATACTTCTATATGTTGTTATTATTATATTAGAATTTGGGGTATAATTAAAATGAGCCAATTATCAAGCGAGCTATGAGCCGAGCCAACATAGGCTTGTTTACGAATGATTTTTTTACAAACCAAACTTTTTTCGAGCGAACTGCGGGCCTTCTGATCAACCCTAGACATTGTAATCGTTTGAATGCGCTCCAGATGACTTTTGATCCCTCGTAACTCATTTTATTTTTGCATAATTTGTTTTATAAGAATTTTACGTGTTTGATCTGTTACAGATGTAATATGACGGCTTTAGTTGTGGAGGTCGATCGAATATTGAGACCAGAAGGTAAACTTATTATTCGGGACACAGTAGATACTGTGAATGAAGTTGAAAACATGGTGAGGTCCATGAATTGGGAAGTGAGGTTAACTTACTCTAAAGATAAGGAAGGATTATTATGTGTCCAAAAGAGCATGTGGCGGCCCACCGAGTTAGAAACAATCCCGTATGCCATTGCATGAAGACGCGGTTTGTGTCTCGACTTGGATACGAGGTTGCGTGTGGGTAGGGCTTGGCTTGGTTGTAGGGCATGCTGTATTATGTTTATGTTGAAAAATGAATGTATTCTTGCTAGCGAAGAGGGATTGATATTAGCAGACCAAAGGGACATGGAAATTGAGTGTATTCTTTGGGTTGTGTTTAAGGGGCTGTTTGGGATTCCTTATTTTTACCTCCTTATAACTTATAACTTACGATAAGTTAAAAAAAAAGTGTTTGGGTTTTCTTATTATGTGAGAGGAAATGTTGATAAGTTACACTTTTGTAACTTATGACTTCTCCTTATAAGTTATAAGGAGGTGAAAATAAGTAATCCCAAACAGCCCCTTCAATTTTTAATCTTTCATTAGGGAAAAGAAAAAAGAAACACAAATAGCCAAATAGAGCTGTAAACGAGTCACAACGTTAGTGAGTTAGTCGAGATCGAATCGTGAAAAACTCAAATCGAAAAAGCCTTAAATATTTAGACATGTTTTTGTCCGGACTCATTTACCTGTTTTTGTCCAAAAATTTAAGTTCGTCCCCCTCTGTTTATGAAAATATCTACACGTGTTTTCGTCCGCCCTTCCATGTTTCCGTCCAAGCTTTGCCACTGACGACAAGCATACCATGACCGTCATTGTCGCCACCGCCACCACCACGATCGTCAATTCCCCACTACCTTTATCATATGAACCTTGCTGTCATAAAGATTGCCATCACCACATTTCAACTTCTTTAACAAATTTACAAACTAAACATGGTTATACTGTGAACAAATGCATCAAAAGTTCTACTTCCTTTGATAGATTCCCATTTCTTAAATTCCAAATGCTTTGAACAATTCCAAATTAATTTCAATTCCGATTTCTTTATGAAAAAAAGATACAATGAACCAAATTACCATTACATCTCTAGGTAAGTTTTAAATAAATTTCTTACAAACATTAAAATATTTTATATAGAAGCAAAGTATCACAAACTTAAAAAAAACAAAAGCTAAAACATACTCTTCAAAGTATCACATACATAATAAACTTAATAATATTCTTCAAAGTCATTGAGCAAGGGGTGGCCAAACTAGGGCAATGTTTACCCAAATAAACAACCAGTGAATTCGCCATTCCAGCCATTGTTCTTTCTATAGATCCTCTTGTTCGTAAGGTGCATCCCATATTAACAACATAATTTGAATTAAAAATCCACATAGTCAAGACTCGAGAGTTATTTCAACCGGTTCCATTTCAATCAACAAAATAAGTAAAAGATTTGACGTGTTTGTGCATAATTTAGTAAAGTTATCAAAAACCTTGTTATAATATAATTACAACTACAATCTCTAAATTTGAAGAGCCATGTTGCTCTTTTCTGGTCAGACTATGTTGTCTTACTCAGGTCCACTGACTTTATAGTTTGGCTTGGAAACCATATTGCCGACTATCACTTGACATCTGTTATGCCACCACATGACTATAACTCTTTGGTGTAACACACGGCGGGACGAAAACCCGGGTGGGTTTGGCATTCGAACTGTCAACCACGCAAGGCCTAGATCAAATCGTTCATTGCCATAATCCATCAAAAGTGACACAAGCAAGCATTGAACTTGGGTCTCCATTGAAAAACCCAAGCCTCCTACCACTAAGTAACAAGTGAAGTTTTTTTTTCTTTTTTTGTACGTTACATAATGTCTTTAAATAAAACAGATTAAATTGAAGGGAAAGAATTGTTAATACTGTCTTTTATAAAACACAAATAAAAATAACAAGTTGTATATTTCAGTAAATATCTTTTGTACATCATATATAACATCGAAGGGGTTGTCTGTAATCGAGTGCTGAATTAATATGCGGTCTGAATCACTTAACGTCTCTCTGAAATTTAACCATAAAAGACTCCACTAAGTCCTTAAAAAAATGTAACAAAACACACTCAACCTTGTATCAATTATATGGTAGTTTGTTAATAAAATAAAATCATTAAAACATATCTTTTCACATGTTAGTAACATCAAGACTTGTCCAGGAGTACATATCATCTAAAGACACGGATAAAACTCAAACAGGGGCTACCAAATCAAAATCTTTTTTATTAAAAAATAACTTAATACATTTCAGTTTTCACACACCGATACAAAAGAAATCAAATCAAAATCTCCAAATTCACGATTTCAGGTGAAATTGAAGTCGATCTCATCCATCATTACATTACACTCTCAATCAATCTATGCATCACTCATTTCGCCCAATTTTTTCCAAACCCTAGGGTTCATGTTGTACGGCCATGAAAGATATTGTTGAAAGGAAGCCTTCGTATGGCGTTGGAGGTGTTATGGGCTTTACCGATAAGCAGTTGTTGCATCTGAAGCGATCTCGTGTTGTCATCAGTGATTCCGACTCCAGTGATGAGCCGGTCAGGCGGAAAGTTTATAAGATTGGCACCGGTTCCGTCGAAATCGAAGAGGAGGTTCGCTCCGGGAAGATTAACAAGGATGCTTGTAAAATTGGGACTGGTTCCGTGGAAACCGAAGAAGAGGTTAGTAATGGGAAACATAAGTTGCTGTTAAATGTGAATCAAAGGGAATCTGGAAGTGGTAGTAGTGCAAAGGATCATGATGAATTGAAGTTGCGGTTGTCGTCGGTATCGAATGTAAATGAAGAAGATGGTAAACGGAAAGGATTAGTGAAAACGGAGAAGAAACAGGATGCGAATGCGAAGGGGCGAATGAAGAGTGTTGTTAAGGAAGTGAAGATTCAGCGGGCTAATTACACTGAAAAGCAGTTGTTACGTGAGAAGATTAAGAATATGCTACTAGGAGCGGGATGGACGATTGATTACAGACCGAGAAGGGGTAGAGATTATTTGGATTCGGTGTATATAAGTCCCTCTGGAAGTGCTTTTTGGTCGATAACGAAAGCGTATGACGCTTTGAAAAAGAAAGAGAAAGATGGTTCAAAAGAGGGTGGAGAGTTTACTCCTTTACCGACTGAGATACTTAGTAAGTTAACGAGGCAGACACGGAAGAAACTTGAAAGAGAGATTGAGAATAACGGGAAAAATGAAGGTATTAGTATCAGTAGGAAGTCTAAACGGGCTAAAGTGAAAAAGCTTGCGCATGACAAAGCTGTTAAGTTATTAGAAAGACGACGTGAAGAAAGTGGCGGTGTTGATAAGGAAAGATTGCAAAAACATGGGCTGAAGAAGTCGACTATTCGTACTAATTCTCATATTGTACAAGGAGAAAAAAACAGACTTACTTTGCTGGTTCGTGATTCAGAGGATAATGTGGTAAAAAGGAACCTGCTATCATGGTTGATTGATTCTGGAATGGTATCTGTTGGTCAAAAGGTGGAATATATGAATCTTAGAAGAACCCGTGTAATGCAAGAAGGTTGGATAACTGATGATGGAATCCACTGTGATTGTTGCAGCAAGATCATAACAATATCAAGATTCGAGCTTCATGCAGGAAGCAAACTTGGGAAACCATTTGAAAACATTTTTGTAAAATCTGGTAAGTCGTTAATGCAGTGTCAGATTGACGGTTGGAATAAACAAGATGAGTCGGAGAGAAAAGGGTTTCATGCTGTAGATGTTGATGGTGATGATCCTAATGATGATACATGTGGGAAATGTGGGGACGGTGGAGATTTAATCTGCTGTGATGGCTGCCCATCAACTTTCCACCTTAGCTGCTTAGATATGCAGGTATTATGGATGGGCTGATATTACACATTTTTATCTCGATTTATTTGATTATTTGCAGGTTTCAGATATAATTGTAAAAATGTTTTTGAGAAAATGATATGGGATTGCTCTGTACAGACTGATTTTATCTATGTAGCTTGTAAACATACCGAATTGAGGCAAAAGGAGCATATCGTGTTGCCTGTTTTACTTTAACTGAACAAACGATCTGTGAACAATCAAACGAACAGAGTTTTTTGTGGTCCTGTTCATTCTTTAAGAAAATGTGCATGTTTGTTTTCATTCGTTAACAGCATAAAAGAACGTAAATGAACGAACATAACTTAAAACCAGTTAAAATGTGAACAATAATGTGCTAGGCCTAAAAGGATATTAAAACTAGACTACTAAAAAGTTTAAATGAATATATCAACAAATGAACTTAATCAACCATAAGTAATGAGCATAAATGAATGCAAACGAACGAACATAAGCGAATTTAAGTGAACGTATATAAATAAATGCTCATATAAATGAAGACTTATGTTCATGTTTGTTCGTTTATTAAACAAACGTAGATAAACAAATTCTCTTCTCTTCTTATTTCAGATGCTTCCGCAAGGCGATTGGCACTGTCCAAATTGTGCATGCAAATATTGTGAAAGAGTTGGTAGATATAGCACTAAAGCGAGTGGTAGATTTGAAAATTCACTTCTTACATGTCGCCTGTGTGAGAAAAAATGTAATATTACTCTTCTAGAAGGGCCTTATAACCTTTTATTTTCATGTCTTGTTTAACGTTGTGTTGAAATGCAACTTATTGTTCTTGCAGATCATAAATCCTGCTGCCCGGATACGCTTGACATGCGTACTGATTCTAATGATTTGAGTTTTCGTTTCTGTGAACGAAAGTGTCGAGAGGTACACAAGCTTCTTATTTATGGATTGTATTTGAAGTAATACAACAGAAGTATTGTTAAGAAAATGAGTGTTCATGTTCGTTTATGTCCGCTACTCTGTTTGTTAATAGTATAAACGGACGGTTAAGGAACATAAATGGACTAATATAACTAAACATAGATGAGCATAACCGAGCAAACACCAATTAAAGTTAAACATGAACATCTATCTGTCAGGCTTAAAAAATTTTAAAACTAGGCTAAATTGTAGTGGGCCTTAAAACATTTTAATTGAGTATACAGACGAATGTAAACGAACGAAGTTAAACACATGCAAACTAACAAATATAAATGAACGTTTACAAATGTAAGTGAATGAATGAGACATGTGCTCATGTTCGTACATTTATTAGATAAACAAACATAAGCGAACTTTCTGCTGAACAATTCACCAACGGTTCACTGAACGTTTGGTTCGTTGCCTTTTCATAAGTTTATATGAAGTGGTCAATTAAAATTGTTCACCGAAACTAACTAATAAACAGTTAGAGAGAATATTTTAGCTGGTGGTAAATGTTTACAATTTAGAGAGAATTAATATAATACAATGGTCTGCTTTTGCAGGTATACAACCGCTTGCAGAAGATTCTGTGGGTGAAACATGAATTGGATTCAGGATTCTCGTGGTATCTCATTCGTCGATCTGATCCGGTACCAGATGTGTCATCTGTCAACTTTTCTCAAAGAGTAGAATCCAATTCCAAACTGGCAGTTGCTCTGTCTGTTATGGATGAGTGTTTTTTGCCTATTATTGACAGCAGAAGTGGGATTTCTCTAATTCATAATGTTGTCTACAATTGTGGGTAAGCTGTAGGTCACTTTTTAGTATGGGCCCAGATGGCTGGGCTTAGGGTGTAAATGAGCTGAGCCCGAGCTCGGCTTGTTTAATTTGAGGGAGCTTGAGCTCTATTTCTAATGCTCAAGCTTGGATTGTGAATAGTTTTCCAAGCTCGATCGTGCCTCGTTTATCATCTATTAGTTATCTAATTATTTTGTTTGTATACATTTATAATTATGTTAATATATATTTATGATTCTAGTATTTTATATGGAACATAATAAATGTCTCAGTTATTTTTATCATAATTTATAGATAATAGTAATTGTTATGCAAATATATATTTAACATATTTCAATTTTCAAAGGATATATGAATAACATGCTTGTTTGTGCTCAATAGCATAGTCGAGCTTGATAAGTGAATCTTGGGCTTGGCTCGTTTAAGCTCGGATCAGTTTGAGCTTCTAGCGAGTGGATTCCAAGTTGTTCACGAGCTGCTCCGCTCGGCTCTTTTACACATCTAGCTGGGCTGGTTTGGTCTGACCTGCAAACAATTTTTTGCAAGAAAAGAGAACAATATTTATGCAGTATTAAACTAATATTTTAGGAGTTTGTATATGCTATAAATATTAAAATAGATTTTGAGGCATTCAATGTGTCTATTCTCTTTTCAGCTGAAATTCTGAGATAAAACACAACCCTGAGTCGACCGATTCATCGTTAAAAAGGGTTGAAATTGTCACCTCTTGTGATATTGCCTTGGTTGATAGAAAAAAAAGAAGGGGGGGGGGGGGGTTGTATGTTTATGTTACAACAAACTTTCTGGATGTAGCTGATATTTTGTAATATTTATCTTCTAGATCAAACTTTAGTCGGCTGAACTATAGTGGCTTCTTCACAGCCATTTTGGACAAGGGTGATGAAATGATTTGTGCTGCATCCATCAGGTAGCCTGCTTTACTATTGTCATTCTAAAAGTTTGCTTTCTGTGTATGTGAATACTCGACACTGTTTATTATTGAAACTTTCAATCTTATATTTGATAATATTCCTAGGATACATGGGACCCGACTAGCAGAGATGCCATTCATTGGGACCCGCCATTCATATAGACGCCAAGGCATGTGTCGTCGCCTATTGAATGCCATTGAATCAGTAAGGAAATTGTGTGTGTATGTGTGTGTATTGCATTGTTTGTTGTCTATTATTCCTATCATGCTAACAATCTTATAGTAATTTTGGGTAAGAATATATGGCATTATCTATTTTCAGGCTCTCTCCTCTCTGAAAGTTGAGAAATTGGTTATTCCCGCCATTGAAGAACATTTGCATACATGGACTAATGCTTTTGGCTTCAGCCCGCTTGAAAAGTCAGAGAAACAAGAAATGAGGTCCATTAATATGTTGGTCTTTCCCGGAACTGATATGTTATATAAGCCGCTATTGAATAAAGGCACCTCGAGAGCCAACATAACTTCACAGAAAGGTTTATCATCAAACCAAAACCACATTTTCACATAATTATCTCGATAGAAGTTTTAAAATGGGCAGGTTGTGCCCTGTTTGGTAACAGGCCAACTTGGGTTTTTGGGTTTAGACATGAATTTTAACTGGTTGAATTTGGATGGGTTAGTTTGGGTTGACCCACAAACAGTTTTTTAATGTTCTTTTTTATATTAGTTAAAACGCGATAAGATGATACAAGAATAATATTATTATAAATTAGAATTTATATCTTGATTCAAAATTGGGGGGTGGTCACAGTCTGGTTTAGGGGTACAACAAACCGAACTGGCCGATTTTATCGGTTTCATGGTTCAGTTTTGACAGTCTGAACCAATTTTTTAGTTTTTCTTTTCAAAATCATTAGTTTTTATGAAAAATTATAAAAAAATTTATGATTATTGTGCATATACATGACTACATATTAAAGAAAAAAGGGTATAAAAATAATAAAGGTTAAATGGCCGGTACGTGTACATGGTTGGTTCAAAGTTTCAAACCAGACCCATCCGTTAAAGCCGAACATGTTGTATTTGATCGACCAAACCAGCCGACTTGCTTCGGTTTGGACAGTTCTGGGAGGTTGTATGCGTTAATAAAGCTTAACCAACTTTCAACGGGTCGTGTTTACTTAATTTTCTTTATTAATCCCTTTACATCAAAAACACAGATATACATTAGTTAACGTGTCAAAATTGTCACCTCTCCCATTTAACCTTTTAATGTACTTGAACATTGGTTTCTTAATCTATGATGCAGGCAATAAGTCGTTGGAACTCGAATCAAATAACGCAGCCAAACAGAATGGGGATTCCAGTACTGGAAACCCTTCTGAAAGTGCAATCCGATCATCCAGAAAGGAATCAGACAAACAATCTGACCCTAATGTTTCAAAAGACGTGATACTGGATATGAGCGCGATAGTTAAAGAAACTGGCGATGCTGATTCCGGTTCCAAAGTAGAACTGAATGATTTGCAGAATGGCAATGGAATCACTGATGCCAATCTGCTTAAACCCCAAGGACCCGATAGTGCTGCACGTGACACTGTTATTACAGAAGTCACAGATTCTGATTCCATTTCCCGGGAACCAGGCATTCAGTTCCCGGGAAAGGAATCAGCTTCGGTTGATGCACAGGTTGACAATAACAGGAATGCCTGATTCCATTGTTCATTGTCCAAGAAAATGAAGGATGTACAAAGTTCATTATATAGACATGATCTTGTACCTGCACCGTATCGACAATTTGTTTGGTACCGTTTTGACTATGAGATCATCACAGCTTTATCGGTCAATGTAAGTTTTAAGTTTGTACCGGTAAGTCGATAACTTTGCAATTGGTAGCATGCTCATTTAGAGCTATATCCAAAGCTTGAGCTCGGCTCGTGAGAAAATTTTCAAGTATGAGTCGGGCTCAGACTTGCTTGATTTTTATTAATTGTTTAAAAATAATTATTTATATATTATATATACTCGAAAGCTCAACCTTTGAGAGGAAGTATTTCTCCTTTCCTTTTGTTTCCTCTTTGATATTTTAAGATAACATTTGTTCTTGTAACACCCCAAAGTTTATACTTTGCTTACATATATATTCGGTGGCAATCATTCATGTAAAAGTTATTAATATTCTAGGGGCGAGCATAATTAGGTGTGTACCGAAAAACCTGACATAACCGACCCTACAGTTGCATCTTCTACTTCGGTTCTGATTTTGGTCTCGGGTTCGGATTTGTACCCTACAGAAGCCACATTAAATCGAAGCCCGATATTAGTTACAAAATTTTTTTTACATAGTTGGCCAAGGCTTGACAAAATACAGAGCACAGCACGATGAAATGCTTAGGGATGAACTAGTTTTCTATTGAAAGATATGACTGCATAGAATTCAAACAGCACCATTGGATCGAACAGGTTGATGCTAAGCTCCGTTTTCAGTCTATTGCACTGGACCGGGAAACTGAGTCGTATGACTGAAACCCGTTGCACGACTTAAGGTCCAGTCTTCGGGTTCTATATCTTCCTAATCTTGGGTATTGGGCCTGGTCGTTCGGCTTTTTCCAAATCGGGTCGGGTTTCTGGCTTTGCTGGCCCCTAATTATTAACATCACATAGTAACGTTTTTAACTTGGTGTTTGGTAGAGGGAATTGAGGGGTGAGAAATGGAATTGGAAAGAATTCTCTTGTTTGTTTATGAAAGAAAGAGGTGAGAAATGGAAATAAACTATTTCCATTTCTCTGATTTTGTTTCTCTAAAAAAAGTGGAGAATTGGATTTCTAGGGTTTCATTTCTCAGCCTCACTCTCTCACGCCTCTCCCTGCTGTTCGATCTACAGTAGCAAACTCACGCCTCTCCCTGCTGTTCGATCGACTTGCAGCCTCTAATCACCCACAAATCATCTCTAATCCAAGAACTGAGTTCGTATTCGCGATCCTTGCTTCGATTCCAACGAACCTAGGTATGAAACTTTCATTTTTTCGACTTTCTTATGCTCGACCAGACCTAAACCTCGATCCAAACTCAGCTGCTGATGTCGATTGTTATCGTGGGATGTTTGTATGTTGTTGGTAATCGATTTAGATATGTTAGATTTCAATGGTTTATGTTTAATTCGACTCTTGATGAAATCTTTGATGTCTATGTTGGGAATTGAACATTATATGGTATGAAATTGATGAGTTTGAATCATGAATTTTATGTTAGAATGATATTTAGATGCTAGGTTGAATGTTGGAACCGATAAATTGAATGTTTACATGAGTTGCTTGAATGCTGTTGCTGATGAAATCTGTAATGTTTTGTTCAAACAATATTTTGATCATAACAGATGCAAATTGATCGTTTCTTGAGTCTAACATTAAGTTCAAAGAGTCTAGTTTCAAACCCCACTGGTTTCGTAATTTTTAGAGAAGTTTTGATTACCCAAACGTGAAAAATAAAACCGAAGGTCAAATCTGTTTTTGACTGACAGATTTTAGGTCCACTTCTAAAGAGCATAACTCTCTTGTTTTTGAAGTTTTAGACTTCATTCCTCTTTCTAATGAACATTTTAAGTGTCTAGAATATTTCCCAATTGGCCTTGAATGCAAATCCTGAGTAGTCAATTTTTGAGAAATTTTGACATTTACAAACTCTGAACAGTAAGTTTTAGATACCTTTGATAATTAGCATTTTAGTTGAAAACCTTATGCATACTTTAAAAATTTGAGAAAAATATATAAACACCTAGAGATGTTGAAGTTTCTGTGAAAATATTTTCATAATTTATTTCAATTGTTTTGTTGATAAATAAATCTATATTTACAAACTCAAATCTGACCAAAAAACTCAGATTTCTACATATCAACAAATCATCACTTTTTACACCATTTTTATCTAGAAATTGACTTGTAACTCACATGGAAACCTTAGGGATCTTGTATAACATTGACTTGTAACTCACATGGAAACTTGGATGTTCAATTTCATCCAAAATAACATATATATTGATGTAAACATTGGCAATTAAACAACATTCAGCAAGTCAGTGAATAAAGTAGCCTGTAATCATTTTTCTTGCTTTCATGATCACTTTGTTGCTAATATTTGGATTATATTTTGGAGTTATTTGCTTTTCTTGAATTTTCTTATATTTTTATGTGTAGATGGCAAGATCACCTTCCAGACAAAGAATAGTTGCCATAGGTGCATTTTATGTCATTTATGTTACGATTCGTTGGTGGATGTTGTGTACTTATCATTTGCGTCGGTCGATTGAGTCAATGACTTTACGTACAAAATATTTAATGAGTTACCATAATAGGCGTGAAAACATGGTGAGGATGGTTTATGAAAGTGATGTTACGAGTGTTGTTAACATAAGAATGAATATACATGCATTTACAACACTTTGTGACATGCTAGAAACTAGAGGGGGACTAAAGAATAGTAAAAACATGCTAGTCGATGAGCAAGTTGCTATGTTTTTACATACCCTTGCTCATAATGCAAAGAATAGGATACTAGTCAACAGATTTCATCGGTCCGGGGAAACTGTAAGTCGGTATTTCAAGTTAGTCTTAAATGCTATATGTCGATTACACAAAGAACTCTACAAGTCACCCGTGCCAGTGCCAGATAATGAAACTGATGAAAGATGGAAATGGTTTAAGGTTAGTCAAACACATTTTTTATTAAAGATATTTTTTGCTAACATAAATTAGTAAGTAATGTTTTCTTTTAACTCAGGGTTGCTTAGGAGCATTAGATGGAACATACATTAAAGTTAAAGTCCCTGCTATTGATAGAAAACCTTATAGGACAAGAAAAGGGCAGATTTGTACTAACGTACTCGGAGTATGTACGAGAGACCTTTTATTTACGTATGTCTTAGCGGGATGGGAGGGTTCTGCAGCTGATAGTAGAGTTTTGCGTGATGCAATCAGTAGACCCAATGGTCTTAAAATAACTCCGGGTATGTGATAGACAATTTTCAAAGAATATACATAGATTTAAGTATGATAATTAACATAGAGTTTATGGTTAATTGTAGGAACATACTACCTTTGTGATGCCGGTTATACAAATGGTGAAGGATTTTTAACTCCATATCAAGGTCAACGTTATCATCTTAACGATTGGTCTCGTCCTCCTACGAATGCTAAGGAGTTCTTTAATATGAGACATTCATCGGCCAGGAATGTTATAGAAAGATGTTTCGGAATGATTAAAGATAGATGGGCTATTTTGCGTGATAACTCATATCATCCTATAGAGTACATGCCACGTATCATCATTGCTTGTTGTTTATTGCACAATTTCATACGAACAACAATGAGTGAAGACCCTCTTGATAACGAAATCCCAGTAAATCACACACAACCTGCAAATGACCATGACAATGTTATTTCTATGATCGAGCCCTCACAAGAATGGACCGATCGTAGAGACCTTCTTGCTAATGAAATGTTTAATAGTTGGACTGCGATGCGTGCGCAGCGTGCCAACAATGTTTCTTAATTATGTTTGACAATTATGTATTTTTTATTTGTAGAACCAAGGATGTTTCTTATTAATGTTTATTTATGCACTTTATTTGTTTTTTATTAATGTTTCTTGTTATATTTGTATTTGTAGTTACATGAATTATGATTTTTAATTGTATAATTATGCATTTGTACGTAGACATAGCAGATTCAAATATAGTGAGAGGAGTTACTCGGAGCAAGCATACCTGGACAAATGATGAAGATGCAAAGCTAATTGATGCATTAATGGAGATACATGCATCCGGAAAGTATGCTGGTGCTGACAATGGATTCAAACCAGGTTATTTAAATGGTGTTCAACAATTGCTAGATGTAAGTCTTTCTAACTCTGGCCTCAAAGCAGAACCACATATAAAGTCTAGGATGAAGACATGGAAGACACACTTTAGCATTGTATATGATATGGTGCATACAAGTGGGTTTGGTTGGGATGAACAAAAATGTTGTATTATTGCCGATGATAGTGTTTGGAATTAATACGTGAAGGTATATTCTAAAAAATATATTTTTTAGATTTTAAAATTTTAGTCTAATTTATTTGTAATTGTCTTGTAGTCTCACAAAGGTGCTGTGAATTTTCGTGACAAGTCATTTCCTTTCTATGACAAATTGTGTACCATATTCGGTAAGGATAGAGCTACTGGTAGTAAAGCAGTTGACCTTGGAGAAGAAGATGTTGTTCAAGAGACGCAAAAAAGCTCACCTGTTGATATTGAAGACTTTGATTTTGTTGATGAAGCCGTTCCAAATGTTGATAGATCTAAAGGACAAACAGGAAGTGTAACAAGCAAGCGCAAAAGAGGTAGAAGCACGGATGCAGATGAGATATATCGAGAGTCTTGCAAAGATATCAAGGAAGTTTTGCTTCGATTTGGGGAGATGGTGGGTGAACAACTTAGCAAAGAAGGTATGGAGGCTTGTGAAATCTATGAAAAGGTTAGTGATGAGTTGAAAGCTTTACCAGGTATCACTACGAAAAAACGGTTCAAAGCAGCTCATTTGATTGGTAAAGATGTGGATCTAGGACGTTCTTTTCTTGCGTTGATAATAGAAGAGAAAATTGAGATGGTCGAGTTGTATACCGATGGTTCAATGGGATAATTGTGTATGGTTGAAGTATGTTTTGTATGTGAATTGGTTTTAACTATGGTTGATGTTTTTTGCTTAAAAACTATGTGTTGTATGTGAATTGGTTTGATCAATGCATATTTTGGTTGGAATTTATGCATCTTTTTATATGTTTTTTATTTTTTAATAAATATTTGTTATGAAAAAAATACTTGTGCTAATGATAAAGTTGATATAATTCTCTGTTTATTTCCTATGTACCAAACAAGAGAAATGATTCTCAGCTATATTTCTCTACTGAAATCTCTGTACTACCAAACAGAACAGTCAATTCTCATTCTCCAGACCAATTCCCTTTCTCTGCAATTCCATTTCTCTATTCCATTTCTCTATAATTCTATTCTCTGTACCAAACACCCCCTAGTAGTGGTGTTAATTTAGAGAGTTTTCTTTATCAGTGACTTCATATCATTTTTGCCTTTCTACTTCAAACCATTCATTTCAGATTTGAAAATTAAAACCGTTGAACTTTATACGTCATGCCATTAATACACATAAAATAGGTTCATTTGTTTCTTCCCTTAACATTCCCATCCTTATCTAGTTTGACATATTAACTGATAAAAAAATATATTACACTTGATTTAAGCCAAAAAGGCTGATAAACGTATAAAGATGTGTCAGAAATATGTCCTTCCCTGTTTGGTTGGGGATATCATTCCCGTGATGAACATAGATGTAGATTTAAAAGTGAGATTAAAGGGTGAACGAGTACTGTCATTCCATACAGTGATACAACATCATCATACTTTAATCGCGTAATCTTTTGTGATACGTACCACATCCCCTTCAAGGCCATGCACCCCACGATTATGCAGTGCGCGTTTCCATCTGATCTTGTAGCTAGTTTCTTCCATATCTTATTACCCTTTTTGACAATGGTGTCTTCTAGTTAGTGGGTGGTTACATCAATTGTGTTCATGTTCAACATTTCCGTTTAATTATGTTTTTGTAAGCCTTTAAAAGTGCATGAAGTTTATGATTGAAGGGTCAAAAAAATGTTCAAAAAAGTTGTCGATGCCTTTTCTTTTTTTTTTTTAAGTTTTTGGTAGATTAACAATCTTGAATTTGGTCTTATTATTATGCCAAATTAAAACTTGTTTGTTCATAAAACCAAGCGAAGGTGGCCCTAGGTGGCTCAATGAAGAGTGAAAATAATTAATAAAACAATGACTTTAGGCATCCACTTCTCTAGGACCCTCAAATTCTAAAAGATAACAAATTATATGCAAGTAATTCTGGTTTTGAGATTGTTAGGCGATATGGTTTGTGGTCTATAATTATACATACGCATAGACAACACAACAGTCACATGATTGGAAACAAATTTTCTTACAAAATAGGCCCCGAACTTATTATGCACTTTAAGCTCCCAAAAAATTTTGACGGCTCGGAGGATGGCTTATGTTGAATAGCAATCTTAAGGAAGACGTGTTAACAACACACAAGGATTAAATGATAAAGATGTTGGGTTTCTATGGATATTTTAAACTTAGTTAACCATTTAACTAGTCATTAAAATGGCGGAAGCGTGATATTTACAAACTAAACATATGTATCCATGTGTTTATATATGTATATATTACAAGTTTATATAAGATGTGTTCATGAACAACCTAGTTTATTCATGTCATAAGATTACCAATAATCTATTTATTAGAAACCCGAAGCAAGGATCAAATGATACGGAAAAAACTAAACTATCAAAGCTATAAACACTTACATTCTTAACCTTTTAAGAGTGTAGTTGATGTTGAAGAAGATGATGATGTTGATCCTAGACTTTCAAAGGGAAAATCCTCAAACGGAAGATACCCCGAGCCTCCAACACACACCGAACTTTGTTAGGGAGTTTAAACACGAATAACCGAGACCCGAACCTCCTTTCTTGACTTTCGGCCGAACCCAAAAAAACAAGAAAGAAAGAAAGAAAAGTGGTTGTGTATTTTTTTTTTGAAAGTATGTTGAACCATATGTTTATAATATGAGATCATATCTCAATCAAGTTCAATCAAGTCCATGTTAGGTTTTTGGTCAAGTGTAATCACACTCAACCTCCATCCATTCTTTACCAACTTTGACCAAAACTTTTGGGGTGTGGGGCCCACCCAAAACCGGCCCCAAAATATATTTATTTATTTATTTATTTTTTATTTTATACTTCATAAAATATATAAACACCCCATCTTTTATAAACCATTTTATAAAAGAACACATAGTTAAATAATCATTCCAATAATAATTATTTGAATAAATGAATTAACCAATTAATTTATTTAACACTTTCAAGTAGGTATTCAGAAACCCGATTTTCTGAATGTATCGTGTTCTGTATTTGTCTCATAGATCTTATCTTAACAAATACATAATTGGTGTGTGTCTAACTCGTTATTGGGTATGACCCGACTTGGATCAAACACAACTAGCCACATTAACCTAATTATGTGTCTCGGGCATACGGTATTCCAACAATCTCCCACTTGCACGTGACTCATAAGAAGTTAATGCTAATGGTGAATACCGCCTAACAACAGGTCACCACCCCTAGTGTGTTTGACTAAGTGCCATTCAATAACATCATCCCCTTCAAGTCCATACTTGATATGATATAGGTAAGTCTTATCACTACATCCCTTTGTTACTAGATGTCCTGTCAAATCGAAGAGACACAGAGTGATCATTCTCTCAATGATTTAACTTAACAGGCCTTAGACATCTAAACTCTCAACACATAAGAGGAACAAATCCCATCTTGACTGCATACATCCTCGTTGACATCTCATATGATATCTGAGCTCTTTCTTACACGTCATCGTGTTACCGAAATAACAAAGAAGAGAGTCAAGATATCAGACTTGATGAAAAACCAGATCCAATATGCATCTCAGGTCAAAGGACACAATGATACTCGCCTTTACTCAAGGATTACTTATGATCAGTTGCACTAACTCCATGCAGTGATCCTTGAGAGCGGATCATGTCCAATATTTGTATCCCACAAATATCTATGAACCTTGGTGGCAAACCTATGCCCTATATTCATCACATGAATATCAACCAATCCGGGTTCATAATAGTCTTAACTTCATACTTGTTCCCACAAGTATGATCGACTACGGACGTTTAGAACAACATAAGTCATTCATGGATTAAACATGCAAATATAGAACATAACTCATTGAATAATTAAAACATAATTAATTTTCATGAGATACCCATTACATTCGTTCTTATACAAACACTAAATACAGATTAAATCCACTCACTAGAATACCGAAGTCCTAATGCACAAACATGACCCTCATGCTTTGGCCTATCGAGGAGCTTCGTGAGTGGGTCCGCAATATTTTGATCGGTATGAACTTTATGAATACATATCTTTCTCTTTTCAACTTCATCCCTTATGTAGTTGAATCTGCGCTCAATGTGCCTCGTTTTCTGATGAGCACGAGGCTCCTTGATCTGTGCAATAGCACCCTCATTGTCACAGAATATCTCTAGAGGCTCCTGAATGGTAGAGATAATCCCTAGATCCATGATGAACTTTTTCATCCATGCAGCCTCTTGGGCTGCCATTGAAGCGGCGATGTACTCAGATTCTGTAGTGGATAACGCGACAACATCCTGCTTCGAACTCTTCCAAGAGACAGCGCCTCCATTCAAAATGAAGACATATCCCGACTGTGACCGAGAATCATCTCGGTCAGTTTGGAAACTCGCATCCACGTAACCCTTTACGACGAGTTCCTCCTTACCAGACCCATATATTAAAAACATATCCTTAGTCCTTCTAAGGTATTTTAATATATTCTTGACAGCCATCCAATGACTGTCACCTGGGTTGTGCTGGTATCTACTCGTTATGCTTAAAGCATACGAGACGTCCGGTCTGGTGCACATCATTGCATACATAATAGATCCTATTGCCGAGGCATAAGGAACATGCTTCATCCTATCCTGCTCTTCCTTAGAGCTAGGACTTTGGGATGAGCTTAACACGGTTCCTCTAGGAATATGTACCAAACCTTTCTTAGAGTTTTCCATCCTGAACCTTTTCAGGATTTTATCAATGTACGCACTTTGATTGAGTCCGATCAATTTCCTTTGTCTATCCCTATAGACCTTTATTCCCAAGATATATGTCGCTTCTCCAAGATCCTTAATTGAGAAACGACTACTTAACCACGCTTTAACGTTTTCCATACTTGGTATATCATTTCCAAATAAAAGTATATCATCGACATACAAAATAAGGAACATGATTATACTCCCACTAGCCCATTTATACACACACGCCTCATCACCGTTTTGGACGAAACCAAACGCTTTGATTTCTTCATTAAAACGATGATTCCACATCCGTGATGCTTGTTTCAACCCGTAGATTGATTTCCTTAACTTACATACTTTATCAGGATTAGATGGATCGACAAAACCTTCAGGCTGAACCATATGGACATCTTCCTCAAGATATCCATTAAGAAAAGCGGTCTTGACATCCATTTGCCATATCTCATAATCAAAATGAGCTGCAATGGCAAATAATATCCTGATCGACTTAAGCATCGCGACCGGCGAGAAGGTTTCATCATAATCAATCCCTTGAGTTTGCGTGAAACCTTTTGCTACAAGTCGTGCTTTGTAAGTATCTAAATTTCCATGCATATCGGTCTTCTTCTTGAAGACCCACTTACATCCAACCATTTTGGAGTTAAGTGGACGATCAACCAATTCCCAAACTTGGTTATCGTGCATGGATTGCATCTCGGCGCTCATGGCTTCAAGCCACTTGTCACAATCAGGTTGTGACATAGCATCTTTGTAGGAGATCGGTTCATCCGAATCGACCAAGTAGCAATCATCCACAAGAAATCCATATTTCTTGGGAGGTCGACTAATCCTACTAGATCTGCGAGCAACGTGTGTATGATCAACCATTTGATCACCTTCAACATCCTCGTGTTGAAAACTAGTATCGACCAACTGTGTATCATCCAGTGATTCTTGAACCTCTTCAAGTTCCACTCTTTTTTCACTAGGTCCTTCCATAAGGAACCTAGTTTCTAAGAAGTATCCTTTGCGTGAAATAAACACTTTTTGTTCACTAGGATCATAGAATATATATCCTATATCATCCTTTGGGTATCCTATGAAGATACACCTGATGGATCGAGCCTCAAGCTTATTTGGGGTGTCACGTTTAACATAAACTATGCATCCCCATACCCTTAAATATGAAAAGGATGGAACCTTTCCATGCCACACTTCATAGGGTATTCGATCCACCTTTTTGGTCGGGGCCATATTCAAAATACGAGCCGCTGTAAGTAGCGCATATCCCCAAAATGATGGCGGTAGTGAGCTTCGTGCCATCATTGATCGAACCATGTCCAACAGTGTTCTATTCCTCCTCTCGGATACTCCGTTATGTTGAGGAGTTCCAGGAGGAGTGAACTGTGAAATAATTCCACAATCTCTAAGATGACATTGAAAAGCATCACTTAGGTATTCGCCTCCTCTATCGGAGCGGAGTACCTTGATTGTTCGGTCGAGCTGATTTTGTACTTCATTTTGAAATTCCTTGAACATTTCAAAGGCTTCATATTTGTGTTTCATTAGATACACATACCCATATCGACTAAAATCGTCGGTAAAGGTAATGAAGTACCTTTCACTATTCCTACTAGTGGGCTTGAGAGGTCCGCATACATCCGTATGTATGATACCTAACAAGTCCTTAGCCCTCTCATTTGTACCTTTAAAAGGTTCTTTGGTCATCTTGCCTTGAATACAAGATTCACACTCATCAAACGAACCTAACTCATTTGTTTTCAAAAGACCATTCTTTTGGAGAGTATTTACACGATTCTTGTTTATGTGTCCAAGACGACAATGCCAAATGTAGGAATCACTCAAATCCTTTTTGAGTCTTTTAGTGGAAGTTTGATATAATGAGCTATTTGAGGTATTGTCATGAACTAATTCATAAATACCGTTGTTTGGTACAGCTTTAAAATAAAAGATACCATTAGATGATACATGCATTTCTGATTTTACAAATTTAAAGTCAAAGTTACATTGTCTAAGAAGGTGCACGGAAATAATGTTCCTAGTCAAACTAGGAGCATACAAAACATTTCTCAAAACAACTTCCAAACCACTTGGAAGCGATAAAGTGAAGTCTCCTCTAGCGACCACGTGCACCCTTGCACCGTTGCCCATGAAAAGACTCACTTCGCCCTTCTTTAAGTCTTCATTCCTTTTGAACCCCTACAACCAATTGCAAATATGAGTTCCACATCCGGTATCCAATACCCATGTGTTAGAAGAAATAAGATTTAGCTCAATATTAATCATAAAGACATTACCCGAGGCATGCCCCGCATTCCTCTTGTCTCTTAGCTCTTTTAGGTAGACCGGGCAATTGCGTTTCCAATGTCCGGTCTCCCCACAACCAAAACAAGGATCATCCTTATGACCCCTCAGTTCCACAACCTTTTGTTTCTTTGCCATAACCGGTGATTTGCCCTTACCCTTAAGATGCACAGGAGGACCCTTTCTTTTTGCTACCTTAGCCTTAGAATTGGGTTGAGATCGATTCTTGGATTTACCTTCATTGATCGCAAACACGGGTAAAACCCTTTTACCCATGCTCGCCTCGGCTGTTTTAAGCATTGAGTGAAGTTCTCCAATGTTTTGTCCCACCCATTCATGTTATAATTTAACACGAAAGTGTCGAACCTTTTCGACAGGGAGTTAAGGATCAAATCCGTTGCTAACTCTTTTGAGATGGGACAATTGAGCTTGGCGAGGCGATCAATGTAACTTTTCATCTTAAGTACATAAGTTGAAACTGGTTGATTATCATCCATTCTACATGCATGCAAGGCTCGAACCGTTTCGAACCTTTCAACTCTTGATTGCTTAAGGAACATTTTCTTAAGTTGAGTAATCATGTCGTACGCATTATGGTTTTCGAAATCCTTTTGGATTTCGGGAACCATAGTCGCCAACATGAGGCATGACACTTGAATGGAATCTTCCGTGTGTTGGACCCAATTCATATATTCGACCTCACTTCCCTCTTCCGGTTCGTTGGGGATAGGTGTTTCCAAAACATGATATAATTTTTCTTGTTTTAGAACAATCCTTAAATTTCGGAACCAATCCGAAAAGTTATTGTGGTTAAGACGGTCTTTAGCGAGAATAGATCGGAGAGATACGTTTTGGACGTTAGGGATTATGTTGTCGTCGACGTGTGCGGCCATCTGCAGAATTTTAATTAAGTTCATTTTAGTGTTTTACATATTTTAATTATTAATACCCTTTTATATATACCAAATATAATTAATAATTAAAATCTAGAATCCAACGATAAACACGACTCCGGTTAGGTGACCTTTTTCCCATTGTCGGTTTATCAAGGTAGTTATTCATAACAATTGCAAACCCTTTTGCAACTTCTAGAGTTTATGGGACCGGTTCGAAATCATATTTCGTGTCGGCATGTTAATCCCATCAACACCTATTAGACCCCATGTTTGGGTGACCCTCTTCACATGGTTCTAATTTAAGTCGTCCTACTTGTATCAACTTGTAATATCAACATATAAACGGTTAGGTGACCTTTTTCCCATTTATATGCCAATATTACCTCAACATATTAATTTACTCTACGCGGTTAGGTGACCTTTTTCCCACTAAGAGCTTATTAATATGTTAAGCGTTATACAAAAGGATGGTGTTTAACTTGTTATCCTTAATTTTAAAAGGGTTTTTTTAGTTTTAATAATTCTAGTTGTAAAACTTTAAATCATGTTCTAACATGCATTTAGTAACATGATTATTTTGAAACCATTTTCAAAATTCTAATTTATAATAAAACCATTTTATTATGGGCGTGAGACGGCTAGTTAATAAATCCATTTTATTAAACTACGTGTCGCGTAATTACCGATAATTATTAGAACCCGTTTTATGCTTTGTTAATTAATTCTATGTGACGAAGTTGATATCCTAATATCTAACAACCACACAATCAAACAATCAATTAACAAGCATACACAATTATACTAGACACGAGCCACTAAGTTAGACCACACTTGTTAGCCGAAACAAGTGTGTGTCTTAGGTCCGATCCTAAGGGACACACGACACATGGATGTTGTAGCTCCCACTTGATCCCGCATCCAAATGCGTCAAGCATCTTCTTCAACCCCGTTGTAATCCATTGGGCTTGAACTTGGGCCTTAGCTTCCATAAGCTTCCATTTGGGCTCAATGGGTGGGCTTAGGTTCTTTTGGGCTTGAATCCCCTTAATGGGCTTGTGAGACCCATTATCACCATACCCGGCCCAATAAGGCCCAAACTTCCAATTTTGCAATCTTCTTTAAATTTACAAAACAAATGTCCTAATACATTTTTTCTATAAATTAAAGGTATTACAAATAAACTATTTATTACATACCCATATGAATAAATAATTACAAAACTGCCCCTAATTAATTATTACAAACCGAAACTTTGAATAATTAATAACAATCACAACAAACATCCATTTGGTCTACGGCTCGGTCTAGTTTTAACAAACATAACCCGTTATGTTTTAGGATCCCGTTCCAAAACCCCTTGACCTTATCGGGCCTAGCCCAACCCATTTGGGCTTGACCCAATAACTTGATTATGAGCTTCGGCCCACATGTCCAAAACACATGGGCTTCGGCCCAATGAAAAGTCTCATGGGCTTCGGCCCATTTAACCAAAATGGGCTTCGGCCCATTTCACTTTCTCCCCTCCTTTTTTTTTCGGTTAGCCCATTAACCAAAACAAGTGGGCTTCGGCCCAATTTCACCCGAATTGGGCTTCGGCCCATGTACTCGGTTTTATATTTTTTATTTATTTATTTTTTTTTTTGAACAAAGCCAAAAATTATAACAAGATTAAATACAAAAAAAATCATGCATGTTAATTTTTGTATAAAATCTTTCAAGGGGAAAAATATAAAACCGAAAACCCGAAGCTTAGTTTCCCGTATCCCGGCTCTGATACCATTTGTTGGGTTTCTATGGATATTTTAAACTTAGTTAACCATTTAACTAGTCATTAAAATGGCGGAAGCGTGATATTTACAAACTAAACATATGTATCCATGTGTTTATATATGTATATATTACAAGTTTATATAAGATGTGTTCATGAACAACCTAGTTTATTCATGTCATAAGATTACCAATAATCTATTTATTAGAAACCCGAAGCAAGGATCAAATGATACGGAAAAAACTAAACTATCAAAGCTATAAACACTTACATTCTTAACCTTTTAAGAGTGTAGTTGATGTTGAAGAAGATGATGATGTTGATCCTAGACTTTCAAAGGGAAAATCCTCAAACGGAAGATACCCCGAGCCTCCAACACACACCGAACTTTGTTAGGGAGCTTGAACACGAATAACCGAGACCCGAACCTCCTTTCTTGACTTTCGGCCGAACCCAAAAAAACAAGAAAGAAAGAAAGAAAAGTGGTTGTGTATTTTTTTTTGAAAGTATGTTGAACCATATGTTTATAATATGAGATCATATCTCAATCAAGTTCAATCAAGTCCATGTTAGGTTTTTGGTCAAGTGTAATCACACTCAACCTCCATCCATTCTTTACCAACTTTGACCAAAACTTTTGGGGTGTGGGGCCCACCCAAAACCGGCCCCAAAATATATTTATTTATTTATTTATTTTTTTTTATTTATTTTATACTTCATAAAATATATAAACACCCCATCTTTTATAAACCATTTTATAAAAGAACACATAGTTAAATAATCATTCCAATAATAATTATTTGAATAAATGAATTAACCAATTAATTTATTTAACACTTTCAAGTAGGTATTCAGAAACCCGATTTTCTGAATGTATCGTGTTCTGTATTTGTCTCATAGATCTTATCCTAACAAATACATAATTGGTGTGTGTCTAACTCGTTATTGGGTATGACCCGACTTGGATCAAACACAACTAGCCACATTAACCTAATTATGTGTCTCGGGCATACGGTATTCCAACAAAAGAGACAAGGTAGGTTTCTGAGTATTCTATTATTAATGTTTGTTTCTTAAAAACAAACATACGATTGAAGAAACAAAAATAAAAAGAGGAACAAACCACAATCATATTCGTATTCATTGGAACCAATTTATAACGTACACTTTTGAACAAATTAGATGAGTCGAGTTCCGGCAAGTGCAACAAATCTGATATTTGCATATATAGTATTTTTCCTAAACTTTTTCTATGCTACATATTTCAATATTTTTGGCTAGTTTGTGATACCTGTCTAGTCATGCAAAAACAAACCTCCTTTAGCATAAAATTTTAAGATTTTTTACAATATGTTGCAAGTACTAATCTTTTGTCCTTGTCTAATCTCCAGTTTAATTAAAGAGTTTTATGTAATGAGAATCTCTAAGTGAGCGTTTAACGTATAAAAACCCAACTGGAATCATTAATTTCCAGAGGTATATAATCATTGCGATAAACTTTTGATGTGTCATGTGTGTTAACCGTTAAATAAAGTCTTACATCCAATCGAATATCTCAACAGTGGCGAATTCTAATTCTTGTTATTGTGTGTTTGTGGTGACATAATTTATATGTTATTGTATTTTCAGTATAGTTTCATAAGCTCACCCCTACACACTGTTGTATATAAGACAATGACTACCATACCAACATTTTTCTGACAAAGAATTAATATAATTTCCAGAAGTTAAAATCATTTTATTTTTGTCCTTAAACCCGGAAAAGAACCAACCCAAAAACTAAAGTTAAACCGTGCGCTAAATACCTTTCAAACCAACATTTGGTAATATTTTTTTTAGGCAAACTAGTTTGAAAACCACACCGATAAGTAACCACTTCAGCTGCTGGGTTTTTTACATAATTTCTAGAAGTTAAAATAGTTAAAAACCAGCCCTAGAAATTGCACGAAACCAGCCCCGAAAAATAACTCAAAACCGCACATTAAAAACCTTTTAAAACCCGCATTTTGCAACTCGTTTAACTAAGAAATAAGCCCGCAAACCTAAATAAGAATATAACAATATTTTGCAGCTCTAAAAATGACATTTCGAAAAGTAATAATTTGACCAGAATCAGTTTTCGCAAAACCTCGCCTTAAAACTCGCACTAGAAGCTAAACGAGCCAAAACCGGGTATGTTTGCATTAGTGCAGCCAAGAGCATGATTTAAAAACCCGAGGAATGATAAAAAACAACTTATTTTTATGCATCATAACTGGTCTTAACAAGTTTGTTGGCTAAAAGTGGGTTTTTGTTTAAAAAGGGTATTTTTGGAACAAAGAATCGAGTTAAACCATAACTTCCGGAAAATATTAAAACGAACCTTTAAAACAGAAGATTATAATTTTATATAGGGAGATATAAGCTATGAAATGTGTACGGAAAATTGGATTTACAAAACGGGCCCGTTTGCAAACTTTAAAGTGTTGTTTCTTATAAAACCAAATGGGCCGGTTTTTAAGACTAAAACGCTTCAAAAAGGAAAGATTCATAATTTTTTCAAAAAATTATGTTTAAAATAATTAGTATAAATATATAAAACATTTTATGAAAAAACCACACCATTTTGGACAAGATTTGGCATTTTACCGCTAGTTGCGGTGAACCGACATAAACCGAACGAGCAGTTTCAAAAATACAAAAATATGGCTATTCTGATTTTTTTTCAGTAATTATATTTTTTCAAAGTCATAATATTAGTGTTTACTTATTTTCCTAACATTAACCAAGTTTTAAACCCGGTTTTCACCAAAACGAATGCTAAACGAAAGTACGCGAACTAAGTCCTTACAGCACCAAACTCGTTGTATTGTCAGAACTGAAAATAATATGTTTCCATATACCTTAAGTTTCTGAAAAATTTGGAATTTTAATTATAAGGGAATTTGTTTATGCAAACTATATTTTTAAGACTTTTCGTTAAAAACCGACAACACCGATGACTACCGATTTGTTAACTTTTGAAACCCCAAGATCTAATGTTTCCAACCAGAAATGATTATGCTATTGATATGAATAAATTATATAGTTTTTATGATCATACGGTAACCCGCAATCGAACCTAAGGCCCAAACATTCTAAATATATAAACTTTATTAAAACCCGGTCAAGTAAAACGAGATAACTGACACATTTAGAAGTTAGACTAAACACTTGAAAACACATCTTATAAATTGTATAGAGGAAACTTTCTATAAAAGGAAACTTTATCCACCGGTGTGACATTCATGACAAAACCGGATACAACTCAGCATTTACAAATCAAATAAGCATTTAACCACTTATTGCGTAACGAACGAACGGATAACCAAACGGGTCTGGTTATGACCAAGATATCTCGGAGGGCCATCTATAAGTGATATACATTTAATATAAGCCAACATATTGATATTATGGCCTTAGTATGATAGCAAACCAATTAAACGAAAACATGCTCGTTTAACTACCCGCTATAAACTTAAACGCAAAAGATAGATAGAAAACAAGCATTGAGCCGAAAAAGATTTACAAAACACTTAGTGGGAATGTTTTAAGCAATCCATGAAAATATTTTTGACTTTTATAAAAAAATACTATGTTTTTCTAAATTTACAATAAATTGGCCAAAAAACACTCGTTTTCGCACTGTTTGTCGTACCCGGTATATTTTTCGCGTCAAAAACCAAACCCGAAATAAATTTGGAGTTGGCATTTCACGTCCGGGCATGCAAATCAAGAAAATTTGCCAAAATTAGGCCACGGGGGAGGCCCAATAAACTTTCGGCCGCCACCCCCTTTAAAATTAGTATACTTATGTTTCTTTAATATTAAGTAACTTAGAGATTTTTTATCCCACAAATTTCAAGAACATAAACTTGAAACTCAGCCGACCTTTCTCACTTGCACCCTAAACCTAAGGTATTTGATATAATTAAATCATTTTTATACAAGTTTAATCTTATTTAATATCATATAAACATAGTTTGATTACAAAAAATCATTCCTAACCATGCAAAAATCATAAAAATGGTTCAAAAACATGTTTTGATCATACACATGGTTAGAAATCAGAATCATACTCTTTTTTGGCCATAAACATGGATTAAAGGGTTTAAATGACGTTTTTACGGTTCAAAAGTTCGGTTTAATACCCTAGCCGAAACCCTAAGTTAAGAGGCTGCCATGTTGATGAAACTTACTTGTTTTGTGACATAGGACCTCTACCTAGCTTTCATAAAAGCACAAGAACCCGAAAACTTGATTAGAAGGGCGAAACGAACCAAAACCGCTAAGGTAATACCCAATCACTCGATTGTGGGCTGTTTAGGATTCGATTGTGATGCTCATATTGTTAGATCATGTAATTTTGCAGAGACATCAGGGACCATATCATTGAGTCACTGTTCAAATTTGATACTTTTTTGACCATCCGAGGATACTTGGAGAATTTATTACCGAATTGGGGGCGTTTATTTGGGAAAAATAGTTAAAATGCTTGAAAACATATGAAATTTTGTGGAGAACTCAGATATGGTATGTTATGATCACATACAAAATTTGGGGTTATTTGGAAAACCCTAAGTATGTTTTGTGCATTTGTATTTATTTGAATTTTCATAGTCGTTTTTGGCTCGAAAAGAATATTTGGCAAGGTTTTTAAATTGTGGAAATTTTCCAGGCTATTTTGGAATATATTCTGGTCACTCAGAAATTTTGGTGGATTTTTTGGAGATCTTTTGGTATAAACGGACGATTTTCGGGCTAAATATAAAAGATAACATGAATTTTTATAAATTAGCAAATCAGTAAATAATTCCAGAAATATTTTTATTAAAATCTACGTATTTTATTTGATAAGTGGCTAAATTTTGATAATTTAAGGATTAACAGATAATTAATTATGCTAATTTAAAGATTAAACAAATTCAATTCTGATAAAAACCGACGAGTTCGTGATTAACGAACCTGTTGGAATATCAAAACGCCAAGAGTGGTCAAAAATCATATTTTCGGACTAATTAAGTAAAAAAAAACTTTTTGTGAAAAATCGGGACAATTTGAATAAATTTTGCTAATTTTCTCCAAATCAAACAAAATAAACGAAAACGAGCCCCGTAGCGAATCCAGGTCCCCAAATGGTGATCTTTCTTTATAACTTAATCATTTTATCGACCAAAATGTTTACCCAAGCTTACATCCCCATAACTGTTTTCTGAACGCATAGACGAACAACTTGGCCCAGCTGGTGAAACGGGAAAACTGAGCCAAGTTCGGTTTTAAGTATTAGACATTGAACAACATCACAATATAAACCTACTGACACTTTCTGGGTGTAACAGGTATACCCAGATTAGCTATACAGCCCAGTCTAGTATAACGATTATAATAATATTAAAATATTAATATTATTATAATATTCATTATAGGGACTAGTGAATGAGTCAAAACAAATGCGAACTTACACTGTACCGCTGTGCTGACTGTCTTCTAAACCGTGAGTTTCATGACCCCACTTTTAAACTGTTTTTGCGAACTTTTGGGGTGAAAAACATGTTGATACATATCTGTATATTCTGAATTATTTGATGATCGGAATTATCTAAGTGCTAACACACGAAAGTCCCCACGAACACATGACTAACTTCGAGCCGGTGGCTTGTTAATAGTACTATTGGTTTGACAAACCCAAACGGAATTGGCCTGGTTTCCGTGTCTCATAGCGCCGTTTGCACATGACCATACTTATACAAGCAGGCTATGTAGTGTTAGACATAGCTACCGGGGCTTGTTGTGGGCGGAAGGGGAGCCACAATGGTTGATTGGGCGTGGGAAATGGATGCACGCAACACAGACAGTCAAGGCTTCACTGTAGCTTAGTATAATTACATCATAAACATACAAACAAATGTACTTGTGAACGTACATACATACATACTTGCGTATTTACAAACTGTGATTGTTGTACGCACAACTGATTTCTTGAAACTAGTGAAACTCACCAACTATTTGTAGTTGACCTGTTTTAACATGTTTTTCAGGTACTGGATTGGATTACAAAGTCAATGTGCTACGTGTTTGGCTTGCGATCAATGTTGGGTGAATTGATGCAAGTGTGCTAATAGGAAGTAAAGCCGCTTAATGGGTTGGATTTAGTTTGTATCACCTAGTTGTAAATGAAGTTAGATCAATGTACAATATTGTAAAGTATTTTGTATTTTTCTTTATAAACAATGTGATTGATATCAGAGGTGTCTGTTACATTTCCGTTTTACGCTTCCGCAAATCGCTTAACAGGGTGTGGCAAAAGTTGGTATCAGAGCCATTGGTTATAAAGGATTAGGTTATCCCTTAGGGTACCAAAAATATAACCGTAGGCTCGATTAACTCTGGGAAATAAATAATAGTTTAATATTATATACTAATGGATGTTGGGATGAACTTGTAGGGCAAGTGGGTTATTGTGGTCCGGAAAATAATAACAGACTTGCTTGTACGAGGAAATTTGGGGAGAAGTCGAGGAACGTACGGGTAGGTAAAAATGGCAACATATGTGTATAAAAGGTAAGCTGAGTATGTGTGTGTGTGTGTTTGTGTGTGTGTGTGTGTGTATAACACGCATACGTGCTTATCTGGAACAAGGTATACGAATACGTATTCGTATTGTACTGTCGATAATACTCAGTCTCCGTGTAACAAATATTATATTCGATTATAATCAATATTAATTTAAAATTATATGTTATTAAAAATAATATTATATTTTATCATAATTAATATTGTACCTGACCAGAACAAATAAAATATTTTTTTTTGCCTTAAGTATTAATATTTTCTACTCTGATTCCTACTATTGAAAAATATTATTTTTATGACAATTTGTGAAATGAAAGATGTTGAAATCGGTAGTCTCATATCGGATGAAGAACTGATGTTGCCCGTAAACGGGAATGCAAGGTTGTTCTAGCAAGTCCAAACTAAACCTTATTGTATGATTGAATCACAGACCGAGCGTAAATTCATGGCCCAAAAAGGAACCGTGGAAGGTATGATATGCGTACGACCATTTCAAGGGAACACAACACTTCTCAAATCGGGCTTAATCATCTCACATACAAGTTTCTAACAGTAAACTGAACTATTTTCTAGCCATCTCTCCACTTACATTGTTTAAAAATAAATACAACTCCTAAGAAAATACTTAGGAAAGAGTACAGTTTATCAAATTATAAATATAATAACTATCCTATTGAATTTTCAATGATATAACAAACCGTGACCACCTACATATATCATACACCAGCTATTAAAATATTAATTCCTCTATACCTCACTAGTACCACCGACCTTGATGAACACTCCTTAAATAATAAATTTATCAAATCATCTATGTATGAGTATCTCTAACCACTCCTATATTGTTGCCACTCTGATCAGTGTATCATAAAAGAGAACCCTCACGCTCGTGGACCAATGATGTGTCTTGGCTTGTAGAGATCATACTTACTCCCAACTAATAAATTATCCCTTTTAGTAGACCCAGCATGCTTGCATATATTGAATGACCTGATGAAAGAATATTCTGTAGTTATATTTAACAGCATCCAAAGGTCAAGGGGAGTATACAAATGCCTCCCGATTATAACATACAGTTTAAACTCATAACGAACCAATATCTATTTACGGTTAAATAATAATAAATATAATAACTATCCTATTGAATTTTCAATAATATAACAGACCGTGACCACCTACATATATCATACACCAGCTATTAATATAATAACTCCTCTATACCTCACTAGTACCACCGACCTTGATGAACACTCCTTAAATAATAAATTTATCAAATCATCTATGTATGAGTATCTCTAACCACTCCTATATTGTTGCCACTCTGATCAGTGTATCATAAAAGAGAACCCTCACGCTCGTGGACCAATGATGTGTCTTGGCTTGTAGAGATCATACTTACTCCCAACTAATAAGTTATCCCTTTTAGTAGACCCAGCATGCTTGCATATATTGAATGACCCGATGAAAGAATATTCTGTAGTTATATTTAATAGCATCCAAAGGTCAAGGGGAGTATACAAATGCCTCCCGATTATGACATACAGTTTAAACTCATAACGAACAAATGTCTATTTACGGGAGAGGCAGGATAAAACAGTTACCCAATGGAGGGATTACATCTGAATAATTATTGTACAAGTTGTGAACTATTCGTGATTATTATAACGTGTGCTCAAATAAACAAGGATAGTATGACAATGTGTGTATAGTTTCGATACTCCATGCAAGCATTTGGTAATGTGCTATGCTGATATGGGAGACGATTTGGATCTATGAGTACAAACATTGACCCTTACCGGGATAAATTTACTTGTCACGGGATGAAAATTTTTGATATATGCATGCAAACAATGGCCATATCAAGATAAATCTATGTACTATCCTGGGTATATGGGTATATGATTCGGTTTGTGTGATATGTATCTGCTATTTGAATTACATGAATGTTGGCTAATGTGATTCCCTGCGCAATGAGTTATAGGGAAAATTACTATTATGTGAAGTTTAGTTGCTTATCATTATAGAATGGCCCCGAAGAAAACAAACACGTGATTTGAGGCAGTTATGGCTGAAATGATTGTTCGGCAATTACAGATAGTAACTCTAACAACCGTAGCACGATTCGCTGCTGGCAATAATACAATAATGAATACAAATCAAATGTTAAATACTAATACGGCCACGGATATTATTTCGCCGCCCAATACTAATACAGTTACAAATGTTATTTTCTTGATAAATACGAACATTGTCACGAAGAATACCCCCCCACCACTGAGCACTAATGCTACTACCGATAATGATAATTTCTCCCACTAAATGCCATTGGCAATAAAAATCTTTTACCGAACATGAATACTAGTCGTAACAACCATGATCCTTCACAACGGGAATACTCGTTTAAACGATTTAAGTTTTGCAAACATGTAAATTTTAATGAAATCTAGAAAGTATAAACACGAACCCGAAAAATCCAAAATGAAAGGGTGGGTCAACTGGAATTCGCAAACCGTTCTAACAATCTGGTTCGACTAATGCTATAGTTAGTTGCCCGGAAATAGAGACTTTAGTCAATTCAGTATCCATTTAACTTTTGAATATGCTGTGACACAAGCCAGTGTGGTAGCTTCTGAATTGGGCAAAAGTGGTACGTTAAGAATGCCTGAGGAATTATCCAGTACAAAATGAACCGATCACAAAACAGGAGTACAAGAGGTATAACAAATTAAACATACGCGCCCTACAACTTAAAACAATACTGCGATCAATGTTAGTTCTGAACGAAAAGTATACAATGAATCTTTGCCAAAGCGTGGTTATGTAATTATTATGAGGGAATGTCTAACAAACGAATATCATAAAAGCGGAAGATTGGACACTATGCTTGTAGCTGTGGAACCATTATGAGCACTGTAAACCAACCGTTCTAACCTCACCATTTATAGTCATACCAATAGCAACCAAGTCGCTCACAACCTACGACAAACCATCATACTTGATAGGGTGTGGAAATACGAAACGCTTCCAAAAGAACTATCCCTGGTTAAACCAAGAACAAACACTGACGTCTTACTCGGCTAGAGGCCACGTTTAGTGATTTGATCCGATAAAACACAAGACTTAAATGTGGTGAAGGGTACATTTGTAAATTCTGATTAATATGCTTCAGTTTGTTTGATATAGATACCGATAGAAGTCTTATTCTCACTAATTTCTTACCCCTGGGAAATATTCTGCTTAGTGAACTAATAGATTCCTATGCTATAGAATTCGTTAACGGTAAACATATAATTGTTAACCAAATATTCCGAAGTTGTCTTATCATCCTGAAAGAACAATCGATTCTTATTGATCTACTCCCGGTATAGTTGGGAAGCATCGTTGAAATTGTCAGTATGGATTGGTTAGCTATATACAAGGTGGAAATCGTGTGTAATGGCTAAATAGTTAAAATTCCTCTCTCGGATGATGAAGCGATTATGGTATAAGAAGAGAAGTTTGGTGCAATACCACCTCTCGTGCCTCATCTTAAAGTGTTTACGCAATGGGTGTATGGCATTTATGGCAACATAACTGTAAATAATTCCGGTGAAAAAAAAAACATATAGAAGAGATCCCCAAAGTGCGTGAATACCCCGATGTCTTTCCTAATTAACTACTTAGATTACCACCGACCGGATGATTTGAGTTCCATATTGACCTAATCCTAGAATCAGCCTCCATTACCAACGCACCTCATCGACTAGCACCCTCGAATATGCAAGAATTGTACAGTCAATTACAAGAATTATTAGATAAAGGTTTAATGCGACCTAGTTATTCTCCTTGGGAAGCCCCGGTGTTATTTGTAAAGGAGAAGGATGAAAGTTTTAAGACGTGCATTGACTACCAGAAACTACACAATATTACCAACAAAAATCAATATCTCCTCCCACAAATAGATGAATTGTTCGATCAATTCCAAGGAGCGAGTTACTTCTTGAAAATCAACCTTTGATCTGATTAACACCAAATTAAAATCCAAGAGAAAGATGTTCTAAATCGGTGTTCTGAACTTGGTTTAGCCACTATAAATCCTTAGTTATTCCTTTCGGGCTGGCTAATGCACCCGCATTTTTCATGGACATCATTAACCAAGTTTGTAACCGCACCCCAATAAATTTGTTATAGTGTTTATCAATAACATCCTAATAAACCAAGGAGTAACACGAGCAATATTTACGCACAATCTTGGAGTTGTTGAAGCTGGTGAAATTGTACGCCAAGTTGCTGAAGTGAGAATTTTGGCTATAAGAGATGACATTTTTAGGACACGTTGTTAATCGACGCGAAATTCATGTAGACCCAAGCGAGATAAAATTCATCAAAAGTTGGCAAGCATCAAAGACACCAAAAGGAATTCGACAAATTTTGGGAATAGCTGGATACTACTAGTGTTAAAAAAATAATAAATAAATAAATAAATATATTCGGTATAACTCAACCACTAGCCCTCCTAACTCAGAAAGACCGAAATCATGATTGGGAAGAAGAACAAGAAATGTCCTTCTAGTTAGTAATATAAAAAGTTTGTTCATTTCCAATATTAAAAATTTCAGAAGGAACTATACTATCCATGACCCAGAGTATGGAACGATTATTTTTGCACCTAAGACATGGGAATACTACTAATATGCCACCAAATGCACAAATAACATGAATCGCAAAAGCTTACGACCTGCAATTGATCTAACGGAACTAAATATGGAGTAAGGAAGATGAGTAGAGTTGTGGAACAATTGTAATTGTGAAAACCAATGCCTTAAGATGGAGGGATAAAGCTAAGTCTTAGAAAGTACGAGCACATGAAATGATTGTTCAGACGAACCTTATCGGGCAAATTAATATCGTCCAAAAGAAAGCCCTAAGAGCTTAACATTTAGAAAACGAAGACTTGCACAGGATCGAGTAGAACCTTGAAAAGAAAATCGATGAAATTTTATACCTCAAACAAACCGAGTCTGGATTCTAACTTTTGGTATACCATGTGACTTGATCGTGGACAAAGCGCATAAGTGCAAAGATCCTATTCATCCATGTGCCGATAAGAGGTACAAAGATTTAAAGGAATTTCATTAGTGGTCGGAATGTCTGACTCGTGCTAGAATTAAGGCAGAATATCAAAAGCCCTCGGTAATGTTACAACAACCGGAAACACCCAGTGGAAGTGGGAAAAAATTATTATGAGCCTTGTAACACCCTTTCATAAATCATCCCGAGAACACAGTGTAGTCCGGGTACTAATTGACCGGCTAACTTAATTTGCACACTTTCTCCCGATCCATCACAACTAAAAGGCTCGCCTACCATTATGTCAACAAAATCATATCTCGACATGGTGTGTCTGTTTTGATTACTTTAGACTGAGACAGTCATTTCGCCTCTTATTTTGGTAAACTTAGGAAACCAAATCGGTTTACGCACGACCTGTCATTCCCAAACAAACGATCAATCTGAGCGAACTATACAGACACTGGAAGAGTTACCTTGCGCCTGTATATTAAACCTTAGAGAAATTTAAGTCGAGCATTTTCTGCTAGTCTAATCCTCATATACTAATAGTTGTCATAATGTTATTGAGCGACACTATAATTGTTATGATACGAGCAAGAACATGAATCGATATTTTATTAGATTAAAAGCTGGCAACACTCAAAACGTAAAATCCGATTTGATTCCGGAAGCCACAGACAAAGCTCGTAAAATTAAAAAAAAACAGACTGGAAGCAGCCTAAGACTGACCAAAGAACAACACCGATGTACATAATAAATTGTTGACCTTTGAAGGGTGTTATTTAAGTTGAGGAAAAACCGATAAGTTAACATCAACATACATGGAACCGTACGAAATTATCTCAAACAAAATTAATCTCATAGTATATCTACTAAAACTACTTTTAAAAGTCGAGTTTCATTCATGAGTTTAGCCCTACTGATAACTTCTTATATACCGAAGCAAACAAGTACCTTACTGATGAGGCGAAGATAGTACCACTTGAAAACATATTCATAACTAAACTTATAAGGAACTCGTATAAATAATGGATGGAAAAATCAAACAGTTACGACTCAACAAAATTCCATTGATCAAAGTTTGGTAAAATCCACAACGGGGAACCGATTATATTTGAAAACGAAAATAGATACTCCTGTTTGTCCCTAAGAAGCGTATAATTGGCATATTGAATTTCGGGGATGAAATTTCTTAACCGGGGGGGGGGGGGGAGAATGTGACATTCGTGACAAAATCGGGTACACCTAAGTATTTACAAATCGAATAATTGTTTAGCCGCTTATTGCGTAACGAACGAACAGAAAACCAAACGGGTCTGGTTATGACCCAGATATCTCAGAAGGACATCTATAAGTGATATACATTTAATATAAGCCAATATATTGATATTATGGCCTTAGTATGATAGCAAACCAGTTAAATGAAAACATGCTCGTTTAACTACCCGCTATGAACTTAAACGCGAAAGATAGTTACAAAATAAGCATTGTATCATCCGTTAAGCTGAAAAAGATTTATAAAACACTTAGTGGGAATGTTTTAAGCAATCCGTAAAAATATTTTTGAATTTATGAAAAAATACAATGTTTTTCTAAATTTAGAATAAATTGGCCGAAAAACACTCGTTTTCGCACTGTTTGTCGTACCCGGTATATTTTTTAGGTAAAAAACCGAACCCGAAATAAATTTGGACTCGGCATTTCACGTCCGGGCACGCAAATCAAGAAAATATGCCAAAATTGGGCCAAGAAGGAGGCCCAATAAACTTCCGGCCGCCACCCGTTTAAAATTAGTATACTTATGTTTCTTTAATATTAAGTAACTTAGAGATATTTTATCACACAAATTTCCAGAACATAAACTTGAAACTCAGCTGATCTTTCTGACTTGCACCCTAAACCTCAGGTATTTAATAAGATTTAATCAATTTTATACAAGTTTAATCTTGTTTAATATCATATAAACATAGTTTGATTACCAAAAATCATTCCTAACCATGCAAAAATCATAAAAATGGTCAAAAACATGTTTTGATCATACACATGGTTAGGAATCAAAATCATACTCTTTTTTGGCCATAAACACGGATTAAAGGGTTTAAACGACGTTTTTTACGATTCAAAAGTTTGGTTTAATACCCTAGCCAAAACCCTAAGTTAAGAGGCTGCCATGTTGATGAAACTTGCTTGTTTTGTGACATAGGACCTGTACCTAGCTTTCATAGAAGTACAAGAACCCGAAAACTTGATTAGAAGGGCGAAAACGAACCAAAATCGCTAAGGTAATACCGAATCACTCGATTGTGGGCTGTTTAGGATTCAATTGTGATGTGCATATTGTTAGGTCATGAAATTTTGCTAAAATATCAGGGACCATATCATTGAGCTTCTGTTCAAATTTGGTATTATTTTGACCATCCGAGAATATTTGGTGAATTTATTACCGATTTGGGGTGTTTATTTGGAAAAAGTAGTTAAAATGCTTCAAAAATTATGAAATTTTGTGGGAAACTTAGATTTGGTATATTATGATCACATATGAAATTTGGGGTATTTTGGAAAAACCTAAGTATGTTTTGTGCATTTGCATTTATTTGAATTTTCATAGTCGTTTTTGGCTTGAAAAGGATATTTGACAAGGTTGTTTTGGAATATATTCTTGTCACTCAGCAATTTTGGCGGATTTTTCGGAGATCGTTTGGTATAACGGACGATTTTTGGGCTAAATATAACAGATAAAATGAATTTTTATAAATTAGTAAATAATTCCAGAAATATTTTTATAAAAACCTACATATTTTAAAAAACCTACATATTTTAATTTATAAAAACCAACTTATTAGGTGAAAGTTGGAAGGGGTAACGGGTCACTTGTTCTAATACTTTAAAAAGAAGAAAAAAAATATATTAATAATAATAGTAAATAAATAAAACCAAGAGTTGTCAGTTGAACTCGGATATGATCCTGTGTAGTATTCTTTTTTTTAGCGACGAAAAAGTCTTAAGTGTGGGGATATTTGATGTGTTGTAAAACACACGTATTTTCCGCACGTTTTATCTACGTATTATATTATATTTTATATGTTTTAACTCGTTTTAGATAGCTTTTACATAATTTTATTCATGTTGTAGGTTTTGGGTAAAAGAAAGAAAGAAACCGAGCTTTTCGAGCATTCTGCGAGCCTTTTACGCATACAAGTTCAAGACAAAGCTCAAGGCCCGACCCATATGCATCATGGAGGCCCATTACTTACAATGTTATAACATAAAAAGATAAAAATAAAAACCTAGCAGCCCTAGACCTGCCGATCAGAAATTCTAGCAAGGGGGAAGGAAGAAAAAATCTTTTGTCGGCTAGGTCTTGGTGTTTGTGGCGGCTAGGGAAGGAAGAACAAGAAAGAATAAGTGTCAGTGATCGTTTCTCATCAGTTTTGACAGCAAGGAGCAGCCCCATATTCACCCAATATCCTTTCTTTCATAACATTGTTCAACAACTTTAATTCTCTTGTTTAATTGTTAACTAGTTTTGCACTTGATTGAGAGATTGAATTGTTTTTGATTAGTATTGATCATTGGATGATTATTATGATGATTGGAATGATTTATAAGGTGTTTTTATTAATCAATAGCTGTTGTCCAAATAATATGCTTGGCTAATCTTGTTAGTTCTACCTAGGAATGATGATTATTGTTAGTGTTTGATTGGTTTTATGGATTGTTGGATTAATAGACCTTAATTGTTATTGTAAAGTTTGATTTAGACATGAAATAGGTTGTGTTTAAGGGCTGGAAATTTTGGTGATTCATTGCATAAACCCCGTGTGTTGATTGATTAGTTTTGTATTGATTGATCGGTGCATTGTTTGATTCTAGACTTTGTGTTAAGGGTTTGTTTGCGGTAGGTACCACCGTAGGGTTTTGTTGCATGATTATTTGGTTAAAGTACAGCGGTTAAACACCTTCTTTGAGACCGAGAGGTGATAAGAAGTTAGGGTTGTCTCATTGCCATTGCATGCTAGAATAAGGATTGTGCGAGAGCGAGTTCGTTTCTTGTCAGGTTTAGGTGTTTTGAGTGACTATTTGATCTATTTTAGTTTAAGTTGAATTGTTCCTCTATCCTTGGTTGTGTAGTATTCATTGCCATTAGGGTCGAGTGTTGGTGAGACCGAGAGGTGATCTAACATTAGAACATGTTAGCAATTATTTCCCGGTTTGGTCGTTTTAGCCGATTTTAAGTTGTTAGGGTTTATTGAGTGAGACCGAGAGGTAATCCAGTGAGCCCGAGCGATCCTTAGTCGTATCATCTTTAGATACCGATGTCTTGAAGTCATTCAATCCATTGTCTTGTTAGGCCTACAATTTGATTCAGACCTAGGTAGACGTTTTTCTCCATCCTAAGTTAACACAGTTAGTTTTTCGTTAAGTTTTCTATTTTTGGTAAGTTTTGTCAGTTAGTCTAGTTAGTTCAGTTAAGTTAAAAGAATTCAAAAATCAATTAAATATTATTCTAAGGTAGGTCTTGTCAAGGGTTAGTAATCGTTAGCGTCTTACATGTCCACGTGTTCGATACTCGGACTTCTTAGGTCTATACTACTTGCGATCGGTACACTTGCCGGTTGTGTGTGGTTTTAGGATTTTTGTTTTAATATTAAAGCTTAGTTGTGAGGGTCATTATTATAGGGTTATTAGACACACATCAGGAACCACTGCTTATGGGAAGTCGGACGTTGAATTACTTGGAGCATTCGGTGAGTCTCGGGTGTAATCCCTTTTTACGTACATTTTTGGGAACTGGTACATACTCTTAAACTTTTTATATGGTATGGAATTATCGGAGAGTTACTGCTAAATTTTGTCCCAACCTTTACACAATTATTAGCCTGAGGAAATGGGCCGGAGGCTTGTATGGGTAGTACTATTTAGGAGACCCCCACGCACAGTGACCCTATGTTGGGTGAACCACACTAAGATCTACGGATCGTTGCGGCATATAACCTACTTGTTTGATTATTGCTTTTAGCAGGGCGATAGTCCGGGACGGTTTAACTTCTAGTACGAGTTGGGGATACTTATGCTAGTTGCAGGTTTGATTGTGGACTTGAAATATGTTATACCATGATATGTTATACCATGATGTGTCAATCTTATCATTATGCTAGTTGCAGGTTTGATTGTGGACTTGAAACTCACGAGCTCATCAACATTATGTTGACGTATTTTAGTATGTACTTTTCAGGTAACTTAGCCATTGGGGAGAGGAATCCGGTAATGCCCTAGTCGCCATAGTGAACCGTAGACGCCTTGGTTCTCAAGAATAACTAATGTAGTCATTGGAAGACTATTTGATAAATAAAGATGTAATCTTTAGATGACATCCTAGACTAATTAACGGTGCTATGAACCTAAGACAATTTAAGGGTCATGGTTGACCCATTTACTTAATTGTACCTTTGAATTTGCAAACTATTAGCATGTTATGAAATTCCTTTAAGTTTATTAATTTTCCGCTGCTCATGATTGATACCAATTGGTCACGACTAGCCCCCGTGGGTTAGGTGTGACAGATTGGTATCAGAGCCTAAGATTTTAGCGAATTAGGAACCCGTTAGGTACCTAAGCTTTAACCAACCTAAGAAACCCGACCACCAGTTGCAAAGGAATCACCACCCTTAGGTAAACCTTGCCCAAGTGATTTAGGAAACCGAATCCTTGCTAAGGAATCTAAGAAACAAAGGTGAACTAGTATCATGTTAGATACATATATGTGTTAATTAATTAAATTGTTATATTTTGATTTTGTTTTCCATTTTCCATTTTCTTTTTGGGCACTAAGTTTGTATTTCACAGAGATGGAAAACAATGGAAAGAACATTATTGAAGGATCCACCCAGCCCATTGCACACCACGATTTTAGCACCTTCTTCACACCACCAACTCACCCTGGTGATGGATCATCCCGACAAGCAGGTGCGTGGAAGACAAAGATGTCCAACCCCCGAGAGGCATCACCACTCCACGGAATGCCTTACATCCTATCCTCGTCTGAGATTGAGCTGACAGAAGAGTCAAGTGGCGACAACGCACCCACGAGAAGGAGCCGATCACGGAGCCACTCACACCAATCGCAACATTCGCGGGAGGTTCGATCTGGACCAACAGGTGGACCAAGACCCCAACCAGGGGCAAGAATATCGGTACAAACCGACACCGACTTTCAGCAGGAATGGACCCAGTTGCGGTCCTCGTTCCACATGGAGCCATTAGTTACGAGAGCCCCATTTGCACAGGTACTTCCGACAGGTATGCACATGCATAAGATGGCACCCAGGCGCAGTGTTCATATCGGACACTCGATGCGATATTATGATCCTCGCCAGATTGAGGCTGGACGTGCGAGCTTCTCTAGATATGCGACAGCAGAGACCAATATTTCCAGTATTCGAGGGACTTCTATACTGAGTAGCGTGGACGGATGGCCATACGAGAGGTGGCAGCATTGCGTCAACGATTTCAAGAAGAGCAAGCAGCCGTGGATAAAGAAGCCGAGCACTTAGAAGACATGGTTACATCAATGAGCCGCACAGGAAGGTTTATTCAGGGATTAAAGCGCAGATTCGGGAAGCGTCATTGAGTGGGATGGAGTGCACTTATGTTTGATGTTTGTTTTCATTTCCTTTTTGTACTAGGCATCAAGTGTTACCACTTTTGCCTTGACATTATGTTTTATTTCTTGTTCAGGGCATCAAGCGAGTATGCTTTTGCCCATATGACATTGCTTATTTACATTTATATATATAGGTAGCAAGCGATTATGCTCCTGCCTAAATTTTGCTCTTTTATTTAATTGCATGGTTGAAAATGTGTGTCGTGAATAAATGATGAATTGTTGTGTGTATTTTTATGTATTAACAATTTAACTTGGTTCAATTATAGAAAATGGTACGAGGAAGAGGTCGTGGACGTCCCCGCGGTGTAGGCCGTGTAAACCAAGCCGCCACATGGGAAGGTCGTGATGGCACAACCGTTGAAACATCAGTTAATAACAATGACGGGATCAATCAAAATGCTAACCTTGAACAACTGTTAGCTGACGGTATCGCCAAGGCTATACCCGATATTGTGGCCCAACTGAATGCTGACAAGGGTAAAGGAAAAGACAAGAATCAAGGTGACAACAACGAAAAGGAAAAGCAAGATGATCATGAGAAGACTGCTGAAAGGAAAGGTTGCACTTACAAGACCTTTATGGCATGCAAACCCCCCGAATTTCATGGTACCGAAGGAGCTACTGGAGCCATTAGGTGGCTTGAAAAGATGGAATCCATATTGAACATCAGCAACTGCTTACCAGCTGACAAGGCTAGATTTGCCGCAATTTCATTAAAAAGCGGGGCATTAGCTTGGTGGAACATGCTAATAGGCACTAGAGGAGAGGTGCACTCACCCGCATAAGTTGGGAGACTTTAAGAAGTTGGTGACTGAGAAATTCTTCCCAATGAATGAGATCGAGAAAATGGAGGTGGAGTTCCTTTCCTTGGAAATGCAAGGAACCGCACACTTAGAGTACACTACTAGGTTTGAAGAACTCTCTAGGCTGGTACCGCACTTGGTAACCCCCGAGTCAAAGCAAATCGGTAGGTACATACGGGGCTTAAACCCCAAATTAGGCCATCATTGAGGGTTTCCAAGCCTGCTACTTTTCAAAAGGCTGTGGAGACTGTTGTGCTGACAGATGAGGTTGCAAGAGGTTTTAATGGATTAAAGAGGAAGTGGGATGATGTTAAGACTAAGAATGATCAGGGGAGTTGTTTTAAGAAATTTGATACCAAGTCAAATAAGGGTAAATTTGGAGGAGGTCATGGTAGGAACTTTGGAAATGGAGCAAAGAGTTACCAGGGGAATAAGCCGAAGTTTTATGAATGTGGAGAGCTTGGTCACATCCGCACCAACTGCATGAAACCTAGGAACACCCAAGGGACAAATGTTGGAAGGCTTGCTGGACGTGCCTTTGTGATAACAACAGAAGAGGCTCATCAGGCACCGGACATGGTGATGGGTACGTTCCTACTAAATGACTTTTATGCTTCTGTATTGTTTGACACTGGCGCAACCAAAAGTTTCATTTCTTCGACCTTTAGACCTATGATCGGATTAGATCCGTGTAAGTTGGATAATGAATTTACGGTGGAGTTGGCAAATGGGAAAATATTGAAAGTAAGTGAAATAATTAAAGGATGTTCTTTGTGTTTAGATAACCAAACATTTCCCATAGACCTCATGCCAATTAAATTAGGAGGTTTTGATGTAGTTTTAGGAATGTATTGGTTAGCAAAGAATAAGGCCGAAATTATTTTTGATAAAAAGTTGATAAAAATCCCATTATCCGATGAGAAGACGCTCGTGATTTGCGGTGACAAGCCAAGAGAAACGCCGAACCTTATCTCATGCTTGAAAGCAAATCGATGTGTCCGGAAAGGATATGTCGCCTACCTAGCTTATGTGTTGAAGGTGGAAGAAGAAAGGCAAATTGAGGACGTACCAATTGTACCCGAGTATTCCGATGTTTTCCCTGAGGAGTTGCCGGGACTACCACCTCATAGACAAGTCGAATTCCGAATTGACTTATTGCCGGGAGTGGCCTCTGTTGCTAAGGCACCCTACAGACTAGCACCATCAGAGATGCAAGAAATAGTGACACAATTGCAAGAGCTCATGGATAAAGGATTTATCAGGCCAAATTTTTCGCCATGGGGAGCCCCCGTTTTGTTCGTTAAAAAGATGGATGGAACTCTTCGAATGTGCATCGATTATAGAGACTTGAATAAAGTGACAATCAAGAATCGGTACCCACTACCGAGAATTGATGACTTATTCAACCAATTGCAAGGGTCAAGTTACTTCTCTAAAATCGATGTAAGATCGGGATATCATCAAATGAGAATCAAGGAAGATGATATACCAAAGATGATATGTAAGTCGTGTGGGGCGACCCGAGTTAGAGCTCACCTCGGGTCGGCCGTGTCTTTGTTTTCGTGTTTGGTATGTAACGAGTTATGATTATTATATGAAAGGATCTGCAGATTCGTTTATCCCGTTCTTGTGTTTGTTCGTGTGTTTATGTATGTGTAACCGTGTTCTTCGTCTTCTACACCATTAAACGAGTCTAGGAGGATTCCGCACTCCTAGACTTCGTGCGGATCTCGTATCGATTAGCGACGCCACGGGGGGACTTACAAGTGGTATCAGAGCCTTAGGCTCTTATGCTATGGTTCGAGATCTGCGTTTTGGTGTTTCTGGCACGTTTCTGATGCGTTTTTGGCCAAACAGCCGCCGCAGGCGAAGTTATGGGGTTCAGGCGAAGTTGTCGCTTAAATTTTAGGGTTTAGGCGAAGTTATCAGTCAGGCGAAGTTATGGACAGGCGAAGTTAAGGAGGGGCGAAGTTGACTTTTAGGCGAAGTTGACTTTAGGCGAAGTTAAAAAAAAAAAAAAAAATTTGTTTGGAGTTTTCGTTTGTATGGCCAGGTGTACACGATTATTGTGAGACCTAAGACGTTGTTCCGTCAATGAGTGAAACTTGTTATCTCTTGGTCTTACGTGTGAACAAATACGTGTCAACTCTGGATATGGAGTTGAGGTTGTGAATGGGATATTGATTGAAACTGGATATTGACACATATTTGGGTGTTTGTGGGCAATGAAATAGTTGTTGTTCGAGGTTGACCAACTGAAGAAAGTCAAATTGAACTGAAGGTTTTCGTCATTACTGGATTGCGGTCAGAGCATATTATTTATGTTATTTTCAAGGCGTTCGAGAATTGGATCCTGAAACGTGATGCTTATTTATTAAAGTGAAAATTCTGGAACAAGTTGGATTTAATCGGGAATTAAAGCGTTTATGTTCTTGATCGTTATCCCTGGTGATTGAAGATGCTTCGGATTAATTAATGGTCATGTGTGTTAGATTCTGTCAAGGTGGTTTTGTGATGAAATTGATCATTTGATGTTGAGTAGTTGAAGATTAAACCTTATCGTATGCCGACGTGTTGGTGAAGTTGTGGAGGGAGCCCAACTTCACGTGTTGGTGAAGTTAGAAGAACTTCACGTGTTGGTGAAGTCAGAAGGACTCACGTGATTGGTTGAGATGATCAATTAGGCACGGGGATGCATGCATTTCAAAGACCTCAATCTATATAGTCGGAGAAGCTTACACTGAAGGGGAGATCTGATATGGAAGACGCTGGGTGATTGGTAGATTTGTGAAGCTACAAGACAGTTTCAGACACGGCTGGTTGAAGAGCAAACAGAAGATCATCAGTTAAGAGGGAGTCTGTTGGTGCATGTTTTGTAACAGATGATCTTTTGTGTTTGTTAGAATTGAGAGCAACGGTCAAAGGGGAGTCTGTTGGTGCATTTTGTGACCGTCGCTATGCAATTATGTTCAGCGGAAACGAAGTATGAAGTTAGCAACTTCGCCATAGGCGAAGTTGTAACAACTTCTGCCATAGGCGAAGTTAGAACAACTTCGCCTTAGGCGAAGTTATAACAACTTCGCCTACAGGCCCAAGCCCAAGCCCGCGAAGTTGTGTATCTATATATAGGTGTGTCTTTTTTAGAGTTGGGTATCCAGAAAAGTTAGAGTGTGTTTTGTGTAGTTCAATTGTCTAGAGAGAAACAGAGAGGGAGAGTCGTGTGGGACGAACCGAGGTAGAGCTCTCCTCGGGTCAGCCGTGTCTTTGTTTTCGTGTTTGGTATGTAACGAGTTATGATTATTATATGAAAGGATCTGCAGATTCGTTTATCCCGTTCTTGTGTTTGTTCGTGTGTTTATGTATGTGTAACCGTGTTCTTCGTCTTCTACACCATTAAACGAGTCTAGGAGGATTCCGCACTCCTAGACCTCGTGCGGATCTCGTATCGATCAGTGACGCCCCGGGGGGACTTACAATAGTCTCTCGACATGGTGTACCAATTTCAATTATTTTAGATCGTGACAGTCGTTTTACCTCAAACTTCTGGAAATCTTTTCAGCAAGCTTTAGGTACGCGTTTAGATTTAAGCACTGCTTACCACCCCCAGACCGATGGTCAAAGTGAGCGAACCATTCAAGCATTGGAAGACATGTTAAGGGCATGTGTCTTGGATTTTGGAGGAAGTTGGGATACCCACTTACGGCTAGTGGAATTCTCATACAACAATAGCTACCACACTAGCATTCAACCAACGCCATTAGAAGCCTTATATGGCCGTAAGTTTAGATCACCCGTGTGTTGGGTAGAAGTGGGAGATAGCCAATTGACTGGACCTGATATCATTCAAGAAACGACTGATAAGATTATTAAGATTAGGGAAAAGTTGAAAATGGCAATGGACCGATACAAAAGCTACGCCGATGTTAGACGAAAGCCGTTAGAATATGAAGTTAAAGGTGCTATCCGTTTTGGAAAGAAAGGTAAATTAAGTCCAAGATACATAGAGCCATTTGAGGTGTTAGAAAGAATAGGTGCGGTGGCATACCGTCTTAAATTGCCACTGGAATTAGGTAATATCTACGACACATTTCATATATCCAATTTAAGAAAACGCATAGCCGACAAACCATTAGTCAAACCGCATGAGGAAATCACACTTGATGGGAAGTTGAACTTTGTTGAAGAAACACTTGAAGTAGTAGATCAGCAAGTGAAAAGGCTTAGGAGACGACAAATCCCAATAGTGAAAATTAGGTGGAATTCGAAAAGAGGACCCGAGTTTACGTGGGAAATGGAGGACGAAGCAAAAAGAAAATACCCTCGTTTATTTTTAGGCCAACGTGAAATTGACGAAGATGCATGTGTGATAGATGACCCCGAACCATAAAAGAGTGTTGTGCGATCTGAGCCCTTATATCTAAAAAGGTAATTGTTTTTGTTAATTGCAAATGTGATTCATGTTATGTGTTTACTTACTGTGATTTGTTAAGTAATTAGTGTCGTGCTAGTTTGTTAGCTAAGGAATGGGACCATAGAGTGTGAAAACCACACCTTAAGCAAATTTCGAGGACGAAATTTCTTATAAACATGGGAGACTGTGACAACCCTAAATGTAGGGCTATTTTTTTTAAACATATCGTTAGATACCAAACATTACGTTGGTTGAAGCAAACCGTATGTCGATAGGCTTGCCCAAATAGGAAAAAAACAAATCAAAACTCGTTTAACCCAGACGAACCCGGAACCGATAACTCAAAAATTTTAAGAAACATTCCAACAAGTATTTAATCTTACCGGGTAACCAAAATACATAACTCAAACATCAAACGACATTCTATATTATGTCCGGTCACCGAATCTGTTGGTACATGATGTCAGTAGTTCAGTGTCTAGTGTCTGTAATCGAGTCGTTTGGATTTGTGTTTTGTATGTAGCGAAGTTAGCAAGCAAGTTCGCTGATATAGGCGAACTTGTTATACAAGCGAAGTTAGGGACAACTTCGCCTGAACATGCCAGGCGAAGTTGTCGTGATTATATAAGCCATTAGGTTACGGCTTTGTTTCATAAGTTTTGTACGAGTCAGTTTACGAGTTCTGATCAATCAGTTGTTCGAGTTTACGAGTCAGAGAGTTTGTGTAATCAGTGATCATTGTATCACGTGTTTCCGGTTGCAATACAACGTGTTTGTGTTTATTGTAACGTGTGTTTAATCGTATCGTCTTCTACGCTCGTAACGTCTTACGTAGGGATTCCGCACCTACGTAGAACGAGATATCTCGTGTAGATCCGGCTAGGAACCTACAATTGGTATCAAAGCATTTGCTCGTGATTGTGTGGTTCGGGATTATCACGCGGGTGTAGAAATCGTTCCGTTCGACTATTCGCGGGACGAGTTTACCGAGTTTTTGTGTCCTACTCACCTCCCACCATCATAAACAACCCATTACACCGTCACAAACCTCGCAAAATCCAGAAATCAAACCTGCAGAAACTTCGTGTTCATCAGTTGAAGTTGTCGTCACTGTTAGTAGGGTTTCGGCGAAGATATAAGGTTAAGCGAAGTTATCCACAACTTCGCCTACCTTACAAGTTCGCCTAAGCAAAGTTACCCACAACTTCGCCTACCTCCCAAGTTCGCTTACCTCAAGCGAAGTTATTCACAACTTCGCCAAATCAGGCGAATTTAAGAAAGAGTGCGAAGTTAAGAATCAGCGAAGTTAAGACTTAAGCGAAGTTAACCACAACTTCGCCTACAGTACTGTTAAGAATAAAATTTTTATTTTTCGGGTTTCTTTGTGTTTCGTGAAAGATGTCTTCAATTAACATCACGGAACTGGTGAAGATGGAAGTGGAAGCGGGTTCAGCTACTAAGGCACCGAAGTTGCTGAAAGGAACCGATTTCGTGGCTTGGAAGGATCGGTTTGAACAATATGTCAAATACCAAGATGCTAAGATGTGGGTGTGCATCCAAGATGGATACATTCCACCAACTGCTGAGTATGAGGGTCGTGATCAGATTAAGAAATACAGCAAGATGGAAGAAGAAGAGAAGAAAATGTATGAGGCTGAAAGTAAAGCTCATGCAGCGATAACAATGGCTCTTCCACAAGAAATACTTCACACCTTCAGGAAGTATAAAACTGCCAGAGAGCTTTGGGAAGCACTTGAAAATCGGTTTGAGGGTAATGTGGGGATTCGTGCATCAAAGATTAAACTACTTAAAACCCAGTTCTCGGTCTTCAAGTATTTGAAGAATGAATCACTTGATGATATCATCACGAGATATTATCACATGATGACCGAACTCAGCAATTATTCAATTGCATACAAAGAAGATGAAATTGTTGAAAAGCTTCTTGATGCTCTCCCACCGAAATGGGAGATGTACACTGTGTTGATGAGAGAAGACAAAGACTTTGCCGACTATGACTTGGAAACAGCAGTTAACAAGTTATGAACTTTTGAACTAAACAAGGTTCGAAAAGAGACACCTACTGATCAGGTTCAAGATCCGGGAATGTATGGTGCAAAAATTAACTCAAGTTCAAGTTCGAAGTCTGAATCATCTGCTTACTACTCAAAGGGAGAGTCGGGCTCTAACTCAACACATGAAGGTCATGTATCTCTCAACATGAATGGTGATGTGTGCTTTGTAGCTGGAGGATCAAATGCTTCTAAACCTCAAGCAACCAAGGGTAGTTTTTCCCCAAGTGTTTCGAACAACAACTACTCTAAGATGCCCATGAGTGTTAAATCTGCTGAACAGCAGTTTGCTCTCTATGCATCTTTCATTGCTTCATATGAAAATTACATTTAAGGTAAGATTGTTGATCCTGCAATTTTGGACGATGACTATGATCAGATCGATGCTGATGATCTGGAAGAAATGGATCTGCAGTGGCAGATGGCGATGATTGTTAGAAGGGTTAAACGGTTTATGAAGAAGACCGGTAGGAAGTTTGTTGGTGAAAGGCCAGGTTTTGACAAGTCGAAGGTTTGGTGTTACAACTGTCAGCTGAATGGCCACTTTGCGAAGGAGTGCACAAATGAACGTGTAGAATGTAGTCAGAGCAGGTCTACACAGCAGAGTGGGGGTGGTAATGAGAATAGAGCCATGATATCCAGACAGAACGGGGAGTACAACTGGAATCTGCATGTTGAGGAAGTGTTTGAACAGGCTAATTTGGCAAACATCGAAACTGCAGAAAGTGAGAAGGTGACTGGAGAAAATCAAGCTTTCATGGCTGATGTGACAGACCAGCTCTCCGAGGTAAGTACCAAACTCCCTTTTACTAAATGTGAAAATCTGTCTGAACAATTGACAACTATAACTGATCAGTTTGTTAGTTTGGATGCTCAATTTAAAACATTAAAAGAAGATCAACATTTCACTAAAGCTAGAGAAAACAGTTATAAGGTAAAAATAAAAGCCAGTGAGAAAGACATTAGAAGTCTTAAAGCAAATCTAGCTGAAAAAATTCAAGTAATTGATCTTAGCTATGAAGTGTTAGAAGAGAAAACCAAACTAATAGCTGAAAGGGATAAACAGATAGCTGATCACCAGGTGAAAGTGGTGGAACTGAACAGGAAACTTGAGCAATTTAGAAATTCCTCCGCTATACTTGATCACCTCGTTAGTGATCAAGGTTCCCCAGTTAAAAGGGGAGGAATTGGTTATCATGAAGTTCCACCACCTTACAATCATAATTACACTTATGATCCTAGTAATCAGAAATCTGTTGATGATGATTTTGGTCAGACAGTTCCGGTTAAGGTAACTATTAAAGATCCAGAAGTTAGTAAAGGCGAAACGAGTGAGCCTGTTTCTAATGTGAAGATTTCTGTTCCTAGTCCTGTCTCGTCAAACTCGGACAAGCCATCCGAGTCGAGTGACACAAAACAAGAGGAGGTGTTACCAAAAAGTGGAGAGAAAATTAAAACAACTGAAAAGAATTCTCCACTAAACCCGTATGTCCCACCATATGTGAGACAAACGGGAAGTAATGCAGCCTCAACATCTAAAACAACTATTGAAAAGAAAGTTGAACACAGAAGTTGTTTCAGATGTAATCAATTAGGACACCTAATTGCTGATTGCCCTCTGAAGCAGAGATTCAGAGGTGTGAGGCCTTCAAAATCTGAGAAAAGAACTAACAGTAATCAATATAATGGTAAAAATGAAAACCCATCAAAATTCAGAAATTGAACTAATCCAGGTTTTCCAAGAATTCGATCTCAGTTTTTCACTGCTAACAACCAAACCATAAGTAATAATTCATTTAATTCACGAAGGTTTGGATGGCCTCATAGTCAATCTCCAAGAAGGTATCCTTTTAGGACTTACAGAAATTATTCTGATACTAACTTTGGACAGCCAAGGTACGGGATGTATCGACCCAAGACCAATAGGTCTTGGGTCCCCAGATTTTAATCCTCTGCTTTAATCGTGCAGGAACAGTTGAACAGGGCTGCAACAATCTATGGGTTGTGGATAGCGGCTGTTCCCGGCACATGACGGGTAACAATAATTTGTTACATGAATGGAAACCTGTTCAAGGAGGAAGAGTGAGTTTTGCTGGAGAGAGCGGTGGAAGGATTACAGGAATTGGGACGGTGACGAATGGAAAAATGACTTTAGAGAAAGTGAATTTTGTTGAAGAATTGAAGCATAATCTGCTGAGTGTATCGCAGATCTGTGACAAAGAGTACACCGTGCACTTTACCAAGAATGAGGCGATCGTGCTGTATCCTGGTTTTAAGATACCAGAGGATTGGATTGTTATGAAGGCTCCAAGAGAAAAGAATACGTATATTATGGACATGAGGTCGACTGAGATGGCCACAGAAGAATCGTGTCTTCTGTCAAAAGCAACAGAATCGGAGTCCGAGTTATGGCATAGGAGAATGGGGCATATTCATCTTCGGAAAATGAATTACATTGTAAAAAATGGGTTAGTGCTGGGTGTTCCCTTGAAGAGTTTTAATTTTTAAGACCAATGCTTATCATGCAAAAAGGGAAAGCAACACAAGAAATCCCATCACACCAAGAAGGTTAATTCTATAGTCAGTACCCTAGACCTACTTCACATGGATCTCTTCGGTCCAGTGAATGTAAAAAGCCTAGGAGGAACATCATACTGCTTGGTGATAACTGATGATTTCTCACGATATTCTTGGGTATATTTCCTGAAGTCAGAAGATGAAACGGTTCAGATGGTAAAGAATTTGATTACCAAGGTTGAGAATATCATGGGGAAAAGGGTTAAATACATCAGGAGTGACAATGGGACAGAGTTCAAAAACTATGAGATGGAGATCTTCTGCTTACAGAAAGGGATTGAACACCAGTACAGCGCACCGTATACTCCGCAACAAAATGGGGTGGCTGAGAGGAAGAACAGAACGTTAATTGAAGGAGCCAGAACCATGCTGGCTGATTCGAAGCTTCCTGTGGTGTTCTGGCTGAAGCTGTTGCAACAGCCTGTTATATCCTTAATAGAGTGTTAACTGTTAAAAGACTGAATAAAACATGTTTTGAACTTATGCATGGGAGAAAGCCCAACTTGAGTGGTCTTGAACCATTCGGGTCCCCGTGTTCGATATTAAAGACAAATTCTAAATTTGGTGAAATAGCCGACGAAGGAATTTTAGTCGGATATGTTGTTGGGACTCCTAACAGACGTGTCTTTAATATATCGACCAGCAAGGTTGAGGTGGTGTGTAACACTGATATCACAAGTTACAAATCACCAAAACCAAGCACGGGACCCGCTGGGGTTTTCGACTATGATAGACTTTTTAAATCTTTTAACATACCTTATTTGGATTGTGCAGAAGTTGATAAGAAAATTGCTACGAAGATGATTTACGATGAGGAAGACACTTTGGTGCAACGACCACAGTACGATGAATGTCAGCCTTCCTCGTCAAATGCTGTCGATACCCCTGCTGCCTCTACTGAAGAAGAGTTCTTCAATCCGTTTCACTCTCAACAACAATCACCCATTGATGAGATACCTTCGAACCTAGAAGACAATCTGAATGCCAGTACGATTCCAACTACGAGAGTTCACAAGAATCACCCTTTGGAGAACGTGATAGGTGATCTGTCCGATGGTGTACAAACAAGACAAAGATTGAATGAGCACACCTGTGTTTACACAAGCATTAAAGAATCAGGCATAATTAACGAATGCTTGTACACCTGCTTCATCAGCCAGATTGAACCAAAGAATTATCAAATGGCTCTCAAGGACAGCTCGTGGGTCGAAGCTATGCAAGAAGAGTTAGCCCAGTTTAAGAAGATGGAGGTATGGAACTTGGTTGCAAAACCGAAGGATGTGCATGCGATTGGCACAAAATGGGTTTTCAAATGCAAGAGAGATGAGAAAGGGATTATTATCAGGAACAAGGCGAGGCTGGTAGTAAAAGGTTTTAATCAACAAGAGGGGATTGATTACAATGAGGTGTTTGCTCCTGTGGCGAGATTGGAAGCCATTCGTTTGTTTTTGGCATTTGCGGCACACAAGGAGATGAAGGTATTTCAGCTAGACGTGAAGAGTGCGTTCCTTAATGGTAAAGTCGATGAGGTTGTGTACGTTGAGCAACCTCCGGGTTTTCCTGACCCAGACTTTCCCGATCACGTGTACAAGCTAAGTAAAGCGCTGTATGGACTACATCAGGCACCTCGTGCCTGGTACTCTACTTTATCCGATTACTTGCTTGAGAATGAGTTTGAAAGAGGTAAGATTGATAGCACATTGTTCTTTAAGAGAAAAGGGAGCGACTTTCTACTGGTGCAAGTCTACGTGGACGACATTATCTTTGCTGCATCAAAAGTCGCCATGTGTCAGGAGTTTGAGGCCGTCATGAAAAAGAGGTTTGAAATGAGTGCTATGGGTGAACTAACTTTCCTTTTAGGACTGCAGGTTGATCAGAAGAAAGATGGGATGTTCATTCATTAGACTAAGTATGTCCATGATGTTCTCAAACGCTTCAAGATGGAGGACAGTACTCCATTTGATACTCCAGTCTGCGTCAATCATAAATTGGGTGCTGATTCAGACAACGATGCAGACGTGGACCCAACCCAATATCGGGCAATAATAGGTTCTTTAATGTACTTAACTGCTTCTAGGCCTGATATTATGTTTGCAGTTTGTCTTTGTGCTCGCTTTCAGGCAAACCCGAAGGAATCTCACTTGAAGGGTGCGAAGAGGATTCTACGTTATCTCAAAGGCAAACCTAAGCTGGGATTGTGGTACACGAGAGGAGGAGACTTGGAGTTGGTCGCCTACACAGATTCTGATTATGGAGGATGCAATCAGAGTCGGAAGTCCAGAACAGGTGGATGTCAGTTTCTTGGTGGAAGATTAGTGTCATGGCAATGCAAGAAGCAGACCTAAGTCGCCATTTCAACCTGTGAAGCAGAATACATGGCAGCATCCAACTGCTGCTCCCAGGTTCTTTGGATTCAACAACAGTTGCGCGATTACGGTCTGAATTTCACTCATACTCCTATTTGCATTGATAACCCTGCTGCTATCTCAGTAACTAACAATCCCGTAAAGCACAGTAAAACTAAACACATTGACATACGTCATCATTTTATACGGGATTGTGCTGAGAAGAAACTGATTGTGCTCTAAAAGGTTGATACGTTAGATAATTTCGCTGACTTGTTTACGAAAGCGTTTGACAAAACTAGATTTCAAAACCTTGTTGAGCTGAATGGGATGATCAATCCCGAGTAACCGTGCTTTTTGTCTATGTTTAAAAAAAAAAAAAAAAACATCACTATCGCTTAGAATTATGTCGGTTGCCTCAGTTTGAAGGACATATCTTCGGATATGTTTGGTCCTCATTTCTACTTGTAGAATATGAGGATAGCCATTAACCAGATGACTGAAAGTGACCGGGACAGTTTATGATGTAGTTTTTATTCTTTCGCTGAAAATTAGTCTTTCATACTTAGTTAGAAGGACACATACTTGTATGTGGTCGGTCCAGCTGATCCATTGGATCTTCGGGATAGCCGTTTACCTGAAAACTTGACTTGATCGGGGCGATAGAAGTTAAAATTTATTTTCGGGAGATGAAATTATTTTTCAAGTCTACTACTTCGTAATAAGTTACTTTACTATGTTTAACAGAAAATTGATCCAACCTTGGAAAGTGATAGATATACTGATTCTGTGTGCTTAACTAGTGAAGTTATTAGGCCTAAAAGACTTTAGAACAGTCATTGTATGTCATGGTAGCTTTTTATGGTGCGTAAAAGTAGAAGTGATACTAACTAAATCTACTCGATTTTACGTGGTAACTCCTTAAGAGTTGTGCATGTCTTCATATATATCTTTCCGAATGATAGGCAGAAAAGCGATTACCCAGTCATACAAGAGCCCGTGAGTGTTCTGATTCCCGTGAAGATAGCGTGTCAAGACACTGCAGTGATCCAGATTCGGGACTTGCAGTTGTTTACTACTCTGAAGTTATGTAAATACTTTGTTTAATTTAAAAAAAAAAAAAAAAAAATTTGTGTGTGTTTTTGAGACATTCTAGAGTTCATAATGTTAAGACTTCTCAATCAAGGTGTAAGAAAGAGAACGGGAAGCAGAGTCTAAAGATCGAAGAGTACTTTCTAGTTAATCAGACACTACGGGTCGAGGTCAACTCTGGGTGACTTGGGGAAAGCCAAATACGCTTTGAGAATAGATAGGAGGCATCATAATCTCTGAGTTGTTGACCACTTAAGTTTTGAGATTAATTGAACCTAACCCGTATCACAGAAACGATGAAAACCATTTTAAGTCATTTACCTGCTTACAACCTGTTTCTTTATGTCATAATACAGCTAAACACGGATCTATGTGACAGTCACGTAATTAGTATGATTCCTGTTCGGATCTTTTCTAAAACGTAGTAGTCCCTAACGAGACTGAAATTTGATCCCGTGTACTTTATTGTTAAAATTTTTTCTACTTATGTAGTTGTATGATTTTATACCTGGTTACTTGGTCTTGATAATATCATTTAACGCTTTAAAGGATGTTTTAAAACTTAATTGCAAATTGTTCAAATTATAGGGGTTTGTTTTGAAAATTTTCATATATAGGCGAACTTATCCATAACTTCGCCTGCAATAGGCGAAGTTATCCATAACTTCGCCTGTAAAATTTTGACCCTATATAAAGAAGTTTTAAAGGTCAGACTGTTCATTATTTCACAAACCAGCGAACTTATACTTTCGTAACCCTAAGCGAAGTTATCGATCGAATCTTCTGTGTTCACTTTTTTCAGTTCTAATCCGTGATTAAAGGTGTGTAGGGTAGTCGAATCGTATAATCTCTGTCTATTGAGGTTAATCATCGGTCGTTTCGACTCGATTCTCGACCTCGTCTTTCGAAACCTTAAACACCCGATTTCAAACTTGTTATTACGTGGTCGTAAACTACTTGAACGTCTAAAACTTCATAAAATCATGTGTTACGGAGTCCTCGATCTCCAAATTCATCATCTACACGTCGAATTGAAACCTTAACTGTTGCCGATTCGTATTCGGCGAAGTTATCCGTAACTTCACCTGAGGTTTAACTTCGCCTGACAATTAATTAGGTTACAGTATATGAGGCGATGTTGTGGTTAGGCGAAGTTATCATTAACTTCGCCTGGACCTTTTTACTTAACAGTTAACAGACGAAGTTCAAGTTGAAGCGAAGTTGTTTTCCAACTTCGCCCCACCTTTAACTTCGCCTATACAGAATAGATCACAACTTCGCTCATGGTAACAAGCGAACTTGTGATTTGCCTTAACGTTTATCTAACTTAGACTGTTTGGTGCAGAAATGGCTGCTGTAGCTGGAGCAGGAGGTGCTGGTGGAGATGATGGAGGAGACAACCAACGACAGTTCTTCCCGGGTGACAACATGTACATAACATTAGACCCGGATGCGAGTGGTGTTGATGATTTCCGCGAAATCATCACATTCTTACTCCGCTCGCGTATATTCCACGCGATTACAACACTGCCGATATCCTTGCCAAACATTGAGGATTTTTGGCAGACCGTGGAGTATGACTGTCGCGTCGAGCCCCCGGTGATGCGAGCAACGGTCAACAATCAGATTGTTCAGTTCTCATCTGAACAGATCCGGGCGGCTTTACGATTTGGAGATGAGACGAGAGATGACCCGACAGACTTTGTAGCTCCTTTCCGAGATGGAGCGTTTCTGAGAATGGGATACTCTGGTCCCCTGGGAGATACTCAGAGACGGAAGGGGTTCTTACTCGATCAGTGGCGCTTTCTCATGCATGTCATGATCGTGTGCATGTCAGGGAGAAAGGCTGGCACTGATGGCATGGGCGCGACCATGCAGTCGGCGATGACTGCTCTGACTTACAATAAGCGTTACAGCTTTAGTCAGATGGTCTTCTACGAGATAGATCGACAACGAAGAGCGGTGGCGCGTGAGAGATTTATTATGTATCCAAGATTCATTCAGATGATCTTGAATCACGTGGCTCCAACGCTACCTCAGCACCGCCCAATCAGATACGTGGAAAGTGTGAATAAACGGATCTTCGCCCAATGCAGATCTTCTAGTGCGAGGAGCAAACCTGAGCTCCGTCCTCGACATACTCCACTATTTGGGTACTTGATCAACCGGGAGTATGTGCCTGCTCGTGGGGATGAGTTTCGGGACCCAGCACCACAACAGGCTGGATCGCCTCAAGCTATACCTGCTGCTTCTGTTGTGGATCCGGAGGAGAATGTAGACCTTGATGCATTGTTTGGTGGTCAAGGATTCTTTGATATGGACCAGATTGATCCTCAGGAGAATGTACAAGTCTCGGTTGCACAAGTTTCGAGTGTGAATGTTACTAGGACAGCTACGACGGTGGCTGATTCTGATTCTGATGATGAAGTGGATGAAGCGAGACGGATTCTAGTTACGCAAGAAAGAATTCAAGGGAAAAGAAAGAGAACCGATGATGACAGCGAGTCAGATTATGAGGAAGAAATTCATCAGTTGGTTCGCAGACCAAGAAGGGACAGGACAGGTGCAGGTATGGGAGCTGGTGAGAGCTCAAGGGTGGTACGTTTCACTCCACCCGCTCTGTCCGGTATATCTATAGTCCCGACATCATTACAAGTTACAAGGCCAAGCGCTACGGACGTTCCCGTGGTGGCTACATCATCTGCATTCGGCCTCCCACCCATCACATTCCAGCTATCGACTCCAGAGATTGTATCCTTGCCACCTCCAACTCTTACTCCAACGGAGGTCGTGGCACGATTTATAGAGAACAGTGGTAGCAACTGCAGGGTTGTCTGTAACGATACCATCTGCGGTTACGTCTACGCCTACTTCTGAGGTCCCGGTTACATCGGAAATCCCTCCTCAGTACACTCAAGATATATCACATTTGAGGTTTGATTTCGATGCAACCTTATCAGACTCTGAGAGAATAGCAGCACTTGAACGGGTCGTGGCAGAACAATCAAGGATAAATCTTATCCAGACCCATGCTATTCAACGCCTAGTTGCAGAGAATCAGATGTAGTCGTCCCTGCTGGTAGAACATGGCAAAATCATAGATGCTTTGAAGGAGTTCTTGGCATCTCAGGGGGAGACGAGCTGTAAAGGCGATGAGCTGGGGACGAAGAAGCGAAATGATAGAGACGATGATCCCAATGCATCGAAAGGTGCAGGTGGAGAGTTGCCAAGAACTGAACAAGCTCTTGGGACTTCCACAGCTCAGGGGGAGTCAACAAGTGCGGCTGACGGTGCAGGTGATGATGTGGTGGTCGTGGAAGTTGAGGAGATGGATGATGAGTGTATAGGTGATGATGACGTATTACCGGTGGAAGAGATAGAGAAGATTGGTGCAGAGATTGTAATAGATAATGATATTGAAGAGGGAGAGATAGTAGAAGAGAATGTGGAGCATGAGATTCCGGAAGTGGATAAGACAGATATGAATAAAGAGATTGGAAGTGATGAGACAGAATGGGAAGAGCAGCCACGATGGAAAGAAGGCTATGCTCAGTGGTTCGTCAGAACGAAGAAACCAGCAGTCCCTACTATGTTTAAGAAGAGTTACAATATAAGAGGTTATGCTGAAGCGAAGAAAGGGATAATACGCTGGATATATGATGAGCAGTTGAGGCTCTTTGTGATTAAGAGGTATGATGGTATTCAGTACTTCAAAAGGCTTTTGAGATCGTTGAATACATTGCCAGAATGTGAAGTGAAAGACTTAGCTAGATTGGGGTTAATAAACAGAAGTGATGATAATATGGCTAGAGTCATTGGGAAGATTGTTTGGATGGAAAGTATAAAAGAGAAGAAGTTCGAGCTGTTGAAACCACAAAAGGGAAAACTTATTGAAGACAAAGATCGAGGGATGAGAGCAGATGGCAAGCCTTGGATGATTATAAAGTATAAACCAATCCGGTGTCTTAAAGAAGTGCCGATGAAACTAATGCCCAAGGATGTGCTGAAAGATCTAAAGTGGTGGTATGTAGATTGTGAAACAGCTGAAGCAGTAATGGAAGACGAAGATGAACAAGAGCTGCTGAGAGTTTATGATCCGATGCATCTAGTGAACTTGTCTCAAGCTGATCTGCCGGTATTGAATGAGAAGAAGATATTTTATATTCCTGCTTGGAAAGACGAAGCGAAGAAATATCAAAGAGTTGTATCAGTTTGTGTACGCGAAGGAGTTCATGCTTAAAGATGAAGATGCAAGATTGGTGAAGATTACGAGACACGTGCTTGAAGATGAAGATATGAAGCTACTGCCAAGAGGGAGTCTGTTGGTACATGATGTCAGTAGTTCAGTGTCTAGTGTCTGTAATCGAGTCGTTTGGATTTGTGTTTTGTATGTAGCGAAGTTAGCTAACAAGTTCGCTGATATAGGCGAACTTGTTAGACAAGCGAAGTTAGGGACAACTTCGTCTGAACATGCCAGGCGAAGTTGTCGTGATTATATAAGCCATTAGGTTACGGCTTTGTTTCATAAGTTTTGTACGAGTCAGTTTACGAGTTCTGATCAATCAGTTGTTCGAGTTTACGAGTCAGAGAGTTTGTGTAATCAGTGATCATTGTATCACGTGTTTCCGGTTGCAATACAACGTGTTTGTTTTTATTGTAACGTGTGTTTAATCGTATCGTCTTCTACGCTCATAACGTCTTACGTAGGGATTCCGCACCTACGTAGAACGAGATATCTCGTGTAGATCCGGCTGGGAACCTACAGAATCAAACACAACAAAAACCGAAATATAAGATTGAAGACACATTAGGTATTTCAAAAATTACCATAAACTGTTTTTTTATAAAAATAACACTCATTTACCTTATCAAAAACTAATTATATAAGATTATAAAATAACAAAATATAATATCTGGTTTATTATAATCCTAAAAGAAATCTCTGCAGAATCCATCAACCACCCCTGCCCCCCATTCATGTTCATCCTCTAAAGCCCCAATCAGACCTTGTGCATGTACTCAGTACCCAAGAAATCCTCTAACCTCAAGCTTTATATCAATATATTGATCTTCACTGATGTGTTGTAAAACACACGTATTTTTCGCACGTTTTATCTACGTATTATATTATATTTTATATGTTTTAACTCATTTTAGATAGCTTTTACATAATTTTATTCATGTTGTAGGTTTTGGGTGAAAGAAAGAAAGAAACCGAGCTTTTTGAGTGGTTTACGAGCCTTTTACGCATACGTTTTCAAGTAAACAACTCAAGGCCCTGCCCATATGCATCATGGTGGCCCAAATCTTACATTATATCATAAGATAAAAAATAAAAAAAAAACCCCTAGAGGTGCAGCAGCTAGCCGATCGCAGTAGGGCAGAAAGGGAGGAAGAAGAAAAAGTTTTTTCGGCTTAGAGTTGGATCGTGTGACAGCTAGGGAAGGAAGAAGACACAAGAACCAAGCCTCGGGGACGTTTCTTATCAGTTGTAGCAGCCAAGAACAGCCCGGAATTCATCCATATCCTTTCTTTTCATAACATTGTTCATCATCTTTTTATATTTGTTCAATTGATTACTAGTTTTGCGATTGATTGAAAGATTGAAGTGTTTATGAGTAGGATTGATTGTTGAATGATTTTTTGAGATGATTAGTATGAGTTTTATGGTGTTTTTATTGAGTATATGCTGCTGTCCAAATAATATGTTAGGCTAAACTTGTTAGTTCTACCTAGGAATGATGATGATTGTTAGTGTTTGATAGGTTTTATGGATTGTTTGATTAATAGACCTTAATTGTTATTGTAAAGTTTGATTTAGACATGAAATAGGTTGTGTTTAGTGGCTGGAAATTATATCAATTTATTGCATAAACCCCGTGTGTTGATTGATTAGTTTTGTATTGATTGATCGGTGCATTGTTTGATTCTAGACTTGGTGTTTAGGGTTTGTTTGCGCTAGGAACAACCATAGGGTTTTGTTGCATGATTATTTGGTTAAAGTACAGCGGTTAGGCACCTTCTTTGAGACCGAGAGGTGATAAGAAGTTAGGGTTGTCTCATTGCCTTTGCATGCTAGAATAAGGATTGCGCGAGAGTGAGTTCGTTTCTTGTCAGGTTTAGTGTTTTGAGCAACTAGTTGATCTATTTTAGTTTAAGTTGAATTGTTCCTCTATCCTTGGTTGTGTAGTATTCATTGCCATTATGGTCGAGTGTTGGTGAGACCGAGAGGTGATCTAGCATTAGAACACGTTGGCAATTGTTTCCCGGTTTGGTCGTTTTAGGCGATTTTGAGTAGTTTAGGCTTGTTGAGTTAGACCGAGAGGTGATCCAGTGAGCCCGAGCGATCCTTAGTTGTGTCATCTTTAGGGGCCGGTGTCTTGAAGTCATTCAATCCATTAGCTTGTTAGGCCTACAATTTGATTCAGACCTAGGTAGACGTTTTTCTCCATCCTAAGTTAACACAGTTAATTTTCCGTTAGGTTTTCTATTTTAGGTAACTTTTGTCAGTCAGTCTAGTTAGTTCAGTTAAGTAATTAAAAATCAAAAAAATCAATTAATTATTATTCTAAGGTAGGTCTCGTCTAGGGTTAGTAATCGTTAGCGTCTTACGTGTCCACGTGTTCGATACTCGGACTTCCTAGGTCTATACTACTTGCGATCGGTACACTTGCCGGTTGTGTGTGGTTTTAGGATTTTCGTTTTAATATTAAAGCTTAGTCGTTAGGGTCATTATTATTCACTTCCTACAACACTTCAGCCCTTTGTTCTCTCTCCGAATCAGCCAAGAAATACCAAGGGAAACTGCAATCCAAATTCTCTGTATTCGTGGGTTCTGCCCAATATCAAGAAAATCGGTAATTCCTTGTCAAAACCTCATTGTATTCTGATTCTGAGCCATACTCGATTATTTCTAATCTTTTGGTTACTTACAGTAGCCCTAATCTTCACGTGTCTCTCTATCCTTCTCGTGGAACCAGTCCAGAAGCAAGGAATTAGACTGCTCGTGAAACCCTAACGTGCACCAGGTACCACAGCCTATGTTCATTTCTATGTACAAATTATTCTAAGCTTTGACTCCGTGTTAAACCCGTGAACGAATCAGTAAATAACTTTTCTTAAAAGTTATCTCAACACTTGTTAACGAACATATTAAAATCTGATTAAATGGATTAGTAAATTAACCCTTTGAATATTTAGAATCTACAAACAAAAACTATGTTTTTAAACTAACAAACGGGCCAAAAGCTGAACTTTAAAATTTCATTTAAATGATTAGAATCTGCAGAACTAAATACTGGTCTGGAACCTTAAAAATAACATGTCATGCAGCCCCAAAATGGTGGCCATTTGGTAACTCATTTAAGGACGAACTAGTTCGAAAACCGAACAAATAAGCGACTTTTAACTTCTAAACTGTTAATATAATTTCCAGAAGTTAAAATCATTTTATTTTGGTCCTTAAACCTGGAAAGAACCAACCCAAAAACTAATGTTAAACCGTGCGCTAAAAACCTTTCAAACCAACATTCGGTAATATTTTTTTTAGGCAAACTAGTTTGAAAAACTCACCGATAAGTAACCACTTCAGCTGCTGGATTTTTACATAATTTCTAGAAGTTAAAATAGTTAAAAAAAAAACTGCACAAAACCAGCCCTGAAAAATAGCTCAAAACCGCACATTAAAAACCTTTTAAAACCCGCATTTTGCAACTCGTTTAACTAAGAAATAAGCCCGCAAACCTAAATAAGAATATAAAATTATTTTGTAAAGTAATAATCTGACCCGAATCAGTTTTCGCAAAACCTTGCCTTAAAAATCGAACTAGAAGTTAAACGGCCCAAAACCGAGTATGTTTGCATTAATGCAGCCAAGAGCATGATTTTAAAACCCGAGGAATGATAAAACAAGTTATTTTTATGCATCATAACTGGTCTTAACAAGTTTGTTGGCTAAAAGTGGGTTTTTATTTAAAAAGGGTATTTTTGGAACAAATAATCGAGTTAAACCGTAACTTCCGGAAATTATTAAAACGAACCTTTAAAACTGAAGATTGTAATTTTAAATAGGGAGATATAAGCTATGAAATGTTTAAGGAAAATTGGATTTACAAAACGGGCCCGTTTGCAAACTTTAAAGTGTTGTTTCGTTTAAAACCGAATGGGCCGGTTTTTAAGACTAAAACGCTTCAAAAAGGTAAGATTCATATTTTTTCCAGAAAATTATGTTTAATGTAATTAGTATAAATGTATAAAACAGTTTATGAAAAAACCACACCTCTTTGGACAAGATTTGGCATTTTACCGCTAGCTGCGGTGAACCGACATAAACTGAACGAGCAGTTTCAAAAATACAAAAATATGCATATTCTGATTTTTTTTCAGTAATTATATTTTTTTCAAAGTCATAATTTTAGTGTTTACTTATTTGCCTAAAATTAGCCAAGTTTTAAACCTGGTTTTCACCAAAAAGAATGCTAAACGAAACTACGCGAATTAAGTCCTGACAGCACCAAACTCGTTGAATTCTCAGAACTGAAAATAATATGTTTTCATATACCTTAAGTTTCAAGAAAATTTGGAATTTTAATTATAAGAGAATTTGTTTATGCAAACTATATTTTTAAGGCTTATCGTTAAAAATCGACAACACCGATGACTATCGGTATTGTTAACTTTTGAAAACCGGAGGTCTAAAATGATTATGCTATTGATATGAATAAATTATATAGTTTTTATGGTCATATGGTAACCCGCAACCGAACCTAAGGCCCAAACTGTCTAAATATAGAAACTTGATTAAAACCCAATCAAGTAAAACGAGATAACTGACACATTTAGAAGTTAGACTAAATACTTGAAAACACATCATTGACATTATAAATTGTATAAGAGTAACTTTCCATAAAAGGAAACTTTATCCACCGGGAACTTAACACTCGGGCCAACGCTTAGAATAAAATACCCGTTTCACCGTTGAACCCTTGTTAAGGTTGGAACTAGGTGAATTAAATATTTATAACTCATTATTTACTATAGGAACCACTGCTTACGGGAAGTCGGTCGTTGAATTACTTGGAGCATTTAGTGAGTCTCGCTTGTAATCCATTTTTTGGAACTAGTACATACTCTTAAACTTTTTATATGGTATGGACTTATCGGGGAGTTTTACTGCTAAATTTTGTCCCAACTTTTACACAAGCATTAGCCCGAGGAAATGGGTCGGAGGCTTGTATGGGTAGTACTATTTGGGAGACCCCCACGCACAGTGACCCTATGTTGGGTAAACCACACTGAGATATGCGGATCGTTGCGGCATATAACCTACTTGTTTGATTATTACTTTTAGCAGGGCGATAGTTCGGGACGGTTTAACTTTTAGTATGAGTTGGGGATACTTATGCTAGTTGCAGGTTTGATCGTGGACTTGATATATGTTATACCATGATGTGTCAATCTTATCATTATGTGTCTTAAACTCACGAGCTCACCAACATTATGTTGACGTATTTTAGTATATACTTTTCAGGTAACTTAGCCATTAGGGAGAGGAATCCGATAATGCCCTAGTCGCCATAGTGTTGATACATGTTTTGTATGTCTCGGTCTTTATCAGGGCATTAATGTAACAAGTCTAAAGTATAGGGGTCTTAATGTAAATATGGCTAAATGGGTCATTCGCTCTAATGTAAGTTACATTCGTTACCCCGTAACGAATGTAACACATTCGTCTAATTGTAAGCTCATTCGTTAACCAAGTTTAACGAATGAGATAACAATGAGGGCCATTCGCTATCATTTAATGTATAACAAATAAGTATGTTTATTTGTTAAAGTATCTGTAACGAATGACACATTCGTTAAGTGTTAACTTAACGAATGTGGTCATCCCCTATAAATACCCTATAACTTATCATTAATGTAACAGTTCTGATATTTTGCCATTTCTCTCTCGTTACTCTGCCGAATTGTTCACTCAACATACACACTACACACACATAACGTATGCAAGCCTAATCGTATAAGAATCAACATGTGTATCGTTGTTATCAAGATCTAGATCTGTACAAGCTCTTTCAAGTGGTATCAGAGAGTAGGGATCTGATCAACGATACAATTCGTTGATATAGGTGATATAAGCGTATTCAATTGATGCATTTCATGATGAATTGATTAAGTTCTTAAGGTAATTGGAAATTTGAGAAACAGAGACGGTTTAAATAAAAATTGAACCTGTTTGTTATGAATTTGTGAGTTCGAACTAGGTTAGTGAGGTTCGGATTTGGTTTAGGCTTAGTTTGATCTAAGTTTTAGGTGTTTTCGGTGTGATTCAGACGAGTTTGAAGTTTGAAATTGAAAGTTTGAACTGTTGAAGATTCATTCGTTAAGATGAAGACTCATTCGTTAGGTTGAAGCCTGATTCGTTAAAGGATAAAATTTGCCTATTCGCTAAACCCTAACTGTTCATTCGTTACAATTTCAATCTCATTCATTAAACCGTTTATTCGCTAAACCTCTTTCGTTAAGCCACATTCGTGTCATATTCGCTAAAGTCCATTCGTTAAGTCTTGCTCGCTACTCTTGCTCGAGTAAACCATCTTAACGAATATCTAAGTCTTGCTCGCTAGTCTTTCTCGGAGTAAACCATCTTTAACGAATATCTAAGTCTTGCTCGCTAGTCTTGCTCGGTAGGACTCATTCGTTAAAGTAAACTATCTTTAACGAATATCTCATATCTCATTCGTTAAAGTAATACACTTTTGACGAATATCTCATTCGTTAAAGTAACTCACCTTTAACGAATAACTCATTCGTTAAAGTAATTAGTTAATCTTCTTTCTCATTCGTTACTGTGTCCATTCGTGTGAACAGTAGACAAATAACTTTGAAGATTTGACAGCTTTTATCCTTGAAGTTTGAACAGTTGGTTCATTATGGCTTCACAGAACGTGTCTTACTATGCGTTAGTGTCTCAGAAAGTATTACTGCAATAAATGCTAACCATGGACAATGAGATCGGAAGTCATAACAAATGTCCCAAGTTGTTAAAACTGTCAAATTTTGCTCGTTAGGAACCGAGGTTCCGTGCTCACTTAGGATCCGTGCATCCTAGTAGTGTCCGGTTTCTCGACGATGTATATTCAGCACCATTGATTGGAAATAACAATGCGGGATGGACTCCGAAACCTTTTAAAGAATATGAGACTCAAGAGCTTAAGGATTTTGAAAGTGAAACAAAAGCATACTCAACTCTTACCATGGCTTTACCAGAACACATTTTTCATCAATACAGTACTATCAAAGTCTGTGCTTCGTTGTTCACAACGTTGAAAACAAGAAGTTTGGGAAACACTCTTGAAAGCAAAAAGACTCTTGTAAAATTTAAATTTCGAAATTTTATTTTGATGAAAAATGAAACGGTGGAAGAGATAATTAACCGGTTTAGTCATCTGATTGTTGAGATGTCTAGTGTCGATCTTGAGCCAACAGAACAAGATAAGATCGATACACTAAAGAATGCTCTACCTTCTTCTTATTCGACTTTCTTGTTCGTGTTAAAAGAGAACGGTTTCTTTCAGAAATCTGAACTTACAGCTGTGCAATTCATAAACAAGATTGAAGAAAGGGAATTTGATATCAAATGTCAAAATACGTTGAAGGAGAATCAAAACCATCAGTCTTCAACCCAAAACCCTTTACTTTATGGAGGTGCATTGCCAGCAAATAATACTTTAAGTTCAGTGCCAATCAATGCGTTCTTTGCTCAATCCCAAGATGATTCTAATGTAAACAGTCCACCTAATGTATGTTTTATGGCTAGTGGTGCGACTACAAACTCAAATGCTCATGCATCAAGCTTGCCTAAGGTAAATCTGTAAGAAGCTGAACAACAGTTTGCTTTTGTGTGTGCGTTCATGACTTCTTATGAACAGCTGGTTGGAAGCAAGATCGCTACGAGCGACCACAGATGAAGATTTTGATCAAATCGACCTGGACGATCTTGAGCTAATGGATTTAAAATGGAACATGGCTATGATCGTTCGTAAAGTCAAAGGTTTATGCAACGAACAGGAAAAGATCTTCCTACGTTAAACAAAAGGGTCGGGTTTGATAAGCTAAAGGTAAAATGTTATAATTGCAGGGAATTTGGCCATTTTGCCAAAGAATGTGACAAGCCAAGGAAAGACTATTCTGGCTCACGCAATTCTGAACGTTCTTTAGGAAAGAATTCATCTGGTGGGGATAAGAGTAAATCTGTTGTATCTGGTGATCAAGACAAATCTTCTGCTACTCAAGCTTTAGTGGTCAATGAAGTAGTTGATTGGTCTCAACGTTTGTTGGGAAATCAAGAAAACGTGGCTATTGTTGAACTAGTGGAAAATTTTGAAGATGCCAGCAGTGATAATGTATCAGAGGGAAGTGATTCGTCTGACTCTGAGACTAACACTAATCAAAGTCTGTCGTCTCAAACTGAATCAATCTCTTTGAAAGCTGAATCTTATGCTTGTATGGCTAAGATTGATGAGGTATGTCAAAAATCTCATTCTAATGTATCTGAACCTTCATCAAAAGTGAATGATTGTGCTGAATGTGCTGTATTAAAAGCCAAACTTGAAACAGCATTAACTCAGAACAATACACTCACAAAAGATCACTTTATGATCAATGAATGCTACAAACAAAAGACAAAATTGCTAGAGCAATCAACTCTGAAAATTCAAAAACTGTCTGAAAGCAATCATGATTTTAAAGCTAAAGTTTATTGTAAAATTATTGAAGTTGATCAACATTTGAAGGAGATTCTTCGACTCCGGACCTGTATTTCCAATCTTGAAAACGAAATAATGGAATTGAATAATAAGCTTGGAAAATTTAGAGATTCTTCATTTCTTTTGAATGAAATAATTGAGGTTAATCATTCACATAAAAAAAATGGAAAAGCAGGTTTGAGTTACGTCGAAATTCCACCTCCTTTTAAACATGATTACAGTAGCATTCCCGATGTGGAAAAATTTTCAAATATGTCTACTGATAAATCTGAAAGTGTTGATACAACTGGTCTTGCTCGTGAACCAATTCATATCGAAAGTAAAAAGGCTTTCACCAAAAACGAATTGGATGGTTCAATCGAGGAGTTGTCTGAACCAGATGTGATTGTCAAAAACAAAGATATTCCAATTGACAATCATATACTGTGTGAACCCGAAGATTTTGAACAAGCTGTGTATGGTTCAAAGACTAAGGGTGTTTCTTCAGACACAAAAAACGTTCCTAAGGTAAATCCTAAAGTAATTCCTAAGAAAAAAACTAATGTATCTCAATCAGACAAGCCTTCGGTGTCTGATGAGGAGTTGATGCGATTCATTAATCCTCAACTGAAATCATCAAATGGAAAAGTATTTAAATTAAAGGGTTTGTCAAAAGTGTTTTCTGACAAAGAAGTTCCTTTGAATCTTCTTAAACCTGAAATGATTGAAAGTGTATTACAGGATGACACTTCACAAATGACTGAACTTGAACAAAAATTTTATCAATCGAAAATTGTTAATGTTCAAGAAAAACCAAAAACAAATGTTTTTAAACCTATCATGTTCATAAAATCGTCAGGTTTGGAAAATTCTTCGAATTTAACAAATCTTGAATTCTATAAGTAAACAAAGGGTTTAAAACACGAAACACCGAAGAAAGTTACATTTGAGAAACCCAAAGATGATATTCATAAATCTTTGCTATCAAAGACTACATGTACTTTGCCACGAAACACTTGGGACTCTCGATTATGTTTCAAATGTGGTGAACCGGGTCATGTTTCCAAAAATTACAAAGCAAAGATTGATGATATCAAAGACTCATCAACTCAAAAGATTCATTCATTATCAAACTTAAAAGAACACCAAGTTGATGAGTGTGTTATAATGTATTCGAATATTCATCCGAAGAAGGTTATTCGGATTGATTCGAATAATGAAGCAACCAAATGTGTTGACCGTGTTCAACCAATTTGTTCAAATGTTGATTCGGGAAGAATACGTGATGGATACTTAAAGAAGAAAACTAAGAAAACCGTCACATATTCTCAAGTCTCGAATGTTGGAGTTAATTTAAATGATTCTCCTAAAGTATCAAAGGGAGAGCCCAAGACTGAGGCTTGGGCTGCCTTTTTGAACTAATCATTTTACTTGTTTGTGCAGGGTACATCTCGGTCTGTGTCTAATCACAAATGGATATTGGATAGTGGATGTTCTCGGCATATCACCGGCAACCTGGATCTTCTGAATAACATCAAAGATATTCAAGGGGGTTATGTTGCGTTTGTTGGTAACCAAGGAGGAATGATTACGAAAGAGGGAGAAGTTTCAAACGGAAAAGTAACGTTTGAAAAGGTTAATTATTGTGAAAAGGTGGATCATAATCTGTTGAGCGTGTCACGGATTTGCGATAAGAAATTTACCACCATATTCACCGACAAGGAATGTGTTATTCTTCAACCGGGATACACAATTCCTGAAGACATGGTTGTCATGCGATCACCTCGATCAAATGATATTTATGTACTTGACATGAGTTACGATGTACAAGTTTCGCCCTCAGCTACTTGCTTTGTATCCAAAGCGACTGAGAAACATTCTATTCTTTGGCATAGACGCATGGGACACATCCACTGACGAAAGATGAACTTTCTAATGTCAAATGATTTAGTGGATGGTGTGTCACTCAAGAATTTCAAGTTCAGTGATCACTGTGTCGCGTGCAAGAAGGGGAAACAAAAGAAGAAATCACATCCAAGCAAGTCACTAAACACTATTGTTACTCCTCTGGAACGACTTCATATGGATCTCTTTGGTCCGGTGAATCGTGCTAGCATTGCTGGAGATTTTTACTGTTTAGTAGTAACATATGATTTCTCACGCTACTCATGGGTGTTATTTATGGGATCGAAGGATCAGACTCCTGTCTTAATTCAGAATCTTATCACGAAGATCGAATCACTTTATAAACTGAAAGTGAGACGAATTCGTAGTGATAATGAACTGAATTTAGGAATAATATATTGGATTTCTTCTGCATTCAGAAAGGAATTCACCAGGAATTCAATGCACCTTATGTTCCTCAACAGAACGGTGTGTCTGAAAGAAAAAAATCATACGCTGATTGAAGCTGCACGTACAATGCTTGCTGATTCAAAGCTACCTGTTCAATTCTGGAACGAAGCTGTGAATACGGCATGCTATACACTGAAGCGTACTAACGGTAAAGAAGCTCAAGAAGACAAGTTACGAGCTTCTTAATAATCGTAAGCCGAACTTAAAGTTTTTGGAACCATTCGGGTGTCCGAAGAAGCGGATTTCTTGGGATACAACTCTCTGAAGAAGCGGATTTTCAATATTTCTTCGGGTTGTGTGGAAGAATGGTATCACGTTGATTGTCAAAGTTATACGATTCCACCAACTGGTACTGGTCCCGATTGGATGTTTGATTACGATCGCTTATTTAATTCATTTACATCAACGGTCGATGAAGTACCTGAAGACCTCATTTGATCTTATTTGGAAGATCAGTGTATTTCGAATCCAAGGTTTTCTTCGGTCGATGTAAATGACTCTCCTAATGTATCAGAAATGACGAATGATGTTTCTGAATCTTCCGATGATGCTGATTATGTGGATTCATCATCTGTAATAGTAGATGAAGCTTAAGAGACTACCAAGCCAATTCTAATTAGTGATGATTCAACAACTGTCTCTTTAGACACAGCGGAGGAGAATATCACCAATTTGGGTGATAATGTATCTGTTCCTACAAATCCTTCTTTAAGGATTCATTCACAACATCCATAGGATCAGATAATTGGTGATGTGAACGACGGGGTTCGTACAAGGCACCAATTGGCTAATGTATGTGATGATCAAGCTGATTTTAATGTATCTCCTACTGAGGATTCGATAGTTTGTGCTTATGCAGATTTGCACTCTTCGGGAATTCTCAGTATCGCACAATACACCTGCTTCGTTTCACAGATAGAACCGACTAGTGTTGCAATGGCACTCAAGGAACCTTCTTCGGATTCTTCGGTTGAAGCTATGCAGGAGGAGCTGCAACAGTTTATAAGACTGGGTGTATGGGACTTAATCGATAAACCCGATCACGTAAAAAAGGCGATTCCAACTAAATGGGTCTTTAAGTGCAAAAAGGACGACCGCGGGGTAATCGTGAAAAACAAAGCACGATTGGTCGTACTTAGATACAATCAACAAGAAGGCATAGATTAAACTGAAGTATATGCTCCGGTAGCACGACTGGAGGCTATACGAATTTTTCTTGCCTATGCAGCCTACAAAAATATTAAGGTTTATCAAATGTACGTGAAATCGGCATTCTTAAATGGAGCTTTTCATGAGGAAGTGTACGTAGAGCAGCCTCCTGGTTTCGAGGATCCAGACTTTCCCGAGCGTGTTTATCGGTTAAACAAGGCTCTTTATGGTTTACATCAGGCCCCGAGAGCCTGGTACAGCACATTGGCTGACCATCTAATTGAAAGTGGGTTCAAGAGAGGAACTGTGGATTGTACATTATTCTATAAGAATGTGGGAGATGATCTGCTCCTCGTCCAAATCTACGTGGAAGATATTATTTTCGGTTCGACAAATGACAGCTTATGTAAGTTTCTTTTTGGGTTTGCAAGTTCACCAGTCTGACACCGAGATCTTTATCCATCAGACGAAATATGTGAACGATGTCTTGAGCCGATTCAAGATATCCGATGGCAAAATTCCCTCAACACCTCTTCCCGTGGGTCACAATTTATCACCGGATGAATTAGAGGATACCGTAGATCCAACCCTCTATCGAGCTATGATCGGATCACTTATGTATGTGACTGCATCTCTACCTTATATCATGTTTGCTGTTTGTTTGTGTGCTAGGTACCAATCGAGTCCCCGAGTGACTCACCTGGCGGCAGTAAAGCGCATCTTACATTATCTGAGGGGAAATCCTAACATCAGGTTATGGTATACCAAGGACGATATGTTCGATCTCACCGCCTTTACTGATTTGGACTATGGAGGTTGCAAGATCAACTTCAAATCTACAACAGTGGGATGTCAATTCTTAGGAAACCGGCTTGTTTCCTAGCAGTGTAAGAAGCAAACAACGGTCTCAACTTAAACAGCCGAAGCGGAGTATGTGGCGGCCTCGAGTTGCTGCTCACAGGTTCTCTGGATCCAGCAACACTTGCGGGATTATGGTTTGAAGTTTCTTACTACTCCCATTTATATTGATAATTCTGCTGCAATTTCAATCACCAAAAATCCGGTTCACCATTCGAAAACCAAACATATTGAAATCCGTTATCACTTTATACGTGATTGTTTTGAAAAGAAATTAATATCCATTGATAAAATTCATATGGATTTTCAAAATGCTGACCTTTATACTAAGGCATTTGACAAAACACGTTTTCAATATCTGCTAGGTATAAATGGTTTAAAATCTTTAAAGGATATTCAAAAGCTTGGTTAAATCATTTTATTTCTTGTTTTCTTTTCGATTTTTGTTGTTTTTAGGGGGAGAGAAATATAAAATCCAAAAATAATGTGGTTTCTGTTTGTACAAAGAAAATTTAAAAACTCCAAAAACATTCAAATATTGAAAAATTTCAAAAACATTGAAAAATGCTCCTCAAAATGAGTTTTGAAGCAAAAAGGGAAAATGATAGTACATTGACGGGATTGATCTAGTACATGAATAAACAAGATTAAAAATTACCGTAAGGCCAGCAATATGATACGCAAAGATAGGCTTGACAGACTATATAGGAACTGATAAGATATAAAGATAATGAATGCCGAACCTAGTGGAATTACATCTTGAAAGATTGATACTATATCTGATTTAAAGAAAAGTCAAAAGTCAAAATGATTACTGTGTGTGCATGCGTTTATTTTTGAAGAAAATTCTGCTTTGTTTTTATTTTATTTTGCAAAGAAATTCAACTTTATTTTTTCTTTATTTTTATTCAAATATTGGATCCTCTCCTGCGCGATAAGATTATCCGACCTGAGGGTTAATATTTGGGTATTCTGCTTTATTTTTCTTGGTGTTTCGTATAAAATCTTGGACTTTCTCCGCGCGATAATACGGTATTATCCGAATTGAGAGTTAAGATTTTATGCAATTTCAGCTTATTTTTATCTTCTTATTTTGTTGAAATGGAACCTTATTTGCCTGTAGTCATATCGACCTTAAGGGAAAATTTTAACCTTCTGCTTTATTTTTTTATTTTTTATTTTTTGCATGAGTCACAGTTAATCAAAATTTGGAAAATTAAAAGAAAAACGTACATGTCATATTCACTTTATAAGAGATAGAAATGTTATATCTGATTGATGGGGTCCACATAAGGTTTCGTGGCTAATTGAACCAAATTAAAGCATATCGTAAAGTTTCCGACCAGTCTGTGAAAAGTTTAAGAGGACAATTATATCTGCAATCATTGTTGGGTTACGCGTATAATAATCATTGAAATTGAAGTGTTACTTAGTGATATTTTCGTCAATATGATTCCCTGCTCAACTCACAAAAATATGTACTGCTTTAATAGTTTTAGTCGTTTATTGTTTTTCCGTTATTTGTTTTTTGAAAATTTTCGAACATCCAAAAAGATTTTTCTTTCTTTTCAATTTTGCTTTAGTTTCGATTTACCAAGCTAGCGAATAAATTCAAAGGAAAAAGAAAAAGGTTGATCCCCAAAAGGTCTATAAGTTAATCGTGCTTAATGTATTTACAACTGGTATCAATTGTATTTTTTAGCGTAAAAATCCGCTTAAGTTAAACATTACTAATCCTTGGTTGATCGGGTATTTTAATGTATGCGGTTAAACCCTAAAATTGGATTTAATTGATTATTTAATTCATTGTTAAAACCCTAATTGGTTTTAATACTGATTAATTCCTTAAAAAGAGATTTTATCTCATTCGCTAAGGAAAATTTGTGTGATTCATTAAAATGATTAACGAATGTAAAGCCATTCGTTATTTAAACATAATGAATGAGTTTCTCATTCGTTATAAAGACATTCGCTTCCGTTGTGCATAACGAATGGAGGATATTCGTTTAAACATTTAATGAATGGAATGTCTAATGTATCATTCGTTAAAGATTAACGAATAACTTCTTTATTCGTTAAAATGTTAACCAATAAGAGAAGGTAAGATAAGATGCATTAAAATTTGTAACGAATGAGAATCTTATTCGTTGAAAAGTTTAACGAATCAGGTTTATTAATTTAACGAATGAGGTCATTCGTTAGTTCAAATTTTGAACGAATGACCTCGGGCGTTGTGAAATTATTGGATTAAAATCTCAATGTTTGACGAATGTCGTTTCATTCGCCATTTTCCTATTTCACTATCACCCTAGACGAACTATTGCAAAATTTTTCCAAGATTTCATACCTGCTTATTATCGCAATTGATTAACATATTCGTGTTATACAGGTATTGGCGATCTCAATGATATAAGTCTTATAGATTTTCATCGGGTTTTTATGTGTTAATTGATCGATGTTCTAACTGGTTATGAACCGAACAGTTGCACACTATAAAAACTTATAGATTGATAACCATTAGTTCCGATGATCTTTTATTAAGATATAAAACCAATTTCCGACAAATGTCATTGAATTTAAATGTGAAAATTTTTAGGAAACTAACTGATACGTCGTTGATATTCATCGTCTTTGACTTTGAATAGTCAAAATTAATTTAATTTTTGACTTCTGATAGTCAACTGAAAAGTTAATTTACATTCGTTACCTTTGTAAAGAATGATTAGGTCAGATTCGTTAAATTGTTAATGAAAGACTATCTGTTTCGCTAAGGTAGCGAATGGACAGTGAAATTGATAACGAATAAGTGTAACGAATCAGAGTTGATTCGTTAAAATAATACATATTGATTCGTTACAATAACGAATGAATTCACGTATAAGTATGATTCGTTATTTGTAATGAATGTAAAACATTAATTGTATAACGAATGTCTCATTCGTATAAAGTAACGAATGAGATGATCATTTGTTAAATCAGTATGATGTATTTAAACAATTTGCTGAATTTTTTTTACAGAAAATGGCAAAAGAGATCTTTCAACATCCAGTTCCCGAACAACAACCAGCAAATAATCCTGAGTCATAGCCTGAAATTCAAGCTGAACCTGTTCAAGCTCCTGTCATGCTGTCTTGGAACAAGAGCCATAATATTTGTGCCTATCTTGAGCCGAACTTTGAAGATTATCCGATATTCGGTGGAATGATTAGTTTTCTAATTCGCTCGAGAATCTACAAGGCCATTTCTACCCGTACAGTTGTTTATCAGAAGATAATACAAGAGTTATGGAATACTTCTACGTTCAATGAAGAAGATAATCAGATAGAAGCGGTTATTCAAGAAAAACGGGTGGTGATTGATATTGGCGTGATCAGAGACTCACTGGGATTTAATGACACAGTTGATGACAGATGTGAGTTTGATAGAGCATTGATCAGAGGATTATTTGGCCGTGTAAAGTATAATGGTGATTTGGGCAGATCTATATACAATAAAGCGAACTTGTGTGAACAATACAAGTATCTGCTTCATATATTGATTCATTGTCTCGGTGGACACAAGGGTGGATTTGATGAGTGCCGAGTGATGCTGTAATCTGCGTTTGTTGCCCTTGTTCTTAATAAACCATTCAATTTCTCAGAATTGGTTTATTATCATTTGAAGGAAAATATCACCAGCAGACATAAGTTCTTAATGTATCCCAGATTTTTGCAAATAATGATAAATGATTTGGTGCCTGACTTGGAAAAAGATCAAGCAGACGTGATGAAGCTCGATCATATGAATGAAGAGACGATGCGACGTTTGAGATTGTACAGAGGTCAAAGTTTGGCAGATCGACCAAAGTTTAAACGTTTGATTGGTCATCTAGCAAATATTGATTATGACGCTCCACCAAATGATCGTTGGGCTCATGACGATTCCGATTCAGAACGTGATGGTGGTGATGGTGGTGATAGTGGAGATGATGGTGGTGATGGTGGTCCAGGACCACAAGCCGAGTTAAGTTACGAACAGAAGCGTAAGCGTAAAGGTAAAGAACCGATGACGGAAAAGGGGGAGAAACCCAAGAAACAACGAGTTAGAAGGGGTTCGGGTAATGAGATACCGAGTTATCCGTTTGTGCCTTCTACTGCTGTTTCTACTCCTAGTATTTCTTCTACTGCTTCTGCAGTTCCAGTTCCACAAATTCCATGATCTCCTACTCCTACTACAATGACAAATTTTCCTCGTTCTCCAACACCTGTGCAGATGCCTACGTCTCCAATGCCTCCAACTCTGACTTTGGCTACTACTGTGAGGCCTGATCCTCATTTTGAAGACATATTACATACTGTATTGGCACGGATGCCTACACCACAGCTAACTACTCCTGTTACTCCAGTTACTCCAACACCGTTGCCGAGGCCTGAGCATTCGTTTATGACATTCAATCGTCCTCAAGGTCTAATGCAACTAGTGCATCCTAATTTCTATCACATGGCTCCTTATGCTCAATGGTTTCACATGATGAGTCTGTTGCATTTACAGCAAAATCAAATACAAGCAGACAGAGCGGCTAATGAGCTAGCGCAACGGAATTTGCTGAGGCATCTTCTTTCGGCTCAACATGATAATAGGGAACTTCGAGCCCTGATTGTTGCTCAGGGGGAGAGATTAGATAAGCAGGATGAGATTATTCTTCAACTGACATGCAAAGAAGATGAATTAAAGAAGTTGAAGAATAATGAAGACGATCAGGATGGTGCAGGGGGTGGGGTAGATCAGCAACCAGGCGGAAGTTCCACACCGTTGGCGGGTAATAAGACTGATGCTAGTGTTGGTGGTGGGTCTGAAGCTAGTAATCTACAGATTGTTCCATATAAAGATTACACGAGAACCAAGCCAATAGATGTTATTCCGGCTAACATGCTTCTGTTTGTAGGTATGGATGGGATTGTATACAGTATGGTGAATGCTGATGAGATCGAAGAAGGAGAATTTGTTGATCATTCTTTAACGAAAGAACAAATTGCCTTGCTTCTGGATCTAAATGATGATGAGATTGAGGATTTGGGTAAGAACGTGGATATGGATATGGAAGATAGTACTGATACAGGTATTCCTCATGGGAATGTACCTGATTTTGAAGAAGTGGAAGTGGAAGATGTTACTGCTGAAGAATATCCGGAGTTTTACACAGATAATAACAATGACTCGGGTATTCCGTTTTTCACTACTGAGCACTATGATGCAGCAGAACGTCGGTTACAAGAAGAAAAAGAGAAGTGGAATAAAGCTGCCAAGACCAGTCACGTATCGACAACAAAGAAAAAGCGCAAACGTGCTTTGGATGGTATGTTTGAGCATAACGTAAAGAAGATGAACAAGATGATCGAGACCTTTCGTTATCATGAACAAGAGGAAGTCAAATTAGCAAGGGATCGAGCATCGGCATACCAAATGAAGAAGTACAAGCCAGCTAAAGATGTGAGAAGTGACATGGTAGCATGGCAGTATGATTCAGAGCTTAAGGTATATATCGTGAAGTGGGAGCATGGTATTTATTATTTTAAACGCCCACACGATATCTTATCTATGCCCAGATGGGATGTGAGAACCCTAGCCAATCGACCGTTTGTGAATCGTGGGGATGATAAGTGGGCTAGTTGGTTCTATAAGCAGTTATTACATGAAACCCGGTTTAGTTTCAAGTTCTTCAAGCCTCAGGTGCCAACTCATAAGTACATTGATGAGATTGATACTCGCACTGGCTGGAGGAAGTTAATTTTACAAGTCAAGCCGCCGAAGACTATGAAGAGGGTTCCCATGAAGATATTTCCTCAGAGTCTTTTCACATCGTTCAATTATTGGTACTACGACAATATTACAGGTGAAGCGGTGATTGTTTATGGTTACGGCTCTAACACGAAGACAATACGTGTTATTGAGCCGATGTGGCTAGTCAACCTATCTGAGTCTGACAATGATGCGTTATTTACAAGTCAGATCAGATTTGCTAATGTAAGAGATTATGAACTTGCTATGCAGTTTCAGAAGGTTGTTAGAGCCTGTTTTGCATACAAGATTCATAGCTGCGTTGACTGGAAGACAAAGATGTTCCAGTGTTAAAGTAGATAAAGAGCTCGAGACGAGGGGGAGTTTGTTGATACATATTTTGTACGTCTCGGTCTTTATCAGGGCATTAATGTAATAAGTCTAAAGTATAGGGTTCTTAATGTAAATATGGCTAAATAGGCCATTCGCTCTAATGTAAGTTACATTCGTTACCCCGTAACGAATGTAACACATTCGTCTAATTGTAAGCTTATTCGTTAACCAAGTTTAACGAATGAGATAACGAATGAGGGCCATTCGCTATCATTTAATGTATAACGAATAAGTATGTTTATTCGTTAAAGTATCTGTAACGAATGACACATTCGTTAAGTGTTAACTTAACGAATGTGGTCATCCCCTATAAATACCCTGTAACTTATCATTAATGTAACAGTTCTGATATTTTGCCATTTCTCTCTCGTTACTCTGCCGAATTGTTCACTCAACATACACACTACACACACATAACGTATGCAAGCCTAATCGTATAAGAATCAACATGTGTGTCGTTGTTATCAAGATCTAGATCTGTACAAGCTCTTTCACATAGCGAACCGTAGAAGCCTTGGTTCACAAGAATAAGTAATGTAGTCATTGGAAGACTATTTGATAAATAAAGATGTAATCGTTTGATGACATCCTAGACTAATTAACGGTGCTATGCACCTAAGACAATTTAAAGGTCATGGTTGACCTGTTTGCTTTAATTGTACCTTTGAATTTACAAACCATTAGCATGTTATGAAATTTCTTTAAGTTTATTAATTTTCCGCTGCTCATGCTTGATACCAATTGGTCACGACTAGCCCCCCCTGGGTCGGGTGCGACACTCTAATCCGTGTTTTTATGGCCAAAAAACTATCAAACCAGGTTCCTAACCATGTGTATGATTAAAACATGTTTTTGGACCATTTTTAGGATTTTTACATGGTTAAAAATGATTTTTGGCAATTAAACCATGCTTATATGATATTAAACATAATTAAATCAAGTTAAAAATGATAAAATTGATCAAAATACCTAGGGTTTTGAAGGAAATATATGGAACTCAGGTTGCAGCTGCTTTGAAGTTGAAGTTGTATGAAAATGATGTTTAAAGGAGTCTTAATCAAGAAGTTATACAAAAAATGGGGGTGGGCTCCCCCCTTGCGGCCAGACTCAATATTGGGTCCATTTTGGGCCCTTGGCCCAATTTCCTGGATCCACAAGCCAAACATAAAAACCATAGTCCAAATTTATTTCGGGTTCGGGTTTTGGCGCGAAAAATATACCGAAAACGAGTGTTTTTTTGGCTATTTTTGTGTAAATTTATAAAAACATATTATACGTTTGTAAAATTCGAAAATTTTTTCACGAATCGCTTAAAAAATTTCAAATAAGTGTTTGGTAAGTCTTTTTTGGCTTAACGGATGATACAATGCTTGGTTTGTAACTATCTTTCGCGTTTAAATCTATAGCGGGTAGTTAAACGAACATGTTTTCGTTTAACTTCTTTGCAATCGAACTAAGGTCATAATACTAATATATTAGTTTATATTAATCGTATATCACTTATAGATGGCCCCCCGGGATATCTGGGTCATAACCAGACCCGTTCGGTTAATTGTTCGATCAATACGTAATAAGCGTTTATTTGCTTAATCGGTAAATACGTACTGAGGTGTACCTGGTTTTGCCTCAATTGTCACAATATATTTCTCCAAAATATATATTTATGTAAAAATTATCGTTTTGCCTACCAAATGCCATCGTTAAAGTAATACTTATTATTTGTCGTTTTCAAACGTAAAATTTTATAATTTTATTCAATATTATATATAGGCTTTATAACATTATATATCCGCCATTTCAACATAAAAAATATGTGTTTGTTACTAAAAATTATAAAAAAAATGATTATTTTGTAATAAAACCGTATGTACACTTTTAATCGTATTTTCATGTTATAACTTTTTAAAAACTCCCTATTTTTTTTTGTCAAGATTCATATAAAGTTTTCCCAACAAATTCCATACTCCCCCACCAAAATTACTTATCTATATATACTTTCACTAAATCGAGTCTTAGACTAAGATCACACTTTTACTTGTTTATCTTTATTAAAACATCATTTATACAACTTTTATATCATTATTTTTCCATGAAAATAATATGCACTTAAAAATATAAATAGATCTTAAAAATATAATACCAAATTTTTGGCCACTTTACCCAACTTTTATAATATTTCAACCACATTAAGCATGCTGTTAACCCCTTATCACTTAACCCTTTAAAATCTCTAAATATTTTTCAAGCATAATAAATTTATGTTCAAGTTTCTTGGTTTTAACTAGAGATGTTAATGGGTGGATTATTAGTTGGGTGTTAAATGTAGGAATATGGGACACTTTTTATTTTAAAATTAATACAAATAATAACGATACTCTTGTTATTAACATGAAAAAGTAAGTAGTACACATACCACAATATAAACTAAAATAAATAATGAAAGAATATAACAATTATGTTAAATGATTCCAACCAAGCTCTTCAAATGATAAAGTCTTCAGCAACATCTTCTTGTAATCTTTTTGACAAAAAGATAGATTGTCAACCTTTGTCACAAAAAGGTCTTCTAGTAGTCTCTTTGCTGCAACAACAAACAAACTAAATTTGAAGGTTGAGGCTGAGGCACATGTTCAACATGTTTCCCTTAAAACAGATTTCGCGTCTCTACAAAAGACAACGCGTCTGTCTCCCAGGGTACAACAGCCGAAGTAGTTGATACTGCCGGAGATGTCCACGTTCCAGAGGTTACATCGGGTAAATTGTGGTGTTAGAACTTGTGGAAAAATAGAATAAAAAGGTGAGGAATCAAGTAGAGAAACTCATCTCTATAAGCCTAACATATGGGTATTCAAAGCTTAATACTCTTCATGCATGCATGTATTTTTCCTAGAATTTTCTACCTTGTAATTTTTCTAACTTTTTTCAAATGAGGCACATAGCCTATTATGTATACAAGAGTTAAGGGTGAGTAAAGTCTCACTTAATTAGAAATTTAATAATCTAATAAAAACTAATCAATATGTCATAAAAAGGCTCTACTCAAGAGTTACATGACTATATGAAGAGTTTAATATTAATTATTATAATTAATCTTCATTCACAATATCTATTTTTCCAACAATCCCCCACATGAGTGGAGATTGATCAAAACACACCAAAATGTCCAATAGAACCTCGTCAGGTGAGTATTGCAGGATAGATAGGTGTTAGCTTTGAACCTTCCTTTGTGAAGCATACTTAGTCTCTTAGCGGTTAGTAGACGTGATGTCCTTGAACAAACCCCCATTTGTGTAGAAGACAATACACTTCACATAATACTCTCCCTAGCCGGGCACATCCCCTCATTGTCGTGTCCATTATGGTCCTGGAACACTAGCCTGGTTCTGTGAAAGCTCTAGGAATTGCGCGCCCCACAATTTCATTCGAAGCGACCCCACTTCTCTTTCACATAGGTGATTATCCTTAATTAAGGTTATAATGATTTATACAAATCATTAACCATATATTATGCTTAGCCTCACAGCATGTCACTGTTGTTATAGGAATGGACTAGGAAGTAATTAGACTCCCTTTATAATTTAGGAGGATATATATATTAGCTTATATGTCAATTTATACATGAGCTATGCCCCCACAGTGACCACCCGTAGATATATAATTAGGTTGTCCTATTGAACTTAGATCTTGGGATCTCCAGTCAACTAAGTTAGGTTTCCTTCATATACCCTTTTTTATGGGCTTTAGTCTCATTCCACAATATGATCTCTACTAAACACTCAGGTTTTTGGATCCATAACATTATCTTTAACTTTGTCTAGTCACTACAGATAATTTTTGTAGTTGAGATCAGTTGTCATGATGTGTTCTTAACTTATAAGTCAAGTTTGCCTAACGTCAACTTTCTAAGACTATAACCTCTGTGGCCACCTGAATCTGGTTATAATATTTGTCTTTGTAAATACACTTATTATTAAGGCAAACACATCTCCATTGTGCACTACGACCTTTTTGACCTCCACTTAGTCGTGTGTTTGCAATGTTAGATTGGATTACAATAATCCTCATTGCCAAACCTTCCAAGTTTAAATGCAAGACACCTCCACATTTAAGTGCTATTGGATAACATCATCCAACTTTTGAATGAGGTAAAGAAAGGTTCTTCCTTTTTACATAAGTTTGATAAATCATATCAATTACCATTTCTATATACTTCTAAAAAGTAGTTTCTTAAATGGCTTCCCCCACATTTCATGCATTTTGATATAGTTTGTTTTGTTGGTCTCGGTCTGCCCAAGACACATATTATTATTGATGTGGCAAGTACGTTATGATCCAAGTCGGGTCATACCCAATAACAAGCTAGACAAACACCAATTATATTTGTTTATTTATGATGTGATCATAGTAAATAAATATTGACACTTATGTTATTTGGAAAGGGTTTCTAAATACAATATACTTGTGAAATGAATAAATCATATGGATGATTTATACTTTTAGAGAGAGCATTCCATAGTGTTACTTAAGATGGTTAAGTAACTATGTGAATAATGTTACCTAACATGTTGCCCATATTGTGTTATCTTTATAACACAATGTAGCTATTTTTATAACACAAAATATATACATATATATAAGTTATATATGGAAGGTTTGAAAATAATAATAATAATAAAAGAAAGGAAGGGTTAGTTTATTATTATTTCAAAAGATAGTGGCAACATGCAAGGACTCTCATTAGACCTTTGGGTGGTGCTTTGAAAGACCACAAGACTCTCCCTTTCACATGACATAATTTCACAAGTATCACAAAATCTTTCTCCTCTCTTTTCTCTCTATATTTTCGGCCAAAATAGGAGCCAAGGGAAGGAAGAAGATTTTGAACAAAATCCTAGCTAAACCAAGGGTGTTTGACAAGAGCTTGGGGTATACAAGCTTGAGGAACTCCTCTTTGAAGTTCTAGCCAACCATTTCATCATCTCTTTCATACTTCCTTGGATTTGAAAGGTAGTCTTGACATGCATGGACTTATAGTGACATGCAAGTGTTTGATAGTATGTATTTCGTATTTGGATCCGGGTTTGGGTTTTGCATGTATAAAATTGGTTTTATACACTATAAACTAACAAGATTTAAAACATTTATCCGCCGCGTTTTGGTAAAAGTAAGGTTTTATCACTTTGATAATCTTGTTAAAACCCAACAATGGCATCAAGAGCCGCTTATACGGATGCATGCTTCATTAGACCCAAAAATTTTCGGGTTTATGGTGGGGTTTTACCATATGGCCGAAAATTTTAGGGGTTTTGGTTACCCCATGGTTTTTCAAGGTTATACTTTACATGCATGTGGTAATCTTGAAAAACTAAGTCATTTGGATGATTGATTGTGTTGTTTGGATAAAAACCCGAAACTTTCGGTTTGGTTGTTATATGGGCCGAAAGTTTGAGGGAAAGGGGAACCAATTTTTGGTCTTGGCTTATTGCATATTTGGATGTGTAATAGATGTTCATAACCTAGCCATGGCCTTGTGTTTGGTTGAATGATTGTGTTGATGTGTTTGTTCATTCAAGTGGTTGTTTGTTCATTCGTTATGGCTGTAATATTTATTTGGGTTTGTAATCTATTTGTTCATTCATTTGGTTTGTATTAATAAGTAGATTAGATGCATTTCTTTTACTAGAAAAATGTATTAGGACATATTTTGTAAAAGAAGATGCAAGGATGGAAGCCCAAATAAAGTGGAGACCACAACACGGGGGGTGAACACTTGGAGCATTTGGATGTGGGATCAAGTGGGAGTTCACCGACACAAGATTATGTTCTTTCGGGTCCCTTAGGAAAGACCTTTTTGACATACTTTTCTTCGGTCAACAAGTGTAGTCAATATTAGGAGGCTATGGTTATGAACTTGTGGTTGTATGTTTTATGCTTGCATGGTTGATTTTCTTTTGTTTGTGTTATTGCAATATGGTTTGCTAACTACTTAAAATCAACAACTAGCATAAATTTGATTCCTTAGAAATCGTTAGGTAATAAAAATTGGTTTTATTAAAGTCTAATGATTTCGTAATAAAATGGGTTTTATTAATAGGAATTTTGAAAATGAGTTTTTCAACTAAATACCATACATTTGAATGCATGCAAATGGAAGGTACATAAAAGGTTTTCCAATCTAGAATTTAGAAAACTAAAATCCCTTTTATAAAATAAGTCGAACACCATCCTTTTGTACAACACTCGAATCACTTGGGAACTCGGTATGGGATAAAGGTCACCTAACCATGTTGGAGGAAACTTGTGAGTTTGAGGTGGGTTTACCATACTTGTGGGATAAAGGTCACCTAACCACTTGTATGTGTAATATCACACGTGTGTATAATTAGGACGACTTAAATTGGAAACCATATGAATAGGGTCACCGAAGCATGGTATACAATGGTGTTGATGGGATTAAACATGCCAACTAAACATAAGATTTTTAACCGATTCTATAAAACTAGAAGTTGCAAAGGGTTGCAATTGTCAAACGTTGACTACCTTGTTAATTTAAATAGTAGGATAAAGGTCACCTAACTACTATTTGAATGTAACGTTGGGTTCTAGATTTTAATCATTAATTGTCTAGGAGACATAAAGGGTATTAACGATTAAAATTAATTATTGATATCGAAAATACTAAAATTGTGTTTTGTTAAATTTATAGATGGCCACAATCAACAATCCACCTAACGTTATTATTCCACCCGTTAACAACCTATCACTAAGATCTATTCTTGATAAGGATCGTCTAAACTATGCCAACTTTATGGATTGGTATCGAAACTTGAGAATCGTTCTCAAGCAAGAAGAGAAATATTACGTGATAGACGAGCCTATTCCCAAAGAACCTAGCATTGATGATGCCGATAACTATAACAATTGGGAAAAGCACAATGAGGATTCCGTGCAAGTTTCTTGCCTCATGTTAGGAACTATGATTCCCGAAATTCAAAAGGATTTTGAACTTCATGGGGCATACGACATGATCACCCAACTTAAGGAAATGTTCCTTACACAAGCTAGGGTGGAGCGCTTCGAAACGGTTCGAGCGCTTCATGCATGTCGTATGGAAGAAACCCAATCCGTTTCCTCCTATGTGCTTAAGATGAAAAGCCACATTGATCATCTCGATCGCCTTAATTGTCACGTCTCAAACGAGTTAGCCACGGATTTGATCCTAAATGGGCTAACCAAGAAATTTGAGACTTTTGTTATGAATTATAACATGAATGGGTGGGACAAGAGCATTGGTGAGCTTCATGCAATGCTCAAGACGGCCGAGACGGGAATGGGTAAAAAGGTTTTACCCGTTCCCACTATCAATGAGGGAGGCAATAGGAAGAGGCATCACCCGGAACCTAAGGCAAAGGTTGCCAAAGGTAAGGGACAAGTCATGGCTAAGTTCAAGGGAAAGGCGAAAGCGGGACCACCCAAACCGAAAGAAAAGAAGCCAAAGGTTTGCGCGGAGGATTTGTGCTTTGGATGTGGGGAGATAGGGCATTGAATGAGGAATTGCCCAACCTATCTAAAAGAGTTGAAAGCTAAGAAGGATGCGGGGCAAACCTCAGGTACAACTTTCATGATTCATGTTGATCTTAATGTTATTTCCTCTAACAAATGGGTATTGGATACCGGATGTGGAACTCATATTTGCAATTTGTTGCAGGGGTTCAAAAGAAATGAAGGATTCAAGAAGGGAGATATTAGTCTCTTCATGGGCAACGGAGCTAAGGTTGTTGTCGAAGCCCGAGGGGACTACATTTTGAAGCTTCCAAATGGTTTGAAAGTTATTTTAAATAATGTTTTGTATGCTCCTAGTTTGACTAGGAATATTATCTTCGTTTCACTTCTAAGACAATATGGTTATGATTTTAAGTTTATGGATGATTGTATTTATGTTTTCATGAGTGATGTATTTTATTTTAAAGCAATGCCATCTAATGGCATTTATGAATTGGTTCATAATAACACATCTTATGATAACATGTTATACCAATCAAGCACCAAAAGGCTCAAAATGGATTTGAGTAAAACTTATCTGTGGCATTGTCGCGTTGGTCATATAAACAAAGATCGCATACATAAACTTTAAAAGAATGGTATTTGGGAATCAAGTGAAGGTGATTCATTTGATAAATGCGAGTCTTGTATGTTAGGAAATATGACCGAGGACCCCTTTAGTGGAATAAACCAAAGGGCAAAAGACTTATTAGGTATCATACATTCGGATGTATGTGGTCCTTTTAAGGCAATGACAAGGAATGGTGAAAGATACTTCATTACCTTTATTGACGACTATAGTCGTTATGGATATGTGTACTTGTTAAGACACAAAGATGAAGCTTTTGAAATGTTCAAAATCTTCCAAAATGAAGTACAAAATCAACTCGATAAAACCATCCAAGTACTTCGTTCGGATAGAGGAGGTGAATACCTAAGTGATGCTTTCCAAGATCATCTTAGAAGTTGTGGGATCATCTCACAACTTACTCCACCGGGAACACCACAACATAATGGTGTGTCCGAGAGGAGAAATCGAACTCTATTAGATATGGTTCGATCTATGATGGCTAGAAGCACATTGCCTCTATCATTTTGGGGTTTCGCTTTGCTCTCCGCGGCCCGTATTCTAAATATGACCCCAACCAAGAAAGTGGACAAGACACCTTTTGAAATATGGAATGGAAGGGCTCCATCATTATCACATTTAAAAGTATGGGGTTGTGAGGCTTATGTCAAGAACAACACCCAAAACAAACTTAAAAGTCAATCCACTAAGTGTATCTTTGTAGGATATCCCAAAGATTCTATGGGATATTATTTCTACAACCCAACCGAGCAAAAAGTGTTCATTGCTCGAAAGGCCGAGTTCTTGGAAACTAAGTTCCTTATGGAAGGTACTAGTAGAACACTGGAACTCGAGGAGGATCGAGAACCACAAGCCGATACACGTTTGGTTGACACTAGCAATCAATAAGAGGTTGTTGAGAATGATCAAATGGTTGATCAAAATACACAAAACATTCGCAAATCCGGTAGAATTAGTTATCCACCCGAAAGATATGGATTTTTCATGGATGGATGCTATGTGGTAGATTCGGATGAACCCACTACATACCATGATGCAATGTCACAATCAGATTGTGACAAATGGCTTGAAGCCATGAACGTAGAGATGCAATCCATGCATGACAACCAAGTATGGGATTTGGTTGTACCACCTCTTAATTCCAAACCGGTTGGAAGTAAGTGGGTTTTCAAGAAGAAAACCGATATACATGGAAACTTGGATACTTATAAAGCAAGACTGGTAGCAAAAGGTTTCACTCAAACTCAATGGATTGACTATGATGAAACTTTTTCTCCCGTAACAATGCTAAAGTCGATTAGGATATTGTTTGCCATAGCCGCATATTATGACTATGAGATTTGGCAAATGGATGTCAAAACCGCTTTTCTAAATGGGCATCTTGAGGAAGATGTCTATATGGTTCAACCCGAAGGTTTTGTCGATCCACAACATCCTAATAAAGTATGCAAGTTAAAGAAATCAATCTATGGATTGAAACAAGCATCTAGAAGTTGGAATCACCATTTTGATGAAGAAGTTAATAAATTTGGATTCATCAAGAATGGTGATGAAGCTTGTGTGTATAAGAAAGCTAGTGGGAGCATCATCAGTTTCTTAGTATTGTATGTTGATGACATACTACTATTTGGAAATGACATTCCAACCATGGAAGGTGTAAAAGCATGGATTGGAAGTTGTTTTTCCATCAAAGATCTTGGTGAAGCCACCTATATTTTGGGAATAAAGGTCTATAGGATAGATCAAGGCGGTTAATAGGTTTAAACCAAAGTGCATACATTGACAACATCTTGAAAAGGTTCAAGATGGAGAACTCTAAGAGGGGTTTGGTACCTATTCAAAGAGGAATGAGTGCATCTCAATGTCCAAGCTCAAAGGAAGAGCAAGATAAAATGAATGGGATCCCATACGCATCGGCTATTGGATCCATCATGTATGCAATGGTATGCACTAGACCGGATGTGTCATGTGCTTTAAGCATGACAAGTAGATTCCAACATAATCCAGGAAATAGCCATTGGATGGCGGTTAAGAGTATATTGAAATACCTTAGAAGGACTAAGGACATGTTTTTAATATACGGTTAGGGTGAGGAGGAAATCGTTGTAAAAGGTTACACGGATGCGAGTTTCCAAACCGATCGAGAATCATCTCGATCACAATCGGGATATGTTTTCATTATGAATGGTGGGCAGTCTCTTGGAAGAGCTCGAAATAAGATGTGGTAGCTTTGTCCACCACAGAATCGGAATACATCGCCGCTCATTGGCAACTCAAGAAGCTGCGTGGATTAGGAAATTCATTGCCGACCTAAGGGTGGTCCGTACCATTCAGGACCCTCTAGAAATATTTTGTGACAACGAGGGTGCGATTGCTCAAATCAAGGAACCTCGTGCTCATCAAAAGATGAGGCACATTGAGCGGAGGTTCAACTACATAAGGGATGAAGTTGAGAAAGGAAAGATATGTATTCACAAGATCAAAACATTGCGGATCCACTCACGAAGCTCCTTGAAAGGCCAAAGCATGAAGGTCACGCTTGTGCCTTAGGACTTCGATATTCTAGTGATTGGATATAATCTAATTTTGTATTTGGATATCGGAACAATTGTTATTTTCACTCATTCATATGATTATGGTTTATCATTATGACATTTTGAGTTATGTTCCATTTTAGCATGTTTAAATCCGTAAATAAGTTACTTATTCTAAATGTCCGTAGTCGTTCATATTTGTGGGAACAAATATGAAGGTAAGACTATTATGAACTTGGATTGGTAGATATTCATAAGGTATGAATATAGAGCAAAAGGTTGCTGCCAAGGTTTATAGATATTTATGGGATATAAATATTGGACTGACCCGCTCTCAAATGTTACTACATGGAATCTTTGTGATTGATCATAAGTAAATTTGAGTAAAAGGCGAATATCATAGTATCCTCCGACCTGAGATACATATTGGGTCTTGATATTCACCAACTATTATACTTTGACTTAGTTCTTCGCTGCTCTGAAACATGACAGTACATAAGTCTAAGATCGGGTATAATACAAGGTGATTGTAAGAGACGTATGTAGTCAAGAGGGGATTTTTCTCTCTTATTCGTTGAGAGTAAGATGTCTAAGGCCTGCTAAGTTAAATCAACAGAGAATGATCACTCCGTGTCTCTGGATTTGACATGACATCCGTGGCAAAAGGATAAATGATAGTTTCATCTAAATCATTTCAAGTAAGGGACTTGAAGGGGATGATGTTATTGAATGGCACTTTGTCATGCGTATTAGGGGTAGTATGTAACGCCCGTAAATTTCGTTAATCGGCTCTATCGTTTATAAATGTTGGTCAAAAAGTCGGGGTTTCATCTTTCTAATTTAGGGCCTTGTAATACGTTTTAAAAGTCCGTTTGTCCATCCTTTTTCCCAAAACATCCCCTCTTACGACTTAAAGTATTATATTAGTATGTAGCACCCGATATTTTCGTTTATCGGCATGCACATTGTAGAGTTTGTATATTTATCGGGTTTGAACCGGCTTACTTCGGGGACCTCCTAGTCATACCCGTAAGTTGAATTAACTGACTTTCCACCCAAGTTGCTACACACTTCATACTGGAGGGACTAGAGTGTAATTTATTTTATATCATAATATTAAAAAAAAGAAAAACCCTAACCCTAACTCTATTCCCAGCAGCCGATTGGCCTCAAGACCCCCCCTGCTCGTTTTTCTTCTGCCCAGCCAAGTTTCAGCCATGAAAACTTCAATTCAAGGTCGGTTTTATGATTCCCCATGTCTTTTACACCTTAATTGATCATATTAACGCGCTTATTGGTCGTTAAGGTTGAGTTTTGATGACAACAGTTTGCTGACAGATTCGTATACGTTTATTGTAGGGTCTGTAACGCGATGATAATCCATTATTGATTCTTGATTCCATGAAGTTCTACCTTGAGTCTAGTTTCCAGAAAGGTATAATACGTAATTTTTGGACGAGATTTGAATGGTTTTTATGAATTTATAAAATCGAGTGTCAAAGCTGATGCGGGATGACGGATTCTGGTCTGTCTTCCCGACGTCATAACCTTTTTTCGACAGGTCGAAATTGGTTGGTTCCACTTCTGGAAGTTAGTATTTTTAGTTAGGAACCAAATCCAATTGGAATCATTTAATTTGGTTCGGTAATGAATTTTATAAAAATAAAACCATTTTGTTGCGCACTGAAATAGCTGCACGTATCTTGCTGTGTTGGAGAAATTTTTATAATTTTTGTGTCCAATAGAAAAATATAATAAAAATATTTTTATAAACCTAAGACATTTATTAAAGTCTGGTAAAAATTTAATATTTTATTTCAAAGGTTATCCTATGTAAATAAATGCATCTTCGTATGCTAAAATCTACACGTTTTACTCGTTATTAATCGATAAGTTCGTTTTAGGCTTAACCGGTGGATTTGGTTAGTTGAAAGGTTTTAGGGGCTGAGGTAAAGTAATTGAGTATGGGTTGGGCCTTGGCCCAAGTGTTGGGCCTTGGGCCAAGTTGTTGGGCCTTGGGCCAAGCGTTGGCGTGTGGGGCCTTGGGCCAAAGTGTTGGGCTTGAACGGCCCATTAGGCAAGAGTGTTCTTACGGTCTAGTTTAGTAACGCGTTGTGTACTATTTACAGGCCCTTACTTGTGAGCGTGCACTTAGGGATTTCCTAGCTCGTTGTAGGTGTTCGATCGATTCCAGGTGAGTTCATGATGCCCTTTTTAATCTTTTCAAGTTTTGGGCTAGCATGCCACCGTAATACAATTTTACACGATTTTACTCGTTACAACTATTTGGATGGTATTACATAGCCTTATTCATATTTGTGTATTTATGAAACTATTTGTGAACTATATTTTATGCCTTAGGATAGTGTAGACTCGTTTATGGTCTTATATTCCTTAAGGTTATATACCTGAATATGGTCTAGACTCGATGATGTTAATAGGCTTGGTGATAATTGAATACGAGTAGACCTATTTACTTAGTTCATGTATTGGACTGATTAATATATATTACCTTATGGCCCATAGGCTTACTTGTAATTTGGAATGTCTTGGGATGATATATATATATATATATATGTATGAATGTATGGAGGTATGTATGTATGAGTATGTGTTACCTTATAGCCTACGGTTGTGTGATGATATTTAGTTCCTCGTGACTAAGAATGATGTGAGTAGGCTTATTGATGTGTGTGTGCATGGTAATCACGGTCGGGTCAAATATATTACTCGGGTTTTCAAATCCCATGGTGGAGACCCCCGTGTGGCGTCATCATTTTGGCGGGTCAAATATATTACTCGGGTTTTAAAATTACTTGTGGTCTAGGCTCGAGATTGCTATTAGGCCTAGTATTAATTCCTAGTATTAAACGATTTTTCCTGATGAAACGTTTAAACTATTTTATATAGGCTTGCTAGTATATTGTTGGTCTTGGAATGTTTTATAATCCCATTTTTATATTTAAACTCTTGGAATGTTTTATAATCCCGTTTTTATATTTAAACTCTTAGAATGTTTTATAATCCCGTTTTTATATTTAAACTCTTGGAATGTTTTATAATCCCGTTTCTATATTTAAACTCTTGGAATGTTTTATAATCCCGTTTCTATATTTAAACTCTTGGAATGTTTTATAATCCCGTTTTACATTTAAACCCTTGGAATGATTTATTTAAATGTCTATTATTAAAACTTGAACTCACTCAGCTCAAGCTGACTTTGTGTGTATGTTAGATTGATTTTCAGGTTAAGGATTGGAGGTTATCGTTTGGACGTGCTGGGGACTACTCGGAAGGTTGAAGGCATTTCTAGTTGAGGATTTCCAATAAAACGGATATTATATTTATATTTGATTTTTGGACACTTGTACCCATGTTTGGGATTTTCTTTAAATAATTACACTTTTTCTGCTGTTATTTACTCTGAACTTGTTCTAAATAAGAACAAATCGTTTGTTTTTTTTAATTTTTGTGAAATTGTGGATGTGATAACCAACTGTAGGATTCCCAGGATTCGGGGTCTTACATAGTAAACCGTACTTAGGCGGTATTTACTGCTTGCATCAATCTTCTATGTATCTTGTGCAAGTGGGATATTGTTGGTCTCGATCTGCCCAAGACACATATTATTATTGATGTGGCAAGTACGTTATGATCCAAGTCGGGTCATACCCAATAACAAGCTAGACAAACACCAATTATATTTGTTTATTTATGATGTGATCATACTAAATAAATATTGACACTTATGTTATTTGGAAAGGGTTTCTAAATACAGTATACTTGTGAAATGAATAAATCATATGGATGATTTATACTTTTAGAGAAAGCATTCCATAGTGTTATTTAAGATGGTTAAGTAACAATATGTGAATAATGTTACCTAGCATGTTGCTCATATTGTGTTATCTTTATAACACAATGTAGCTATTTTTATAACACAAAATATATACATATATATAAGTTATATATGGAAGGTTTGAAAATAATAATAATAATAAAAGAAAGGAAGGGTTAGTTTATTATTATTTCAAAAGATAGTGGCAACATGCAAGGACTCTCATTGGACCTTTGGGTGGCGCTTTGAAAGACCACAAGACTCTCCCTTTCACATGACATAATTTCACAAGTATCACAAAATCTTTCTCCTCTCTTTTCTCTTTATATTTTCGGCCAAAATAGGAGCCAAGGGAAGGAAGAAGATTTTGAACAAAATCCTAGCTAAACCAAGGGTGTTTGACAAGAGCTTGGGGTATACAAGCTTGAGGAACTCCTCTTTGAAGTTCTAGCCAACCATTTCATCATCTCTTTCATACTTCCTTGGATTTGAAAGGTAGTCTTGACATGCATGGACTTATAGTGACATGCAAGTGTTTGATAGTATGTATTTCGTATTTGGATCCGGGTTTGGGTTTTGCATGTATAAAATTGGTTTTGTACACTATAAACTAACAAGATTTAAAACATTTATCCGCTGCGTTTTTGGTAAAAGTAAGGTTTTATCACTTTGATAATCTTGTTAAAACCCAACATGTTTAACTTTACTTATGAAGACAACTCGAAACTCATGATTTGAACAAGACCATGTTTTTTTATCAATGAGTTAATCAATGCTTACTAATAAAGTAACACTTTTCATAAGTTTATTATCAAACATCACCAAATTAGAAATATTCTAAATCACCCTCTAAGGCAAACCTAGAAAGTTAAGGTCTTTTTAAGATCCTCATAAGTTATATTATTTCCTTATATTGAATGAAAACCCACTTCAAATTAGTCTATACAGAAACTCATTCACATGTTTGTGTATCTTTTGAATGTTTCACGTTAACTAGTCTTCACAAATCACCATAATTAACAAGTACTAGTCTAACATGCTTTAGGCTACAATACTTTAGCATGTGAACAGAAGATGCATCATTCTGATTCTTCACAGCCATGATATTAATACAATATCACTTTGAAACATTCACTCTTAGCTTAGACAAAGTTATGAGACTTGTTCACAATCCCAAAACTTTTGGAAAGTCTCACAAGTTAGTGTATGTAGCACATAAATAACTTCATCATTCATTTAAGGAAAACAACTCTTTTGCCTTTGATCTTCAAGACTTCACATTGACTTATATGAACATTAAACACAAGTGCTAATCCAAATAATTCTAGTGAATACATTCATCACCAAAAAGATCAATGCTACTTGTCTACAGTCACTATAATGTTGAGATAGTCAATTGGATTGACACTTAAATTCTTGGAATTCACATTTGCTTCTTCAAGCCATTTATTGAGATACTCTCCCAATATGAAAGACAGCACTCTCACATAGTTAACAACATGGATGGTGGTAGAAAAATCTACATATCCATCAATATTGTAGGTATATTTTAATGAATCTCTTAAGATTTGTTTAAATTCATTCACAATAGTAACATATATTTCTTTATATATGATCAACGTATTTATGATTCACACTCGGTGAATTTTCAAATATATAATCCTTCAATAATTTTCAAGGATTCAAATATCTCATCAACATATATTAATTCATATATTATATTCATACTTACTGAACTTCCAAGAAGTTTAATTTCTTCTTAACAAACATCAGCTTATATGTTATAATTCACACTTAGTGAATTTCCAATAAGTTTAATTTCTCATTAATTCATATATATGTTATAATTCACACTTAGTGAATTTCAAGGATTCAAATATAATATTCTTGTGTATTTCATTTTAATACACCCACCACGTTCTTCCATGAACCTCTCATAATGTAGTTATACATTTGATATCTCATCTTAGACTTTAGTCAATGCAATGACTCACAAGTTGTTTCTTATTCAAATTCTTCTTGCACTATTTGTTTAAAATTATCCATTGATTTACTTCGTTGTATAATTGCTTGTGTTATCCGAAGATATTGAACACAAAATAACAATACAACCGAACTTACAAAATAAAGTGTAAAACACTTTTTAAAAATAATTCAAACGGATAAAAAGACAATATCTAGATAACAAATCTCAACACTAAAGTGTTGTGTTCAACACTTTCATTGTCCGATCGAAATCATCGCATTGATATCATTTTATGCCGTGACTTGAGGTACTCCCTCAATAGTTCTCTATGCACTCATAAGGATAAGATCCTTGTTTGCATCTTGAAACTATATACTTAAACAATCAAAATTTGTCCAAAACAACAATAAGGTGTTAACTAAATGCACGTTGTAAATTTTAACAGAACTTATGTTCATAAGAACACCAAATTTTATTTCATCGTTTATTCTATAAAATAATTTGTTTCTTTCGAAAAGGGTTAAAACCGTTGGTTTCACAAAATAAATCATATCTAACACGCACGTAGGCTATTAAAATGTTTAGACAAACATTGTTTAAAGTTATAAAATAACTCTTTCTAACACACTTATTATTAGAAAAGTTAAACATAGAGACAAATTTTTTTTCTTTCAAACTATTTGTTTTTCTATAGTATATCATGAAACCTTTAGTTCATAAAACCTTAATAACCCAAGAGTCACTTCATTAACACATAGTTAAAGCTTTCATTAACACTTAGTTAAGTCTTCCATTAACTCTTAATTAAGGCTATGATTATTGGTGACTTAATGAGAGAAATCTTAATAGACACACATGAAAGTCTCATATGTACTATTTCACTATAACCAAATATGGAAGTCTATGTTTATATTTCACTAAAATGCACCCAATGGATATCTTCGTGCACTATTTTCTAACACACTCGTTAGAAATAAATGATTACACAAACTGTTATAAAACTTATTGGTTTATATAAAATCAACCAAATCTAACACGCTCATTAAGAAATAAATGATTATAAATATCATTATGAGGCTTACTAGTTTACATAAAACAAACTACTTCTCACACTCGTTTTAAGAAATGAGACGTTTTGACAAACATTTTAAATCATAATATTTATAACTTGTAAGAATTTCTAACACACATGTTAGAAAATGAAGAACTTACAAAACGTATTTCTTATAAAATACCGGTCTAACATACGCGTTCGAGAACTTAATTAATGTTCACAAAGAACATAGGTTTACACCAATAAACCCGGTCTAACACACAAGTTAGAAAAGTAACGATTGAAAAATCGTATTAAATCGAACGAATTCAATCACAAACCATTCGTCTTGTATCATGGTATAGGATTTAAGATTATACCACATCTCTTTAAATCCATAGACAACAATTCGTACTACATACATATTTTCAAAACAAATATACAAGATTGTCGCAACAATCACAAAATAATTTTAATATTTTTCGTGAGCCCAATATCCTTAGTTAAAAGGTTTAAGATTGCCTTAACAATCTCATGGAAAATCTGTTTTAAGATTGTAGGAATATGGGACACTTTTTATATTAAAATTAATACAAATAATAACGATACTCTCGTTATTAACATGAAAAAGTAAGTAGTACACATACCACAATATAAACTAAAATAAATAATGAAAGAATATAACAATTATGTTAAATGATTCCAACCAAGCTCTTCAAATGATAAAGTCTTCAGCAACATCTTCTTGTAATCTTTTTGACAAAAAGATAGATTGTCAACCTTTGTCACAACAAGGTCTTCTAGTAGTCTCTTGGCTGCAACAACAAACAAACTAAATTTGAAGGTTGAGGCTGAGGCACATGTTCAACACGTTTCCCTTAAAACAGATTTCGCGCCTCTACATAAGACAACGTGTCTGTCTCCCAGGGTACAACAGCCGAAGCAGTTGATACTGCCGGAGATGTCCACGCGCCCGAGGTTACATCGGGTAAATTGTGGTGTTAGAACTTGTGAAAAAAATAGAATAAAAAGGTGAGGAATCAAGTAGAGAAACTCATCTCTATAGGCCTAACATATGGGTATTCAAAGCTTTTCTTCACCAATACTCTTCATGCATGCATGTATTTTTCCTTGAATTTTCTACCTTGTAATTTTTCTAACTTTTTTCTAATGAAGCACATAGCCTATTATGTATACAAGAGTTAAGGGTGAATAAAGTCTCGCTTAATTATAAATTTAATAATCTAATAAAAACTAATCAATATGTCATAAAAAGGCTCTACTCAAGAGTTTCATGACTACATGAAGAGTTTAATATTAATTATTATAATTAATCTTCATTCACAATATCTATTTTTCCAACATTAAACTAGTATAAACACAACATATAAAAATGTAAAGATAGGCTTATAGGAATTTATCTCACTTAGCTCCAAGATTAAAGATTAGAAGGAGAAATAAAAGATCTTGAGCTTGATTTTCCCTCCTAAGGCTTGTACATTTTCTCTTAAAAAAACACCTCATATTCTATGAATTAATTACATAATTACTCTACTTGTATATATAATTACTCTACTTGATTCTCACGTTTAGCACGTTAATTTCATTTGTATTTGATCAAAACCCTATCAGTTTATATATATATATATATGTGTGTGTGTGTAAAGTCGTTTGAAAATTACGACAAACGTTCGCATCCATGGGACAAATTTCATAATAAGTTTGAGTAGTTTAATTAAAACTAAACTACTTGTATGCAATGTATCGTGCATATGTGGCCGTATGCTAGACTCCATGTGATTAACTTAACAAAATTTGCATTCATTTAAATTTAAATTGAATTAAACTAAATTGTCGGTTCACCGTTAAAAGTTTTGACTATCTTATGAAAATGAAAATGATTAATAATTGTCATTATTAGCCTTAAAGTACATGCTTTCTTTAGACCCTCTGAAATACCGACTTAGCCTCTTTTTCGAACACACCCAAACTCACGGATGCTTCCCATCACCTAACCGTTTTATGTTCTGTATTTAGCACCCCCCCGTTATTCGAATCCTGCCTCAGTCAAGGTATTTAAACCATCCATTTACTTGTCTCTTTATTGTGAATAAAAGCCCCAAGTATAAATTTTTTCCCACTAGTATGGCACGGAAAAAAAAAATCGAATTTTGGTTATTGAGTTTGGGATTAGTTACAGAGTTTGAATGAATATGACGACTTGTTTCTTTTATTTTGTATCAGCATTATTTTCAAATCCTAAACCACCTTTCGTTTTTATCAACTATTTATGACATAAATTATTTATATGTAATAAGATCTAATTTTACTAATAGTTATATTAATAGCATAAATTAATCATTCATTTTAAATTATGATTACTTAGAAACTGAGTTATTTAATCATTAGTATTTTGTAATGGATGTGTTTATGAGATATATGCATATCGTGTCTGAATGATTTAGAAACATAATTTACTACTCTGTGTATAGCTTTTCTTATCAACGTGCTAAAAAACATTTTGTTTAAGGAAACCATATGATTTATCAAATTGAGTTGATTGACATATATAATTCTAAATACTTATTTAACTTAACATTAAACCAAGACATTTGTCCCATCTATATTCAAATTTATAAATTAAACTAATTACGTATTGTCTATGTCATTCTATTTATAAATCATTTTGTCATTCTTTTGTATAAAAACGTACATTTACTTCAATTACTTCAAGAAAGTAACATCTGTATGTGTTTCACGATCACCTGCTTATTTTGTTAATTATGTAATCAGTTAACTTGTTAAATTCCAAATTTATCAAACATTTTTTAGGGTGTCAAGTCAGATTCATTACCAATTACCAAAACTTAAGGATCCTAATCAAAGAGCGCAAAGAAAATGGGCTTTAAACATTTGGTAGGCGTGTTATGGAACTTGGGTAACTGGACCAGTTCTTATGATCGACTCTTAGGAGTATTCCTTTTTTATTATACTAATTTCATTTTTAGTTAAGTGTGTTTTGTTTATGTTTCTATAAAATCAGTGCCACTATGCACAAGGCTTATACGAGTGCAAAACATGCTCCATGTGATGTGATGTTTTAAGTGAAACATGAAGGGGCTTCTCTAGCATATTATCATATTTTGTTGTTTATCCATGGATGACCGAAATTGATTTTTATTTATTCATTAAGTTGTTGCAAGTCACGTGAGTGCCTTCTTTGATTTGGTTACAGCTTAAGTTATAACGCTTAACTACTTTCGTCGTTATCTATGTCTAACATACTTTCACCACAATTATTTTGAGGCAAAGTAATTGCTTCTCGTACTAACATTGGTCAGCACAACTGTATTAGCTGAAGAGGTTTGATGCCTTCATATAAGAAACTTCCTTTTAAATTTAAAAGAAGATAGTTGCATGTTGTAGTTTGTTTTGGAATGACAAATCAACATCTTATTAAGAGCCAAAACTATATATTGACTTAAAAATACTATTTTATTAGACCTAATTTTACACATGATCAACCAACAGTATGTCGTGCTATGAAGAGCCAATATTACATATTGACTATAAATATTATTTTAAATAAAGAAGATAAAATTACAAACAAAACAACAAATTTCTTTACAAGGAAATATTTGACGATTTTACTAATTTTCACCCGTGTTATTACAAGCAAAACAACAAAATACAAATAAAACAACAAATGTTATTAATACAAATTTTATATATATCTTCAAATAAATAAATAAATATATATGTTACTTGACGATTTTATTAATTTTCACCCATGCTAATAACATAGTATTAAATAAAAAAGGAATTGAGAACCTAATCGGGAAGGTGACGGGGTTAGAAGATGAGAAGTCGGCTACCGTTTCATCTCCCATGCAGGTTGAGTCAGGCCATGCGTGCATGGGGAACATGGACTCTTTAAAAGTTGGTGGGGACTAGTTGGATGGCTTGAATAATGGGGAATCAAATACCGTTGGAGGAAATTTAATTAATAAAGTGGGCATGTATGGTAATAAGGAAAAGGCCCGGAATAGTCAGAAGCCTAACGTCGGATATTGTGAAAAGTCTTGATTTCTCTAATTGTGGGCCTAGTGAGGGTGGCCTACAGGGGTTTCTCTGCCTAAGTTAAATAATTTAGAGGAAGTGAGTTCTGAGGCACAGAACATGGTGGATGATAGTCAGCCTTTAGACGAGCAGCCGATGAATGGAGAAGGTGGGTTGGGGCTTGATCGAAGGTCCGAATGGTTATCGAGGGTGAAGGAGGTCAATTTGTTTCCTCATGAATATTATGTCTATCAACATTAGGGGGGCTGGCGAATCCAAGAAAACAGATTGGGTTCGTGGATTGAAACCCGACAATCATGAAAGACGGGGATGAAAATTCAAAATATTTTCATGGTATTATAAATGCTAATCTCAGCAATAATCATTTACATGGTCTTTTGGTGGATGGAATATGGGAATCAAACCCGACAATCATGAAAGACGCGGTGTTCGAGTTTTTTGGAAAAAAATTTGAGGAACCGTTGTTAGATAGACCGATGTTGGTGTCATACAACCTAAAGAAATTATGTGATGCAGAGGCTCAGATATTGGTTGCTCCGTTCACTCGTTTGGAAATTAAAGATGCTGTGTGGGATTGTTCGGGGGACCGCTCATCGGGCCCGGACGGTTACAACTTCAAGTTTTTTAAAAGATTCTGGGATTGCTTCGAAAGTGATTTTTTGAAGATTTTTGAAGAGTTTTTCTCCTCGGAATCCGTTAGCGTCGGGTGCATGTCCTCCTTTATAGCCTTGATTCCCAAGGTTAAGGATTCGATGTCGTTGGGTGATTTCCGACCGATCAGTTTGATTGGTTGTATAAACAAGGTGATTTCTAAAGTGTTGGTTAGAAGGTTGAAGCAGGTAATTGGGGGATTACTTTCAGAAGAGCAGTCTGCTTTTCTGTCGAGTCGAAGTATCTTAGATGGTCCCTTGATTTTGAACGAAGTCTTTGCATGGTTAAAGAAGAACAAAAAGAGAGGTATGTTTTTTAAAGTTGATTTGGAGAAAGCCTATGACTCGTTAAATTGGAGATACTTGGACTCAATTTTGGAGCAAATGGAGTTCCCTTTAAGGTGGCGAACTTGGGTCTTAGCTATCATGAGGGCGAGTTAGGCGTCTGTGCTTGTTAACGGATCACCTACTCCGGAATTTCAGTGTTATCGAGGCCTTAGACAAGGAGATCCTTTGTCTCCATTCTTGTTCATTTTAGCCATGGAAGGTCTTTCGGAGATGATAAAAGTTGCAGTTAATAAGGGGTTGTTTTCGGGGTTGAGATGTGGCTTGACGGGGCTGGTTTTATCACATTTTTTATACGCGGATGACGTGGTGTTCATAGGGGAATGGAGTAAAAGAAATGGGCAGATTCTATGTAGGATTTTGAGGTGCTTCTATTTGGTTCCGGGGTTAAAAGTAAACTTAGCGAAATGCAAAATTTTTGGAATAAGGGTGGAAGGACATGAAATGGCAGATATGGCTAGTTTGTTAAGATGTGATGTGGGATCGATTCCGTTTCAGCACTTGGGTTTACAAATTGGGGCCAATATGAACCTAATTGAGTCATGGGGCCCGGTGGTAGAGGTGTTTTGGAAGAGACTATCTCGGTGGAAGGCGAAAAGTTTATCGTTTGGTGGGCCGCATCATCATCCTAAAGTCGGTTTTAAACTCACTTCCCACATACTTTTTTTCGCTATTTAGAGCCTCGGAAGGTTTATAGATAAACTAGACCGGTTAAGACGGATGTTTTTCTGGGGCGGTTCGGACGAAAAAGCAAAACGTAATTGGGTTGCGTGGGATAAAGTGTCGGCTGCAAGAGAGTTCGGTGGTCTTGGTTTGGGTTTCTTGAGAGATATAAACGTCTCCTTATTAGCAAAGTGGTGGTGGCGATTCAAAAATGAAAAATGTAATTTGTGGTGGAAGGTAATCTGGTCCATTCACCACTCCTCCCGGTCGTGGTCCGGCCTCCTGGTAAGAATGTCCTACGCGGGCCCGTGGAGACAGATTGGTAAAAGCTTGGAGGATCTTAAGCCGGTTGGAATGGATGTGGGTAAGTTGATTCGCTCAGAGGTTAATAATGGGGTAGACACGTGGTTTTGGTTAGATAATTGGCTCGTTGACTGCCCTTTGTGTGTCCGGTTCCCTAATTTATTTTTCATTGAAAGATCGAAACGGTGCTCGGTGGCGGACCGGTTATTCATGTGGGATGGTGTGATTTGTGGAAAATGGGAATGGCGTATAGCACCTAGGGGACATGTCCTAGTGGAAGAATTTAGAGAGCTCCTTTCCTTGTGTTAGAATGTGGAAATTAAAATTGGAAGGGACAAGATTATTTGGTCTGGTGACTCCTCACGTAATGAGTACTCGGTTCGTGGGTTAAAAAGTCTACTGTTGGAAAAGCAGTTAAGTTGCCCCGCTTCAGTTTTTGAATGGAATAACTGGGTTCCTTTGAAGGTGGGTTTTGTTGCGTGGAGAGCCGTGCTTAATAGGCTTCCAAGGCGGGATGCACTGTTTAGGAGAAACATTTCTGTTGTCTCAACCGTGTGCCCGGTTTGTGAAAGGGAGGAGGAATCGGTGGATCATATATTTATCACGTGTGAGGTTGCTCCATATTATGGTGTTTAATTTCCCAATGGTGCAAAGTTCCTTCGATTTATGCATTTAGTATGCAAGACTTGGTGGAACTTCATACGCACTTAATGGCTTCCACAGAAAAGTTTAAAGCTTTTCACACGGTGTGCTTGATAACTATTTGGTGTCTTTGGAAGAAGCGAAATGATAGAGTACATAATGGGACCCCGGTTCTCCCGCATAATATGTTTGAAGAAGTCAAAGCTATTGGTTACTTGTGGGCTAAATCTTGGTCAAAAAGAAGGGGCTTAACTTGGGAAGATTGGCGTAGTTTTAGATGGAATTAGGAGTGTTTTGATGTTGCTTTGTTGCTGGTGTTGTTTTGGTTTTGGTTTGTCTTTGGTGGATGTTTTGTTGGTCTAGGTCTTGCTAGTTTGTGTTTTTTAATACAATCTTTGTTGTTCTTTCAAAAAATTTGACAACATAAGCGCGTGTACATAATCAAACGGGTCTAGCAGTACACAACAACAAACACATCATAATATCCAATCAAACATAATTTCTTCCCAACAATAATGTCTTCCACAACCACCTTGGGCCTATCATCAATGGCGTCTTCCACCATCCCTTCACCTTCACCTTCATTCCGCCGAACCATCACCACCACCTGTTCGCTACGTGCTCGGAGCAGTATCAAACCTCCCATGCCTCCCATAAACCCTAAGGATCCATTTCTATCCAAGCTCGCATCAGTCGCCGCTACTTCGCCCGAAAAGCTCCTCAATCGACCGCCTAACTCCGATACTCCGCCCTACCTCGACCTCTTTGACTCTCCCACGCTCATGGCCACTCCGGCCACGGTACGTAACTCATTATTATTATTGCCTCTTGTTAAATTAGGGCTACTAGTTTATCTGTATGTATGAGGATACTACTATATTTTAATTTTAACCTCAATTTGGAACTGCTAGGGAAAAACAAACAACTCTATCACTATTGTAACACTCGCTAGGCACTAGTCGGCTGGTAGGGCGGGGTTATACACACCCACACACATTTTTATATATAATAATTCTCAGTTTACACACACACTTTACTTGATATATAGGTTCATTTGTAAAACATATGAGAGAGATGCAACTTTTGATTGTAATAAAGCTTATTTGGTTGTACATAGACGGACACCTTGACTTTATGTTATTGTCAAAGTAATTCTGATTGATTTTATATGCTCAATTTGACTTGCACTATGTGCATGCTGCTACATAAATTAAAACATAAGAACAGCTTAACTTGTTTTAATTGTATGCAGATTTGCCTTTTACTGTGTTGCAGTCAATTATAGCTTAATTGTCTGTGTTTGTTACATAAGTAATTTACTGGGATTAATCAATACTGATAGTATTTTTAATTGTTTAATTATTATTAGGTGGAACGATCCGTTTCATACAATGAACACAGGCCAAGGAGGCCGCCTCCAGATTTACCATCATTGCTTCTTCATGGAAGAATAGTGTACCTTGGCATGCCGGTAACTGCTTCCTTCATATTATGTTTTTTTATTTTTTTATATATATATATTTTTTGATAATATTTAAATAAACTAGTTTTACTTTTGGTGGCTTTGTATCAGTTGGTACCAGCAGTAACAGAGCTCATCATTGCAGAACTTATGTATCTGCAATGGATGGATCCCAAAGAGCCAATTTATCTTTATATAAATTCCACTGGAACCACTCGTGATGATGGTGAATCGGTGAGTTCTTTTTTTCAGTGTTTTGGCTAATGAGAAAATTACAGTTATGCCATCAGTTGACGTTTGTTACAATGATCAGGTTGGAATGGAAACAGAGGGTTTTGCTATTTATGATGCTATGATGCAATTGAAAAATGAGGTAACTATGCTCGTTTGATGTCTGTTACACTACTTTGATTTTCTTTTTATTTGTGTAAGTCATCTTTTCAACATGATTTATGTTTAGAGCAATAAGACGTGAAGGCAAATATTTTTTGCATGTTTGATCCTTACATTGGAACATTCTAGAAGCTGAGGTTTTACTTGATATTTGTGCACATTTCTAGGCCTGTAAATGGATCAAACGTTCAGTGAACTGTTTGTGAACCATTTAGTGGGAAGTTTGTTTTGCTTATGTTCGTTTATTTAATTAACGAACTAACTTAACAAAAAAATTTGTTCATTTAGGTAAGCTAATGAACATGAACACATGCCTCGTTTGTTTATTTATGTCCGTGAACGTGCGTTTATTTAAATGTTTATGTTTGTTCGTTTACATTTATTTATGTTTGTTAGTTTATGTTCTTTAACATATTCTTTTATATTTCTTACGCCCATCACAACTCTGTCTAGTTTTAACAATTTTTTAGGTCAAAAAATTGTTTTTCACATTTACATTTATTTGGTTTTAGCTCAGTTATGTTTGTTCGTTTACATGAACGTTCGTTCGTTTACGTTCATGAATCGTTCCTTGATACTGTTAACAAACGAACATAAATGAACACACTCATTTTCTAAACGAACAACACACGAACAAGAAAACCTTGTTCGTTTAGTTGTTCTTGTGCGATCGTTTGTTCGGGTAAAGTTAAACAAATGACCACAAACATGCTCCGTTCATGATCGTTTGATTTGCTTACATGCCTATTTCTATTTCATTTGTTCTTCTGTGAAACATGAAGTTGCTCATTTGAACCTTCTGTGAAAACAAGTCATATACTAAATAAGAAACTCCCAGTTTAATATTATCCTTTTAACTACAGTATAACAAAAAATGTGCAGATTCATACTGTTGGAGTTGGTGCTGCAATAGGTCATGCATGTCTATTGCTTGCTGCAGGGACTAAGGGAAAAAGATTTATGATGCCTCATGCCAAAGGTATTTCTCCTCTTTTAGTTGACTTTTTAACCGTTTACGTTTTAACTATCTATCTAACTAACTAACTAACTAATCACAACTGTTTGGTTTGTTTTAGCTATGATACAACAACCTCGTATTCCATCATCAGGGTTAATGACAGGCAGTGATGTTCTCATCCGTGCTAAAGAGGTCAGTGTTAATTGAAAGAACATAAACGGACATGAACAAAAAAATCTCGTTCGTTTAATTGTTTTGTGTACGATTGTTTCTTTGGTTTGTTAACAAATAACAAGCCTTTTTATTTGTGTGTATCTTTATTCCCTCGTTACAGGTAATTGTTAACAAGGATACACTCATTAGTCTCTTGGCAAAGCACACGGAAAATGTAAGTTATATATTTAAAAGTTTTGCTATTGTTTATTAATAATAATATTATTATTATATTGAATGCATGATATTATTGAATTAGCCCGTTGAAACGGTAACACAAGTAATGAGAAGACCATTTTATATGGATTCAACTAAAGCTAAAGAGTTTGGTGTGATTGACAAGGTACACAAACACATATTCATAAATTATATTATTGTTTGATTGGGTCAAATAGTCAAATGCTATTTTTGTTTGCTGGTTAGATACTTTGGCGAGGCCAGGAAAAGATCATGGCGGATGCTGCATCACCTGAGGCATGGGATAAGAATGCGGGCATTAAAGCTGTTGATGCTATTTAGCAACTTGCTTATTATACTCAAGGTATTTAAAATGCACCTTTTGCCATTGGTGAATTTAAATTCTTCTCTTAATTTTATTCCACGTAACACATTAGTAGTTTGGGCATTTTCTTTCTCACTTAAAAATATAGGTAATTAAGAAAACTGGTTTGATGTTTAAAACACACCGGAAATATAATAAAGCTGGATTCACATGTTACTTTGGAAATTCAAGTAATAACTCGAAAGAACCAAACCCAAACCAAAACTATCAGTATGGTTTTTATGTTTTTATAAATCCCAACTTTCGGTTTCGGTTTTGCTTGTATTAAAACCAACCAAATTTAGGAGTTTTTATTTTTAGTTTTGAAATTTAAGTAATTATAAGAATTTAATAAATAGTGTAAATAACCCGAAAGAAGCAAACACAAACAAAAACCAACAGTTTGGTTTTTATGTTTATAAAAGGAATATTAGTTTTAAATAATCCCAACTATGGCCTATTGGTAAATATCAGTCCCAACTTTACACTTGCCTGCTGACCGTCCCAATTATTGATGTATTTGTTTTTAACGGGCCGCGACTAACGGATGTTAACTCCTTAGTGATTAGCTGACGTGGACCTTCTCCGGCCGCATCACGCCGGAAACTTGCCGGAACCTGCAGCTTGCCTCCATTCTCCCTAATATCGTCACACCGTCTCCCTCCCTCTTCAAAAGACACCGGAAATTAGAAAATAAAGTAGATTTCATCTTCTTTCATGGCCAATCCCTATATACCAAACCCGATTTTATTTTCAAAAATTTGAAATCAATGTTACACGATTTACAAAATAAGCACAGGGCTTTTGTTAAGAGGATTAAAACGAGTCAAATGATGTGTTAATTACCTCGAATGGTGCACGATTGACGAGGGTGGACTTCGCCGGAGACAACAACGGCGGCACGTCGGTTAGGTTTCGAATGAGGGGAAAGATAGAGAGAGATGGTGTAACGATATTAGGGAGAATGGAGGCGAGTTGTAGGTTTCCGGCAAGTTTCCCTCATGATGCGGCCGGAGAAGAAGGTCCACGTCAGCTAATCACTAACGGAGTTAACATCCGTTAGTCGCGGCCCGTTAAAAACAAATGCATCAATAGTTGGGACGGTCAGCAGACAAGTATAAAGTTAGGACTGATATTTACCAATAGGCCATAGTTGGGATTATTTAAAACCAATATTCCTTTATAAAAAAACCCAACTTTTGGTTTCGAGTTTTGCATCTATTAAAACCGAACCGAATCAAGTTTATGAGGTTTCCTTTTTTAGTTTTGAATTTTAAGTAATTTATAAGAATTTAATAAATAGTGTAACCCAAATGTAAAGTGGGTGCACAACTGCACATTGAAGTTTTCATTTTGCACATTGTATTAATGTTGGATTGTTGGGTATATGCATACAAGTTATCTTGATGTTTGATGCCCTGCTTGCGGTGCGCGCATATAATGTATATATGTGTGAACCCACGGGTGGGCAAAAGTGAAATTGCACTAATTTTGACGTTATTTTACTAATCTCGTGAAAATAACGTTAAAAGTGACGGAAGGTTAATCAGGCATCATGTGGTGGCGTTGATAGCCGAAAGACAAGGGTACATGCACCAATCAGCCGGTGTCCCGATGATTGAGTGTTATGTGCCTTATATCCAAGGCTTGATGCAAAACTACTATCGAGCCGGGGGTCTCACCGGAAGCAGCCTCTCTATGGGGTAGAGGTAAGGCTGTCTACATCTTACCCTTCTCAGACCCTACCATAGCTTTATTATTGGCGGGATATACTGAGTACGATGATGATGATGATGATTATCTTGATGTTTGGATGCGAAGTTACATTCTCTTTTGTAGGCATATTATAAATTATAAAATGCACTGTTATTACATTTATGACCGTAAAAAAACTGAACATCTTACTATATTTTCTCTTTTAGATATCAACATTATTCAAGTCAAAGCAATTGAAAAGATCAAGTGATGAAGTGAGAGGACGATCGGTATACAAGTCTTCGGCTTGGATATATCTAGGCTAAACAAACTTTGAAATTCAAGTCATTGTGGATATTGGATATTCTAGACACATCAGGCCATGTATTAGTTACATGTCTATAAATACATATTTATGTAGCTGGCAAAATGAATGGGGTCGGGTTGGGCGAGTAACGTGCCAGGATGGGTTATGGGTACGATTGTGTTGATTGAGGAAAAGATTTAATCTGGTTCATGTTAAGATGGGTTATGTCCAAATTAAGTTCTAAAAAGGTATTATATTAAACCTCAAATTGGGTATGCAAACTACATGATATTATATTAAACCTCAAATTGGGTATGCAAACTACAAGGAATACCAACTATATGCAAACCATATGGAATACAAACTAAATTGTATTGAGTTACCTTGTTGAATGTGACAAAAGAATCTTTTCAATAGAGATAAATTTTTTTTTTCTTTTTTTGGGGGGAAGGGGGGGGGGGGGGGGGGCGCGACGGGAATTTGTTGTCGTGTTGTGTAATGATGATGATGACGTGGCGATCAATGATTGGAGGGTGGGGGGATTTGTGGTCTACAACACTGCCCTTTTGGGCTACATATCGTCCTTTTTGATCACGTGTTAAAAATCAGCCCATTTTGTAGCCTCTTCACTACATATAGTCTTATGAGTCATGTGGTTTGCAAAATCTCACCTCTAGTCATAATTCTTTTAACAAACTATAAATTTCGGACCGAAAGCATTGATGGTTGTCACCTGCTCAGTATCTATAAGCCAATTTTTACGCACATAACATTTCAAACTAATCGATTAATGGGCATAAATGGGTATATGTAGTTACATTACTATTTTTATTGTTACTTGAATCAGTTTTTAACACACACACACACACACACACACATATATATATATATATATTCCATCGAAACAGAAGGCAAGCGGGCAACAAGCTGCGCCGCTACCCCTTTTTGAATTCGAAAATCCAATCTTTTAAAAACTACATTTGCTGATCTTGAAGTCATAACATTACTATGCATGACCCGCTGAACACGGGTAAGTAACTCTACAGCTTTAGGCGAGAGGAAACCAAAAGTGTCAAAAGCAATAAATACATGTTGATTGTCAAGACACGCCTTCTCATGTTTTGCCACATTGCCTGAATCAGCTTTTAATGCGGCTTGACCAACTGCGAAACCACTATTCCCTAAGCCCATCAAAGGGGAAACTCCTCTTACTTTAAAATGAAAACCAAACCAAAATAAACCAACTTTTAAAACCCAGAGACGGAGCGAAAACCTTTCTTTTTTCTAAACAACAAACAATTTATTCAAAAGCAAACTGCTATCAACTCATTCACTGTAGTGATTAACACAACAATTGCATGGTAATTTGGCAACAAAGATGGGCTGGTATGGACAAAGTTAGTAGTTTCGCTCTTGCACTTGAACACCCATTTTGCGTTGATTCATTTCTTGTTACTAGACAAGTCGACCAACTTCTAAACACCCAGTTTTACAAATTGCATTAGCTCTTCTTGTATGGCATTGACCCAACTATCCTAGGTCAACGCCTCTTTATATGTTTTTGGCTTGATTTATGATATGACACGTTTAAAGAAAAATCTATTCTGCATCAGTGTCCGATTCTTTCGTTCAGCTACCCCGTTCTGTTATGGAGTGTAGGGTGCACTGAATTCATGAAGAATCCCACGTTCATTACAGTACTCTAACATCTTGTTGTTCTTAAACTCTGTCCCATTTTTGCTTCAGATCCTTCGGATTGGCAGATTGTACAAAGTCTCCAAATTTTTGAATAAGATGATGAGATTGTTAAAGGTCTCATCCTTTGTGTCCAAGAACATTACCCATGAGAATAGTGAATAGTCATCAAAAACCACAAAGCAATAGAGTTCGCCAGTGATACTTTTGAAATTCACCGGACCAAAGAGATCCATACGTAGATGCTCGAAAGGTAAGTTGATGGAGTTAATCATCTTTTTCGGATGCGGCTTCTTCTACTGTTTCCCCTTCTTGCATTCAATACAATCTTCATTCAAATTGAAGTTCTTTAAGTTAACCTCATCGACCAATTGATTATGAACCAAATGGTTCATCTTTCTCACGCTAATATGTCCCATTCTCCTGTGCCATAAGATCGACTCCTTCTCGGATGCTTTGGAAATGAAACACTGAGCACTCGATAACAAAGTAGAAGCAATAGAATTCGCTAGTGATACTTTTAAAATTCATCGGACCAAAGAGATCCATACGTAGATGCTCGAAAGGTAAGTTGATGGAGTTAATCATCTTTTTCGGATGCGGATTCTTCTACTGTTTCCCCTTCTTGCATTCAATACAATCTTCATTCAAATGGAAGTTCTTTAAGTTAACCTCATCGACCAATTGATTATGAACCAAATGGTTCATCTTTCTCACGCTAATATGTCCCATTCTCCTGTGCCATAAGATCGACTCCTTCTCGAATGCTTTGGAAATGAAACACTGAGCACTCGATAACGAAGTAGAAGCAGTACTCATGTTGAGAACATATAAGTCAATCTCTCGAGGAGCAAGCATCAAAATCCATTCATCGGGAATCTTGAAACCAGGTTTCAAGATCATGCACTCCTTGTTCGTGTAGTGTGTCGAGATGTTCTTATCACAAATTTGTGATATACTCAGTAATTTGTTCTCCAACTCGGTGATGCAATTCGCCTTATCAAACACGACTTTGCCATTAGATAATGTTCCTTCCCTGACAATTTATCCACCCTGGTTTCCAGCAAATCCGGCATAACCCCCATGAATAAATCTGACATTCTCTAGAAGGTGTAGGGTACCCTTCATGTGCCGAGAGGCTCCGCTATCTATAATCTTCCTCGAATCGTCAGATCTTGGAAGCCCCTACACATACTGTTACGGATTTGTGAAACAAGGAAACTCAAGCCTTTTTGGTCTTGGGTTGTTTGATTTTATAAAACGTCATATGATCTGTTTCTGATTCGCTTGAAAGTAAATCACAGCTTGACACATGGCTTAATGTATTAGAAATAGATTTCTCATCATTCTCATAACTAGGTGGCTTGATATTTGACACAGATGATTTAGCAACCCAGTTTTGACCGGAAGATTTCTTTTTAATGTAAAAAGATGGGTTCTTATTTGTGGAACTTTCACTCTTCTCAAAAATTCTTTTTACACCATCATTTCTTTTCAAGATCCTAACTAGCTTGGAGCTTGAAATGTTCAACTGTTTGTCAACAACCTAACCCAAACCAGGTTTCTTAGGCATCAACTTCGGTTGATGAACATGAGCATGCTTTATTCGATTAGGACATGCATAAAATACATGCCCCATCTCATTGCAGTTGAAGCATCTCCTCTGGTCCACAATCTTGTTTACCAGAGGTGCTTTAGCACGTTCACGTTCGACCTTTTGTTTATAAAATTCTTGATTAGACCGATTACGGAAAATGGCCTCTTTTTCCAAATCCGATGTTGTACCATTAACAAACATATTTTTTCTTGAATTCCTTAGGTTCGTTAACTTCATGAGATTTCCTTTTGTGAAATAAACTTGTTTTGGCAAATCTCATTGAGTTAGCACAACCCTCACTGCTTGAATGTTTAACCTTAGACAGTTTCAACAACTTTAACTCCGGTTTCACTATCACACTCGGAGCTATGGATATTTTTCTCAAAAGAAATATCAACAGATTCAGGTAGCTTAGATATGGAATCATGAAGTGGAGTAGAGATCTCCACGTTCAACGCCTTCTTAAACCCCTGGGTTTCTTAGGTACATACGAGTTCCAGATAGGAGGCGGAACAACATGATAATCCACATCAGGCTTCTTAGTCTCAACCACATCATCCTCAGATTTATTGTCAAACGATGAGGATTTGGGAATGATGTGGTCCAGAACATATGATGAGGCAGGAATAACTTGCCAATTTCAAGTTTATACGTTCAGTCTCAACCTTGAGTGTTTGCAACTCAAGTATGAGATCTGCATTCTCATCTATATGTCTATTTATAGCAATCTGTTTATCTACAATAGTGTGTTTAAGCATCAGGATGGTTTTCTCATCCCACAATTTTTTCTCACCCTTTGGAAGTTTATCATACGCTTCTTTTACATACTTCAAATCAAGTAAAGCAGTGTCATAATGTTTTTTAACTTGTTTAACTCTAAGCTCTTGAAATCCACTCCTCATACGGTAGTTCACAATTTTCACATATAAAAGACGAGGGAGTTACCTGATTTGAGATAAATGCCTGTTGGGTAGGTAAATACTCCTCGCTTGAGACTTCAGACTCCATATCAGTAATGTCCTCAACCAGACCATCAATTAGAGCATCTTGAGCTTGCTCCTTGATATCTTCTTCTTGCTTTGACTCCAGAATTTGTTCATCCTCCCCAGCATCTCCAAAATCAATCTTTCCATGCGGCACCTCCTCGCCGTTAAACCATCCTGCAAAACTTTCTATAATGTCAGGAAGAAACATTGATTGGAAATAATCAGAGGGTACGGAATGAATCTTGTCGTATTTGTGAGGCTAGTCATCCTCTGAGTCATCATCAACATTTTCTTCAACTTTATCATCATCACTTTCATTAACAACTTCATTTCCCTGTTTAACCTCAGCAACCACAGTCATCATTTTATCCTCATCTACCTGTTTGGCCTTAGTCTTGACCTCATCAACCCCAGTGACTTCTTTTAACTCAACATCTTCATCGCACTCATCCTTAGCTTCCTGATTCACCATTTCAGCCATGTTAGCTTGGAATACGGAGTTCCAACTAAAACCCTTATCAGCCTGAGATGCATGACAGGCTTTGTTTTGATAAGATGAAGCTTATGCTGGCTATTTCCCACTATTTGAGGACTCAGCTACATTTGGTGATTGTCAGTGATAGATTGCCTGTTCGTAGTAGTCTTGACCAAATGGATGAGCTCCGTTATCCCCAATTTCTTTACTCGTGCATTCCCGTTTGAAATAGACCTTCTCTTTGCACCTGAAACATCTCACTTTAGACTTATCAAACCCAAGCTTTGATGGAGACCCCTCCAGAACGTTCTTTCCTGTGATCTATTTAAACCCTTGTGCCCTTCTTATCACACTTTCCATGCACCAGCGAATATGGATCATCTCCATCTCTTCTGGATCTATTTGATCATAGTCCTCCTTGGTCATGTTATAGTTCCAAATCCTGCCTACAATTAGGCATTCATAGGACTCTAACATAGATCCTAAGAAGGACATGTGTTCTTTGACATTCTCTAGAGTCATCCCACTAGGGTTTTTGATGTTTACAACAATGTTGCATTGTAATAACATCTAGGTCTAATTGTTGAGAGCAGGGAAGCGCTTGGTTTGTTGGAATAGTGCTAAATAGTTGCTACTGTATTGAGGAGTAGCAGGCAAGTTTCCCACAAAGGCATGTCCTGTGTTTTCAGTACAGAACGTTGTTTGTATCTTGGGACTTGTAGCAACAACCGATTAAGAGCTCTTGTAGTACAAACCAATACCTTGAGAAAGTACTGAACTCTTCATCTTCTACTTCTTCCTCAACTCCAATTCTTGTGCCTCCAACTTTTCAATAAAACGTGCCAAATTCAGTCGAGCATAGGCAACGGGGTTGGATTACTGGATCATAATGAATGTACCCTATTCCTCAGGAAGAGCGTCAGCTAATTTTTCAATATACTCATATTCTAGTTTGTCAATTCCCATCCTCTTCATCTCATTGAATAAATGGCAATATCGTTCAATCAGTTGTGCTAACGATTTTCCCTTGACTTGAGTGAAGATGTCAAACTCCTTTTTTAGCAAAGCCATCTTACTTTTACGCGTGTCATGATTTCCTCTATCCTTGTTCAGAACGGCTTGCTAGATTGAGTGGCATGAGCCGTTGTGTTGTAACAATTAAAAAATCTTGGATTTTATAGCTTGCTGGAAAAGCTTCAGATTCTCTTCTCTCTCAGGAATAACAGTTTCTCCCTATCTTCAATTTGCGACAAACTATAGTTGCTACCGTTTTCTTTTTTAGGGATGATATATTCTTCTTCAATAGTGGTCCGAGTTACGTAGTTAAGGGCTTGCACGTATGTCTTGAATTTATCCGCCCGCGATGGGTAATCTTCCATCTTCAGCAGCTTGGGAGGTTTGCTCGACGTCCCCATCTCGTTCTAGAGATTTAGATTTTGTAGCAATTTCGATGGCTAACACACGAACGCATTAAGATTCTCCATTATTGAAAAATTGGTCACACACTTGCTGGTCAAACCTTGGTCAACGTATATGTCTTCTTATCTTGTTCAACGTATAAGTGAGCTTGGATGGTCGTATAATTGGTTGGTTAAAGCCAGTCAACGTATAAGTCAGGACTTATGTGGCTTATAAGTAAGCACTTATGCGCCATATAAGATACACGGTAAAGACTTATGTGCTCCCAAAACTTATGCGCCCAAAATGATCTTGACAATCTTTTGACATTTTGGCAATGATTTCATTGATGAAATGACTTGAATTTCTGAAGAGTTTACAACGGACATGTAAGAATAATTGTGTGAAAGTTGGGTGAAAATTTGACGGTGAAATCTTGAGATATGTAGAAATGACTTCAACTTTGTGTTGTTCAAGCAAATAACGAGCCTATAATGCTTTGATACCACTTGAAAGAATGTGACGCTTACGTAGATGTACGTAGGATTGATGTCGTGTTATTTGCCTTAGCTTTGAAGTGCGAAATCCATCAAAGTAGAAAACACAAATGTAACCTTGAAGTCCATTTCATCAATCAATAATCAATACATGAACATATGACAATTTTCAAGCACTTTCTCTCTCTAAACAGTACTCTCTCTCTAGAATTCACCGAAAGCTCTCTACCCAACGCATAAGTCTTGAACTATTTATAGACATCATAAGTCAGCCTAGGGGCGCATATGTCTTACACGGCACATAAATTTTGCGCCGCCTAAGTTATGCGGTCCCTAGGGGGACTTATGCGCTGGTTCTACAACTATTACAAAATTGACAATTTAAACATGCAAAACAAACTATAAGACCCTAGCAATAGACGTTACGCTCCTATAACTACTGTTCCTGATGATTTGTATCTAGGTACAGAAGTTTGACGAAGTTCAATTTAATTAAGGTCAGATGCATTATTCTTGACTTGAGAAACTACTGATCTGGGAACAAATGCAGGTGCAGTTGCCACTAGTTTGTATAATCCACTTTTCTTTGAAACTACTGATGACTTTGATGCATCAGCTGTTTGAGTTGAAACTACTGTTGTGAAGTTCACATCAGTTGTTTTAAGCGAATTATCAGAAAATACTGATGGATTGTAATTAGCATTTAATTTTTGATCATTCAATGCTGAGATAGTAATATCTTTGTTTTCATTAAGTGAATCAGTTGTTTGATACTGTTGATGCACAGTTTTACGTCTCAGTCTAGGTAAAGTATTATTATATTAGTTTTAATGTATAGGGGTATTTTGGTAAAACTATATAGCCCATTCGTTAAGGTATGTAGAGCACATTTGTTATGACTTAACGAATGTGATCCATTCTCTAAACGTAAATCACATTTGTTATGGTTGTTAACGAATGAGATAACGAATGCGGGGCCGTCATTTACTTAATGTATTTGTAATGAATGAGTGTCATTCGTTAAGTTATGTTTAACAAGTGACCTCATCGTCTATATTTACCTACGTAACTAAATCTAAAGTAATGAGAAGTGTTATTATTGTGAAATTGTCTCGTGACGCTGCCAAAATTACTCCCGAAACACAGACACACACTCTCGTTCTCGTAATCGTATTCATCTAACTGTATAACTCGAATCAGTCACTATTATCAATGAACTAGATCTAGATATGGCTCCTATTGGTATCAGAGCCTATAGTTCAAATCTATGATTGAATCGAGCTTAATCAGTATCGTTTTATAGTCAATTGATTGATTATTCGTCAATTAATTGATTAATTAGTATTCAGACATAAAACATAACTATAATTGAACAATTAAACGGAGTTTTGAGTGTAATTGAGCCTAAAGGGCTTTGGACTGATGACGAGGTTGTTATTAAGATTTACAGATTTAATTGTATTAGATTCAAGTACTTTGATAAGATTGAAAGTTTGAGGTATGGGGGGAATGGGTTTGAGTTTGAATGAGTGAATTGGATTGAAATTGGACTGATTTGAGGATTCAGACATGTGTGGATCGGTTTGAATTGAGTTTTCGAGTGATTTAGTGTTGGTTTGAGGTGATTCAATTAGGTCTGGCAATTGGTTTTGATTTATGGGCATAGTTTGAAGATATGAATGCTCATTCGCTATCATGAATGCTCATTCGTGTTGTGTTATTCGTTAGACAGTTGTAACAAATTTTGACAGCTGTCATCCGTTGTAACTGCCTATTCATTATTGATGTCATTCGTGTCCTCATTTGTTCACTAACTCATTCGTTCCTTAACTCATTCGCTATCGGGAACACATTCGTTATTCCAGGCATCCGTTATCGTCTCTTTCCTATTCGTGTCTATTTGTGTCAGACATCCGTGTCGCTCATTCGCATAAATAGTACTTCATTCGTTTAATGAAAGTATTCTCTTTTGTATATTGTTTCGTTCGTGTCTTGTTTCTTTCGTCAAAAGCCATTCGTGTCTACAGTACCAGTCTCATTCGTTAAGCTCATTCTCATAATTTGTCAAGTTTAGGCCTTGTAATTTTAAACTTTGACAAAATGGCTTCTCAAGCTTCCTATTATGGATTAGCTTCTCAGAATGTGATGATGCAGCAGATGCTAACCATGGACAATGAAATTGGTTCGCATAACAAATGTCCTAAGCTATTGAAGTTATCCGACTTTGCTTGATGGGAACCATGGTTTCGGGCACATTTAGGTTCTTTACACCCTGAGTGTGTTCGTCACCTAGATCACGTCTACTTACCACCTCAAGTAGGAAGTGCAACCATAGATTATCCTGATAAACTATTGTTGATACATTTTTTGTAGTCTCGATCTTTATCTAGATATTAATGTAATAGTTTATTAGTATAGGGGCTTTAATGTAAAATGCCATTCGCTCTAATGTAAGTTACATTCGTTACCCCGTAGCGAATATAACACATTCGTATTAAATGTAAGCTCATTCGTTAACCTTGATTAACGAATTAGATAACGAATGAGGGCTATTCGTTATGTTTAAGTGTATTAACGAATGAAGGGTTCATTCGTATGTGTTAATGTAACGAATGACACATTTGTTAAGTGTTAACTTAACGAATGGGTCATCCCCTATATAAACCCTGTAAATTATCATTAATGTAATAGTTCTTGATTATATCCCGATTTCCTCTCGTTACTCTGCCTAATTTCTCTCTCAACACACACAGTACACACACTAAAGTATATCTAGCCTAATCGTATATGATCGACATGAACATCGTCGTAATCACAAGATCTAGATCCGTTTGAGCTCTCACAAGTGGTATCAGGGCCACAGGATTTGATCTTCGATGCTTCTAGTTGGTTTAATCGTATAATTGACCTTGTAATTGATTCGTTTCATGATGAATTGACTGAGATTAGGAGACTAATTGAATTCCAGTGAAACAGAGACTTATAGGTATTGATTCAAAGTGAACTGTTCTAAGAGTATTGATTCATTAGTAAGGAGTTAAGGGATGAGAATTGATAGTTTGAGTTTAATCTTAGTTTGAGTTGAGGATTGATTAGACGATTGATGTTTGATTGAATTCGGAATTGGTGTGGATCTGGATTGATAAATTGATGAATCTGATTGTGTTCGTGAATTTGGACTAGTTCAGTGTGGTTCGGATTTGGTAGATAAACAGATTGATAAAAGTTTAGGGTGATTAAGCTTGATTTGGACGGATTTGAAGTTTGAATTGGTTTTTAGACTTGACAAAGACTGATTCGTTACTATGAAGACGGATTCGTTAAGACCTAACTGCTCATCCGTTCAAACCTAACAGCTCATTCGTTAAACCATTCACTTTCGTTTCAACCAAGATTCGCTAAAACTCATTCGTTATACCTCAGTCGCTAAAACTCATTCGCTAAACGAATATCAATCCATTCGTTAAGCAATTCATTCGTGAAAATCTTTAACGAATATCACTCATTCGTTAAAGTAACTCTCATTCGTTACTATACTCATTCGTGTAAACAGTAACAGTAAACTTTAGAGGATTGACAAATTTGATCCTTGAAGTCTTAAATAGTTGTTTCATCATGGCTTCGCAAAATGTGTCTTACTATGCATTAGCATCTCAGAATGCGTTAATGCAGCAGATGCTGACCATGGATAATGAAATTGGAAGTCACAATAAATGTCCCAAATTGTTAAAATTGTCAGACTTTGCTCGTTGGGAACCGAGGTTTCGTGCTCACTTGGGATCTGTGCATCCAAGTAGTGTGTCTTTTCTAGATGATGTGTATGCGGCACCTTTGGTAGGCAGTGACAACATGGGGTGGACTCCGAAGGAATTCAAAGATTATGAAACTCAAGAGTTGAAAGATTTTGAAAGTGAATCTAAGGCTTATTCAACTCTTACTATGGCATTACCGGAACAAATTTTTCATCAATACAGTACCATTAAGATTTGTGCTTCATTGTTCACAACTTTGAAAACAAGAAGTTTGGGGACACTCTTGAGAGTAAGAAGACTCTCGTAAAATTTCAATTTAGAAATTTTATTTTGATGAAAAATGAGACGGTTGAAGAGATGATTAACCGATTTACTCATCTGATTGTTAAGATGTCAAGTGTCAATCTTGAGCCAACTGAAACAGATAAGATTGATACACTAAAGAATGCATTGCCTCCTTCATATTCGACTTTCCTGTTTGTATTGAAAGAAAACGGTTTCTTTCGAAACACCGAGCTTACAGCTGTGCAATTCATCAACAAGATTGAGGAAAGGGAATTTGATATCAAATGTCAAAACTCGTTGAAGGAAAATCAAAACCAGCAATCCTCAAATCAAAACCCTTCACTCTATGGGGGTGCTATGCCAGCAAATCATTCGTCAAGTTCTGTACCAATTAATGCTTTCTTTGCTCAAGCTCAAGAAAAAATTCCTAATGTAAACTGTCCTCCTAATGTGTGCTTTATGGCCAATGGAGCTAATGCAAGCACAAATGCTCCAGCTTCAAGCTTGCCTAAAGTAAATCTGCAAGAGGCTGAACAACAGTTTGCATTCCTGTGTGGTTTCATGACATCCTATGAACAGCTTGTTGGAAGCAAAATAGCCACGAGTGAATTAACAGATGAAGACTCTGATCAAATTGATCCAGATGATCTTGAGTTAATGGATCTCAAGTGGAACATGGCTATGATTGTTCGACAAGTCAAGAGATTTATGTAGCAAATTGGGAAAGATCTTCCCACTTTAAATAAGAGGGTCGGATTTGATAAACTGAAGGTGAAATGTTACAATTGCGGGGAATTTGGCCATTTTTCCAAAGAATGTGATAAGCCAAGAAAAGAATATTCTGGGCCACGCAATTCAGATAGATCTTCAGGGAAGAATTCATCTGGTGGGGATAAGAGTAAAACGACTGGTGGTGAACAAGATAAGTCTCCTGCTACTCAAGCTCTGGTGGTTAATGAAGCTATTGATTGGTCTCAACGTTTGTTGGGAAATCAAGCTAATATGGCAATCGTTGAACCAATAGAGAAATTCGAAGATGCTAGCAGTGATAATGTATCTGAGGAAAGTGATTTATCTGACTCTGAGACGGAAACTGATCAAAGTCCATCATCTCAAACCGAATCAATTCCTGATCAAGTTGTATCTTATGCATGTATGGCTAAGATTGATGAGGTATGTCCTAAACCTCAAATTAATGTATCTGAATCTTCAACTGAAGTGATTGTGTGTGCTGAATGTGCTGTATTCAAAGCCAAACTTGAAACAGCTCTAAATCAGAACAATACTCTCACAAAAGATCACTTTATGATCAATGAATGCTACAAACAGAAATCAAAATTACTAGAACAATCAACTCTTAAAATTCAAAACCTGTCTGAAAGCAATCATGATCTTAAAGCTAAGATTCAGTGTAAGATCATCGTAGTTGATCAACATTTTAAAGAGATTCTTCGACTCCGAACCTGTATTTCTAATCTCGAAAATGAAGTGATGGAACTTAAAAATAAGCTTGGAAAATTTAGAGATTCATCATTTCTTTTGAATGAAATCATTGAAGTTAACCATTCACATAAGAAAAATGGAAAAACAGGTTTGGGTTATGTCGAGATTCCTCCTCCTTTTAAGGAAGATTACAATAGCATTCCTGATATAGGAAAATGCTCAAGAATGCCTACTGTTAAATCTGAAGGTGTTGATATAACTAAAACTACTCAAGAACCGATTCATATCAAAGGTAAAAATGTTTTTACCAAAAATGAATTGGATGCTTCAATCGAGGAGTTGACTGAACCATATGAGATTGTCAAAAACAAAGATATACCTGTTGACAATCACATCTTGTGTGAACCTGAAGAATTTGAGCAAGCGGTTTATGGCTCAAAGTCGTTGGGAAACTCAGTGAAAAAATCTAATGGAACTTCTAAATCAAAGAAGTCAAATAAACCGACTGTAACTGATGAGGAATTGTTGAAATTTGTCAATCCTAAGTTGGCTTCTTCAAATGGGAAAGTTTTTAAGTTAAAGGGTTTATCAAAAGTTTTTTCGGACAAGGAAATTCCATTGAACCTTCTTAAACCTGAAATGATTGAAGGTGTATATCAGGATGACACTTCAAAAGTTACTGAACTTGAACAACAATTTAACAAATCAAAATCTAAACATGTTCAAGAAAAGACAAAGAGCACCCATAAAATTTGTCAAATCATCTGGGATGGAGAATTCATCTAATTCTACCAACCTAGAATTTTTACAAAATAAAAAGGGATTTACATTTGCTGGTACTAAGAAATTGTCTTTTGAAGAATCCAAGTCTCAACCCGTGCTTGAAAGTCAAACAAGTGATTCACTACATAAGTATTTAGACTCGTGTTTATGTTTTAAGTGTGGAGAATCGGGACATGTTGCTAAAAAATGTAGAGCAGAGGTTGATGAGATCAAAGTGTCATCAAATTGTAAGACTGAACTGAATGTAAAATCAAAAGAAAAACAAGTTGATGAGAGTGTCATAATGTATTTTGATGTCAATCCAAGGAAAGTTGTAAGGATTGAATCATTTAATGTAACAAACAAATGTGTTGACCGTGCTCAACCAATTTATTCAAACACTGATTTGGGAATTATACGTGACGGGTATTTAAAGAAGAAAAACAAGAAACCGGTCACCTATTCTCAAGTATCGAATACGAGTGTTAAGTTATCCTTTTCTCCAAAAGTATCAAAGGGAGAGCCCAAGACTGAGGCTTGGGCTGCCTTTTTGAACTAATCATTTACTTGTTTGTGTAGAGTTCATCCAGGTCTGGGTCTTCACGCAAATGGATTTCGGATAGTGGATGTTCTAGGCATATTACTGGCAATCTAAATCTTCTAAGGAATGTTAAAGACATTCAAGGGGGTTATGTTGCGTTTGCTGGTAACAACGGGGGAATGATTACAAAGGAGGGAGAAGTGTTAAACGGGATTGTGACGTTTGAAATAGTAAATTATTGTAAGAAGGCGGATCACAATCTGCTAAGTGTTTCGCAGATTTGTGATAAAAAGTTTACCACCATTTTCACAGAATTATCCTTCAACCTGGATATACAATTCCTGAAGATATGGTTATCATGAGATCACCTCGATCGAATGATATTTATGTACTGGATATGAGTAATGATGTACCTCTTTCACCCTCAGCTACCTGTTTCGTGTCTAAAGCGACTGAAAAGGACTCTATCCTTTGGCATCGACGCATGGGACACATTCACATACGAAAGATGAATTTTCTTATTTCAAATGATTTGGTGGATGGTGTATCTCTTAAGAATTTCAAATTCAATGATCATTGCGTTGCGTGCAAAAAGGGGAAACAAAAGAAGAAATCTCATCCAAGAAAGTCATTCAACATGATTGCTACACCACTGGAACGACTTCATATGGATCTCTTCGGTCCAGTGAATTGTGCCAGTATTGCTGGAGATTTATATTACTTGGTAGTGACTGATGATTTCTCACGTTACTCATGGGTGTTATTCATGGGATCGAAAGATCAGACACCTATCTTAATTCAGAATCTGATTACGAAAATCGAATCACTTTACAAACTGAAAGTGAGATGAATTCGTAGTGACAATGGAACTGAATTTCGAAATAATGTATTGATTTCTTCTGCATACATATAGGAATTCATCGGGAATTCAATGCACCTTATGTTCCTTGACAGAATGGTGTATCTGAAAGAAAGAATTGTACGCTAATTGAAACTGCAAGAACGATGCTCGTTGATTCAAAGCTACCTGTTCAATTCTGGAACGAAGCTGTGAACACAACATGTTATACTCTGAATCGCTTATTAACAGTAAAGAATTCAAAAAGATGAGTTACGAGCTTCTGAATAATCGTAAACCGAACTTATAGTATTTGGAGCCATTCAGGTGTCTATGTACTATTTTGAAGAGAGAGGCTGGAAAATTTGATGAAAAAGCATTTGAAGGATATTTCTTGGGATACAATTCTCCTAAGAAACGTATCTTCAATATCTTTTCGGGTTTTGTGGAAGAATGGTATCACGTTGATTGCCAAAGTTATACCACTCAACCAACTGGTACAGGTCCCGATTAGATGTTCGATTAAGACGGTTTGTTTAATTCGTTTACGTCAATGGTTGAAAAAATACCTGACGATTTCATTAGATCTTATTTGGAGGAAGAATGTCTTCCCATTCCAAGGTCTTATTCAGTTGATGTAAATGACTCTCCTAATGTATCGGAAACATCGAATGAAGTTTCTAAATCTTCCGATGATGCTGATTTTGTGGATTCATCGTCAGTTCTGTTAGATGAAGCTCCGGAGACTAACAAGCCAATTCTAATTGTTGATGAATCACCGACTGTCTCTTTAGACACAACGGAGGAAAATATCACCAATTTGGGTGATAACGTATTTGTCCCTGCCAATCCTACATTAATGATTCATTCGACTCATCCACAGGAACAGATAATTGGTGATGTGAACGATGGAGTTCGCACAAGACACCAATTAGCTAATATATGTGATGATCAAGTTGATGGTAATGTATCTCCTACCGAGGATTCGATAGTCTGTGCTTATGCGGATTTGCACTCTTTGGGTATTCTCAGTATTACACAATACACCTGCTTCCTATCACAGATAGAACCAACAAGTGTTATAATGGCACTCAAGGAACCATCTTGGGTTGAAGCTATGCAAGAGGAGCTGCAACAGTTTGTTCGACTGGGTGTATGGGACTTAATAGATAAACCCGACTGTGTGAAAAAGGCTATTCCGACCAAATGGATGTTTAAGTGCAAGAAGAACGATCGTGGGGTAATCACGAGGAACAAGGCGCGATTGGTTGTTCTTGGTTACAATCAACAAGAAGGCATAGACTACACTAAAGTATATGCTCCGGTAGCACGACTAGAGGCTATACGTATTTTTCTTGCCTATGCAGCCTATAAAAATTTCAAGGTTTATCAAATGGATGTGAAATCGGCGTTCTTAAACGGAGCTATTCATGAAGAAGTGTATGTGAAGCAGCCTCCCGGTTTCGAGGATCCAGACTTTCTAGAGCGTGTTTACTGATTAAACAAGGCTCTTTATGGTTTACACCAGGCCCCAAGAGCCTAGTACAGCACGTTGGCAGACCATCTAATTGAAAGTGGGTTCAAGAGGGGAACTGTGGATTGTACTTTATTCTATAAGAACGTGGGTGATGATCTGCTCCTCGTCCAAATCTACGTGGACAATATTATTTTCGTTCAAAAAACGACAGCTTATGTAAAGATTTTGAGAAAACGATGCAGACATAGTTTGAGATGAGTTCGATGAGAGAGATGAGTTTCTTCTTGGGGTTGCAAGTTCACCAATCTGACACCGGGATCTTTATCCATCAGACGAAGTACGTGAACGATGTCTTGAGGCGATTCAAGATATCTGATGGCAAGATTCCTTCGACACCTCTTCCCATGGGTTACAATTTATCACTGGATGAATTTGAGGATATCGTAGATCCAACCCTGTATCGAGCCATGATCAGATCTCTTATGCATTTGACTGCATCGCGACCTGATATTATGTTTGCTGTTTGTTTGTGTGCTAGGTACCAATCGAGTCCCCGAGTGACTCACCTGGCGGCAGTAAAGCGCATCTTACATTATCTGAGGGGAAATCCAGACATCGGGTTGTGGTACCACAAGGACGATAAGTTTGATCTCACCGCTTTTGCTGATTCGGACTATGGAGGATGCAAGATCAACTTCAAGTCAACAACAGTGGGTTGTCAATTATTAGGAAACCGGCTTGTTTCCTGGCAGTGTAAAAAGCAGACGACGGTCTCAACTTCAACAGCCGAAGCGGAGTATGTGGCGGCCTCGAGTTGCTGCTCACAGGTTCTCTGGATCTAGCAACACTTGTGGGATTACGGTTTGAAGTTTCTTACTACTCCCATTTATATTGATAATTTTGCTGCAATTTCAATCACCAAAAATCCGGTTCACCATTCGAAAACCAAACACATTGAAATCCGTTATCACTTCATACATGATTGTTTTGAAAAGAAATTAATTTCAATTGATAAAATTCACATGGATTTTCAAAACGCTGACCTTTATACCAAAGCTTTTGACAAAACACGTTTTCTATATCTGCTTGGTATAAATGGTTTAAAAACTTTAAAAGATATTCAAAAGTTTGGTTAAATCATTTTCTTTTTCTTGTTTTAGTTTAATTTTTGTTGTTTTTATGGGGAGAAAATATAAAATCTAAAAATATTGTGTTTTCGTTTGTACAGAGAAATTTAAAAACTCCAAAAACATTCAAATATTGAAAAAAATGAAAAAAAATTTGAAAAATGCTCCTCAAAATGAGTTCTCGAGCAAAAAGGGAAAATGATAGTACATTGGTCATTTTTATCCCAAGTCCAGTAAAAAGTAAGTAATAAAAAGACTGTATGCTTAAATGTATTGATGTATTGGTAGGTCTTTAGACAAACAAGTAAGAACGAGTAAGAGATATAAATCTAAATGCGTGCCGAATCTAGTGGAGTTACATCTTGATGCATAGTTAATATCTGTATTAAGTACCAAAAAGTTTAAAGATTGCTGTGTGTGTATGCGTTCATTTTTGAAGAAAATTCTGCTTTGTTTTATCTTTAATTTTGCAAACAAATTCAACTTTATTTTTTCTTTATTTTTGTTCAAATATTGGATCCTCTCCTGCGCGATAAGACTATCTGACCTGAGAGTTAATATTTGAATATTCTGCTTTATTTTCTTGGTGTTTCGTATAAAATCTTGGACTTTCTCCGCGCGATAATACGGGATTATCCGAATTGAGGGTTAAGATTTTATACAACTTCAGCTTATTTTATCTTTTTATTTTGTTAAAATGGAACCTTATCTGCGTGTAGTAATACAGATCTTAAGGGAAAATTTTAACTTTCTTCTTTATTTTCTATTTTTTTATTTTTGCATGAGTCACAGCTAATCAATTTAAAGAAAAATCGAAACACGTATATGTGAAATTAACTGTATAAGAGATATAAGATTGTATCTGATAGGTGGGTTCCACATATGATTTGTGCCAAAATTGAACAAATTAAGCATATCACCGAAAGTTCTGGAACACTTGTTGGAAGATTTAGGTCGACAACAATACCAATACGACTTAACATCAGTCATAATGAAAATCTGAAAATAAAACTAAGTTGGAAGGAAAACTTGATCAATGTGATTCCCTGCTCGAACTCACAAAAATACGTACTGCTTTCTTAGTTGTTAGCTTACTTTACTGTTTTTCGTTATTTGTTCTTTGGAAATTTTCGAAAATCCAAAAAGATTTTTCTTTCTTTTTCACCTCTGCTATAGTTTCGATTTACCAAGCTAGCGAATAATTCAAAAGAAAAAGAAAAATATTGATCCCCAAAGTTTTAAGTTAATCGTGCTTAACGTATCTTCAATTGGCATCAATTGATGTTTTAACGTAAAAATCCGTTTTAAGTTAAACTTTACCGATCTGTGGTTGATCGGGTATTGTAAGGTATGCAATTAAAACCTAAAATGGATTTAATTGAATATTTAATTCATTGATTAAAACCCTAATTGGTTTTAATGATTATTTAATTCCTCAATGAGTTTGGTTCTCATTCTCTAAGGAATAATGGTGATTCGTTAAGTGGTTTAACGAATGTAATGCCATTCGTTATTTAAACATAACGAATAGATTTCTTATTCGTTATATAATCATTCGCTTCCATTGTGCATAACAAATGGAAGACATTCGTGGAACCATTAACGAATGAAATGAATTTTAATGTATCATTCGTTAAGATTTTAACGAATGACACTTACATTCGTTATAAATTTTAACGAATAATGTATATTCGTTAAAGTTTAACGAATGAATCCTTATTCGTTTAAAAAGTTAAATGAATCAGGATGAATAAGTTAACGAATGAGGCCATTCGTTAGTTCAAAATTTGAACGAATGACCTTGGGAAGTGAAGTTTGAGGGTTTATAATCCCAAGGACAGACGAATGGGATCTCATTCGCCTGTTCCTATTCCTTCATATTCTAAAAGAACCCTAGCCAAAATTTTTCAAAATCCTATACTTGCTTTTTAGCCTAATCAGTTGATTTCTTCATGTTATACACGTAATGGCGAACATCATCATATAAAAATTATGATAGTTTGTCGGTTATTCGAGGGTTAATTGATTGATTGATCTCTGCATGTTTATCGAACAGTTAGCAGCGTTTAAAATTGTATAATTTAATCGTTTAGCAAGAAAATGATACACATTAATGTATAAAAACAACGATCGATACTCATAGATAGGTGTAATTGATAAAAATCTTGAGTTTGGTTTAGAGATTAGATGATTAGACGATTTTTTTTCCGTATTTGACTCGTTTTTAGTCAAAATCATGTTAAAAAAATTTGACTATGGATTGTCAAAGTGATAATTAGGATAGATTCGTTAAGTGTTAACGAATGATATATATATATTTTTTAAACTTGTTAACGAATGATCACACGATTTTTTAAACGAATGAAGTATAACGAATCAAGTTGATTCGTTAACTATTTAAAAAACTCATTCGTTAACACATGTTAACGAATAGGTTTTATTTGTTAAAGGCAACGAATGGAAACAGTTAATGTATAACGAATGTCTCATTCATTTAAATCATTTAACGAATGAGATAGACATTCTTTAATCCGAATATAATAGTTGATTATTATACTAATGTTTATTGTGTTTTAACAGTAATGGCTGATGAAAACATTCAGGATCCTGCTCCCGAGCAAAACCCGATGGTTAATCCTGCTGAAACTGAGCCCGAACAAGCACCTGTACTATTGTCATGGAACGAAAGCCATAATATTTGTGCATATCTCGAGCCAAAATTTGATGATACACCTATCTTTGGCGGGATGATCAGTTTCTTGACTCGTTCGAGAATTTACAAGGCCATATCTACTCGCACTGTGGTTTATCAGAAGATTATCCGTGCTTTTTGGGATACGGCCAGATTCAATGAAGCCGAGAATCAAATAGAGGCGGTGATTTAGAACAAACGAGTGGTGATCGACGTTAAAGTAATTCGAGACTCTTTGGGTTTTATTGATACAATTGACGATCCATGCGAGTTCGATAAAGAGTTGGTTAGAGGACTATTCAGCCGAGTAAAGTATAACGGCGATCTGGGTAGATCTATGTACAACAAGGCTAACTTGTGTGAACAATACAAGTACTTGTTGCACATATTGATACATTGTCTCGGTGGTTGAAAAGGTGGATTTGACGAGTGTCGAGCCATGCTACATTTTGCTTTTGTTGCCTTGGTGTTGAATAAACCATTCAATTTCTCTGAATTGGTTTATTATCACTTGAAGGAAAATTGACGAGCCGCCATAAGTTTTTAATGTATCCTGTAACGCCTGCTAATTTATCGGTTTAAAGATTTCCTGCGTGTAGAGTATGTATGTTTTCTTGGGAGTTGTCCGGCATCTTTCGTTGACCTGACCATCTTCCCGGTACGTTAAATTACCTAACCTTTCCTTCCAAGTTACCATATCCCTTAAACCTTGAGGGCTAATGTGTAACGTTTGTATTATATCATAAAACAAAAATAACCTAACCCTAATCCATTCCTAGCGCCAATAGGACCTGCTGACCCCCCCTGCTCGTTTTTCTTCTGCCCAGCCAAGTTTCAGCCATGAAAACTTCAATTCAAGGTCGGTTTTATGATTCCCCATGTCTTTTTACACCTTAATTGATCATATTAACGCGCTTATTTGTCGTTAAGGCTGAGTTTTGATGATAACAGTTTGCTGACAGATTCGTATATGTTTATTGTAGGGACTGTAACGCGATGATAATCCATTGTTTTTGATAGATTCTTAATTCCATGATGTTATACTTTGAGTCTAGTTTCCAGAAAGGTATAAAATGTAATTTTTGGACGAGATTTGAAGGGTTTTTATGAATTTATAAAATCGAGTGTCAAAGCTGATGCGGGATGACGGATTCTGGTCTGTCTTCCCGACGTCATAACCTTTTTTCGACAGATCCAAATTGGTTGTTTCCACTTCTGGAAGTTAGTATTTTGAGTTAGGAACCAAGACCAATTGGAATCGTGTAATTTGGTTCGGTAATGAATATTATAAAAATAAAACAATTTTGTTGCGCACTGAAATAGCTGCACGTACCTTGGTGTGTTGGAGTAATTTTTATAACTTTTTTGTCCAATAGAAAAATATAATAAAAATATTTTTATAAACCTATGACATTTATTAAAGTCTGGTAAAAATTTAATAATTTATTTCAAAGGTTATCCTATGTAATTAAATGCATCTTCGCATGCTAAAATCTACACGTTTTACTCGTTATTAATCGATAAGTTCGTTTTAGGCTTAACCGGTGGATGTTCAATTGTGTTCTTGTCGGAGCTGTTTGAAGTGAGTTTTTGCATCACAATCTTCCTAGGTATGTCCCATATAACATACTTTAAAATCACGTCTTTTGGTATTCGTTTGATTGGTCAACTAGTTGTTGTTCAAAAGATAGTTTTCGATTAGCAAGAATGGTAGATTGGTGCGTTTAACGCGAGGGATGAAGTAAGTGATGACCAATTCAGTTCGGATAGCTTCAGTTTATTATACGGGCTGTTGGAAAATGATTTTTATAAGTATTGGGGCTGAATTGATTGTCGGTTACTCAAACGGGTCGGTACAACGCGCATTTGCGTTTATTGAATAGTTAGTGCGTTGTACTTGCGAGTTACCGACCCATCCAACTCGTGTAGTGTCGTGTGGACTTGTTGGCTGTGATTTTATTAAATTTGGTCCACACGGGGCTGAGTTGGTTGTTAAGAGCATAAACAACTCATAAACGCGCATATTCGTTCAACTAGCAACTTCCGGGGGTATTTTGGGAATCCTTTGTCACCGGGATTAACTAAGGGTGGTTTTGGTAAATACATGGCCTCGGGGGCTGATGTAATTGAATTTGGTAACGTCAAGACATTAGGTCAATCAAATCAAGTCAGAACGTCTGGTAGGATAAGTGAGTCGGTACGTTTAGTTAGTAATCTTTGTGTGCAATCCGACAAGCTTTTAAACTGTGGATTGACTTTGAAGTTCTCATACCTATTGTTATTCGATTGGCTTGTTTCAGGTGAGTTCTTGATGCCCCGTTTAACTCTTTTTAAATTTTGTGCTAGCATGTACACCTAAGTGTTTTCTTACTTGATGAAATGTTTTAAAGGATTTTATATAGGCTTGATAGTATATGGTAGGCCTTGGGATGTTAAATATATATATATATATATATATATATATATACATTATTGTTTCGACTACTGATGTTGCGTATGCCTACTTTGTGTTTGCATGTGTTGATGTTACGTGTTTGGGTTGTACGTTTGCTCGACCCTGATGTTACGTGTTTGGGTTGTACGTTTGCTCGACCCTGATGTTATTACTTGGATGATATATATGTAGGTATATAATCATAAGGATGTTTATACATAATTCTAAGGACGATTATATATAATTATAAGGATGTTTATATTTAATTATATATATATATAAGGATGATTACTTACTGTTGATGATGGCCTAACTGTTTTATCCCGTTTATTTGGCCTAACTGTTTTATCCCTTTTATTTTAAAACTCTTGGGATGACTATTATGATTATTATTATAGATGTTATTTATTAAAACTTGAACTCACTCAGCTCAAGCTGACTTTGTGTGCATGTTAGTATGAGTTTCAGGTTAGGAGATGGATACATTACCGCTTGGACGTGCACGAAGCTACTTGGACGGTAGAGAGCATACTTAGTCGGATGTTTTAACAATAATAAATGTTTTCTTTTTAACATTTATTTAAATACATTTAAATTGGTTTTGGGAACTTAATTTATTATTTATGTTTTCCACTGAATTATACTCTGTGATGCTTATTTTAATGAAAAGAATTGTTTTTAAGTTTAATTATTTTTACGAGTGTTTTGAATGATTACCAACTGTGGGGTTCCCGGGGTTCGGGGCCTTACATATCCAAGATTCCTCTAGATGATAATCAATGATCTCCAACCTGAGTTGATTAAAGATCAGGATGATGTAATGAAGTTAATGCATATGGATGATGAGACCATGAGACCTTTGAGATAGTATTGAGGTCAGAGTCGTGCAGATAGACCAAAGTTCAATCGTTTGATTGGTCACTTGGTGGATATTGATTATATTGCACCACCTAATGATCGTTGGATTCATGATGACTCCGATTCTGAATGTGAAGGTGGTGGTGGAAATGGTGGTAATGATGGTGGTGATGGTGATCCAGGACCACAAGCTGAGTTAAGTTATGAGCAGAAACGTAAACGTAAAGGTAAAGAAGTGATGATAGAGAAGTGTGAGAAGGTGAAGAAACAACGGGTTCGACGTGGTTCAGGGATTGAGATTCCTAATCAACCGTTCGTTCGTTCGACTCCTCCAATATCTATTTCAAGTCCTATTCCCACGTCTCCTATGCCTCAACAGATTCCAAGGTCACCGACACCGGTTCACATGCCAGTATCTCCGGTACCTCCCTCTTTGACCTTGATGACTACTGCACGACCAGATCCTGTTTTTGGTGACATTTTTCAGACTGTGTTGGCTCGTATGCCTACACCGCAGCCAACCACTCCAGTGACTCCTGTTACACCTACACCGTTGCCAAGACCTGATCATTCGTTTATGACTTTCAATCGTCCTCAGGTTCGATGCAACTACTTCATCCCCATTTTTATGAGTTGTCTCCCAATGCCCAGTGGTTTAATCTGTTGAATCTGGGTCATATGCAACAAACCCAGATTCAAGCAAATCGTTCATCTCAGGAACAGATGCGGGAAGAGCAGCGGAATATGTCCATATTCAGTTCATTCAGCGAGAAAATAGGGAACTGAAAGCCCTTGTTACTGCTCAGGGGGAGAGATTGGACAAGCAGGATGAGATCATTCTTCAGTTGACTTGTAAAGAAGATGAGTTGAAGAAGTTAAAAAACAATGAAGATGATCAAGATGAAGCAGATGGTGGGATAGATCAGCAACCGGGCGGCAGTTCTGCACCGTCGGCAGGTAATAAGACTGATTCGAGTACTGGAGGTGGGTCTGGAGATGTTCAGTCGCAGATTTTTCCGTACAAAGACCACAGAAGAGCAAAACCGATTGACGTTATTCAGGCCAATATGATTTTGTTTGTTGGAATGGATGGGGTGGTGTACAGTATGGTGAATGCAGATGAGATCGAAGAAGGTGAATTTGTTGATCATTCGTTAACAAAAGAACAAATTGCCTTGCTTCTGGATCTAAACGAAGATGAGGTGGATGTGTTGGATAAGATGGTGGACGTGGATGTGGAAATGGAAGAAAGTACTAATACAGGCATTCCACACGGGAATGTGTCTGATTTTGATGAAGTAGAAGTTGAAGACGTTACTGTTGAGGAATATCCTGAGTTCTACACTGACAACAACAACGATTCAGGTATTCCGTTTTTCACTACTGAGCATTTTGATGAAGCAGAACGTCGATTGCGTGAAGAAATTGAGAAATGGAATAAAGCTGCTGAAACGAGTCACCTCACCGCTAAAGTAAGAAGACAAAAACGTGCTTTGAAGGGTATGTTTGATCATGATACGCAGAAAATGAATAAGATGATCGAGGCCTTTCGATACTATGAAAAGGAGCAAGTGAATTTGGCTAAGGCTCGAGCATCGGCATACCAAATGAAGAAGTACAAGCCTGCAAAAGACGTAAAAGGTGATTTGGTGGCGTTGCAGTTTGATTCTGAGCTTAAGGTATATATCGTTAAGTGGGAGCATGGTATTTATTACTTCAAACGCCCACACGATATCTTACCTATGCCCAGATGGGATGTGAGAACACTAGCTAATCGACCGTTCGTGAATCGTGGGAACGATAAGTGGGCTAGTTGGTTCTATAAGCACTTATTACATGAAACCTGTTTTGGTTTCAAGTTCTTCAAGCTACAGGTGCCTACTCATAAATACTTTGATGAGATTGATACACGCACAGGTTGGAGAAAGTTGATATTGCAAGTGAAGCCGCCGAAGACGATGAAGAGGGCTCCAATGAAGATCTTTCCTCAGAGTCTTTTCACCACGTTTAACTATTGGTACTACGACAATCTTACGGGTGAAGCGGTTATTGTATACGGTCATGGTTCAAACACGAAGACGTTACGCGTGATTGATCCAATGTGGCTAGTTAACTTATCTGAGGCTGACAACGATGCGTTATTTACAAGTTAGATCAGGTTTGCTAACGTACGCGACTATGAACGTGCTATGCAGTTTCAGAAAGTTGTACGAGTCTGTTATGCATATCAGATTCATAGTTGTAGTGACTGGAAGACGGAGATGTTCCAGAGATGAAGATAAAGAGCTCGAGACGAGGGGGAGTTTGTTGATATATGTTTTGTACGTCTCGATCTTTATCTAGATATTAATGTAATAGTTTATTAGTATAGGGGCTTTAATGTAAAATGCCATTCACTCTAATGTAAGTTACATTAACACATTCGTATTAAATGTAAGCTCATTCGTTAACTGTAACGATTCCGGCAAATTCAGGTATACCCTAGCCGGAATATACTATTTACGTGTTATTTAATATTGATTATATGAGTTATAGCACGTTTATACGAATATATATGGTTCACAGTATGAATCATACTCAATTATATAGTGAATCATATTGGAATTACAATTAACCAATGAACGATTATTGAAACCCGAACGAATCGGGAATTACATTATAGTCGAAGTATATAATGTTTAGTGATATTTACGAGGTATTAATGCTTCGGGATAAGTGAATTATAGCACAGAAAAAGGATTTCGATTTATTTGTACGTCGGTACGATAAACGAAACCTTTAACACCAAACCAAGCAAGAGACGATCAATCAAGCCGAAAAAGATGCGTAATTATTAATGATATGATGTTTTAATGTCATGGGTTAAGTTTTGAAAGTTTTTAAATCAGTTTTATGAAAATTTTACTTTAACCCGAAAAACGACCATTTTAATTTCGTTTCAAGCCGAATTACGAGTTTAAACGAGAAACGAACTGAACCAGATTATCCACAACATTATCCGGATTGTGTAATCCAAATGTGTGGACAATATTTGAGATGTGGGCCCCCCCACACCACCTCATTAGGCCGGCCACCCCCCCCCCACACTCCTTTACACATTCCATTTTTCTTTTTTTTCATCCAAAATCTCTCAAATTCTCTCAAACTTCAAGTGTTCTTCCAAGATCATCATAGTTTAACCAAGATTTTGAAGGTATAAGCATGTTACATTACATAATCTTTGGTGTTAATTACTTAGTTTTGAGTTGTTTTTGCAAGAACAAAAGGGTTCCAAGTGAAATATGGGTGAAAACCCGAGATGGAACCGGTTCTCGTATGATCAAGGGATGTATACAAGTTATACAAAGGATCTTGATCCAAGTAATTAGTTAAAAGTGTTTAGAATGAATTTTTACGGTTGAAATCTTGTCAAATGAATTTTCCATGTGAAAGACGGGTGAAAATCCGAGATGAAACCGACTCTTGCATGACCAAGAGATGTATACAAGTTATACAAGGGATCTTGGTCCAAGAAATGAGTAAAAAGAGTCGAGAATGGATTTTTACGGTCAAAATCGTTGTTTTGATGTTTTAACCGACACTAGGAAAGAAATGGCTTGATTGTGGGTATAACTTGCTTGGTGTGGTGTTGATGTGCTTGTAAGTGTTGTATCTAGCGGCTAGCAAAGGCTAGAAACCGAGATCTTTGCGATCTAAAGCTAGAAAACACAAGATAGTTCGGTTTTCGTGTGTATATGAATTATGGACAGATTGTTGTGTGCTTAGAGTTGGGTCACGAAATTTCACAGAGATGATCTACACATGATAATATGAGATCTGTGAATTTTTGGTAATTTTTGGATAGAAGATGAATATTTGGTGAATTTAATGCTCGGTTTTGGCCAAAAATAGTGAAAAATAGCTAAACATGATGAAAAATTCTGGAAAATTTAAGATAAGCTTTTTATAACATATAAAAGTCACCCACAAAATTTGAGCTCAGTTGGAAAAGTCTAAGTAGGCTTTTCGGTGAAACGAGTTCTAGGGCTTTCTAGCTCGGTTTTGGGTGAAAATGGCTTGAAAAATAAGTTTTAAATTCTGGAAAAATTCCAGGAAGTTATGAGGATGATAGAGATCATCCCAGAAAAATTTGGGATTTTTCTAAAGTGTTTTGGTATTTTTGATATACTTAGTATTTTAATAAGATCTAAAAATAGATAAATAAATGTAAATATAGGAAAATAAATCTGGAAAAATTCCAGAAGGTTATGAGGATGATAGAGATCATCCCAGAAAAATTTGGGATTTTTCTAAAGTGTTTTGGTATTTTTGATATAGTTAGTATTTTAATAAGATCTAAAAATAGATAAATAAATGTAAATATAGGAAAATAAATCTGAAAAAATTCCAGAATGTTATGAGGATGATAGAGATCATCCCAGAAAAATTTGGGATTTTTCTAAAGTGTTTTGGTATTTTTGATGTATTTAGTATTTTAATAAGATTTAAAAATAGATAAATAAGTGTAAATATAAGAAAATAAATCTGGAAAATTTTTACAAAATTCCTTACTGTCAAATTAAGTTTTGTGCAAAATTTCAAGACCCGAGACTAATCGGGTAATTATTTGTGCTAAAAAGAACATAAAAACAAGTTTTTAAAGCTTAAAACGTGTAAACCGGCAAAGTTCGCATAAGCGAGCTGACTGGTACATGAAAACTCTAAAAATGGACTATTTCATAAATCTAAGTAAATTAAGTAAAAATAAATCATCCGAAAATAATTCGGATGATTTGGGTAATTTTACCCGATTTTACCGTTTCCGGCACCGAAATACCGGGAACGGGCCCCACGGCCAAACGGGGTGTCAAACCGAGCTATAATTTCATCACCTTAACTAAATTGACTGTCAAACTCTAAGCAATGTCACAATCTGAGTCCTTAGAAGTGTCACGGGGTTAACATAGTCCCCGAATCGAGTACAGTACTGGGTTAACAATGTTCCCAGATGTACCGATTGATACATATTTAAGTTATGGGAATTATATAGTAACGACTAGATATTATATTACAGATCCAGGCACGTAGCTGTTCCTTGTATTACTCACCGACTCACAAAAGGTGAGTTTTCACGAGCCCCTTTTTAATGAATTGTTTTAATTATATTTTCCCGGGGCGGAAAACATGTCTCATTTAAAGTATTTAAGTACATACCGATCGTATGGAAATACTTGTACATTTATATATATATGGTCTGATGCACAGAATATATAAAATGTTTATCATGTGTTATTGTTCTGGGGTAACATAGTTCCCAGGGGTTATTATTGTTCTGGGGTAACATAGTTCCCAGGGGTTATTATTGTTCTGGGGTAACATAGTTCCCAGGGGTTATTATTGTTCTGGGGTAACATAGTTCCCAGGGGTTATTATTGTTCTGGGGTAACATAGTTCCCAGGGGTTATTATTGTTCTGGGGTAACATAGTTCCCAGGGGTTATTATTGTTCTGGGGTAACATAGTTCCCAGGGGTTATTATTGTTCTGGGGTAACATAGTTCCCAGGGGTTATTATTGTTCTGGGGTAACATAGTTCCCAGGGGTTATTATTGTTCTGGGGTAACGTAGTTCCCAGGGGTTATTATTGTTCTGGGGTAACATAGTTCCCAGAAAGTTAATGGAAATGTCCTGGGGTAACATAGTTCCCAGCATGATTATATTGTTAATAAATGATTATTAAAATGATTTGTCAGTGTTTATTTAAATTAGTGAAACTCACCAACTATTCGTAGTTGACCCGTTTTCTTTACATGTTTTCTAGGTATGCCCAAGTTGGAATGATTGATATGTGCTTAACTATCTGTGCTACCTGTTGGAAGCTTGCTGCTCTATGTTTTGTAATGAATTTATTAATGTCTTATCGGTAAAATATGTATGTAACACCTAGACAGTAATGAAACTCGCAACAATGTAATATGTTATAAATTAATGTAGTGGTATTTTCTTTATAAGCAATGCTGTTGATATCAGATGTGTCTGTTGCATCCCGTGTACGTTTCCGCTGCGGTTACGGGGTGTTACAGAACTTGGTATCAGAGCCATTGGTTATAAAGAATTAGGATGTCTGAAAAAGATACCTAAAATATAACCAGTAGCTCAAGTATTATAGGATCTGAATATCAACTAATAATATATTGTGACGAGATCGGGATGAACTTGGATGGACAAGTGGGTTATTATGGTCCGGAACATAATAACAGACTTGTCTGCACGAGGGAATTCAGGGGAAGTCACGGGGGACTTAAATAGGTAAAATTGGCAACATATGTGTAAATGTATAATAATATTATTATGTGGCAAAATTGTATAAGTAAGTGCATGATTAATTTAATTATGAATTACACTATGAAAAGGGACTATATGTTTGTTAACTTGTGTGCAGGTAAAAATGGCAAGAACACCTAGTGTGTCGACGGAAGAGGACCCGGAAGAGGTCAGTTCCGGGGCCTCTGGAAGCCCAAGTGTAGCACCCAGCTCCGAGCCTTCGGAGGCTAGTCATAGTACTTCTAGACAGACCACCCCAGCTAGGAGTGCTAGTGTACCCTCCCCTGCTAGGGTTACCAGGTCTCCTACCCCGCCCGCACCACAGACCGCCCCGATTCCCCCCAGACACGGTCCCCGCCTCACGGCGCGGATCAGTGCCCCGTATGTTCCGCCCACTGTTACCCCACCCAGATCCACATACCACCGGGGCGAGTCTTCCCGCCCCCAACCCGAGCCTGCAACCCTACCTGTGTGGGGTCTTCCAAGGCAGGAGCGGGACTTGGCGGCTTGGCTACGTGTTCTCACCGAGCAGGTGAACGAGCACTCTGCCGCCCTGGTCGTGGGGGTACAGAGGCGGGCGTACCTCGGGGACAGCATACTGGACCACCAGTATGCTATTAACCAGTTAAAAAGGGAGTGCTCATACTCCCACTGGTTGATCGACCAGATGGAAACCCGAATGCGGGTTATGATGGCGGTGTTGGTGGTGCTGGTGGCGGTGTTGGTGGGGTTGGTTTACCACCATGTGTAGATGTGTTGGATGGTAGAATCTTGAACCGCTTTTTGATACTCCGTGTAAGTAGTTAGTGGTGATACTAACACGGAGTGAATCTTGTTTAGTTATAGTACAACCACTGGCCCATAGGGGGTCTCTTGTAGGGCATATCATTATCGATACTTTTGGGTATCATTCAAGCACTGACCCATTGCGGGTTATGTCGAGGATGATACCAACATAGGCCCTTTGTATTAAAACTTAGTTATGTAATGATGACTGGGAAGTATGTAAATGGATGTTTGTGTAATATGTACTAATGTTTATTAATGTATGGAATGTGTTTTGTGTTTCATAATTTGGAATGGTATTAATTATATGTGTTTCCTTGATGTTGTGTAGAATGGCACCGAAACGATCAACGAAAATATCGGAAGTAGATGTGAGCCGTTTGATTGCTCAACAGTTGGAGGCGGCGATACCGGATATAGTATCGCGCATCGCCGCCAGTATTAATAACTCGACCAATCCAACCCCTCCGAGCAATCAAACGCCCATAAATAATGACGGGGAACAAAACGCTAATCCTCCAAGGAATGACAACACTATGCCGAGTAATGACGCACCGCCTACGGTGGTCGCTACCGACAGTAATGGCCCTATCCCTACTGTAGAGACCAACCGCACTGGACCATCCAGGGGTTGTTCAATCAAGGATTTTATGTTATGCAAGCCTTTAGAATTTAACGGGTCGGAAGGACCGAATGGGTTAGTGAAATGGTTAGAGAAAATAGAATCAGTGGTAAATATCAGCAACTGTCCCGAGGATTGTGTCGTTAAGTACGCCACCTGTACGTTCACAGACCATGCCTTGACATGGTGGAACACCATAGTACAGACTCGAGGTCAGGCGGCGACAAACCGCATGACCTGGACAGAGCTTAAGGATCTTGTTTTGAAACATTTCTGCCCAAAGAATGAATTGCAGAAACTGGAACATGAGTTGTGGAACCTAGAGATGCATGGGGCGGACCACTTGGGATATACCAACCGGTTTAATGAACTGTCACGATTAGTGCCGTGGTTGGTCACCCCTGAGTCAAAGAGGGTGGAACGTTATATTTGGGGACTTACTCCAGTAGTGAGGAGTATAGTTAACGCGGGAGGGCACCAGACGTATGAGGGTGCAGTGACACAGGCTGGTATTGTCACGTATGATTTCTTAAGGAGCGGATCGATAAAGGCGACGGGAGAGTCGGCCGGGGGAAAGCGAGGTACGTATGACAATAGGATCCGAGAGAAACAGCAAGGTAAACGAGCTAGGCCCGCTGCCCAGAGCTATGCCATGACTAGTTCGGGCGGAAGGCAAGAACCGCAGAGGGGAACGTTTCCTAAATGTGGGAAATGTGGTTACCACCATAGTGGCGTGTGCAAGGAGGTGGTGTGCCACCGGTGTGGCAGGGTTGGACACTACGCACCAAATTGTAAGACAAATCTGAACAACCTGAACCGTCAACCGCAACCTATTCGGGCGCAACCATTTAGAACTCAACCAGCCCGACAGCAGAACCCGCAAGGAAACCAGATGGTGACCACTAGCCGTGCTTGCTACGAATGCGGCAGCACGGATCACTTCAAAAGGAACTGCCCGAAACTGAATCAGGGAGGAAACGGGAGACAACTCGCGGGTCAGCCATCGGCGTCCAATCCGGCGCGAGGCCGGGCATTTGTGATGGGAGCGAACGAGGCGCGCCAGGACCCCAGCGTAGTGACAGGTACCTTCCTCGTCTCTGATCATTACGCTTCTGTATTATTTGATACAGGCGCCGATAGAAGTTTTGTCTCCGTTAGGTTCCTTTCGATAGCAAACCTTCCTATTGGTGAAACCATAGAACCCTACACCGTAGAGGTCGCTAACGGTAAAACCATGATAGTTAATCGGATTGTTCGGAATTGCCCTTTTATTCTGAGCGAACAATCCTTCCTGATTGACTTGTTACCGGTAGAATTGGGTAGTTTTGACGTGATAGTGGGAATGGATTGGTTGGCTCGTAATAGGGTAGAAATAAACTGTGAAAAGAAAACCGTCAAGATCCGGGTGTCGGATGACGAGGAGGTATTAGTGCAGGGAGAAAAATCCGGCACCATGATACCATTTATATCCCACCTCAAGGTGTTGAAATATATACGTCAGGGATGTGTGGCGTATCTAGCGAGCCTGACGGCCGCTGATTCTGAGGAAAAACGGGTGGACGATATTCCCGTGGTACGCGAATTTCCACAAGTTTTTCCAGAGGAACTTCCTGGATTACCGCCAACCCGACAGGTCGAATTCAGAATCGATCTGTTACCTCAAGCCGGCCCTGTTGCTAAGGCCCCTTACAGACTTGCACCGTCCGAGATGCAAGAACTATCCAACCAGTTGCAGGAATTGTTGGATAAGGGATTTATACGTCCCAGTTATTCCCCGTGGGGTGCACCTGTACTATTTGTGAAAAAGAAGGACGGAAGCCTTCGAATGTGCATTGACTACAGGGAATTGAACAAATTAACCATCAAAAATAGATATCCTCTTCCCCGAATCGATGATTTGTTCGACCAACTACAAGGTGCGAGCTATTTCTCAAAAATTGATCTTAGATCGGGATACCACCAAGTTAGAATTCAAGAGGAGGATATCCCAAAAACCGCGTTTCGGACTCGCTACGGCCACTACGAATTTTTAGTTATGCCTTTTGGGCTAACAAATGCGCCAGCGGTGTTCATGGATCTCATGAACCGAGTCTGTAAACCCTATCTCGACAAGTTCGTCATTGTATTTATTGACGATATTTTGATATACTCGAAGAGTAAAGAGGAGCACGAGCAACACTTAAAGTTAGTTTTAGAGCTCCTGGATCAGGAGAAGTTATATGCAAAATTCTCCAAGTGTAACTTCTGGTTACAAGAGGTGCAATTTCTCGGTCATGTTATAAACCACCAAGGAATACACGTTGATCCGAGTAAGGTTGAAGCTATTAAGAATTGGCAAGCGCCTAAATCTCCGAAAGAAATCCGCCAATTCTTAGGCTTAGCTGGATACTATCGTCGATTTATAGAGAACTTTTCCAGCATCGCCCAACCTTTAACCCTCCTGACTCAAAAGGATCGGAAATATGAATGGGGTGAAGAGTAGGAAACGGCGTTTCAAACGCTAAAACAAAGATTGTGCCAAGCGCCAATCTTAAGTCTCCCCGACGGAGACGATGGATTTGTTGTATATTGTGACGCATCCCGTAAAGGGTTAGGATGCGTGTTAATGCAAAATAAAAAGGTCATAACCTATGCGTCTCGACAGTTAAAAGTTCATGAGAAAAACTACACTACTCATGACTTGGAACTGGGAGCAGTCATCTTTGCACTTAAAATCTGGAGACACTATCTCTACGGTACAAAGTGCACCATATTCACTGATCATAAAAGTTTGCAACACATATTCGATCAGAAAGAACTGAATATGAGGCAACGAAGATGGGTCGAGTTGCTGAGTGACTATGACTGTGACATACGATATCACCCCGGCAAGGCTAACGTTGTAGCCGATGCCTTGAGTAGAAAGGATCGAGTCAAGCCACTACGTGTGCGAGCGTTGGGGATGATAGTCCAGTCGAACCTTTCAGATTTGATTCGAGTCGCTCAACGCGAGGCGTTGAAAGAGGGCCAATTGGATAAAGAAGGACTTTACGGGAATGAGAAGAATTTCGAACAGCGTGTGGACGAAATTCTTTATTTCAAAAATCGGATTTGGATCCCGACCCTCCATGACCTTCGTGATTTGATCATGGATGAAGCACATAAATCGAAATATTCCATACATCCGGGATCAGATAAAATGTACAAGGATGTGAAAGAATTTTACTGGTGGCCAGGTATGAAAAAGGATATAGCCACATACGTCGGCAAGTGTACGACGTGTGCGAGAGTTAAGGCGGAGCACCAGAAACCCTCGGGAATGCTACAACAGCCGGAATTCCCGAATGGAAGTGGGAACAGATCACAATGGATTTTGTGACACATCTCCCCAAGACACCCCGAGGTCATGATGCGATTTGGGTAATCGTGGATCGATTAACCAAATCGGCACATTTTATTCCAATTAGGAATACTTTTAACACTGAGAGACTTGCGCAAATTTATATAAATGAAATAGTGTCTCGTCATGGCATCCCCATCTCGATCATCTCCGATAGGGATAGCCATTTCACCTCCAAACTTTGGCAAGCTGTCCAAGAAGCATTGGGAACACGTATTGACCTAAGCACAGCTTACCACCCTCAGACCGATGGTCAGTCTGAGAGGACCATTCAAACTTTGGAGGATTTGCTTCGTGCTTGCGTACTGGACTTTAAGGGAAATTGGGATCAACATCTCCCACTCGTTGAATTTTCCTATAATAACAGTTACCATAGCAGTATAAAGGCAGCACCTTATGAAGCATTGTATGGGCGGAAGTGCCGATCACCACTTTGCTGGTCTGAAGTGGGTGACCCGCAGGTCATTAGATCGGATCTGGTCCAGGAGACGACCAGCAAGATTCTTGAAATTAAGAACAACCTGAAAGCCGCGCGGGATCGGCATAAGAGTTATGCTGATACCCGTCGAAAACCGTTGTCATTTGAGAAGGGTGAAAAGGTATACTTGAAAGTATCACCCTGGAAAGGAGTGGTCAGATTTGGAAAGGCGGGGAAGTTGGCCCCTAGATACATTGGACCATTCAACATCACTGCAAAGATCGGTCCGGTAGCTTACCTACTAGAACTGCCTGAGGAACTAAGTGCAGTTCATAACGTGTTTCATGTGTCGAATTTGAAAAGATGTCTGACGGATGAGACATCGGTGTTACCCTTAGAGGGTGTTCTAATAAGTGATAGGCTCAACTTCGTAGAGGAGCCCATCGAAATAGTGGACGGTAAGATCAAGCAACTTAGACACAATAAGATCTTGTTGGTCAAAGTTAGATGGAATTCGCAACGAGGCCCAGAATTTACTTGGGAACGAAAGGATGAATTTCGGAAGAAATAACCCCACCTATTTCCTCAAAAGGAAGTAGTTGACGCACAAAATTTCGAGGACGAAATTTTTATAACGGGGGGAGAATGTAACGATTCCGGCAAATTCAGGTATACCCTAGCCGGAATATACTATTTACGTGTTATTTAATATTGATTATATGAGTTATAGCACGTTTATACGAATATATATGGTTCACAGTATGAATCATACTCAATTATATAGTGAATCATATTGGAATTACAATTAACCAATGAACGATTATTGAAACCCGAACGAATCGGGAATTACATTATAGTCGAAGTATATAATGTTTAGTGATATTTACGAGGTATTAATGCTTCGGGATAAGTGAATTATAGCACAGAAAAAGGATTTCGATTTATTTGTACGTCGGTATGATAAACGAAACCTTTAACACCAAACCAAGCAAGAGACGATCAATCAAGCCGAAAAAGATGCGTAATTATTAATGATATGATGTTTTAATGTCATGGGTTAAGTTTTGAAAGTTTTTAAATCAGTTTTATGAAAATTTTACTTTAACCCAAAAAACGACCATTTTAATTTCGTTTCAAGCCGAATTACGAGTTTAAACGAGAAACGAACTGAACCAGATTATCCACAACATTATCCGGATTGTGTAATCCAAATGTGTGGACAATATTTGAGATGTGGGCCCCCCCACACCACCTCATTAGGCCGGCCACCCCCCCCCCACACTCCTTTACACATTCCATTTTTCTTTTTTTTCATCCAAAATCTCTCAAATTCTCTCAAACTTCAAGTGTTCTTCCAAGATCATCATAGTTTAACCAAGATTTTGAAGGTATAAGCATGTTACATTACATAATCTTTGGTGTTAATTACTTAGTTTTGAGTTGTTTTTGCAAGAACAAAAGGGTTCCAAGTGAAATATGGGTGAAAACCCGAGATGGAACCGGTTCTCGTATGATCAAGGGATGTATACAAGTTATACAAAGGATCTTGATCCAAGTAATTAGTTAAAAGTGTTTAGAATGAATTTTTACGGTTGAAATCTTGTCAAATGAATTTTCCATGTGAAAGACGGGTGAAAATCCGAGATGAAACCGACTCTTGCATGACCAAGAGATGTATACAAGTTATACAAGGGATCTTGGTCCAAGAAATGAGTAAAAAGAGTCGAGAATGGATTTTTACGGTCAAAATCGTTGTTTTGATGTTTTAACCGACACTAGGAAAGAAATGGCTTGATTGTGGGTATAACTTGCTTGGTGTGGTGTTGATGTGCTTGTAAGTGTTGTATCTAGCAGCTAGCAAAGGCTAGAAACCGAGATCTTTGCGATCTAAAGCTAGAAAACACAAGATAGTTCGGTTTTCGTGTGTATATGAATTATGGATAGATTGTTGTGTGCTTAGAGTTGGGTCACGAAATTTCACAGAGATGATCTACACATGATAATATGAGATCTGTGAATTTTTGGTAATTTTTGGATAGAAGATGAATATTTGGTGAATTTAATGCTCGGTTTTGGCCAAAAATAGTGAAAAATAGCTAAACATGATGAAAAATTCTGGAAAATTTAAGATAAGCTTTTTATAACATATAAAAGTCACCCACAAAATTTGAGCTCAGTTGGAAAAGTCTAAGTAGGCTTTTCGGTGAAATGAGTTCTAGGGCTTTCTAGCTCGGTTTTGGGTGAAAATGGCTTGAAAAATAAGTTTTAAATTCTGTAAAAATTCCAGGAAGTTATGAGGATGATAGAGATCATCCCAGAAAAATTTGGGATTTTTCTAAAGTGTTTTGGTATTTTTGATATACTTAGTATTTTAATAAGATCTAAAAATAGATAAATAAATGTAAATATAGGAAAATAAATCTGGAAAAATTCCAGAAGGTTATGAGGATGATAGAGATCATCCCAAAAAAATTTGGGATTTTTCTAAAGTGTTTTGGTATTTTTGATATAGTTAGTATTTTAATAAGATCTAAAAATAGATAAATAAATGTAAATATAGGAAAATAAATCTGAAAAAATTCCAGAATGTTATGAGGATGATAGAGATCATCCCAGAAAAAATTGGGATTTTTCTAAAGTGTTTTGGTATTTTTGATATATTTAGTATTTTAATAAGATTTAAAAATAGATAAATAAGTGTAAATATAAGAAAATAAATCTGGAAAATTTTTACAAAATTCCTTACTGTCAAATTAAGTTTTGTGCAAAATTTCAAGACCCGAGACTAATCGGGTAATTATTTGTGCTAAAAAGAACATAAAAACAAGTTTTTAAAGCTTAAAACGTGTAAACCGGCAAAGTTCGCATAAGCGAGCTGACTGGTACATGAAAACTCTAAAAATGGACTATTTCATAAATCTAAGTAAATTAAGTAAAAATAAATCATCCGAAAATAATTCGGATGATTTGGGTAATTTTACCCGATTTTACCGTTTCCGGCACCGAAATACCGGGAACGGGCCCCACGGCCAAACGGGGTGTCAAACCGAGCTATAATTTCATCACCTTAACTAAATTGACTGTCAAACTCTAAGCAATGTCACAATCTGAGTCCTTAGAAGTGTCACGGGGTTAACATAGTCCCCGAATCGAGTACAGTACTGGGTTAACAATGTTCCCAGATGTACCGATTGATACATATTTAAGTTATGGGAATTATATAGTAACGACTAGATATTATATTACAGATCCAGGCACGTAGCTGTTCCTTGTATTACTCACCGACTCACAAAAGGTGAGTTTTCACGAGCCCCTTTTTAATGAATTGTTTTAATTATATTTTCCCGGGGCGGAAAACATGTCTCATTTAAAGTATTTAAGTACATACCGATCGTATGGAAATACTTGTACATTTATATATATATGGTCTGATGCACAGAATATATAAAATGTTTATCATGTGTTATTGTTCTGGGGTAACATAGTTCCCAGGGGTTATTATTGTTCTGGGGTAACATAGTTCCCAGGGGTTATTATTGTTCTGGGGTAACATAGTTCCCAGGGGTTATTATTGTTCTGGGGTAACATAGTTCCCAGGGGTTATTATTGTTCTGGGGTAACATAGTTCCCAGGGGTTATTATTGTTCTGGGGTAACATAGTTCCCAGGGGTTATTATTGTTCTGGGGTAACATAGTTCCCAGGGGTTATTATTGTTCTGGGGTAACGTAGTTCCCAGGGGTTATTATTGTTCTGGGGTAACATAGTTCCCAGAAAGTTAATGGAAATGTCCTGGGGTAACATAGTTCCCAGCATGATTATATTGTTAATAAATGATTATTAAAATGATTTGTCAGTGTTTATTTAAATTAGTGAAACTCACCAACTATTCGTAGTTGACCCGTTTTCTTTACATGTTTTCTAGGTATGCCCAAGTTGGAATGATTGATATGTGCTTAACTATCTGTGCTACCTGTTGGAAGCTTGCTGCTCTATGTTTTGTAATGAATTTATTAATGTCTTATCGGTAAAATATGTATGTAACACCTAGACAGTAATGAAACTCGCAACAATGTAATATGTTATAAATTAATGTAGTGGTATTTTCTTTATAAGCAATGCTGTTGATATCAGATGTGTCTGTTGCATCCCGTGTACGTTTCCGCTGCGGTTACGGGGTGTTACATTAACCTTGATTAACGAATGAGATAACGAATGAGGGCTATTCGTTATGTTTAAGTGTATTAACGAATGAAGGGTTCATTCTTATGTGTTAATGTAACGAATGACACATTCGTTAAGTGTTAACTTAACGAATGGGTCATCCCCTGTATAAACCCTGTAAATTATCATTAATGTAACAGTTCTTGATTATATCCCGATTTCCTCTCATTACTCTGCCCAATTTCTCTCTCAACACACACAGTACACACACTAAAGTATATCTAGCCTAATCGTATATGATCGACTTGAACATCGTCGTAATCACAAGATCTAGATCCGTTTGAGCTCTCACAACTATTCAGTATGTATGAAGTCGATGAGAGAAGGGACTTGGATAATGAGACTAAGGCGTACTCGACACTTACTATGGCTTTACTTGAGAACATTTTCCACCAATTTAGTCGCATTAAGCCGTGTGCTAAATTGTTTGTGCAGTTGAAAACGGGAAGCTTCGGTAACACGTTAGAAAGCAAAAATACTATGGTGAAGTTTCAGTTCTGTAACTTTACCTTGCTAAAGAATGAAACTGTGGAGGAAATGATCAACAGGTTTTGTCATTTGATGGCCTAAATGTCTACGGTCAAAATGTAGCCAAGTGAGGCAGACAAGATCGATACTATCAAGAACGCATTGCCAACTACTTATTCCACATTTTTATTAGTGCCAAAGGAAAATGGCTACTTTAAGAACGAGAACCTCATGGCTGAAGAATTCATCAACAAATTAGAAGAGCGTGAGTATGATATGAAGTGCCAAAACTCGTTGAAGGACAATCAAGATCCTACCTTATATGGTGGAACTTTACCAGCTAGCAGCAATAGCAGTCCTGTTCTGATTACTGCTTTCTACACCCAGAATGATGTTGAAGGTAGTCAAAGTGGTAATTATTAATATTTTTTCTTTTTAAAGTTTTAGAACAAGTGACCCGTTACCCCTTCCAATTTTCACCTAATAAGCCAGATCAGGTCGATTGCCGGTATTGCTGTCCACTTTAAACCCATGCCCCTAATACTTACCGAGGAAAATAAGGCGTGACAATTCTATTAATTTGTATGACTAAGTGGAACCCACATCTAAAAGCCTTGCTGCCACTTTACCAATTCCATTATGGTTTTACCGGGCCGAGCCACCCCACTTGACTTAAATCTTTTGCAACATGATTAAAACATTTCGACTCAAATACAACCTATAAACTCTAGCTTTGTCAAGATCGACCGACAGTAGTTTCCTTCATGGTGGTTTTGATTTAAAATAATTTTTTCTGCCATTTGGCTTTTTGCATTTTTATTTTTTTATTATTTATTTATTTATTTTTATTATACCATGTTGGACGAAACTACAGAAATGCATCAAGGCTCAGATCTGCGCCACCGCGCAACAGAGGGCCGAGCAAAACTGTCTTCTGCTAGCATCAACGTTCAGGTCTGCGCCACCGCGCAACAGAGTACGGAGCTTCACAGGAATAGACACATATACAAAAGATTATACACATAATATACAGACGATCATGTGACTCGAGGCTTGAGTATGACCCGGCTTTTCATTCCAGTCCTGTCACGAGCTTAGTTAAACAAACAAAACCCCTAAGATGTTTCCCACTATAGTCAGGCCATTTAAGAGGTTCAATTAGGTCAACAACCAAACCGCCCTTTCATTCTCAAAGGCTGAGCCTACCGACACACGATTACTGAGTCTAAACCGTTTGGTTACCATACATTACGTGCGGGTCTAATGGGCACTGTTCTTATTTATTATATATATATTTTTGAACCCATCAAGAATTTATAAAATAACCACTACTCGGTAATAATATCATCTCCTGTTTAACGTAGAGAAACCAAATTTCAAGGGACTATTTTTTTAATTTTTTTTTTAACGTAGAGAAACCAAATTCCCCAGCAACGGCGCAAAAAACTTGATGTGTGTCTAATAACCCTATAAATATGACCCTCACAACTAAGATTTAATATTAAAACGAAAATCCTAAAACCACACACAACCGGCAAGTGTACCGATCGCAAGTAGTATAGACTTAGGAAGTCCGAGTATCGAACACGTGGACACGTTAGAACGCTAAAGATCACTAACCCTAGACAAGACTTACCTTAAAATAATATTATATTGATTTTTGATTTCTTTTAACTTAACTGAACTACTTAACTGACTGACAAAACTTACCAAAAATAGAAAACTTAACGGAAAACTAACTGTGTTGACTTAAGATGGAGAAAAACGTCTACCTAGGTCTGAATCAAATTGTAGGCCTAACAAGCTAATGGATTGAATGACTTCAAGACACCGGTCCCTAAAGATGACACGACTAAGGATCGCTCGGGTTCACTGGATTACCTCTCGGTCTCACACAACAAACCCTAACTACTCAAAATTGGCTAAAACGACCAAATCGGGAAACAATTGCTAACGTGTTCTAATGAAGGATCACCTCTCGGTCTCACCAACACTCGACCCTAATGGTAATGAATACTACACAACCAAGGATAGAGGAACAATTCAACTTAAACCAAAATAGATCAACTAGTCGCTCAAAACACCTAAACCTGACAAGAAACGAACTCGCTCTCGCGCAATCCTTATTCTAGCATGCAAAGGCAATGAGACAACCCTAACTTCTTATCACCTCTCGGTCTCAAAGAAGGTGTTTAACCGCTGTACTTAATCCAAATAATCACGCAACAAAACCCTACGGTGGTACCTACCGCAAACAAACCCTAAACACAGAGTCTAGAATCAAACAATGCACCGATCAATCAATACCAAACTAACCAATCAACACACGGGGTTTATGCAATGAATCACCAAAATTTCCAGCCCTTAAACACAACCTATTTCATGTCTAAATCAAACTTTACAATAACAATTAAAGTCTATTAATCAAACAATCCATAAAACTCATCAAAACCTAACAATTATCATCATTCCTAGGTAGAACTAACAAGATTAGCCGAGCATAATTTTTGGACAGCGGCAAACACTTAATAAAACCATCATTAAACTCATACCAATCATCTTAAAAAACATCCAATGATCAACACTAATCATAAACAATTCAATTTCTCAATCAAGTGCAAAACTAGTTAACAATTAAACAAGAGAATTAAAGTTGTTGAACAATGTTATGAAAGAAAGGATATTGGGTGTTCCGGGCTGCTGCTATTGCTGTTGTTGTGCTGTTATTGCTGCTGTTATTGCTGCTGTTGATTGTTGTGCTGCTGTTGATGTTGTTGTTGCTGCTGCTGCTGTTGATGTTGTTCTTGTTGCTGCTAAATCCGATCAGCAGCCATATAGGATGATTAGGGTTTTATTTTTTTTATATAATATAATATGGTCTTGGGCCTCCATGATGCATACGGGTCGGGCCTTGAGCTTTGTCTTGAACTTGTATGCGTAAAAGGCTCGTAAAAAGCTCGAAAAGTCCCGGTTTCTTCATTTCTTTTACCCAAAACCTACAAGATTAATAAATGTATGTAAAACCTATCTAAAATGAGTAAAAACACATAAAATATAATATATTACGTAGATAAAAGATGCGGAAAATACGTGTGTTTTACAACACATCAGGTAATCAACACCCTAATGTATATTTCATGGACTCGGAATCCACAACGGATTCTAGTTCATCGAGTTCACCACCAAATGTGAACATGAAAGAAGCTGAACAACAATTTTCTTTCATGAGTGCATTTATGACATCGTATGAACAATTAGTGGGAAGAAAGATAGCCACTAGCGAACTGATAGACGAGGACTATAATCAGATAGACCCGGATGATCAGGAACCGATGGATCTTAAGTGGAATATGGCTATGATAGTCTGTATAGTAAAATAGTTCATGCAACGAATCGGGAAAGACCTACCCACATTGAACAAACGGGTTGGTTTGATAAGCTTAAGGTAAAGAGCCACAATTGCTAGGAATTCGGTCACTTTGCAAAAGAATGTGACAACCCAAGAAAGAGTACACCGGTTCCTGACCATCAGACAGAAACTCAGGAAAAAGTTCAACTATGCCTGAAAAGAAGAAAAAACATCAGGGGGAACAGGTGAAGACCCGTAGTTAACAAGCTCTGATTATGAATGACGGAATTGACTGGTCACAGAAACTTCTAGGTAATCAAGCAAATTTGGCTATGGTTGAACCTACTGAGCAATTTCAGGATGCACGAGGTGATAACTTAACTGATGAGAGAGAATCGTCTGAGTCAGAAACTGAATCTGATGACTCATGTGTTGGACAAACCGAATCTTTTTGCTTACATGGCCAAAATCAAAGAGGTTTATACTAACTCAAGTTTTAAGGTATCAATGAATGAATGTCATGAATCAATTACTTCTGTAGTAAGCACTGAATGTGATCAATGTTGTGAACTTAAGTGCAAACTTGAGTTTGCTTTATAACACAATGATCAACTTGTTAGTGAAATTACTATGCTTCGTGAGTGTCACCAACAAAAATCTAATCTTTTAGATCAATCAACTTTAAAATTCAAGAACTTGTCTGTGGGCAATCATGATCAAAAAGAAGAAGTTAATTGTAAACTGGTTATAGTAGAACAACATTTTCAATAATCCTCAACCTAAGAACCAGTGTCACTAAACTTGAAAATGAAATCTTGGAGTTGAAGAACAAAGTTAGCAAGTTTAGGGACTCGTCATTTCTTCTAAGCGAGATTATTGAGGTCAGTAACTCTCATCAGAAGAATGGAAAAGCTGGTTTGGGATTTGTTGAAATTTCACATCCATTCAAGAATGATTATTCTAGTATTCTTGAGATTGTTAGAACTAAAACTGTTAAATCTGATCTTGTACTAGAAGTTAAACCAACAATCTCAGAAAAACAAGAAAACATTGAGGTGAATGTGAAAAATGTTGTGTCTGATAAACCAGTTCATGATAAAATTCATATTAAAAGTAATTCGGTTTTTACCGAAAATGAAATCGATGGCTTGATTGAAGAACTGAATGAACCAGAGGTGATTATTAAAAATGATAACATTGCTACTGAAAATCACATTTTTTGTGAACCAGAACAATTTGAAAAGGTAGTTTGTGGTTCAAAATCTTCAAATAGTTCTAAAATGGAGACAAAGACTTTTTATAATGTAAACACATTAGAAAAACCTAAAATTTCTGATGAGGACTTAATTAAGTTCATTAAACCTTCAAAAGAGTCTAAATTAAATCAAGGACGGGTTTACAAGATTAAAGGTTTAAGCAAAGTATTTTCTGATAAAGAAGTACCTTTGAGCTTACTAAAACCCGAATTGATAGAAAGTGTTTTCAATGACGATACGTCTAAGGTAACTGAGCTTGAGGACGCATTCATGAAATCAAAATCAACTAAAAATCAAGTGAAACAGACTTTAAATTCTTTCAAACCTATAAAGTTTGTGAAATCATTAGGATTGGAAAATGTTTCTAACACGGCCAATCTGAGCTTTATAAAAATCAAAAGGGACTAAAGAACACTGTTTCAAACTCAGTTGCTTATGTGACCCCAAAGGTTGTTAATGTTCAAGATGAGCCTACTAACTAGGGCTGGCAATTCGTGTCTTAACAGGTTTAACAGGTATGCAGCGGCGCGCTAAACACAAGTATCAAACATGAATATGACTCGTTTAACGACTTTATATGTCATGACTATAAGACAGTTTTAAGTTTCGTGTACCAATAAAGGAATACAATGGAGTCTAGCCTACTAATTTCAATTATTTAAGAAAATTAAAAAAATCACATACCGCATTTTTTTGCTTAACAGGTCTTATCGTGTATTTAACAGGTACCCAATTGCCAGCCCTACTACTAACGTGGCTCATGTTTCACCACACAAAGTAATTGATTCTCGTTTATGTTTCAAATGTGGGGAACATGGTCATGTAGCCAAGAAATATGGGGAAAAGGTGACAAATGTTAAGCTTGTGACTAAGGATCAAACTCCTAATGTGAACATGAAAAAACAATCGTTGAAGTCACAAATCGATGAATCGCTCATATTGTATTAAAATGTCAATCCTCAGAAAGTAGTTGGAGTTTATGAACTTAAAGTATCTAACAGATCGTCTGAGCTTGCTCAATCGTTTTCTAAGAAAACCGATTTAGGTGTGATTCGGGATGGGTATTTGAAAAGAAAATCAAAGATACCCATAACTTATTCTCAGTCACAACTGAAATCAAACCTTAATATTTCTCCGAAAGTTTCAAAGGGAGAGCCCAAGACTGAGGCTTGGGCTGCCTTTTTGAATTAATCATTTTACTTTGTGTGCAGAGTTCATCCAGGACGATTTCAGGAGATAAATGGATTCTCGATAGTGGATGTTCTCAACATATTACCGACAATCTGGATCTCCTATCGAATGTTAAAGAGATTCAAGAGTTAAGGGGCATTTACGGGTAATCAGGGTGGAATGATTACTAAGGAAGGAGAGGTTTCGATCAGTCGTATTATGTTTGAAAAGGTTAATTATTGTGACAAGGTAGATCACAATTTACTGAGCGTTTCTCAAATTTGTGATAAGAAGTATACTACCTTGTTTACCGACAAGGAATGTGTAAGCCTTCAACCGGGATATACGATTCCTGAAGACATGGTTGTCATGCAATCACCTCTATCAAATGATATTTATGTCTTGGGTATGGGACTTAAGGTATCTACCACAACTTCGGAGACGTGTTTTATGTCGAAAGCAACCGAGAAAGATACGAATCTCTAGCACAGGCGTATGGGACAGATCCACATTCGTAAGATGAATCATTTGATTGCGAATGCCTTGGTGGTTGGCGTGTCCCTAAAGAACTTCAACTTGAATGATCATTGCATTGTTTGTAAGAAGGGAAAACAGAAAAAGAAGTCTAACCCGAGTAAGATACTAAATTCGATCGATACTCCACTTGAACGACTTCATATGGACTTGTTTAGTCCTGTGAATCGTCCGAATATTGCGGGAGACCTCTACTGTTTGGTGGTGACTGACGATTACTCGAGGTACTCATGGGTCTTATTTATGAGTTCGAAAGACTAAATGTCGGTTTCGATACAGAATCTGGTCAAGAAGATCGAATCACTTTAAACATAAAGTGAGACGAATTCGGAGTGATAATGTTACGGAGTTCAAGAACAACGTGCTTGATTTCTTTTGTATTCAACGGGGAATACATCGGGAATTTAGTGCACCTTATGTACCGCAACAAAACGGTGTTTTAGAACATAAGAATCGAACGCTAATTGAAGCGGCGTGGACAATCTTAGTGGATTCATAGCTTCTGGTCCAATTCTGGAATGAAGCCGTGAACACCGCATGCTATACGTTGAATAGGGTCCTCACGGTTAAGAAGTTCAACAAAACGAGTTACGAACTTCCCAATAATCGGAAGCCGAATTTAAAGTATTTGGAACCATTTGGGAGCTCGTGTACTGTCTTGAAGAAGAAATTGGAAAGTTTGAAGAAAAAGCATTCGAGGGTTATTTTCTTGGGTACAATTCACCTAAAAAACGAGTGTTTAATATTTCTTTGGGGTGTGTGGAAGAGTGGTGTCATGTTGAATGTCAAAGCTACACCACACCTCCTACCGGTAAAGGGCCCGATTGGATGTTTGACTATGATTTTTATTTTAACTCGTTTACTCATCCGATTGAAATTGAAACCGAAGACTTGGTTCGAGCATACTTGGAAGATCAATTTATTTCAATACCAAGTTCTTCTAATTATGAAGATACCGATGTATCTATTCAAACGTAAATATTAAATGATGTTTTGGCTTCGTCCGATGACGCTGAGTTTGTTGACTCTCTTCTATACCTTTGGAAGATGCTCACGAAGTTCCTGAGATTATTCCAGCTAAATATGTGTTACAAATAGTTACTTTAGACACAGCGGAGGAGAACATCACCAATCTCGGTGATAACGTATCAGTTCCTACAAATCCTTTGTTAAGGGTTCATGCAAATTACCCGCAGGAACAGATTATTGGTAACGTAAATGACGGGGTGAAAACGCGACGACAGGTCGCTAATGTATGTGATGAAGATAATTAACTCTTGATGTTAATGTATTTGAGGATTCTGTGGTGTGTGTTTATGCGAATATGCACGCAACGGGAATTCTCAACATGTTGATACACGGTTTGAGCGTTTCGGTCTGTATTCTATTATTATATTAGTTTAATTGATGTAAGGGCATTTTGGTAATTAGCCCATTCGCTCCATTATGAGATACATTCGTTACCCCGTAAAGAATGCGTCACATTTGTCTTAATGTAGTCACATTCGTTAACCTTGCTTAATGAATGGAACATAACGAATGTGGGGCCTTTCGTTATGTAATGTATAACAAATGAGTTAGCTCATTCGTTTGATGTTAATGTAACAAATGACACCATTCGTTAAGGTGTTAACTTAACGAATGTGTCATCTCTATATATACTCTGTATCTATGTTAAAGTAATAACAAGTTATTTTGATAACAGTATTTGCCTCGTTACTCTGTCAATTTGCTCTGAGAAAACACACACAAACACAAACTAAAGTAATCAATCGTTCTAATCGTATAAACACCATGAATAACACGATGCCATCACTGATCTAGATCCGGCTCAAGCTTAACTAGCTTTCTCACAACATCGCCAAATACACCTTCTTTCTATCTCAGATAGAACCTACTAGTGTCACAATGGCACTGAAGGAACCGTCTAGGGTTGAGGCAATGCAGGAGGTGTTGCAGCAGTTTGTGACACTGAGTGTATGGGATTTGATTGATAACCCCAAGAGAGTCAAGAAAGCAATTCCCACTAAGTGGGTTTATAAGTGTAGAAAAGACGATCGTGGGGTGATCATGCGGAATAAGGCACAATTAATCGTTTTGGGGTATAATCAACAAGAAGGCAAAGATTACACTGAAGTGTATGCTCCAGTAGGATGACTGGAAGCCATACGTATCTTTTGGGCCTACGCAGCTTTCAAGAACTTCAAAGTCTATCAGATGGATGTGAAATCTGCTTTCCTGAACGGTGAGATACATGAGGAGGTGTACGTGAAGTAACCTCCCAGTGTTAAAGATACAGACTATCCCGAGCGTGTTTACCGATTAAACAAGGCTCTATATGGTTTACACCAGGCCCCGAGAGCCTGGTACAGAACACTTTCTAACCATCTTTTGGATAGGGGCTTCAAGCGGGGGATTGTGGACTGTACATTGTTCTACAAGAATATTGGTGAAAATCTACTCCTAGTCCAGATTTATGTGGACAATATCCTTTTTGGCTCCACAAACGAAAAACTATGCAAGGATTTCGAGAGTATTATGCAGACCAAGTTCAAGATGAGTTCGATGGGGGAGATGAACTTCTTCTTGGGGTTATAGGTTCACCAGTATAATTCGGGTATATTCATTAATCAGACGAAATATGTGAACGATGACTTGATCCGATTCAAGATATCTGCAAGAAAAGTCCCCTCGACACCTCTACCCGTGGGTCACAATTTGTCACCGAACGAATTGGAGGATACAGTGGATCCGAGGCTATATCGAGCGATGATTGTTTCTTTAATGTACTTAACAGCATCTCGACCAGATAATATGTTTGTTGTTTATCTTTGTGCTAGGTATCAGTTGAGTTCCCGGGTGACTCATTTAGCGGCAGTTAAGCGTATCATGCACTATCTGAGGGGTAATCTTGACATTGGGTTATGGTATCCCAAGGGTGATAGTTTTGATTTGATGGCTTACACTGACTCGGACTACCGAGGGTGCAAGATTAACTTCAAGTCAACAACAGCAGGATGTTAATTTTTAGGAAACCGGTTTGTCTCAACTTTAACAGTCGAAGCAGAATACGTGGCGGCCTTGAGTTGCTGCTCACAAGTTTTGTGGATCTAGCAACATCTACGGGATTACAGTTTGAAGTTTCTTACTATGCCCATTTATATTGATAATTCAGCCGCTATCAGTATAACCAAAAGTCCCGTTCAGCATTCAAAAACAAAGCACATCGAAAACCGATACCATTTTATCCGTGATTCTTATGAAAAGAAATTAATAGGTTTTAATAAAATTCACTTGGATTTTCATAAAGCTGACCTTTAAACCAAGGCTTTTGATAAAATACGTTTTAAATACTTGCTTAGTATAAATGGATTAAAAACTTTGACTGAAGTTCAATCGATTGGTTAAATCATCTTTATTTTGTACAGTTTTCTTTTGTTTGTAAGTTTTTCTTTTATTTTGTATGTTTTAGGGGGAGAAATTGGGAAAAATACAAAAATATTGTATTTTTTGTATGTACATATAAATTCAAAATCCAAAAACATTTAAATATTAAAAATTCAAAAACACGAAAAAACTGCTCCTCAAAATGAGTTTTTAAAGCATAGAGGGAAAATGATAGTACAATGACCTGATGGATTTAGCACATGAATAAATTAGATTGAAAAATTACCGTAAGACCAGCTATTTGATATGCAAGATAGGTTTGACAGACTATATAGGCACTAATAAGATACAAACATAACTATTGCAGAATCTAGTGGTATAACATCTTGACGCATGATTCTATATCTAATTTGAAAATCAAAAGTTTAAATGATTACTGTGTGTGCATGCGTAAATTTTACTAAGTAATTCAGCTTATTTTTTTTCTTTATTTTGCAAAGAAATTGAACTTTATTTTTTCTTTATTTTTGTTCAAATCTTAGATCCTCTCCTGCGTGATAAGATTATCTGACCTGAGGGTTAAGATTTGAATATTCTGCTTTATTTTCTTGGTGTTTCGTATAAAGTCTTGGACTTTCTCCGCGTGATAATACAGGATTATCCGAATTGATTGTTAAGACTTTATACATTTTCAACTTATTTTTATTTTTCTTATTTTGTTAAAATGGAATCTAATCTGCGTGCAGTAATACCGATCTTAAGGGAAAATTTTAACTTTCTACTTTATTTTTTCTTTTCTTATTTTTTGCACGAGTCACACTTAATCTAATTCTATAATCAAGAGAAAAACGTACATGTGAAAATTCACTGTATAAGAGATAAAAAAAGTTATGTCTGATAGGTGGGGTCAACATATGGTTTTCCCGTAATTGAACCTTAAACATATCATAAAATTACCGACAAGTCTGTGTAAAGTTTAAGAAGACAATTATATCTGCAATCATCGTTGGATTATGTGCATAATAAGATCGAAATTGAAGTGTAGCTTAGAACATCATAAGTCAATATGATTCCCTGCTCGAACTCACAAAATATGTACTACTTTATTGTCTTAGTTTCATTGCATTTACATTTTTCGTATTTCATTTTTGTTGTTTTTGTTTGAAAAATGAAAAATACAAAAAGATTTTAATGTTGTTTTGATGAAAATTTCGAAAAATCAAAAAGATTTTATTTCTTTTTTATTTTTGATTTACCGAGCGAGCAAATTATTCAAGATAAAATGAAAAAGCTTTTCCCACAATTTAAGTTAATTCATGCTTAACGTATTGAATTTTAAAGTATATCAACTTAATTTGAGGATTACCGATCATTGTTTGTTCGGTTAATGTAAATAATATTAAAGTATTGACATTTTGAAACCCTAATTTCTTTTTAACTGATTATTTAATTCGTTGGAATGAAATCTCTTTCATTCGTTAAAAGTAATGTTCATTCGTTACTACAGTGTAACGAATGGATGTACATTCGTTAAATTCCATAACGTATGACCTTATTTGTTATGAATGCATATTCGCTTTCGCTACTTGATAACGAATGTATTCATTCGTGTATTGTACTAACGAATGGCAATATAATTTTAACTTATTCGTTAAATGTTATCTAATGGCCAGGTCATTCGTGAGGTCTAAACGAATAGCAGTTTTAAAGTAACGAATGAGGACCTCATTCTTTAGATTAAAAACACGAATAGCATTGGGAATTGTGAAATTATTTCTGGGCATTTATAAACTCTAGGAGACGAATGGAAGGCCATTCGACTTCACTATTTTATCGTCTACACTAACGAAACTCTGCCAAAATTTTCTTAGAATCCTATTCTTCCATTATTCACGTTCTACTGTTCTTTTATCGATCTATAGGTATTGGTGAATTAATGCATATCAATTTTTGATGATTTGAACTTTTAATCAATGAATAATTGATGATTAAATAAACTGATCCGACTTAAAACTGATTGAAATATGATAATTAGATGTGGTTTGTGTGATTGTATGAGTATCGATAATCATATAAGGTCTAATTGAAGGTTTTAGGTTAAATAAGTTTTGTTTCAGATGGTTAATTGGATCGTTTTTGACTTCCCAGTGTTAATAGTTAATTTTGACTTCGACTATTATAGTTAAATAGACTTCTAATGTATCATTTGTTAAGTTTTAACGAATGACAGGCTATTCGTCATATGGATAACGAATCAATATGTTATAGCGAATGATATGTTTATTTGTTTATATAATGAATGAATAGTTTATTCGTTAATATAACGAAGGAATATTTTATTCATTAATGCAAAGAATGAATGATCTATTCGTTAATGTGACGAATGAATGATCTATTCGTTAAATGTAACGAATGATGCTTATTCGTTAAAGTATAATTAACGAATGTCCCATTCGTTAAAGATAAATTTACGAATGAAGTGCTATTCATTAAACATAAAATTAAAGTTTAGAATTTTTAGATATTAACGTATTTGTTTTTCACAGTATGGCAGACGAGAACGTTCCAGCTCCCGTACCCGAGCAACAACCTGATCCTGTTGTTAATATGGATGAGCAACACGCAGAACAAGATCCTGAACCAATGTTGTTGTCGTGGGATAAAAAGAACAATATCTGCGCTTTTCTCAGTGACAATTTCTTTGGATCAGGCATGTTTGGTGACATTATCAATTACCTGAAGTGATCCAGGGTCTACTTGGATGTCTCCATAGACACTATAGTATATCAGAGTATCATATGAGCCTTCTAGGATACTGCTAGATATATAGAGGGGGAGAACCAGATAGAGGCTGAGATACAGGGCAAACCGATTGTTATTGATGTGTCAGTGATTAGAGATGTATTGGGTTTTGGGGATACGGTGGATGACCGGTGTGAGTTTGACAGGTCTTTGATAAGGGGATTGTTTGGTCGTGTGAGGTACAAGGGTGACTTGGATCGATCTATGTATAACAAGTCATATTTATGCAAACAGTATAAGTACTTGCTACATGTACTTATACATTGCCTTGGTGGAAGGAAAGGGGGTTATGATGAGTTCCAGATCATGTTATAGTTTGCGTTTGTGGCGTTAGTTCTCAACAAGCCATTTAATTTTTCAGAAATGGTCTTTTATCACTTAAAGGAGAACTGTACAACCAGACAGAACAAGTTCTTAATGTGTCTGCATTTTTGCAGCTGCTCATCAACGACTTGCAGCCTGATTTACATAAAGATTCGATGAACAGAGTTGATATTATGCTACTTAAGCAAATGAATTTGGTTACAATGCGGAGGACTTGGACATATCGTGGATAACTGTTACATGATAGACCACGCTACAAGCGTTTAATTGGACATCTAGTCAACATTGACTACGTTGCCTCACCTAATAATCGTTGGGCTCACAACGATTCTGATTCGGGGCATGAAAGCGGTGATGGTGGTACAGGTGGAAATGATGATGGTAGTGGTGGTGGTTAGGGTCCAAGCAGTGGTCCACGCAGTTCTGATGTTTGTAAAGAACCGATGGTTAAGAAAGCTGATAAACCGAAGAAACAGAGGGTTAGACGGGGATCTGGTATTGAGATACCAAGTCAGCCAGCGATTCCTGTTATTAGACCGTCTCTACCTGTTACTGTAACTGTTCCCGCTTCTGTGATTTCTACTTCTCTAACTCCGACTCCTATGATTCCTACTACTCTTGTTTCTCCCACTATCACATTGATGACTACTATTTCTGTTGATCCTAGATTTTGGGAGATTTCACAGACCATCTTATCAACTATGCCGAGCCCGCAATTTCAGATGATGGCTCCATTTAGTCCGTCTGTGATGCAACGGCCTGAGCATTCGTTTATGGCATTTAATTGCCCTCAGGGTCCGTTACAGCCTATTCCCCTGAATTTCTATCAATGTCGTCTCAAGCACAGATGTTCCAGCTTCTGAATCAGATACATTTACAACAAACTCAGATAGCTATGGAAAAGAGGTTTCAAGAACAGATGAGGCTAGATCAGCGGAATATGTATCGGCATATCCAGTATATTCAAAACGAAAGCAAGGATTTGAAAGCCCTTGTTGCTGCTCAAGGGGAGAGGTTGAATTAGTAGGATGAGATCATACTTCAGGTTACTTGTACAGAAGACAAACTGAGGACACTGAAAGGTGATGATCAAGATCCAGTTGATATGGGTGGAGGAAGTAGTGACCATTAACCGGGCATGCTACATCGTCGTTGGGCAAAAATGTTGAGGCTAGTAGTAGTGGAGGAAACAATTTGCAGATCATATCGTATACGGACTACACGAACATAAAGACGTTCAATATGATTGCGGATAATACAATTTTGTTTGTTGGTATGGATGGTATTGTGAAGAGTATGGTCAACGCTAATGAGATCGAAGAGGGCGAGTTTGTTGATCACTTGTTGTCTAAAGAACAAATCGTTCTGCTTCTGGGTCTAAACGAGAATGGGTTGTGGAGTTGGGAAAAACGGTTGATGTGGAGATTGATTTTGAACCTAACGTAAATATGGGTATTTCACGTGGGAATAAGGCATTTAATTATGACGAGGTTGGAGTTGAAGACGTGACTGTAGAGGAATATCCAGACATGTACACGATGAACAATTCTGAAGATGGAATTCCGTTTTTTACTACAGAAAATTTTGATGCTGTAGAAGAACGTTTAATACAAGAACGGGAAAAGTGGAATAAGGGTGCAGAGGAGGTGGATAAGCAGAAGAAGAGTACTTTGGATGGTATGTTCATGCATAACATTCAACGAATGAACAAGATGATCGAGAGTCTTCGCTACAACGAACGTGAAGAAATCAGACAGGCGAAAGTCCGAGCATCTGCATACCAGATGAAGAAGTACGTGAGCCCGAGATCGGTTAAAGGTAATATTGTTTCTTGGTTATACGACTCGGAGCTTAAAGTATGTGTGGTGAAATGGGAACATATTATTTATTACTTTAAACTTATTGTCGATGTGTTATCCATGCTACAACGGGATGTTAGAACATCGGCCACCTGACCTTTCATTAATCGGGGAAACAATCAATGGGCCAATTGGTTCTATCAACATCCACTTCATGAAGCTCGTTGCGGATTCAAATTCTTCAAGCCTCAGGTGCCGACTCACAAGTACATCGACACAAGCTGGAGAAAATGAGCTATGGAGTAGTTGTTGAAGGATTGTTGTTGTGAATAAGGATGGAGAAGTGAACTTGGATAGGTTATTAAAGGATTGACATGATTGGAACTAGGCAGTGATTGAGTTCTGCATTCCCGTGCAAAGTGTCCTAGTCTGCCAAACTTATGACATGTCATTTTTGCCCTACCATAGCCCACTTTTGTCCTATTATTGATTACAAGGAATTTCCTTCCCGTCCTCTTGTAGAACTTGTTTATCTTGACTGTTAGTAATGCCAATGAATTCCGAATTTTCAGTTCCTCCAGATCCATTGGATCTATGTGTTGCAAATCTTCTATAATGAATGAAAGACTTTTAGACACAAGTGGAGAATTCTCTTGAGCAACAAATGCTTGATTGTCAACTACTGACCGAATACCAGTTGTTATGTTTATGTTGTAGTCCTAACTTTGGTCAACAGTTTGGACAGATTGAGTCTCTTGACATAGAAGTGCTTATCCAATAGTAAAATCATTAGTTGATTTATTTGTAGCAATTGCCTTTTTCTTTTAACTTATCTCCCTTTCAAAGGTAAGTAACATACCATGAAGAGTAGCCAAACTCAGATCTTGAACATTTGGTAGAGTTCTTAGTATAGTAGCATGAATATCCCAATTTTCTAGAAGTGATCTCAAAAATTAGTTATTAAGAGCAGAGTTTGTAAAAGTAACATCAACCATTGTTAATTCACTGATTAAAGTTGTGAATCGTTCATGTTGTTGAGTTAAACTCTCTCTTGTTAAATGACAAAATGCTTAATATTGCCGCCTGAGAATTTCATGAGTATTCTCGAGGACTTATGGGGTTCCACCATATTGTTCTTCTAGTGTATACCACAATGCCTTAGAAGACTTATAATGAATTAATCCACCATAAATTTCATTTGGAATATACATGGCAAGTATAACATGTGCTTTGGCATCCAATTCATATTTCTGTATATCTTTATCAGAATAATCCTTAAGATCCTTCATAATCGTCTTGTTTCCATCTAATGGATCGATAGCTTCTGGAACATTAGGTCCGTGAACTCCATATCTCCAACGACCAGTGTGTTGGTTTTATAGATGGTGGAGCATTCATTGTGCTCAGATGTTGTATTGACCTCAAACCAACATGGGTGGTTTGGAGGTTGAACCAATATAGTGAGGATCTTATACAATCGGCATGACTCTCAGTTCAACTAGTTTTTCACTTACAACAGAGTATTTAGTAGATATTTATATCCATTTAGAAACCCACAATTAGAAATATCAAATTGAGCTTAGGTTTTTGTTTCTAACTTTATTATTAAATCAAATTCAAAGATTCATGGCTTTGATACCAATTGTTAGGATCATTGGATTCATAATCTAAGCTAATTGAACACAATTCATTCCAATGAAACAGTAAACTATTGATCTAATCCTTTGAACAGATTAGTTATCACTTTAATTGAAATCGTATTTGAATTACAACTTGAATTAGTATACGAATGAACAAGTTAATCAACATAATTCATTTGAGCAAAATAAGAGGTTTCATATGGAAGAATAACTATGCATTAACTATAATCGAATAATTAAAAATCTATTGCTCCCCCTCAAACTTAGCTCATCATTCACACTGAATTTTCTAGCATAATAGCGCACGATTCAGGTGAGCATTATGACACTGAAAAGTGTTAATGAAGAAGAGACTCTCTTCTTCATTCTATACAAGTGTTAAACTACTAATGAGCTAAAGGCGATAATGACAACTAACAAAAATAGTTACAAACTACTAATACACTTATCACAAACAACTGCCTATAGAGAAACCTATGCCAACTATTGATAATTTTTAAACAACTGATGTTTGAACCATCAGTTGTTTGCCTTCAGTTGTTTGGATCTTCAATAGTTTGTAGAACTGCTGTAGTCTTTAGTTCTTTTATGTTAGCAGTTTAACAGGCCAGCTTCTTGGAGCATTAGTTGCCAAAACTTCATAATAGAGAACAACTGATGTTTGAGCCGTCAGTTGTTTGGTATTTGGTCATCAGTTCTTTGCAACACTCAACATCTGTGTTGAAGGTGATTTCAAGGTGAGAGTATATGTATCAAAGGCTATGCTCTAGATACTTTTGTTTATGTCAAAGTCTTAGATACTACTCTGGTGATTAAGTAGACTACTTTTTTGTTTTATCAACAATTTTAATGCACCTTTGAGCTGCTTTGTTTCTTTCAGGAAAAAGCTACTGCATATTTTCACGGTTCTATGCTTTTATGGGAGGTGAACCATGTTTGTTTCCTTTCTCTCAGGATTCTCTTGAATAAGATAAGAGGCATAAGCTTTTGATCCTTTGTTTCTTTTAGTAAAGGATAAAGCTTATTTCATGTGAAAATTTTCAAAGAAGACCCTAATTATGTTCTTTTCATAGCTCATGCTTATTTTTTAGTCAAGCCGGATTACGAACTATAATTACTAGCGGTACCGAATTGACTCGTTTACCCTAGGAGATGTTCTAACATGGTTCGAGTTACCTAGAGCCTCGACCCCATCAAACTCAATCATAACAGCCCCCGGGGCCTTACATTTACCAACACAACCCTAGATACTCCCGGGAATAAAGAATTCCCAAATTACCCCTGGAAGCACTAGGTGATACTAACACGCGCGTTTAAGAGTTGTTAGGCACTTAACATCCAAATCAGCCCCGTGTGGATCAAATTTAAAAAAATCACAGCCAACAAGTCCACACGACACCACACGAGTTGGATTGGTCGGTAACTCGGAAACACAACGCACCAACTATCAAATAAACGCTAATTTGCGTTGTACCGACCCGTTTGAGTAGCCGACAACCAATTCAGCCCCAATACTTACAAAAATCATTTTTCCACAGCCTGTATATCAAACCAAAGTTACAAAAACTGAATTGGTTGTTAGTTCCCTCAAACAACGCGCTAGACGCAACAATTGACAAACTAGACAACCGAAACCTAGTTTTCACTTCACCAACAATTGACCAATCTAACGAATGCCAAAAATCATGATACTAAAGTTTGATATACAAGACATACCTAGGAAGATGATGGAGTAAGAACTTCAATTAAAACAGCCCTGAAAGGACCTCAATTGGTCAGCCACCGGTTAAGTCCTAAACCGAAAGAATTGATCAATGTCGAGAATAAGGAGCAGATTTTAGCATGAAAGGATGTATTTTATTACATAGGAAAACCAAAGAAATAAATTATGAAATTTTTTACCAGAGTTGTATAAATCTCTTACGTTTATTAAAAAAATTTTATTTTATTTTTCTAGTGCACATAAAAATCTTGAAAATTCCTCCAATGCAAAAAGGTACGTGCAGATATCTCAGTGCATAATAGAATGGTTTTATTGATATAAAAATCATTACCCAACCAAATTAAACGATTCCAATTGGGTTTAATTCCTAAATCAAAATATTAAGTTCCAGAAGTAGAATCAACCAAGTTGGACTTGTCAACAAAGAGTTATGATGTCAGGAAGACAGACCAGAATCTGTCATCCCGCATCAGCTTTGACACCCGATCTTATAAAATCATAAAAACCATTCAAATCTCGTCCAAAAATTACATATTATACCTTTGTGGAAACTAGACTCAAAGTAGAACATCGTAGAAATGAGAATCGATCAAAAACAATAAATTTTCATCTAGTTACAGACCAAAAAATAAATGAGTACGAATCTGTTAGAAACTGTTATAATCAAACTCAACCCTAACATGTTCAAACAAGGGTTTAATGGTGAAAAAGACTTGCATGGACGTTAGACTAACCTTTTATTGAAGTTTTTCTCATAGAACGTGGCTGAAAAAAGAACAAAAACGGGGGTGGGGGCTGCTGCAGCTGGTCCGATCGGCTAGAGAGAGGAGGAGGGTGTTAGGGTTTTGTGATATAACATAAATGTTACATTCTGGCCCTCCTAATTGTGAATTTGAGACGACTTGAACCACAAACTACTTATATGGACTTTTACGAATTACCAGGAAGCCTCTCGACTTGGAAAATTTAATCCCGATTAACATGAAAACTTATATAGGCACATAAGCTAATTAACGAAAATTTTTCGGGCGTTATAAGTCCACCCTCCTTATAATGGGATTCGTCCCCGAATCCCGTTGCAACAGGAACAGACGCGGAAAGAGACGTTACCTAATCATCAAATCATACCAGAGGACGATAGATTCAATACCCCTACTACGCTCGAGTCTAACAGAACCGAAGCTAAAAGCTCAACAAGTAAAAGGAAACCTGGAGTTACAGCATGCTATGGCTCAGTTAAACAATTACGCGCAAAACGTTCGGGAAGATGAGATACGAACGATATAATTTAAGGAACGAGATTAACTTTAACGCTAACAACACGACCATTAGCCATATCCTTTCCTTATAAAGACAGAACCCTAACACGGTTAAGTACAAGTAGTATTTAGAACATGGAGGTAAGGGTAAACTGCTAATAACGTTGATCAAGTGTTATTAATTGTTTACCTCACCCGCCCTTCCTAAGCACCTCCTGACCCTAACCACATTAGCATTATATCTAACATTTAAGCATTAATCATATAATGGAACTTTTGAAACTCAAAAGAATGACTAAACAATTTAAGTTACCTCTTGGCGTGCAGCTACTCGCGGTGGGCGTACTAGTCCTTTCCCTTACAGTTCGAGTCCAAGCATTCGGGAATGATCGGATCCCTCGAACCATGGCTCAGATACCAACTTGTAAGGCCTCGAATCTCAGGAATCCTACAGTTGGTAATCATATCCAAAATTCACAAAAATTAAAAACAAAACCAGTTCACCTTATTAAAATCGTTTCAGAGTACTAAACATCGGAAAGTCAAAAACAGTTCATTCCATCAAAATAACCAATTCAGAGTATGATTCAGCGGAAAATCATAATTATTAAAACAAGTTCCCAAAACACGGGAATTATGCCCAAAACCAATTCTCAATGTATTTGATAAAACTTTGAAAGAAAAATGTTCATTATTAAAACTTCCGACTGAGTATGCCCTCCACCGTCCAAGTAACTTCGAGCAGGTCCAAGCGGTAAGCATCCTTCTCCCAACCTGAAACTCACACTAACATACACACAAAGTCAGCTTGAGCTGAGTGAGTTCAAGTTTTAATAACTGACATTTAAATAAATAATTCCAAGAGTTTTAAAATAAAACGGGATACAATAGTTAGGCCATCATCAACAATAAGTAGTCATACTTATATATGTATAAACATCCATAAATTATATCCCTATATATATCATCCAAGTATTAACATCAGGGTCGAGCACACGTACAACCCAAACACGTAATATCCAAGTAATAACATCAGAGTCGAGCACACGTACAACCCAAACACGTATCATCTCATCCGATGGTGATCATGCCACACTAGCCTTCCCCCTTACGGGATTTTCAGGGCCCGCCACAGGATATAAGAACCTGAATAGTATAGTTTGGCCGGCCAAGATCACCATCCATCTGCATGCAAACACAAAGTAGGCATACGCAAACATCCTTAGTCGATAACGACTAATTAACATCGCCAATTATTGGCCATAAAATAACACATGTATATATATATATGTATATATATATATATATATATATATATATATATATATGTCATCCGAAATATATCATCAAGAAATTAAGCCTATGGTCATAATGTAACACCTGCATACACATTCATAAATGTCATCACATGACATACTTCAATATGAGTAACCCTATATCCTTGAGTCTAGACCACAAGTAATGTCTATAACCTTATAAAATATATAACCAGAAACGAGCCTCAAATATTGTAAGGCATGGAATATAATTCACCCATATTTTCATGATCCCACAAACACAAGTAAGGCCATATAAAACCATCCAGTTAGTTTAAACGAGTATAGTCGGATAAAATTGTAATATGGTGTGTATACTAGCCCAAAATGTGAAAAGAGTAAAAAGGGCCGTCATGAACTCACCTGACACGAGGCACACAATCAGAACGGGCTAGAGGACCCTTAAGTACTCCCACAACTCAAAAGCCTGCCGGATTACGAACAATAATTACTAGCGGTACCGAATCGACTCGTTTACCCTACGAGATGTTCTAACATGGTTCGAGTTACCTAAAGCCTCGACCCCATCAAACTCAATCATAACAGCCCCCGGGGCCTTACATTTACTAACACGACCCTTAGATACTCCTAGGAATAAAGAATTCCCAAATTACCCCCAGAAGCACTAAGTGATACTAACACGCGCGTTTAAGAGTTGTTAGGCACTTAACATCCAAATCAGCCCCGTGTGGATCAAATTTAATAAAATCACAGCCAACAAGTCCACACGACACTACACGAGTTGGATTGGTCGGTAACTCGCAAACACAACGCACCAACTATCAAATAAACGCGAATTTGCATTGTACCGACCCGTTTGAGTAGCCGACAACCAATTCAGCCCCAATACTTACAAAAATCATTTTTCCACAGCCTGTATATCAAACCGAAGTTACAAAAACTGAATTGGTTGTTAGTTCCCTCAAACAACGCGCTAGACGCAACAATTGACAAACTAGACAACCGAAACCTAGTTTTCACTTCACCAACAATTGACCAATCTAACGAATGCCAAAAATCATGATACTAAAGTATGATATACAAGACATACCTAGGAAGATGATGGAGTAAGAACTTCAATTAAAACAGCCCCGAAAGAACCTCAATTGGTCAGCCACCGGTTAAGTCCTAAACCGAAAGAATTGATCAATGTCGAGAATAAGGAGCAGATTTTAGCTTGAAAGGATGTATTTTATTACATAGGAAAACCATAGAAATAAGTTACGAAATTTTTTACCAGAGTTGTATTTATGTCTTAAGTTTATTAAAATATTTTTATTTTATTTTTCTAGTGCACATAAAAATCTTGAAAATTATTCCAATGCAAAAAGGTACGTGCAGATATCTCAGTGCGCAACAGAATGGTTTTATTGATATAAAAATCATTACCCAACCAAATTAAACGATTCCAATTGGGTTTGATTCCTAAATCAAAATATTAAGTTCCAGAAGTAGAACCAACCAATTTGGATTTGTCAAAAAAGAGTTATGATGTCGGGAAGACAGACCATAATCTGTCATCCCGCATCAGCTTTGACACCCGATCTTATAAAATCATAAAAACCATTCAAATCTCGTCCAAAAATTACATATTATACCTTTGTGGAAACTAGACTCAAAGTAGAACATCATAGAAATGAGAATTGATCAAAAACAATAAATTTTCATTGGGTTACAGACCAAAAAATAAACGAGTACGAATCTGTCAGAAACTGTTATAATCAAAACTCAACCCTAACATGTTCAAACAAGGGTTTAGTGGTGAAAAAGACTTGCATGGACGTTAGACCAACCTTTAATTGAAGTTTTTCTCATAGAACTTGGCTGGAAAAAGAACAAAAACGGGGGTGGGGGCTGCTGCAGCTGGTCCGATCGGCTAGAGAGAGGAGGAGGGTGTTAGGGTTTTGTGATATAACCTAAATGTTAAATTTTGGCCCTCCTAATTGTGAATTTGAGACGACTTGAACCACAAACTACTTATATGGAATTTTACGAATTACCAGGAAGCCTCTCGACTTGGAAATTTAATCCCGATTAACATGAAAACTTATATAGGCACATAAGCCAATTAACGAAAATTTTCCTGGCGTTGCACTTGCTTGCACCTAACATTGCCTTAGGTATGTAACATGCCATGGGTGCTCTTTAGAGACTTTATGAAGGAAGATGGAGGCTTAGTAGCTTCCCTGCCTCTTTGTTGCGTGAGATGAAACAACTATTTGATGGCATGCTATGTTACATCAACTACTTGGTGGTATGCTCCTAAACTTCTGAGTTCATAATAACTGCTCGATTCTATGCTTGGTAGCTTCCCAGATAGGTGCTGATGTGCGAAGCTGGTTTTCACCTGAGCTTCTAAGACCAACGAAACCTACGAAGCTTTTTTCCTTATGAGCATTTCAAGTTAGCTGCGAAGCTGTTTATCTTTTGAGCTTCCGAGGTTATCTTCAAATTTGACTTTCTTCTAAGTTTTCAAGGTTACATGCGAAGCTGATTTTGTTTTGAGCTTCTAATGTTATCTATGCAGCTTATTAACTTCCCAATGATAAAGCCTTCTTAATTAGGCAAAAAGGTGGCTTTTCTTGGTAACACCTTAAGGCCAAGGAAGAGGTTGCTTTATACTATTTCCAATAGGTGAGCATGATCTTCATTCCTTTAAAGCATATTATTTTGAAACCTCCTTAGCTTGAGAAGGTTTGCTTTCCCTTTTCAGAAGTGGTGTATGCTATGTGCAATCATGACATTTCCCCCCTTAAAGGATTCTGGTGTATGTAAAAGAGTTTGGTCTTGTAAGGATGATTCGACATAGGGTTCGTCCATCCGTAGAAAATACTAAATTGGTCCGTATAGTAACGTATGAATGGGCCACCAAGCTTCTAGTGTTTATTCCTTCCATGGTTTAGCAGGAAGCTTCGTAGCTTTTGATACACTATATAAAGCTTCTATCCTGAGCTTCCTTAATGTAAGCTACTTTTATAGCTTCTAGCCTAACTTGTTTTGGTAGCTTTTGTCATGTTACACGTTTAGCATTGCTTTAGACCTTTAAATGTTCAAAGATAAGTGTAGCTCAGCTTGCATGATGTGAGTGTTTCTGAGGTGCCTAGTGCACCTTCTTGGTAGTTTAGTCTCATGCTTCATGTCCAGTTTGGGCAACCTTCTTGTCTGCTTTTAGCTAGTCTACAGTCCAACACTAACGTATATGGTGTCTGGGCTAGAGTATAGCACAAAGCTATCTTCCCCAAGTAATTTTTCTATGATTTAGTGTTTTGTCAGTATATGTTGACTTTATGACCGTGACACCATTTGATCATTATAGCAGAATGTTGATGAGCTAGGTGTTTTTGCAAGTCGCTTTTCAGGATATTTTTATGCCATTTTGGCTTTATTATTAGATAATACTTCTTTGTTTCCCATATCGTTAACTATGTGAATATGTAAGAAGCTAATATGTTTCTTGCTTCCGAGCTTCAAGCTTCTGAGATGTAAACTTACTTGTAAAGCTGCAATTGTCATGTGACAGCTAAGGTGAAAAATAATATGTACTTTTTTTTGACTTGACATGCTACTTTTGTGAAAACAAATATGTAGGTCAGATCTAGTCATGTCATAGATCTTACTCAAATCCCTTTTTATTACTTAGATGGCCAACAAATAACAGCTAGGTGTTCACTTTTCTTGGAAAAATATATTTTTGTTTCCATATAATTTTTTGAAGGAAGTTTTGAAGTAACTTGTTTCCACATAAAGTTAGATGACATAAAGATGGCAACTTTTTTGCTCTAGTAAAGTTAAATAATACCATGTTTTTTATAACAAACATAAATTTAATGTTTCAATAAAAAATGATAAGCTAATATGCCGGTACTTGCTACCAAGAAAAGCTTTTTATATATCAAACCGAAGGTGCATATGTCCAAACAAGCTGTGCTTATTCATGTATAATGAATAAAAACATTTTGGAACCATTTAATAGTGAAAATAATGTTATATTGTAAGAAGATAGGAAACTTGTGTAGAAGCGACCTTAAGAAAGACGTCCTCCCCAACCTTAAAGAGAAGAACTTAGGAACATTTGGAGCTGAACTACAAAGGATATTTATGTTCTAAGTAGGACCAGCCCCATGATGGGAGCCACTTGTTGGTACAACGGGTATAGTGAGAATGAAGGTATGGTCGGGTGATTATATGGATGCTTCTAGGGTCACCTTCCAGCTTCCAACTTATACCTACAACATAAAAGAACTCGTTAGAAGGGGACAAGAGACCGGGTTCTCTGGACCGCCCTCCGATGCTCAACATTAGTAATTTATCCTATGAAAGTACGTAAATAGTAAATAGAGATATGTATACTATAGATAGAGAATGCAATAGGAGATAGTGGTTGAGACCCGATAGTTAGAAAGCAGCTGAGGCGATCTTAGGCTGCTTAACCAGTGACTGATCGCTGGGGTTGGAGTGAGCTGATAGTGTTATGCCTCAGCAGCTCGTGGACTTAGCAGCTCAGAAGACTAACAGCTCAATTAATTATAATATTCTGAAGCATATTATTCTAGAGTAGGAGAATATAGTGAGAGAGTGGGAGATTTGTAATGAAGAGAGGGTAGAGAGAATTAGATGATAACACAATATGTAGGGGTCTCCTTTTATAGGCACTGTGGGGGCTTCCCCGGGAAAGTTTAAGCTTAGGAATGCGTCGACTCCTCCTTTCAGATTACTCATACAAGCCATGTCTCTTCGATGTAACTTGTAGTTTGCTTTGAGCCTTCAAGCAGACATAGTTGTTTTTGTTGGTACATGTGTGTCAGTAGTTCATAGTCTAGCATTTGTAATCGAGTCTGTAATGTAATTATGTTTTTGATTATGTTTATGTTTTTGTAACAAGCGAAGTTGTCAACAAGTTCGCTCAGGCGAACTTGTTGAACAAGCGAAGTTAAAGACAACTTCGCCTGAGGCGAAGTTGTCGTGTCTATTTAAACTGTTCGCTGTAACAGTTTAGGTTGTTGGTTAGGTTTTCGTTTCAGTTGTTCAGTTCGAGTGTTACGTGTTTGCGAGTCAGTGTCTGTAATAGTGACCTCGAGTCACGTGTTCGGTTATCAATATAACGTGTTCGTTCATTGCTCGTGTGTTTGATTTATACGTATTCTGTACTCGTATCTAACTACGCAGGGATTCCGCACCTGCGCAGATAGCGACATCCCGTGTACGATCCGTCTAGGAACCTACAATTGGTATCAGAGCCATCGGCTCGATTGTGAGGTTCGGGATTTCACGCGGGTGTAGAAAACGTCTCGTTTGACCTATTCGCGGGACGTGTTTTTATTGGGATTGTGTTATACTCGTGTTTGACAGTCATTTTCAAGCCATTACATCGATCGGAAACTGCTAGATTGACGAAATCAGATCTGAACAGTTTCCTTGTTCATCGGGCGAAGTTACCGTTCTTCAGGCGAAGTTGCCGTCACTGGAAGTAGGGTTTCGGCGAAGATATAAGGATTAAGCGAAGTTAACCACAACTTCGCCTACCTCCTAAGTTCGCCTAAGCGAAGTTATCCTCAACTTCGCTTACCATCCAAGTTCGCTTACCTCCTAAGTTCGCTCATCCTAAGCAAAGTTATTCTTAACTTCGCCCAGTCAAGCGAAGTTAAGGCCCAGCGAAGTTACACTTTCCAGCGAAGTTAACTTTCGCCTACTGTGCTGTTTGGAAGATTTTTTTTTAAAAATTTTCGGGTTTTCGTGTTTTCGCAAAGATGTCGTCAATTAACATCTCCGATTTAGTCAAGATGGAAGTAGAAGCGGGGTCAGCCACTAAGGCCCCGAGGTTAATGAAAGGAACTGACTTCATGGCATGGAAGGACAGATTCATCCAATACATTAGATACCAGGATGCCAAAATGTGGGTGTGCATCCAGGATGGATATATCCCCCCAACTATGCAATACGAAGGTCGTGATGTGGTTAAGAAGTACAGCAAAATGGAGGACGAAGAAAAGAAAATGTATGAGGCCGAGAGCAAGGCCCATGCAGCTATAACTATGGCACTTCCTCAAGAGGTTCTCCACACTTTCAGAAAGTACACTTCTGCGAGAGAGCTTTGGGATGCTCTTGAAAATAGATTCGAGGGGAACGTGGGTATCCGTGCTTCAAAGATTAAACTTTTGAAGACCCAGTTCTCCGTCTTCAAATATTTGAAGAATGAATCACTGGATGATATTATCACCAGATACTATCATCTAATGACAGAGCTTAACAATTATTCGATTGCTTACCGAGAAGAAGAGATCGTTGAAAAGCTTCTCGATGCTCTCCCACCGAAGTGGGAAATGTACACCGTTCTTATGAGGGAAGACAGAGACTTTCCTAATTATGATCTGGAAACGGCAGTAAACAAGCTCAGAACTTATGAGCTTAATATGGTTCGAAAAGAAACACCAACATATCAGATACAAGACCCTGGTATGTATGGTGCAAAGGTTAACTCAGGCTCAAGTTCGAGGCCTGAATCTGCTGCTTTTTACTCAAAAGGGGAGTCAGGTCCTGACTCTTCTCATGAAGGAAACGTTTCTGTGAACTTGAACGGTGATGTCTGTTTCGTTGTTGGAGGATCAAGTACTTCAAAGCCTCAAGCATCCACAAGTGGTTTATCTGCAAATGCCTCAAGCAATAATTATTCCAAGATGCCTATGAGTGTAAAATCTGCTGAAGAGCAGTTTGTAGTCTATGCATCATTTATTGCTTCCTACGAAAACTACATCCAGGGGAAGATTGTGGACCCTGCTGTTCTGGATGAGGATTATGACCAGATCGATGCTGATGATCTGGAGGAGATGGATTTGCAATGGCAAATGGCAATTATTGTGAGGCGAGTTAAACGGTTTATGAAGAAAACTGGGAGAAAGTTTGTTGGTGGTAGGCCTGGATTCGACAAATCTAAGGTAAGGTGCTATAATTGTCAACAATACGGGCACTTTGCCAAAGAATGTAGAAATGAGAGGGTTGAACGAGGACAAGGTCGGCCTACACAACACTCTGGAGTTAACAGAGAGATTAATGCCGTGTTGACCAGAGAAGCAGGTGAGTACAACTGGAACCTGCATTCAAATGAATCTGGTGAGCAAGCGAACATGGCTGAGGCTGAAATTGAAGAATGTGAGAAGGTTGATGGAAATGAGAAAGCTACTGAAGAAGAAACAGCTTTCATGGCAGATGACAAGGACAATCGCTCCGAGGTAAGTAATAAGAATATTTGTACTAGTTGTGAGAATTTGTCTGAGCAACTAGCAACAATAACTGATCAGTACGTCCGTTTAGATGCTGATTTTAAAACTATTAAAGAAGATCACCATTTTACAAAAGCAAGAGAAACAAGTTATAAAATTAAAATAAAAGCATGTGAAAAAGACATTCAAAGCTTAAAAGCTAAACTTGCTGAGAAAATTGAAATAATTGATCTTAGTTATGAAGTTTTAGAAGAAAAAACTAAATTGATTGCTGATCGGGATAAACAGATTGCTGACCACCAGGTGAAGGTGGTGGAACTGAACCGCAAACTTGAGCAGTTCAGGAATTCCTCGGCCATCCTTGATCACCTCGTGAGTGATCAAGGTACCTCTGCAAAGAGGGGAGGAATCGGTTATCACGAGGTTCCACCACCCTTTAACCACAACTATACTTATAATCCGAGTGTTCAGAAATCTGTTGATTTCGAGGTTACTCAGACAACTCCCATCAAGGTTACAAATATAGAACCAAGTGTTAGCTGTGGCGAAACGAGTTCGCCTGTTTCAAATGTGAAAGTTTCTGTCTCGAGTCCAGTCTCATCGGTTTCGGATAAGTTGTCTGAATCTGGTCAGACAAAAGAGAAGGTAGGGTTACCCACCGGTGGAGATAAAAATAAAATTTCTAAAAAGAGTTCTCCACTCAATCCGTACGTCCCACCTTATGTGAGACGAACGGCTGGTAACACTGCCTCTACATCCAAACCAACATTTGACAAGAAAAAGGAGAGTCGGTGTTGCTTTAGATGTAACAAATTAAGACATCTAGTTGCAGATTGCCCTCTGAAGCCGAGATTCAGAGGTGTGAGGCCAAATAAAACTGAGGATAAGCGTCATTTTGTTACTGCTAAAAATGAAAACTTTTCAAAGTGCCAAAATGTAACTAAATCAAGTTTTTATAAAAACAAACCTCAGTTTTTCAACCAAACCACAAGATATAACACTTTCAATTCATATAGGTTTGGGAGGCATTACACTCAATCTGCAAGGAGATTTCCTAACAGGACTTACAGAAATTATCCTGATGCTAACTTGAGAAAGCCAGGGTACGGGACGTATCGATCCAAGACCAATTGGTCTTGGGTCCCAAGATTCTAATTCTTTGTTTTATTGTGCAGGAACAGTTGAACAGGGCTGCCAACAATCTTTGGATTGTAGATAGCGGCTGTTCCCGGCACATGACGGGCAACAAACACTTGTTGCACGACTTAAAACCTGTTCAGGGAGCGAGAGTTAGTTTTGCTGGTGAAAGCGGAGGAAGGATTACTGGTAGAGGAACAGTGTCAAATGGAAGGATGACACTTGAGAATGTGAATTTTGAGGAGGAATTAAAGCACAATCTGCTGAGTGTGTCGCAGATTTGTGATAAAGATTACACTGTCCATTTCACGAAGAACGAAGCGATCGTATTAAAGCCTGGTTTTCAGATACCAGACGAATGGATAGTTATGAAAGCTCCACGTGAAACGAATACATATGTGATGGATATGAGGTCTACTGAAATGGCCACCGGAGAATCTTGTTTAATGACAAAAGCAAGCGAATCAGAATCAGAATTATGGCACAGGAGAATGGGACACATTCATCTTCGGAAGATGAACTTCATTGTCAAGAATGGGCTTGTGATGGGCGTTCCCTTAAAAAGTTTTAACTTTGAAGACAAATGCATAGCATGCAAGAAGGGAAAACAACACAAGAAATCCCATCTCACCAAGAAGATCAATTCAATTGCCGGTACTCTAGAACTACTTCATATGGATCTCTTCGGTCCCGTGAATGTAAAAAGTCTAGGAGGTACCTCTTACTGCTTGGTGATAACTGATGACTACTCGCGATATTCGTGGGTATATTTTCTGAAAACGAAAGATGAGACGGCTCAAATGGTGAAGAATCTAATTACAAAAGTTGAGAACGTCATGAGTAAATCAGTTAAATACATCAGAAGTGACAACGGGACAGAGTTCAAGAACTTTGAAATGGAAATCTTCTGTCTTCAGAAAGGAATTGAACATCAATACAGCGCTCCGTATACTCCGCAACAGAATGGAGTGGCTGAAAGGAAGAACCGAACGTTAATTGAAGGAGCCAGAACTATGCTGGCAGACTCGAAGCTTCCTGTGATGTTCTGGGCTGAAGCAGTTGCTACAGCCTGCTATGTTCTGAATAGGGTGTTAACCGTTAAGAGACTTGGAAAAACATGTTACGAGCTTATGCATGGAAGGAAGCCCAACTTGTGCGGTCTTGAACCATTCGGGTCTCCTTGTTCGATTCTGAAGACTAATTCGAAATTTGGTGAAGTAGCCGATGAGGGAATCCTAGTCGGTTATGTTGTTGGGACTCCCAACAGACGGGTCTTCAATACTTCAACTTGCAAGGTGGAGGTGGTTTGTAACACCGACATTACTAGTTACCAATCGCCAAAACCAAGCAATGGACCTGCTGAGCTTTTCGACTATGTTAAGCTTTTTAAGTCGTTTAACGTACCTGATTTTGAAATTTCTGAAGAAGACGAAAGAGCTGTGACGAAGATGATACTTGATGAGGAAGAGAATCTATTGCAACGACAGCTTATTGAGAAAAGTCAACCTTCCACATCAAACACTTTTGATACCCCTGCTGCCTTACCTGAAGATGAATTTATTAATCCTTTTCACTCTCAGCCAGAAACAACCATTGATGAGATCTCTTCAAATTTGGAAGATAATTTGCATGTCGGTTCTGTTCCGACCACGAGAATACACAGAGATCACCCTTTGGAGAATATTCTAGGTGATGTGTCCACCGGTGTACAAACCAGAAAAAGCTTGAATGAGCACACCTGTGTTTATACAAGCATTAAGGAAACAGGTATACTGAACGAATGTTTGTACTCTTGCTTTATAAGCCAGATTGAACCAAAGAATTATCAAATGGCTTTAAAGGACAGCTCGTGGGTCGAAGCCATGCAAGAAGAGTTGGCTCAGTTCGAAAAGATGGAAGTTTGGACTTTGGTTGAAAAACCAAAGAATGTGCATGCTATAGGCACAAAATGGGTGTTCAAGTGCAAGAGAGATGATAAGGGGATTATCATAAGAAATAAGGCGAGGCTGGTTGTTAAAGGTTTTAATCAGCAAGAGGGTATTGATTACAATGAGGTGTTCGCTCCTGTCGCCCGGTTGGAGGCGATTAGATTGTTTTTGGCGTTTGCTGCATTTAAAAAGATGAAGGTATTTCAGTTGGACGTGAAGAGCGCGTTCCTAAATGGGAAAGTTGATGAGGTTGTGTATGTTGAGCAACCTCCGGGTTTTCCTGACCCAGACTTTCCTGATCACGTATACAGGTTGAGCAAGGCGTTGTATGGGTTACATCAGGCACCTCGTGCCTGGTATTCAACGTTATCAGACTACTTACTGGAAAACGATTTTGAAAGGGGATTGATCGACAGTACGTTGTTTGTGAAGAGAGAAGGATGTGACTTCCTGCTGGTTCAAGTCTACATGGATGATATCATTTTTGCTGCATCAAGAGTATCCATGTGTCAGGATTTTGAGGCTGTCATGAAGAAACGATTCGAGATGAGTGCTATGGGTGAACTAACTTTCTTTCTAGGATTGCAGGTTGATCAGAAGAAGGACGGGATGTTCATTCATCAGACGAAGTACGTTCATGATGTGCTGAAGAGATTCAAGATGGAGGACAGTTCTCCATATGACACTCCAATCTGAGTCAATCACAAATTGGGCGCTGAATCAGATGGTGACGCAGATGTGGACCCAACTCTGTATCGGGCGATAATAGGTTCATTAATGTATTTAACTGCTTCTAGGCCTGATATAATGTTTGCTGTTTGTCTTTGTGCTCGTTTTCAGGCAAACCCAAAGGAATCTCACATGAAAGGTGTGAAGAGGATTTTGCGGTATCTCAAAGGCAAGCCGAAGCTAGGGTTGTGGTACCTAAAGGGAGGAGACGTTGAACTGGTGGCATATACAGATTCTGATTATGGGGGATGCAATCAGAGTCGGAAGTCAACAACAGGAGGCTGTCAGTTTCTTGGAGGAAGATTAGTTTCCTGGCAGTGCAAGAAACAGACATCAGTTGCAATTTCAACATGCGAAGCTGAATACATGGCAGCATCCAACTGCTGCTCTCAGGTTTTGTGGATTCAGCAACAATTACGCGACTATGGTCTGAATTTCTTACTCACTCCTATTTTAATTGATAACACTGCCGCCATCTCAGTAATTAACAATCCCGTGAAGCATAGTAAAACTAAGCATATTGACATTCGTCATCACTTCATACGGGATTGTGCTGAGAAGAAACTGATCAAGATCGAAAAGGTTGATACACTTGAAAATTTTGCTGATTTGTTAATCATCTAGAAAGTTAACAACAAGAAAGTCAATGGTCAGTTAATCATGTTTATATGGAGTTTGGTAGGTTAGTTAATGCCGGCTGTTGAAGGATAAATGAATCTTGATTTGGTGAAAGTCAATCGAACAAAGAATATTAATCGAAAAAGTCCATTGATTTAATTTTTGGAGGGAATATGTATAAAACAACGAGGGTTCAAAAATTTTATATTAACAACCGTAGGGAAACAAAGCGAAAAGGTATAAAGGTATTTTCACATGATTACTAACATTGGGTTTATGGCTGGGTATTAAATACGTGGGATGGACCTTTTGTACTAGGAGCCCTCGGAGTCTGCATTCCCGCGTATTTAATACCCAGCCATAAACCCAATGTTAGTAATCATGTGAAAATACCTTTATACCTTTTCGCTTTGTTTCCCTGCGGTTGTTAATATAAAATTTTTGAACCCTCGTTGTTTTATACATATTCCCTCCAAAAATTAAATCAATGGACTTTTTCGATTAATATTCTTTGTTCGATTGACTTTCACCAAATCAAGATTCATTTATCCTTCAACAGCCGGCATTAACTAACCTACCAAACTCCATATAAACATGATTAACTGACCATTGACTTTCTTGTTGTTAACTTTCTAGATGATTAACTAACATTGTCTAAATAACTATTAACCACATTAGCCAACACTTTGAGCACTTTAACCACCACATTGAATACCAAAACTGTGATGGCCATATACATAATAGACTTCATCCTTATGACCATTGCATCCTTGACTACCACACTGAGTCTTGTTTTGAAATTGACTCAAGCTGCATAGGTCATTTCTTGAACCATATTGACTCTTATTCAATCAAGCTACATACCTAGATGTACTTTGACCACAAACTCATCCTTTGTATGACCATAGCACAAACTCGTCCTTTATATGATCATCTAGTTTATAAAAAATGTAGTTTACACAGTGGTGTTATTACAATCATACATAACACTTGACAATAGCACCATTGTACACCATAGACTCATCCTTTATGTATGATTATAACAACACCATTGCTTGAACATTGGCATTCACTTTGCATGAGTCAATGTCATAACACCTTATCGTATATACAAGAAAGACCCTAAACACCCTAGAGAAGTTGATAATCATACATAACACCATTGTATAAACTATATACATAAACTATATACGTAAACTATATACTTAACACCATTATAAATTTTATCTTTATAATAGTTATCAACATACATAACACCTGATCATGAATTTACAATTAATCGTTAATTTCAAACATTTATTACTATTTAATCATTACAAACCTTACCATGATCAAGATAAAACTCCACTATAAATAAACCTTGATCATGAAAAACCCTGAACCTTGATCAACTAAAAACCCTAGTTAAACATACTAAACTAAATACTACTATAGCCGGAACACAATAGGCCAAGTCTTCAAGATAAACTTGAATTCAAAGAAGAGGTGGGTCAATGAATCATTGACCCACAAATCTGCTACAGTATCAAAATCATACATTTAATAAATTATACGAATAATTAATCAATCGATCAACTAATTGCAAAATCGATTGATCGATCTCAAAATTGAACACGGGAACGGAAATGGATACATGTGAAGTAAGGGCAGTCAATGAAAGTGTCGAGTGTCTTCATCATTTCCCGTTAATCAAAGGTTAATCGGTGGCTCGATTGAAGGTAACAACAGACGATGGTTTCACGGGGCTATATCGGTGTCGACTTGAGGGTCATATGGCGAAAGAGGTGGTGTAATTACTAATATATCTGTAATATACAAAAATTCGAAAACCCTAAAATAAAAAATATATTGTATTAATGTGTTGGATTTAAACGAATTAAATACCTTCAATTACACCCTCGGCCCCTCCTCTTTGCCTTAGCATTACACCCTCTTGTTCTCCGGGTACAAAACGACTGTAACCTCCCATTTCATGCTTGGTACTTGGATGATGGGACTATTATTGGTGGTGCCAACGAAGTCGCTAAAGCCCTAGACATTATCAACTCGGAAGGGCCATCATTGGGGCTGCAACTTAATATTAAGAAAACCGAGGTTTTTTGGCCAACGTGTAACGGGGTGAAAGTCAAAGATGGGCTCTTCCCTAGTGGGATTGGTAGACCAGAGAGAGGGGTAAAGCTCCTTGGAGGGGCTGTTAGTCGAGATCCCTACTTTATTAAGGAGTTGGCGATGCGGAGAGCATCTCGTGCGGTTGATCTTATGAAACTCTTACCTTGCCTTAGGGATCCCCAGAGCGAACTCCTCCTGCTTAGGTCTTGCATGGGGGTTGCTAAGTTGCTTTTTGGGTTACGAACCTGCCACCCCCATATGATGGATGATGCGGTATCCTGTTTTGATAAGGGGCTACGAGAAGCCATTGAAGACATAGTTGTATGTGGAGGCCCGTTCTTTGGTGATCTTCAGTGGCGACTTGCATCTTTACCGATGCGCTTAGGGGGTTTAGGCCTTCTTTCGGCTCATGATGTCGGGGTTTACGCTTTTGTAGCGTCGAGGGCTCAGTCTTGGAAGCTACAGAATCACATCTTAAGGAACAGCGGAGTTGTCGACCTGGACCCAGACTATGTGCAGGCCCTGGAACGCCTAAATGGCGCTCTCCCAGACTTTGACATTGGCGGTTTCTCTAATATGGACACCGCCCCACCAAAGCCTCAAAAAACTTTGGCGAATGCCCTTTTTGGAAAAATCGCTCAGAGCCTGGGAGAAGTTTTTGGATTGTCCCCCCGACAGAAGGCGGTTTTTGAATGCTTACAAGGTCCTCATGCCCAAGATTTTCTGACCGTTATCCCGATTGATGGCTTGGGCCAAAGCATGTCTGCGGTCGAGTATAGGGCCATTCTTAAGTACCGTTTGATGGTCCCAATGTACCCCGAAGACGAAACATGTCCGATCTGCCGTAAGGCCTGCCTGGATAATTCGGAGAGCATGCGGTTCATTGCAAGGAGATGCCTGGGTTCAAATACCGACATGATTGGGTGCGGGACGTTCTTTGGGACATCTTAAGGCGAGCTGGGATATCAGCTAAAAAGGAAGCCCCCGTAAACTTCCTTACAGACCCCACGGAAGGGAGATCCACTCTACGACCGGCAGATTTGCTCGTCTTTGGTTGGGCCGGGGGAAAACACGCTTGTGTTGACCTCACAGGGGTATCTCCCTTAGCTGGTTTGAGGGATAATGGGTTTGTAGCTGGGCAAGCAATAAAAAGGGCTGAAACGAAGAAGGTGGAGAAACATGCTAAAGCCTGCGAAGAGAACCAACATGTTTTTGTCCCTCTGGCTTTTGATACATTTGGCTCCTTGGCACCGGAAGCTATCCGTTTTCTAACCAGGGTCCAAAAGGTTGTGCATAGCAATGTGTCGACTCCAAAGGGGCAGGGGTATGTCTTTAGCAGGTTAGGGTTTGCAATTCAGAAAGGGGTGGCGGCGCAGCTTGTTGCCCGCCTACCTGCTATATTGATGTAATATTAAATACATAAAAAAATCAATTTAAATGGTGTCGACTAACCAAATGCGAGATATAATTAATGTTACTTAATCGATATATTTATAATAATAAGTTTAGGGTGTTTAAAATTTACTTCTTAACAAAAAGGGTTAAATGTTAAATTGATTATAAAAGAAACATAGGAATCATTTTTACCATATATCGAAAGTTAATTTGAAGAAATCATGTGCTCGTCTTGTTCACCGAATTTCCGGCGGAAGTTACCAAAATTATAATTGTAAAGCAAATAAAAAACAAATCAATTATACCGATAAAATCTGTGTTCTTTTATCTGCTGCCAAGACAACCCGCTTTGTGAATTCGCCAGAAAACTGCACCACCACCGTTCCGTTCCGCCCCTCCTCGCCATCACCCTCTGTGCTTCCGTATTAAACCGCCGGCTTTGACTGTTGCCCCTGTTGCCGCCGTCACCGACACCGCCATAGCCATAAGCCGCTGCTCTCCGCCACCCTTGTTTAGTTCGCGTGAAACCTCAGTGCTGTAATCTGTTTGCCACCCGAATCGCCATCGAAGGTAACCCCATATTGATTTATGATGTCTGTTTCATTCTATCGATTTAAACAAAGGGTAGGGTTAACAAGTCTTGGCTAGTGGAGTTTAAAGATGAAGGTAAAACGTATGCTTAAAACTTTTCGGAACCAAACTCCTGGCCACGTATTACATACTAACCATTGTTCTTGAAAACACCTCCATGGCACCTTGAATTCACACGTAACTTGATCTTAACTTTGCATGGCACTTTGTTTTTGAAACCCAATGCCCAACTACAAATTTTAAAACGTTATTTAATTATTTATTTATTATTTTTTTATGTTAACTGCTTGTGATTCAAAGGTATTGGTGACTAAATTATATAAATAAAAATGTAATTATCTGTTTGAGTTATGTTGTAAAGTTTGTAACATGAGATTTAGTAGTTTTAATATATATAAATTAAATTCACGTAAACTGTTTTATGAATATTAAATAACTATTAAAGCATGTAGCATATATTACTAAAAACTGGGAAAGGGTAATTATAATAAGATAATTATATATATACGTATATAAATGACAACACCAAATAAATAAAGAGTATATGGATATCAAAGCATAATCTAAATTACAATAAAATTGTAGGTTCTCATGAAGTTTAATTCAAGCTCAATTCTTATTACAGTTATCGCCATTCGCTTATAAGGTACGGATTCTGTGGTATTTAAATTATAGTGTAAATATTGTTTTTCATCAATCTCATAGTGTATGGGTTTCGTGGCCTTACACTGGTAGCGTCATATTATGTCATTGTTTTCGTAATATATCGGTTCTTGAGTTGTTAGTCGTATCATAGTTTTTGATCCGTTTCATAGTATCGTGTCACTGTCATCTTTATTAAATCGTTTCTTTGTATATTGCAAATTGTTAGTTTGCTATTGTTAAATTGATAACTGAAATGCATGCGATAGAATATATTTTATTGCAATCATTATCGCATGTTCCAAATAAACCATTGTACATAGACTTATTGTTATTGAGACATATTATATTGATATTGACCATTGTTATTGTCTTTTATTTGACCTCAATACCCGAGCATTTATCCACCTATGGGGACATAGGGTGTCAATCGAGGCACCTTTGATGTGCTCTATCTGTGGCAGAGGGATATATTATTGTGCGACGAGAGCACTTATTAATATACTGATTATTGAGAGGCGTATGGATCGATCCTAGGTAAATTGTTACTGGAGTGAGATGGTTAGGTGTGTGTGCCCACATTCCTATCTCACTTAATTATTGGTGCATTAGTCTGCAGCTAATGTACATACTGCACTGTTATTGTTACTGGCTCACATGGATAATTCCACAGATATATTGTTATTCTACTGATTCATAACTGATCGTTCAGCGTATTGTTACTATTACTGGCTCGTGTACCTTATTGGTTTCTCTTTTGATCGTTCATTGTATCGTATTATTTTTCATCGTCTATTGTTATTGTTATTATTTCCTCTGTTACTAGGCAATTTTTGGCTCAGCCGTGTTTCTTTGTTTTGTGTTTTCCTTTATTTGTTTCAAGTACTCAAGGGAACCGGGGAAATGTGTGATAAGAGAGTAAAAGAAAAAGGCTAGACGTTGGAAAACAAGGGAACTTAATACATGATCTTTTGAGTGAAACAACTTTAAAGTTTGTCGTTTTGTCTAGAACTTTTAATTTGAATGTTTTTGAACCGTTATGCGATTTTAAATTAGGGTTAAGACTTTAAATAAAAACGTTTTTAATGTATATAATTACCGTATCGAGTGACACGTTAGCCCTAACCCGACCGGGGTGTTAAAGTTATGGCATCAGAGATTAGTCTCTTTCCTGTTGGAAAAAAAATACAAAAAATATTTGTTTAATACATGTGAGGACCAGGTAGACGTTGGGATAGGATTTCACGATCTTGCTTTCTTATTTCATGGATCATCCTTTTGATATAAAGACGTTTTTATATTTTGCTTTTAGATGCTCCCACGTCGTGACCCTAGTAATTCTTGTGGGGCAAATATCCAGCTCTTGTAGCTGCTGTCACTCAAGTTGTTACTGCGATGCTACCGACTATCATTAATGTTGTGCGAAATCGGGATAAGGTCCTGGAACTAATCAGCATGTGGGTATTCATACTTAGTTAGAGAAATTTCAGAAGAAGAAACCTAGACTTTCACTAAGGCTGCCACACCAGCTGTAGCAAGAGACTGGATTGCTCACATTGAGAAGATATTTCGGGTGTAAGGAGTTGAAGACCAATACAAGGCGTGATTGGCATCGTATAAGCTAGAAGAGGATGCTCAAACTTGGTGGGAAGGCGTGTTAACAGAAAGAGGAGGAGATAAGTTTGCTGAAAATTTATCTTGGCAAACTTTCGTTCTATTTTCTTTGAGAAGTATTTCACTACTGTGGATAAGAGCCACTACACTCGAGAGTATCATGGTCTTCGTCAACGAGATGATGAATCACTTTTTGCATTCACTGACCGATTCTACCTATTGATTGGATTCCTTGGTGCTGCTGCTGGAATACCTGTGGAACAAGCAGAAAAATACCAATGGGCTGTATGTGACCGTATTCATAGGTTAATAATTCATTTGACTTTTGCTACTATTGCCGAAGCTGCTAAAGTTGCAAAGAAAGTGGATATGGAAAGACAGGCATTTATGGGAAGTTCAGATGATAGCCGGAAGAGAAGCCGGGATGGGAACCGTATTGGCGAGTCGTCTCAAAGGTCATCTGATAAACAGACTAAACCATGGCAAGGAAGGACCAGGAGCTAGCAACTGATCCAAGGTCAACCCATAAACCAGAGAGGAAACCAGAACACTGCACCGATTCCTTTGTGTACTCACTATAACAAGCACCACCTAGGCATTTGTCGCCGACTTACTGGCGCTTGTCTTATATGTGGGGAGATGGGACATGATCAAAGATTGCCATAAAGCCAGAAACCTATTAGAAGACACTGCTAGAGGAGCTAATGCACCACCTACTACCGAAGGACGAGTGTTTACACTAACTGCTGGAGAAACTGCTAATGCTCCAGGTATAGCTTTCCTTTCATTCTAAAGAATCGTGATCTGAATGTGCTAATTGACTCTAGTTTCGTTTAATTGCCCATATCTAAGTAGTTATCGGTACACTAAGGGGTCTGATTTGTTACCGATCGGGCCTTATACATGTTAATTAATATTGGGGCAACCCACTATGTGTTTTTGAAATTGTTTCCAAGCATCTAGAAATCGTGCCTTTCATTGAATTTCTGCATTTGTTATTCCCACCCTAATGGGAATGCTTTCGGGGGATGTAATCTATTCTCGATAACTGAAAATTATTCGAGATTTAAATGACTGTAATTGCTTTTAGTTGAACTGCCCCTACTGAAAACTCAAGCTCGCCTTTTTAATTATGTGATCTTTTGTTAATCGTAATATTCATCTTTTATATGAAAATTGTTCCTTATTTTATAGTCTTAAATTTCAAGGACGAAATCTTTCTAGGTGGTTTGAGTGTTGAAATATCCCATGGTGTTGTATAGAATAGCAATAATTTCGAGGACGAAATTTTTATTTAAGAGAGGTAGAGTTGTAATATACGAAAATTCAAAAACCCTAAAATAATAAATATATTGTATTAATGTGTTGGATTGAAACGAATTAAATAAATAAAAAAATCAATTTCAATGGTGTCGACTAACCGAATGCGAGATATAATAAATGTTACTTAATCGATATATTTATAAGAATAAGTTTAGGGTGTTTAAAATTTACTTCTTAACAAAAAGGGTTAAATGTTAAATTGATTATAAAAGAAACTTAGGGATCATTTTTACCTTATATTGAAAGTTAATTTGAAGAGATCATGTGCTCGTCTTGTTCACCGATTTTCCGGCGGAAGTTACCAAAATTATAATTGTAAAGCAAATCAAAAACAAATCAATTATACCGATAATCAAGGTGATTAACATTCGCTTAAAAGCATGCTAACGGGTTCATAATCATCACAAAAAACCCTAAATCTGTGTTCTTTTAACTGCCGCCAAGACCACCCGCTTTGTGAATTCGCTGGAAAACTGCACCACCACTGTTCCGTTATCGCCCCTCCTCGCCATCACCCTCTGTGCTTCCGTATTAAACCGCCAGCTTTGACTGCCGCCCCTGTTGCTGCCGTCACCAACACCGCCATAGCCATACGCCGCTTCTCTCCGCCACCCTTGTTTAGTTCGCGTGAAGCCTCAGCGCTGTAATCAGTTTGCCACCCGAACCGCCATCGAAGGTAACCCCATATTGATTTATGATGCCAGTTTCATTCTATCTATTTAAACAAAGGGTAGGGTTAACAAGTCTTGGCTAGTGGAGTTTAAAGATGAAGGTAAAACGCATGCTTAAAAATTTTTGGGACCAAACTCCTGGCCACGTATTACATACTAACCATTGTTCTTGAAAACACCTCCATGGCACCTTGAATTCACACGTAACTTGATCTTAACTTTGCATGGCACTTTGTTTTTGAAACCCAATACCCAACTACAAATTTTTAAAACATTATTTAACTAGAATATATTTTATTGCAATCATTATCGCATGTTCCAAATAAACCATTGTACATTGACTTATTGTTATTAAGACATATTATATTGATATTGACCATTGTTATTGTCTTTTATTTGACCTCAATACCCGAGAATTTATCCGCCGCCTGTGGGGATATAGGGCGTCAATCGAGGCACCTTTGACGTGCTCTATCTGTGACGGACCGATTAGTCCACAACATCTCTATATTATTGTGCGACGAGAGCACTTATTGATTTACTGATTATTGAGAGGCGTATGGATCGATCCTAGGTAAATTGTTACTGGAGTGAGAGGGTTAGGTGTGTGTGCCCACATTCCTATCTCACTTAATTATTAGTGCATTAGTTTGCAGCTAATGTACATACTGCACTGTTACTGTTACTGTTATTGTTACCGGCTCACATGGGTAATTCCATAGATATATTGTTATTGTTCTGATTCATAATTGATCGTTCAGCGTATTGTTATTGTTACTGGCTCGTGTTCCTTCATCGTCTATTCCTATCTCACTTAATTATTAGTGCATTAGTTTGCAGCTAATGTACATACTGCACTGTTACTGTTACTGTTATTGTTACCGGCTCACATGGGTAATTCCATAGATATATTGTTATTGTTCTGATTCATAATTGATCGTTCAGCGTATTGTTACTGTTACTAGCTCGTGTACCTTATTGGTTTTTCTTTTGATCGTTCATTGTATCATATTGTTCTTCATCGTCTATTGTTATTGCTATTGTTTCCTCTGTTACTTGACAATCTTTGGCTCAACCGTGTTTCTTTGTTTTGTGTTTTCCTTTATTTGTTTCAGGTACTCAAGGGAACAGGGGAAATGTGTGATAAGAGAATAAAAGAAAAAGGCTAGACGTTGGAAAATGAGGGAACTTAATACATGATCTTTTGAGTGAACAACTTTAAATTTTGTCGTTTTGTCTAGAACTTTTAATTTAAATGTTTTTGGACCGTTTTGCGATTTAAAAATTAGGGTTAAGACTTTAAATAAAAACGTTTTTAATGTCTAAAATTACCGTATCGAGTGACACGTCAGCCCTAACCGGGCCGGGGTGTTACAATATCCTTGCGTCAAAATGACTTTAACAGTCAATCTAACCTTGGGTTCATAGCGAGGTATTGTAGGAACGTGTTCGTGGCGTGAACAAGACGTACATATATCACAAGGTTTGCAACAAGATATGACAAATATCAGTACATATACGTTATGGACCTAAGAGTTATGAAAACATATGTCAAACCTACTATATATAGGGTGGTTAGAGCATTTCTGGCCTATATGTTCTCAACTAACGTATATGTCGGGTGTATATGTTTTTACCGTATATGTTTTAACGTGTAACATATACGGCGTATATGTTATGTGCCGTATATGTTATCCGGGCGTATATGTTATGCCTAGAAAACTAGAAAACTGTTTTGCGCATAACTTCTTCGTTATAGCTCCGTTTTAAGTGCCCTTTTTTGCCCATGTGCTCGTATTCAAATTCTTTATCACTCCATATAATAATATCTTCATATTTATATTATATAAAATGCTCAACCTTTTAGCTCTTTTAAAGCTACGCTCACTTCATTTGACAAAGACGAAAGCGATAGACGTATGCACTAATAGACTCCCCCTCGAATATTGCCGAGTCTTTCCTTTCAAATTAAGTGCTTTATCATTTTAGCTCTGGGCATCGGTTGTGTTCTCTACACATCTCTTTGAAATTATCAATTTCTTCCTTAAGTGCAAAGAACATTTGATGTAAAGATTCAAACAATTGTTTAAACATTATCGTCTCTGTTTTATAGTCTTTGACACTTTTCAGAACTAAATCTTCAATAATTCTCCCCCTCAATACTTGATCATCTAACAGACTCCACTTCAAGCTTCATGTCTAGATGGGACCTGTTACTCATGATAAGTGTAAGTTGAAAATCTTAATTCACAATGTAAGCATACTCATAAAGATTTTTTTAACCGTTTGATAATTTACCATCACAAACATCAACAAAAACTTGTTTATTAAGTACAAATTAATGAGCTTAAAAAACACTGACATTTAAGTATTTTTCCAATTTGATTTGATAAAGTTTTGTATTCCAACGTCAACAGTCGAAAACAAAATGGAAACAATTAGAAACATGTAAACAATTACATATTTTTGTGAGTTTGAGCAGGGAATCATGTTGACCAAATTGTCCTTCCATCACAGTTTTATTTTCAGCGTTTATTATGACTGGTGTTAAGCCAGTCATTGGTATTGTTGTCAACCTAAACCTTCCAAACAAATGATTCAGGAATTTCTTTGATACTATTAATTTGGTTCAATTAAGCATGAATCTTATGTGGACCCACCCATCAGGCATAATTTGTATATCCTTATACAGTGATTGTTTCACATGTATACTTTTTCACTATTTACTCAAAATTGATTAGCTGTGACTCACGCAAAAATAATAAAACAAAACAACTCAGAACGTTAAAATTTCCCTTAAGATCGGTATTACTACACGCAGATAAGGTTCCATTTTAACAAAAGTAGAAAGATAAAATAAGAAATTGTATAAGGCTTTAACAATCAGGTCGGATAATACCATATTATCACACAGAGAAAGTCTAAAGCTTTATACGAAACACCAAGAAAATAATGAAGAATATCCAAATCTTAACCCTTAGGTCGGATAATCATATCGCGCAGGACAGGATCCAAGATAAAAAGAAAAGAAAAATAAAAAATAAGCTGAATTTCTTTGCAAAATGAACACATGCACACAAATAACTTTTCGTTTTCTTAAAGCATATATTAACTAAGCTTTAAGATGTTAATCCATTAGATTCGGCTGTATTTAGGTTTATGTCACATAATATTCCGTACTTGTTTGTTTTAAAGGCCTACTAATGAACTAATGCAATTAAGCACTCAGCTTTTTTATGCCTACTTTTTACTGGATTTGGGACCAGATGATCAATGTACTATTATCTTCCCTTTTTGCTTCAAAAACTCATTTTCCAAGGAGCAATATTTTTTAATATTTTTGACATTTTAGAAATTTTATAATGTTTTTGGCTTTTTCAATGTTTTTGGTTTTTCAGAAATTTCTCCCCCCTAAAATCAAAAACAATATAAAAAATAAACTTGACTGTTTGATGTGGTCTATAGCTATTTTTAGTTCACTTTTAGTTAATCACAATGGCAGTCTCATTAACAAGAATAACAGTTAAGCAATCCAAAATGGACATGAAAAGCAAAACGTAATGAGCTCCATCTTTCCAGATTTCCTGTGTTTGCCCCGCCCTCCATTGATTTGGCAATGTTTACCACAACCATGCTCCAATGATAGACATTATGACTTATGGGATCCCCTGCACACACAGTTTAAGAAAACAAAGAAATCCAAGCTCGCTTGGTCTTGGACCTCATGACATTTTCAAAATTCTCAACATTTTCAGAAGTTTCAGACAAATTTGTTACAACAGAATGCTTGCTGTCTGAACACTCAGAATTAACACGTAATGCATTTGAATTTTCTGAAATTTCAGATTTTACAAACATGACAATGTTATTCGAACTTTCAGAACAAAACACCTTTTCAACAAAATTTTTTTTGGATTTGACATATGAGGCCTTGATCATCCAATGATATAACTTTGATTTGGATCTTTTCACATAAAATTTCAACTTTTCAATCCTTTTTGCATCACACTCTTTCAAATCAACAACCTCAACAATTTTAGGTTTGATATTTGACTTGACATTTGAGCTTGTATATTTAAATTTTGAATTTTGAAAATTTTTTTTTTCTGTTTTTAAACTTTCCTGGTTGATTTTAAATGTAACAACATCCGATTTTGGAATGCAAGCAAACTTAGAACCCTTCTTATAACAACAAGATTCCTTAGTTTGTGTACATTTCTCTTTTCGAACAAAGAAATCCTTATTGAGTCGATTTCGAGACTGGATTTCTTTCTCACTTTCAGATGTTGTACCATGTACGAATTCAACCTTATTAATAATTTTTTGGTGTTTACCATGATCGTGCTTATAACGATTAGGACACGCAAAGGACACATGCCCTACTTCGTTAAAGTTAAAGCATCTTCTCCGGTCAACAAAGTTTCTAACCGGAGTTACTTGAACACGATCACGCCCAGTTTTTTTATTTTTAAATTTTAGTGGCTCAGGGGAACTTGGGGTTGGAACTTACTTATACCCCAAACCATGATCATTATAACCATAGACAACTTCCCCAGATATTTCATCTTTACCTGTCGGTTTTGGGAGAATATTGTCCAGGAGGTGAGATGCTGCTTTGAAACTGTTAAGCTTCAATAAACCTTTTCATTATCAGTTTGTTTTAACATCAAAATTATTTTCTCATTTTGATCTTTCACATTTTTGAAGCTTTGCGTAAGCTTATAATACGTTTAAGCTCATTTAGTAAAGATTCATTGTGAGTATTTAACAATTTATTATCCACATCTTTTTCTAAACATTCTTTATGAAGTACCTCACATTTTTCACATGACTTTACGTTATGAATGTTTAACGACTCATGATTAGACTTTGATTTGACTTTAACATGAAAATGAGCAGAAGGTTCAGAGTGTACCTTGAATAACTTAACCTCTTTCATAGTCGGGATGTCTGAACTTTCTATTCTGACTTGCTTGAGAATAGGTTCAGTTCCCTTAGCTCCAACAACAGGTTCCTCAACTTCATTCTCAACCTTCATTTCCCTCAATTCCAACTTCAGAGTATCATAAGTAGACTGACACCATGATTCCAAAACCAATTCTTCATCAACTTCTGAATCACCATCATTATCGAACTTAGGAGTGTTTTCAAATTCTGGTTGTGATAGTTCTTCATATTTTAAAATTTTTTCCGCAAGTTGATCAATCATCTCAAACTCTTCAGACCGATCATTTTGAACTTTAATTTCATCATCAACCTTCACAACCTTCTCGGAATTTTCGATTACGACATGCATCATTAGCTTCTCGATGAATTGGGATAGATTGACACTATTGTATGTGTTGGGGTCTGATAGTATTGACAAAATGTTTATACCCAAATATTCAGGTGAAGTTTCAGCAAGTATATCGGACAACCTTTCAATGTATTCGAACTCTCGTCTCTCAATCCCGATATGTTTCATTTCGCTCACAAGCTTGCAATATCTTTCTATTAAACGATCAAGCGATTCTCCGGTCATCATCTCAAAATCAATAAATTCTTTCTTCAAAACTTTCATTCTGTTGCTTCTCGATGTAACTTCAACGTTAAACAAACTCGAAAATTCCATTTTGAAAATTTTCAAATTTTTGTAATCTAACTTCAATAAATTTCAGCAACTTTTTGGCTTGTTTAGGTTCGTTTATCAGCAAAACAGCAAATTTCAGCAACTTTCTGACTCATTTTAACCAATTTTTCAAAAAAATCAACAACAAAATCAGCAAATTTCAGCAACTTTTTGGTTCGTTTCAGCACGTTAAACAGCTCGTTTAAGCACGTTTTGGCGCGTTTTTTGCCCATTTCAGCACTTAAACTGTAAACTCAGCACGTTTTAACAGCAGTTCAACACTAAAAATCACTAAGTTCAGCTCGTTTTAGTCCGTTTCAGCAAATTTCAGCGTAAAAACAGTACGTTTCAGCTCCGAATCAATAGTTTCAGCACGCTTTTGTTTCGTTTCAGCACTTAATTAGTTTGTTTTGCCAATGAATTAAACTCAATGACTGAATCAGGTTTTAAAGCTCGCCGGAAAAGTTGTTCAAGACCACTGGAAAATTCTGTTGTCGCCGGAACTTTGCCGGAAAAATTAGTTAATACGCCGGAAAAGCGGTTATTTGGCCGGAAACTCACCGGACTCGTCAAAACCTTTACCGGACATCAACCTGAACACAAATTCAATCCCAACTCGTAGATGAATCCTAAACCGTTTTAAACGTAAAACATCAACCGTTTATCATCTGAATCAAGTAAAAATCAAACCGATAAATACGAACACACGGAATCAAAAGCGAACACGTTAGAAGTAACGATTAAGCACGAGAATCAACGATTAGTTGTAGAATTTAATGAATATGCTTTGAATTTAATGAATCCGAAACGAACTTTTTAACGAGTTGAGAAATAGATCGAATCTTGACGTGAAACGAGTGTTTTTTTGTTATTTTCTTCCGATATCGAGCACCAAATCTCTGATACCACTTGTAGGAACGTGTTCGTGTCATGAACAAGACGTAGATCAATATCTATAATCAACATGAAGGTACGGAATCCCTGAACGTGATCGAAAACAACAAGGTTTCTCATTTACTTCCCTCTATTTCTCATATATCACAAGGTCTGCAACAAGATATGACAAATAAGTACATATACGTTATGGACCAAAGAGTTATGAAAACATATGTCAAACCTACTATATATAGGGTGGTTAGAGCATTTATAGCCTATATGTTCTCAACCATCGTATATGTCGGGCGTATATGTTTTGTAACGCCCTAGTTTCAATAAATAATTAAATAAAGTATTTCGGGTTTATTTTAGTAATCGTATCGTGTGGCGTCGTTTAAATTAATTAAATAATATTTAGAGAATGGATAAGGTTAAAAAGGGATTAATGGACTTGAGAGTGATTTTGGCCTAAAAACCTTTGGGCTTTGCCTATTTAAACCCTTAAACCCTAATTCCAACCTTATCCTTATCATTTTACCATCAATTCCCAATCATTGTCACACACCAATACCCACAAAAAAACCTCCTGTACACCAAAGATTCCAAATCCGATCTCATCTATTCAAGTTTTTCAAGATCTAGTAATCAAATCTATAAGCTAAACGTTGTATTCATTTCCATTTCATTTTCTTGTTGCTAATATAAACAATAACAAATGAACAAGGAATCTTTAAGTGATGAACGCGAAACTGACATGAACGAACCCGTCATTGACGAGATCCAAATGAATCAAACTAACAATAAAAACATGAGAATTGGAAAAATACAAATAATAACAATAGTTTGGTGCAAACGGGTTTAGCGAGACCCGAATCCCAATAGCCCGGTAGCCAGCAGCACGAAGCACCGGACCCGAGATGGACCCAAACTTCAAACAACGGAACCTTAATGAAACTAGATCCACACCCTACTGAACCTTTGCGACATACTCAGTACCAGTCGCATGAGCTCTGGTGCGACTCAAGCAAATCATTCGCGCGACATGCGAATCATTTCACATGCGAATCATTGAGATGCGAATCATTTGAGATGCGAATCAGTTCAGATGCGAATCATTTGAGATGCGAGTCCTTGGCGTGCGAGTAGTTTTGATGCGAACCGTTTTCACGCGAATCAAAACTCGTGTGACTTGTTTGCAATTGAAGGGAAGCTCCGACACGTTTTCTTCTTTATTCGTGGTTCACGACTGTCGGCAGTAAAGGAGCTCGGGGTGGCGGCGGTTGCAGGTTACTGGAGGTAGAAGGAAGAAGATGTGGAGCTACGTGTGGCTTCACCAAATTACTGTTCATCATTGCGCCATGGCCGGAAAAAGGAAGGGCGGCGGTGGAGTTGCTGGGAATAAGAAAGGAGAAGAAAGAAGATGAATGAGGGGTGGGGTCTAGGGTTGGTTTAAATAGGTAGGGCGAAGGAGGGCAAAACGGTAATTTGGCTATTATGTTTAAAATTATAACAACAACAATAATAATAATAATATTAATAAAAATTAATGATAAAAGAAATGAAAAGAAAATAAACGAAACCCGAACCCGAGACCTTACTCGTTTAGAACCCATAACCCGCTTCCCATAAAAGAATATAATTAGAAGGTGAACCGAGCAACTAACTCGCTAAGAGAGAGAAATTCATAAACATGTATTAATATAAATATATAAACATATGACGATAATAGAAATGAATATGAGAAATTAAAACAAGCAAGAGTCAAATATGAACCCGGCACGAGCCCGAATTCGCTTAAGGAAACGTAACTCATAAACGCGTTAAGAATATGAATTAAAAATAATGAAGTATAATAATTATATATATATATATATATATATATATATATATATAGTAATAGGATCCTTAAAAATGAAACCAATGAAGTAAGTTCGTTAATAAAATAGGTTGAGCATGTAAACTAATATGATCGGTTTAAGAAAGTTGTATGTTCGGATTGGTTAACCTAACAATAACCCCGTTAACTTAAGAAAATAAGTAGCAAGCAAATATAGAGATTAATACGTGTACGTTATTAACAGTTAGTCGAGCAGTTGAAGAGAGGCATTACAATTAACTCAGAAAGAAATTGTCTGCAAGTGAGTTCTAGCCCCCTTTTTCCTTCAAACGTTTTTGGGGCTGATAGAATAGAAAGAATAGATATATGTAATTTTAGTTAATGACATATATCTTGTAAGAACGTGTCTATATATTAATTTATTAATATATATTTGAATGTTTGATTGATAGTTGATAGAATAGAAAGAGTTAGGGAACAAACCCTACTAATGCTTGCGTAGAATGTTATAGGAATACAAACGAGTATGAATGTTGTGTACAGAAGAATGTGATGCATTCATGCGTAGAGCCTTCGGGCCTCATGCATGCACAATAAGTTAGGATGACAAATCCCTCTAACTTTATATGGCTCGGTTATGAGCGAGGAAGGCTCGGTTATGAGCAAGGATAGGAGGCTCGGTTATGAGCAAGGATAGGAGGCTTGGTTATGAGTAAGAGTAGGAGGCTCAATTACGAGCAAGTGCATAGGAATATAGTTATGAAACGATTGATAGACAGATAGATAAAGTAAGTAAAGATTATAAACGACATGCTATGCATAAAAGATGTGATATACTTACAAATAGTATGTTATGAAATGTAAAGAAACGTTAGAACTCACTCAGCGTATAGCTGACTTTTAGTATGCATGCAGGTATTGTGATGACATGGCAAGCTCGAGACGCGTACGAGGCTATCCATATTGAAGATTAGATAGAGAAAGAAGTTGTTTTATAAATATTTTAAATTTTCGCTGCGACTTGTATAGACTTCCGCTATAGCAAAAAAGTTTTCACCGTATATGTTTTAACGCGTAACATATACGGCGTATATGTTATGCGCCGTATATGTTATGCCCCAAAAAACTAGAAAACTGTATTGCGCACAACTTCTTCGTTATAGCTCCGTTTTACGTGCCGTTTTCGCCCACGTGCTCGTATTCAAATTCTCTATCACTCCATATAATAATATCTTCAATTTTACTTCATATAAAATTCTCAACTTTTTAGCTCCTTTAAAGCTCTGCTCACTTCATTTGACAAAGACAAAAGTGATAGACGTATGCACTAACAGGTATTAATTGCACGTGAATGCAGACTCAGATGCTCTTCGTGCAAAAATGTCAACCACAGGTTCTCAATGTGATAAGGGGTGTTGATCATCAAGATGCATTTTGCATTTAACTCCTATATTTTTAAATATGTTTTTTTAAAGAATTGTTGAAACTAAAATATGAATTACAAGATTAATTTCAGGGATAAAAAATAGGGTAAGGGCACACACAAAAGTAATATATTGCATCTATTGATTTTCTCTCTCCACATGTAATACATATGCCATTTTTCTTTCAATTTAAAACAATCATTACTTTTTCATGAAATTTGAAAAAAAGTTCACCACAATGTATTATGTCTTTTGTTCGTCCTTGTATCTTTCTGCTTGTCATTTTGTCTTTTGTTTGTCATTGTGTCTTTAGACTCATCAGTGTGTTTTAGTCATTATATATTATGTTTATTGTCTTTTTTAAGGATTAACATGTGGCATCACTTAATTTGAGAAAGTATTATGTTCATTGTGTATTACGTTCAGATCCTTGTGTAATATGTATTCACTATTGTGTTTTGTGTTTCTTGTCATTATGTTATTCACCATTATATTTTATGATTCAGATTATTATGTAGTGCGTATTTGTCACTGTGTTTTATGTATTAGATAAATTTGATGTTATTTTATTACTAGATTTGTATATTAAGATTACACAACGATGTTGTCTCACTATTACAATTTTAAAATTTCATCCTTTTTGAAAAAAATACAATGACAAGCTGAAATACACAATGACGAGCATAAAGGCACAATGATGAGTAAAAAGCCACAATGGCGAGCATGAGCCGAAAATCACAATGACATGTAGAAAACCAGAGCAAAAGAAATGTAAATTTTTTTAAACAGCGAAAACGATACTCATTTAAAGATACTAAAACGTTTGTGTTTACGGTGAACTTCTTTTAAATGTCGTATAAAAATTTATGGACATTTTAAAAAATATGAGAGAATTAGCATCTGCCTTATGTAAAGAAAAAACGTGAGTTATTCTCTTTATACCAACAAAGAGAATCATTGAAGCCAAACTACCGTCTATAATGAAGATGCTAGCCACCGTCGAAAAATACGATGGTATGAGAAACCCAAAGGACCATACATTCTCGTTTTTTGAAGCAGCGGAGGTGGAAGGTTGGTTGATGCCTGGGTGGTGCTACATGTTTTACCAAACGTTGACAGGCGCATCACAAAATGGTTTGGCAAATTGGCAGCAGAGAGCCTAGATAGCTTCGATGACCTATAAAAGGTCTTCCTGAAGAGCTTTAGCCAAAGAAGAAAAAGCGCAAAAGCTTACACCTCGTTACATAGCCTGAAGAGACGAGATGGGGGGAAACGTCGAGAGGTCCATGGAAAGGTCCTGTAAAGAAAGTATGGAAGTGGCAGAAGCAAAATACCAAGTAAAAATTTATGTCTTTTTCCATGTGGTGAGAAACAACTAACTGATATAGAATCTCCATAAGGACCTCACAACCACGTTAGAAGGGCTTAGGGATAAAACCAAAGCATTCATTAGGAGAAAACGTGTGTGCCAGATGGAAAGTGAAGTAAGAATCACCAAACCCAAAAAGGCCAACCAAATTGACTAACACTAGGCGCTTCTGTGAATACCACAAAGAGAAGGGGCAGCACACAGATGACTGTTAGAAATTGCTTAAAGAAATAGAAAGGGCAGCCAAGTCAAGAAAATTATCACATCTGATAAAAGGTAACCAAGATAGAACATTTGAAAATAAGGTAACGGGAAGGGAGGTAGGAACAACATAAATATGGGGGGTAAGAATCTGACAAGAAGCGGGATAGTTGTCATGGAAATATTGGATGAACCAACCAATCTCCATTGGAAGAGCACCACCAAAGGGCAGACAAGAAAACCAATGATCAAATCAATCATTGTCACAAGGAAACGGGTGAGTAGAGCATACCTTGATTCAGGAAGCTCTTCCGACATCATGTACTTCCAATGCTTCAACCAACTAAACCCATTAGAGAATGAAAAGCTAATAGTGGTTGAAGCTCCCTTAATCAGCTTCTCGGGAAAAATAGTGCAACCAATGGTCAAGTCACCTTTAAAGTACATATACGTGCAGGCAAACAATACATTACCCTACAAATGACCTTCTTGGTTGTCAATGCATGTTAAGCATACAATGTGATCGTATAAAAAAACGAGTGCCATGGGGGCAGTGGTGTCGACAATCCATGGCAACTCAAATTCCCATCACCAAGAGGAGTCGTCACGTTGACCTCTAAGTATCTCCCATGTGACACCTCGCACTTCTACGTTAACACCGTTAACCCAACTCCGTTATATTACATGACATGCATAAGATTCACATGAGTCACACACATGAGTCCGTCAATACGCGTTGGTGATTAATGTCGAATCACATATGTTTAAATAATTCAGATATAATTGTTATGTGCTAGATGATTTTATGTGTTACCTGATTTAGTACATTATTCTCGCTTAACATGCTATTAATTATTATATAAATGCAATACCTCAAGTATATGATTATAATATTATCTGTGTGAAATTTCATGCTAAATGATTATGTGTTTAATTTATAGCTCGTTTCATGAAATTGCGATCGATTGCGCGTGCTTTGTATGTTTTCGTATTTTATAAAATAGTTTTAACAAAAGTATCAACAAGGCTTCATTTTTATAGACTTGGGTTATTATTTTAGTTACAACGATTCGTGATAACCCGGGTTGATGTTAAAAGGTTCGTTTAAAGCCAAAACTCATTCTAAAAGGGCCATTGTTGTAAATATGATTAATATATTATTAAATAAAATATCCCAATTCCAAACACCAGCCATAAACCGTTGATATGCTTCCCTTTCTCACATTTTCAAACACCCTAACCCTAATTCACCTTTAATTCAATCTTGTTTCTTGCAATTGGTGGTGTTTTTGAGTGATTTTCATCATTCCTAACGTTAATTGGTAAGTCATATGTATCAATTTCATGTTTTGATGAGTTATTATGGAACCCTAGATGTTAAATCTCTGCAATATAGATGATTATGATGATTAATTAATGAATTAGAAACCTAGAGATGTCATAAACATGCTAACAGATTCGTTCTCATTTATTGATTGGTCTGTAACTTGATGTTAAATAATTATTATTGATCGATTTCTGATTCTAGAATACAGTACTCTGAGTCTAGTTTTCAGAAGGGTAAATTTTTTAATTTTTGGATGAGTTTTGAATAGGTTTTATAATTTTACAAAAACATGTGTAAAAGCTGCTTCGGGGAGTTGTATTCTGGTCTGTCTTTCTGACAACATTACTCCCTAATGGAAAAACCAAACAGGTTGATTTCACTTCTGGAACTTAGTATTAGGAGTTAGAAGCAACCCAATTGGCCTTGCACAATTTGGATAAATGAGTTGAGAGAACCATGAAAATACTTTTTGTTGCACAATCTGCTAAACTGTTGGTACCTATCTACAATGAATAAACTATTGTGAGTTTTGTATTCATGAGAAAAATATAATCAAAATTGTTTAAGAACCCAATTTATGTATGCTACTGTGGTAAATTTTGTAGAATTTATTTCTAGTTTTTCTTACTAAATAAAATCCATTTGTACATGCTATAATATGTCTAGTAAACTACTTGATCAGAATTTGAATTATATGGCAATTGCGTGATGTTTTGATCATGGTGTGACATAGGATGCATGTTAGAACAACTTAGAACTGTCAACATTAAAAGCAATCAACAACGAGTCGTCGGGTCAAGTTTGTGTTTGTGTGTGAGTCCATACGTGAGTCTTTGAGTCTTGTGTTGTTGAACACACTCTCATAACTTAAACACTTGTACTAGGTAGCAGTTAATGAGTCAACTGCATTCTTTTGGCTTTTGAGAAAAGCTTATTACACTCGACACCAGGTGAGTTCATGCTTTTTCCAACTTGTTTTCTGGATTGAAAACAAAAAACTATTTTAATGTACTTGTTTTCTGGATTGAAAACAAAAAACACTTTCCTTGTTTTCTAGATTGAAAACCCAACTATTTTCGTATACTTGTTTTCTGGATTAAAAACATGGACATACTTATATACTGGTTTTCTGGAGGAAAGCGTATCGACTTATTTTGGATTTATGTAGTTTCTTATATATCACAAGTTTATACTAGATGCCCTCATATCACTTAAAGTCCTTACATACCTTGAACAGTTAGAATGGGATCGCGGGGAAATTTAAGTAGTACTACTGGGTTTGACAAACCCTACCTGCTATAAATCGACTGGAGGTCGGACGGGTGTAAATTATCGTAACACGCATCGCCGGTGTTTTGTGATAGACCTGGTAAGAAGGTATACAGACAGTCAGCTTCGGTTCAAACGTCTAGTAGCTTGTAAATGGGTTAGCTACCTTGGTATATTTGAAAAGTGCTAAATCTACATACACTACTTATGCTACGTATACTATACACACACACACACACACACACACATATATATACTTTTACTATAACTTATGAACTCATCAACCTCGTGTTGACCCTTGAGTATTTATACTTGCCCAGGTTGCTGGATGTGCTAAGGAGGGGGTTGAATTATAGATGTCAGGAGTCACACTTGTCACATGAACTTTTATTTCACGTTGTGAACATATGATGGGTTCTGCGTGTTCAAACACATGGCTTATTTTTATCGTAAAACACTTACTTTAACGCTTCCGCAACATTTATAATTTTTTTTGGTTTGGATTGTGTTTTCTCATGTTTGAATGAGACTTAAATAAATGTTTTGAATAATTCAATTTCGTTGTTTGGTATAACGAATTTGAGGGCGTGGCATCCCAAGAGTCGATGAAACTTTGTTAGTCAAAATTTGACACACGCCTAGATCCTGGTATGTCACACGCCTCGCGGTAAAACTTTGTTAGTCAAAATTTGAGGGTGTGGCATCCCAAGAGTCGATGAAATGAAAGAAGTCAATAGAGAAACTAAAAAGATCATGGTTAAGAAAGAAAAGAATTCGGAAGAATGGATGATCAACCCCAAGTTTCCAAAACATAGAGTTATAGTGGGAGTACAGTTACCAGGGCAGTCAATAAATGCTTGTGGAAATTATCATCCAAATCCATAGACGTTTTTGCATGGCAAGTGTAATAAATGGGGGCAGTTCCAAGGGGATTAACAGAACAACAAATAAAGATACATAAATCAATAGAATCAATCAAGCAAAAGAAGTGAAGTGTCGTACCAGAAAGAAGTAGAGCCACCACAAAAGAAGTAGCGAAGTTGTTAAATGAGGGTATCATAAAGATACCAATCCGGTAAGTGTAAAAATGGGGGCTAACAATCAAAGAATGTGCTTCGACCTCAAAGACAAACAATGCTTGTCCAATAGATTGTTACCCTCAGCCGGAGATTGATGCAAAGGTGTACTCATTAACAGATTACAAGTTGTAGTATTTCATAGATACCTACAAGGGTTACCACCAAATACAGATAAGTAAGGAAATTAAAGACAAAACAACAATCATCACCAATGAAGGCATCTTCTGTTATCAAAAAATGCCATTTGGAAACAACCTGGAGGTATATGTCGATCCATAGTAATAAAAAGTAACATTGAAGAAGACATACTCAAAGACATCACCAAACCTTCACAAGGTTAAACAACATCAACATGAAATTAAACTCCGTTAGGTGTTCCTTTGGGGTAGAAGAAGTTCCTGGGAGTCATGTTAACCAAAGAAAGGATTAGAATTGACCTTGAAAAAGTCGAAGCCATAAGATAAATGAAAGCTCCAACAACCATGAAAGATATCCAAATATTGAACGGTAGGATTGTTGTATTACACCGCTTCCTATCCCGAGCTACAGACAAATCACGGCCGTTCTTGATGATCTTGAAAATATGCATATATGAGCTCAAATTTAGATGGATAGAAAAAGCTGATCTGGCCTTCAAAGTCCTTAAAGAACATCACTACCGCTTACCGACATTAACGACCAAGGCTAGGAGAAACATTAATGGTGTACCAAGCAGCTTCAAACAAAGCCATCAGCACGGTACTAGTAGTAGAAAGATCTACAATGCAGAAACCAATTTAAAATGTAAACAGACGTTAAAAGATAATGAGTGGCGGTACGCGCCAATAAAGAAATTGGCTCTAGAATTGGTACACACGTCCAGAAGGTTGAAGACATACTTCCAAGGTTTCCAAATAGAAGTATTAACATCCAAGCCTGTGGAGCAATCAAATATCAGGAAGACTAGCTAAGTGGGCAATCAAATTGGAAGCATTTAGGATCGAATACAAACCTAGGACAGCCATTAAGGGTCAAATCCTTATGGACATCATGGCAGAATCAACATAAAGCAACCATGACGAAACTCTGGTCCTTATACACCGATGGGGCATCAAACACTGAATGTGCGAGAGCGGGACTAGTCCTAAACAGACTAGAAGGTGAAGAAATTACATACACCTTTCGCTCTGATTTCCCCAGCTCGAACAATGTAGCATAATATGAAGCCCTAATATCCAGCCTCAAAATGGCTAAAAAGGTAAGGGAAAAACGCCTAGTAGTCCAAGTGGACTCAATTTTTGTCACACCCCGTTAAGCCAATTGCGGAAGCGTAAAACGGAAATGCAACAGATACAACTGGTATCAAATACATTGTTCATAAAGAAACATTACTAATTAATTTACAATATATTACATCGTTCTAACATCTTTTACAAACTAGGTGATACAATCAAACCGATTCTTCAATTACTTTACTTCTAACTCAAATGCCCACGACATCAATCATCAGTCAGACACGTAACGCACAGAAAATTACTTCTCATATCTGATTACCTGAAAAGCATGTTAAAACAGGTCAACTACGAATAGTTGGTGAGTTTCATAAGTTTAACGAAATCAGTTCTGCGTACCACACAGTCATAGTTTGTATGTACGCGCGTATGTAAAAATATGTATTTACGTTTGTATAAATATGTAAAGCCATATCTTTTTGTGTGCATATGCACACATGTAAGTTTATAATATGTATTCGAAATTTCAGTAAAATCGTGATTGTTTGTTAGTACTACCTGTTTCCAATTTCCGTGTTTAACCAACCACTGTGGACCCCCTTCCTCCCACAACAGTTCCACATAAACTCAACCACTGTGGCCCCCCTTCCGCCCACAACGGTTCCGCGTTAACATCACCCACAATGGTCCCCTTTCCACCCACAATGATTCCACGTAAACTCACACATTATATAGTGTACACGCAAATAATTAGTATATTCTACACATAGTATTTCCTACGGCTAATCACATAGCATGTATATATAGACACATATACACATATAGTATTTATCACGTGTCACCAAATACTGTGGCTCCCCATCCGCCCACAATACGCATAATCACATTATTTTCTTAACATTCATGTCATAATCAAGTTAGTTCGTTTAATAAGTTGCAGCAGAACTTGGCTCATAGGCCATACTCAACTTTAGTTTATAATTTGCAGCAGAACTTGGCTCATAGGCCATACTCAACTTTAGTTTAGTAAGTTGCAGCAGAACTTGGCTCATAGGCCATACTCAACATTAGTTTATAAGTTGCAGCAGAACTTGGCTCATAGGCCATACTCAACTTTAGTTTATAAGTTGCAGCAGAACTTGGCTCATAGGCCATACTCAACTTTAGTTTAGTAAGTTGCAGCAGAACTTGGCTCATAGGCCATACTCAACTTTAGTTTATAAGTTGCAGCAGAACTTGGCTCATAGGACATACTCAACTTTAGTTTATTACTATTGTGGCCCCCCTTCCGCCCACAATAGCCCCATAATCATCACAGACCACGTTATCCCCATGGCCATTACAGACCACGTTGTTTCCCAAATTGGTTATGTTTAACATTACATAATGTGTTTGTATAAACATGCTGTCACGTGTAATTTAATTATGTTTTGCAATTCGTATTAACTCCACTCAATATATCAATCAACGATAATAATCATCTTTCATCAGCACGTAGTCAATCATTATGTTTGTAGGGACTTTTCATATATAAATGTTCAGATATTTTATATCCTGAACCGTTTTCAGATAGATAACGTGTATAAACATGCTTTCCACCCCAAAAGTTCGTAAAATAGTTTAAAGAGTGGGTCATGAAACTCACAGTTTTGTAGGCACACAGTGCGAGGTCAGCTCGGGGTTCGTTTCCCTTGCTATCACTAAGTCCCTACAGTCCATATTATAATAATATTAATATTTTAATATTATTATAATCTCAGTACTAAACTGGGATGTACAACTAATCTGGGTATAGCTGGAACGCCCAGAAAGTGGCAATAGGCTTAGGTTGTGATGTTGTTCAATGTCTAATACTTAAAACCGAACTTGGCTCAGATTCCTGTTTTCCCAGCTGGGCCAAGTTGTTCGTTTACGCGTTCAGAAAACAGTTATGGGAAAATAAGCTTGGTAAATGTATTGGTTAATAAAATGATTAAGTTATAAAGAAGGATCACATACTGGGGTTTCGGATTAGCCACGGGGCCCGTTTCCGTTTATTTAGTTTGATTTAAAAAGAAACGCGCACAATCTATCCGGATTGTCCAGGTTTTTCATAGAAAAGTTCGTTTTTACTTAATTAGTCCAAAAATAAGATTTTTGATCACTCTTGGTGTTTTGATATTCCCGCAGGTTCGTTAGTCGCAAACTTGCCGGTTTTTATAGAAACTGAATTTGTTTAATCTTTAAATTAGCATAATTAATTAACCGTTAATCATTAAATTATGAAAATTTAGCCACTTTTCAATTAAAATATGTTGATTTTTATAAAAATATTTCTGGAATTATTTACTGATTTATTAATTTATAAAAATTCATTTTATCAGCTATATTTCGCCTGAAAATCGTCCGTTTATCCCAAAAAATTTCCAAAAATTCCAAAAAAATTCCTGAATACTCAAATCATGTCCCAAAACAACCTGTATTAATTCCAGAATGTAAAAAGCTTTTTCAATATTCTTTTCGGCCCAAATTTGGCTATAAAAATTCACACGAACGCATATGTACAAAACACCTTTAGACTACTCCAAATGTTCTCAAAATTCATATGTGATCAAAATACATCAAATTTGAGTTCCCAGAAAAATTTCATAATTTTTGGAGCATTTTAACTATTTTTCCCAAATAAACATCACAATTCGGTAATAAATTCGCCAAATATTCTCAGATGGTCGAAAAATTACCAAATTTGAACAGAGACTTATTGACATGGTCCCTGATGTCCCTGAAAAATTTCAAGTCTTAAAAATATGCACATCACAACCTTAACCTAAATAGCCCGTAAGCGAGTGTTTCGGCATTACCTTAGCGGGTTTGGCTCGTTTTCGACCTTTTAATCAAGTTTTCAGGTTCTTGTGCTTTTAAGAAAGCTAGGTAAAAGTCCTATATCACAAACCAAGAAAGTTTCATCAATAGAACAGCCCTTTAACTTAGGGTTTCGGCTAGTGCACAAAAACGAACTTTTGAACCGTAAAAACGTCGTTTCAACCCTTTAATCCGTGTTTATGGCCAAAAAAAATATCAAAACAGGTTCCTTACCATGTGTATGATCAAAACATGTTTATGGACCATTTTTAGGATTTTTACACGGTTAGGAATGATTTTTAGTAACCAAGACATGTTTTTATGGTATTAAACAAGTTTAAACAAGTAAAAAAAGCTACTTATTTAAGCCCCTTACCTTAGGGTTTGAAGGTTTTTGGCTGGAGCAGCAATTATGTCCAGAGTTTTCAAGAAAATGAGGCTGAAAATATCAAGGATCTAGTTTAAATGTGAAAGAATAAAAAGGGGTAAAAGTCTTCTTTGGCGGGCTGGGCTCGTTGGGTCCCCTTTTGGGCCCATTTGGCCCACTTTTCTCGATTAACATGCCCGAACGTGAAATGCCGAGTCCAAATTTATTTCGGGTTTGGTTTTTGGCGACAAAAATATATCGGGTGCGACAAACGGAGCGAAAACGAGTGTTTTTCGGCTAGTTTTGTGTAAAATTATTAAAACATACTATACGTTTGTAAAAATCGAAAATATTTTCACGGATCGCTTAAAACATTTCAAATAAGTGTTTGGTAAGTCTTTTTCGGCTTAAAGGATGATACAATGCTTGGTTTGTAACTATCTTTCGCGTTTAAACCTATAGCGGGTAGTTAAACGAGCATGTTTTCGTTTAACTTGTTTGCTATCGAACTAAGGCCATGTTACTAATATTTTAGCTTATATTAAACGTATATCACTTATTGATGGCACCCCGTGATATACGGACCATAACCAGACCCGTTTGGTTATTCGTTTGTTCGTTACGCTATAAGCGGTTAAACGCTTATTCGAATTTGTAAGTACTAAGGCGTACTCGGTTTTGCCACGGATGTCACATTCTCCCCCAGTTAAGAAATTTCGTCCCCGAAATTCAATATGCCAAATATGCTCTTTTTGGGAAAAATTTTATAATCGTTTGTTTCGGAATTCGTTTTTCTGTTTCCAAACATGTTTGATTCCCCGTTGTGGATTCCACTGGATTTTATTCAATGAGATTTTATTGTGTCACAACTGTTTGATTTTCCCCACTTAGCATTTTCACGAGTCTCTTTATAGAGTTTAGCTGTATAAAAGTTTTCAAATAGTACTAATTCTGCCCTGTCAGTAAGGCATTCGTTTTGATTCGATATATATATATATATATATATATATATATATATATATATATATATATATATATATATATATGAAATATCGGGAGTGAAATAATTTTGTTTAATACACTATGGGGTTAACTTTCGAGGCAATTTTGTACAGTTCCATATATTTTAGAATCAACTCATCGTTTTTCTCAACTCAACTAACAACTTTCAAAATTTGATAACTTCTCCGCATTTCTCAGTATAGCCCTCTTGTTAGCCTTAGGCGGCCTTCGGTTTGTTATTAATATTACGAGCTTTATTTATGGTTATCAAAATCGAATCGGGTTTTGTATTTTGGATGTCGCCAATTTTTCATTTTTAATAAGATGGCGAGTTACATTCTTGCTCGTATAATATAGCATATAGGCGTTTGCATAATATTACGATGATTGTTAATGTACGAGGATTGAAATTACCGGTCTTACTTTCCTCTAATGTTTGAATAGTTTATTTGATTTGATTGTTTTATAGAGGATTATAGACCGTGCTTAGGCCAACTAGGGATCTAAAATTTCATACACAATTCACCAAGAGTAAGATTTTGTTAAGGCGAGTTTTTCAGTTGGATAGTTGTTACAATTCGGAAGAAAGTATTTGGAGTGGATCAGTCAAGAAACTATCATTCAGCTGGCATTGCTTTCTCGGGATGTTTTAGGAATATGTGTTAAGAGATCCATTGTAGTTTGTTTCCCACTTCCAATGGGATATCTCGAATTGTTGTAGCATATCCGAGGATCTTTAGTATTCCCCGTTAACTTATAATAGTGCACACTTTACAACATATGTGCCTATGATTCCTTCATATATTTCGCTTGCATGTTTATACTAGTACTCAGTTTATCCGAACATCTGGCCTGACTTTTCCTTGTTCATCACTCAGTTATTAAGCCTATAAAAGTTTAAAATTCAAGTTTCGGTTACGTATAGTATAGTTTTACTCATCCGTGTTTCATCATTGGGGTACTAGGTTTTGTTCCGTGTACGGGATCACTTCTTTATCTAGAAGAGGCAGTATAACAGTTCTATTTCTATATATAACCTTCATTTGAACTCAATTAACTAGTCCATACTGACTATTACACAATGACTCCTCACTTCCACCGGGAGTGCATCGATAGGGAATAGCTAGTTATTTAGGTTAAGAGGGTAGTTTTTCGGGTTATATGGTTAGTATTTATAGTCTTACTTTTGGTGGTTTCTATAGTATACAGAATTGTTATTTTACTAGACGGTATATTTTCCAAGGCAATAACTTGTAGGAACGAAACGTCTATCAGTGTCAGTAATAAATAAACTAAAGTATATTAGGCATTACTAAGAACGTACCTGTTACTACATTTGTTCTATCCGGTTTATTCACAATACGTGACCCCTAGTCAAGTTGGACGTCGATGCCGGTCCTTTCCTTTGTCTTTCCATCGCAATTGGGTTCAATCTAGGGCAGTCTTTCTTGATGTGCTCCATACTACCACACTCATAACAGGCATTACGGTTTATTATGGGTTGGTTTTGGTAGACTGGTTGTTGTCGTGTTGGTTGCGGTTGGGGTAGTTGTGAGTCCTGGAGTTGGGTTGGTGGATTTATAGTATTCATAACGGTTCTACAATTTCGGGCATAGTGTCCCACCTTCCCATATTTGTGACACACATTGGTCCGACATTCACCAACATGATGATAACCACATTTTCCACATCTAGGCAAAGGTCCGTTATACTTATCTTGCTTCACATCGGAATTGATCATAGCGTAATTTTGTATTGCAAGGCGCACACATTTATTCTGTTGTCTTTCTTGTATTCCTGCTCCATAATTGGTTCGTTTTGTACCAGATGATTCCCCGGGCATTCTTAACGCACCATTTCCAATCAAATCAGAAGTTACAATGCCTGCTTGTAACACGACATTTTCGAAAGTTACAGGGCCAGTTGAATTAACCAAACTCCTGACTTCGGGGGCTAAACCCCAAATGTAGCGTTCAGTACGTTTAGATTCTGGAGTAACTAACTATGGGACTAGACGAGCCAGTTCGTTAAAGCGATGGGTATACTCCAAGTGATCTGCACCCTTCATTTCTAGATTCCAAAGTTCTTGCTCTAATTTCTGAATTTCGTTTATCGGATAAAAGTGTTTTATCATAAGATTTTTAAGTTCTGTCCAAGACATACGATGGGTTGCCTCTTGTCCTCAAATTTGCACAACAGTATTCCACCACATTAGCGCTGGTCTACAAATGTAGAAGTAGCAAATTTGACAATACAATCTGGTGGACAGTTAGTGATATTAATGATAGATTCAGTCTTTTTGATCCACTTTACCAGTCCATTTGGTCCTTCAGTACCGCTAAATTCCATAGGTTTACATAGCATGAAGTTATTAAGTTGATATCCGTGTTGCGGGGGATTTTGATTGTTACAACTATTGTTCAAGTTCGGTGCATTATTTAAAGTAATATTGGTATTCAACGGGGAGGTATTAGTTGTGATAGTATCAGTATTTATTGGGGGACCATTTGTGGTTGTATTAGTATTTGTCGGGGGATTAGTATTTATGGCCGCGTTAGCGTTCGACACATGATTTGTATTCATAGTTGTACGGATACCAGCAGCGAATTGTGCTGCTATTGTCGGAAGTACTGTTTGTAGTTATCTAAAACACCTTTAGACTTATCCAATTAATCTCAAAATTAATATATGATCAAAATACATCAAATCTGAGTTCCCAGAAAAATTTCATAATTTTTGGAGCATTTTAACTATTTTTCCCAAATAAACGTCCCAATTCGGTAATAAATTCACCAAATATTCTCGGATGGTCGAAAAATTACCAAATTTGAACAGGGACTTATTGACATAGTCCCTGATGTCCCTGCAAAATTTCAAGTCTTAAAAATATGCACATCACAACCTTAACCTAAATAGCCCGTAAGCGAGTGTTTCGGCATTACCTTAGCGGGTTTGGCTCGTTTCTGACCTTTTAATCAAGTTTTCAGGTTCTTGTGCTTCTAAGAAAGCTAGGTACAAGTCCTATATCACAAACCAAGCAAGTTTCATCAATAGAACAGCTCTTTAACTTAGGGTTTTCGGCTAGTGCACAAAAACAAACTTTTGAACCGTACAAACGTCGTTTCAACCCTTTAATCCGTGTTTATGGCCAAAAAACTATCAAAACAGGTTCCTTACCATGTGTATGATCAAAACATGTTTATGGACCATTTTTAGGATTTTTACACGGTTAGGAATGATTTTTAGTAACCAAGACATGTTTTTATGGTATTAAACAAGTTTAAACAAGTAAAAAAAGCTACTTATTTAAGCCCCTTACCTTAGGGTTTGAAGGTTTTTGGCTGGAGCAGCAATTATGTCCAGAGTTTTCAAGAAAATGAGGCTGAAAATATCAAGGATCTAGTTTAAATGTGAAAGAATAAAAAGGGGTAAAAGTCTTCTTTGGCGGGCTGGGCTTGTTGGGTCCCCTTTTGAGCCCATTTGGCCCACTTTTCTCTATTTACATGCCCGAACGTGAAATTCCGAGTCCAAGTTTATTTCGGGTTCGGTTTTTGGGGACAAAAATATATCGGGTGCGACAAACGGAGCAAAAACGAGTGTTTTTCGGCTAGTTTTGTGTAAAATTATAAAAACATACTATACGTTTGTAAAAATCGAAAATATTTTCACGAATCTCTTAAAACATTTTAAATAAGTGTTTGGTAAGTCTTTTTCGGCTTATCGGATGATACAATGCTTGGTTTGTAACTATCTTTCGCGTTTAAACCTATAGCGGGTAGTTAAACGAGCATGTTTTCGTTTAACTTGTTTGCTATCGAACTAAGGCCATGTTACTAATATTTTAGCTTATATTAAACGTATATCACTTATCGATGGCACCCCGGGATATACGGACCATAACCAGACCCGTTTGGTTATTCGTTTGTTCGTTACGCAATAAGCGGTTAAACGCTTATTCGAATTTGTAAGTACTAAGGTGTACTCGGTTTAGCCACGGATGTCACAATTTTGGTAGCAAAACAATTCATAAACGAGTACAAAACGAAGGAGACAACAATGTTGTCATATATGTGTTTAGCTAAGGCATTAACGCAGTGCTTCAATACCGATTAGATTTTACACATACCAAGAAGCCAAAACAAGAAGGCTGATGCTCTAAGCAAATTAGCTTCGGTAACATTCATCCACCTCGCAAAGAAGGAACATGTAGAGGTGGTGAAGGGGGCATCCGTACAGCATGGAGATGTATTGCCATTAGAGGCTAGAAAGAGTTTATGGATGACTACCATTCTCGACTACTTGACTCAATATAAGCTAACGACTACAAGGGACAAGCAATAAAGTTACAAGTGAAGGCTATGCAGTACCAAGTCCAAGGGGGAGTTCTTGGGACACCAATTTTCGTTAAACCAATCCCCAATTTTTCTACCAGTTTCCAATTTTTGCAAAACTTTTAGTTAAATTCTTGGAACATTTTTCAATTTTCTTTTGATTTTTATTTTTTCTTAAAAAAACATTGGTTTCCATCCCCACACTCAAATTTCACATTGTCCTCAATGTGTGGCAGGAAAAAGACAAGAATAAAATAAAGAAAGGAAAATAGAACACACTCCCTTGGTAAATTGATGATTTGCCTCGTGAGTCGAGTTCCGTGCCATCCAATTCTAACGCGATCAGCAAACTAAATTCAAATAATGTAATATCTCATGAATGAGTCCAAAATCCTGAAGAAAGTGGCATCCCCACACTTCTTTAAAATCATAGCTCAACAACCATCTCACCAGAAACCTTGGAACGACCTGCAAGCAAGAGAAGGAGTCCCCGACATAGCAAAGAAGTAAAACCAAATAAAAATTAAAGATAATACCGGGTTGCCTCCCGGGAAGCGCTAAGTTTAAAGAAAAGTCTTCAGCGGGACTCGCTCCAGAAACCTCAATCAGGAGGCTTCTCTTTTATCCTCTTCACATTTATGCTCCTCAGCACTACCCTGTTACATTTTTTTGGAAAGAAACCAATTGTCAAACTTTCATGGGCTCGAAAATATGAATTAAGGTTGGCCCACCAACTTTCAAAATTTCCGTGACCAAATTGTATGATATGTATATATTCCAAGAGGTGGTCAACCCTGCATAATGATTTGGTGAAGGTAGGAGGGTATGACGAATTCATAAAAACAATTCGATCCCAGAGCCTTAGTGTCCTTTCTCTTCCAGCCAATTTTCAAACCACAACATGTCTTGAATGGAGATTGAGTATGATTTGTGTTTTGGTTTATCAGATTCTAGGTGTAATGTCGTATTAACCGAGTCACTTACATCCTCACGGCTATCATCGCAACACTCTTTCTAGATCCCCAAATTTGGCTCGATATACAGTAAATCTTCAAGACGCTTTAAATCGCCAAGTGGGTCTAAATCTTCTTCTTCACAACACGGAGTATGAAAATTTAATAAATCGTCACCAAACACCAGCTCCCAAGAAGGAATGTGCTTCTCCTCTATGTCGTTCTCCATCACCTCATCTCCTTCTTCACTATTGACCGCAATATCTTTGGACAAATCTATTTCCTCTATCTCCTCATTACTCCAAAAATCATCACCAATGGGCTCTGTTTTGCAGCTCAAAATTGTGGGATACCGAGCCAACATGGGTAGCGCTCTTCTGAACCGGAGGTGGGGCTTCATCGTCCATTATGGTTTCAGCCAACTAGTCGTTCCGAGTCATAAATAATTTGCTCTGTACTGCTAGATAAATGCTCGTCTCGATCTTTAGCCAACTAGTTGTTCAATACCCTAAAATTTTCATTAATTTTTCTAACTGCTTCATCGAATTCGATTATATGTTGCTTATTTCTAATTGTACTTTGCTTTGGATCACAACGATCACAATTGTCTAAATATTTTTGCATTAACTCATTGCCATTCTGGAGTGTAAGGCCCCGAACCCGGTGACCCTACTTTAGCGTCAGATTTACTCATAAACACAGTTCTTCAAATCAGAGTTTATTAAAACTTTTCGCGGAATATAAAACATCAATCATTTGTTACAAAACATTAAATCTTTTCTTTGATACCATAACACAAAACTTTATATTTAAAACATCTTTACTTCTTTCTTCAGATGCCAGCCGTTCAATCCATGCCATGTGTCATCCTCATGCTAACTCTATAATCAGCTCACCTGCGTGCATACTAAAAGTCAGCTACGCTGAGTGAGTTCTAGTTAGTCGAACGCCATACAATACATACACATACATACATATCCGTAGATACATATCCATACTTCACTAGTTACCCTTCTGTTCTACATACATACTTGCTACCATACATACATACATATCTACAATCACTAGCCTCAGTCTACCGAGAGTACGTTCATAGTCCACCGTCTATACCTGTACTCAAGGTCGTGAACACGTACAAGGTTCGCAGTCCTTACCTATGTTCACCATTTATGGTACGTATAAGGATCGCGGTCCTTCCCTATACCATAGTACATCCACAACACGTACAAGGTTCGCAGTCCTTCCCTATGTTGCAACCTAATTCATAGCACGTACGAGGTTCGCAGTCCTCCCCTATGCTACAAAATCAGCACGTATAAGGTTCACAGTCCTTTCCTATGCTGAAATACATCCACAACACGTACAAGGTTCGCAGTCCTTCCCTATGTTGCAATCTAATTCATAGCACATACGAGGTTCGCAGTCCTCCCCTATGCTACAAAATCAGCACGTATAAGGTTCACAGTCCTTTCCTATGCTGAAATACATCCACAACACGTACAAGGTTTGCAGTCCTTCCCTATGTTGCAACCTAATTCATAGCACGTACGAGGTTCGCAGTCCTCCCCTATGCTACAAATACAGCACGTATAAGGTTCACAGTCCTTTCCTATGCTGACGCCTATCTACATTACGTATAAGTTCGCAGTCCTTATCTACGTTTACATATATCATCTACTTCACGTATAAGGCTCGCAGTCCTTAACTACGCCATCATCAGCCGAGTCTATGTCCGACAGAAGCTAGAGGGATTTGCCATCCTAACTTACTATGTCGAACGTAGAACTCACATGCCATTCGTGTACCTATATACACATACTTACATAATAACATAAGAACACTCTAGGCATTCTTTACCTCATTCATTTAACAACCATACCCCTTGTCGTTACGTGCAATATCCGAAGATCGATCACGCCCCGACAAGTATTCATTTGAAATATTCATACATCTTCGATATATAATATTCGTACATTTATTTTTAACCTGACAGTACGCGCAATATCCGAAGATCGTTCGCGTACCGACAAACAATCATTCATATCTATCACACATATCACATATGACATACACTTATCACTTAGGATAAATGTATTAACAACACATCGAGTATGCACACAGCCCCGAAAACATAACAAGGAATGGGGCTAGAAACTCACCTGAACACGGTTACGTTCACCGTTGATCGTAATCCCTTTCTTCAATTGTGCACGGCTGACTGTATAACAAGTATACGTATCAATTAACTATCACTTCTCATAATGTATTTCTATCTTTATATGACCCACAACGAACGGGGGTCCGGGGGTAGCGCCCCTGGCAGCGGGGTCTAGGGGCGGCAGCCCCTAGCAGGGTCCAAGGGGCAGAGCCCCTGGCTGGGGTCGAGCTGCCAGGTCAGCTTGGAAAAATTTTATTTCCATTAACTGTCTTAACACATTTTTCATTAAATTTTTAATTTATTTTCTAAACGAACTTGACTTTAAGCTAAGTTAAACCTCAGGCGAACTTGGCTTTAGGCGAAGTTAAACCTCAGGCGAACTTGGCTTTAGGCGAAGTTAAACCTCAGGCGAACTTGGCTTTAGGCGAAGTTAAGCCTCAGGCGAACTTAGCTCTAGGCGAAGTTGTCATCAGGCGAACTTGGCCTCAGGCGAAGTTATCGCTTTGAAGGCGAAGTTATCGCTTTGAAGGCGAAGTTGCCCAGTTGCAGGCGAAGTTGCCCAGATAGCCGCTGTTTCGGTTTCTGTCCAGCATTTCGAGCGATTTTAACACCCTTGCTATGGTTCAATATCACCCACTACGCTTCCCGACCATTTTCGGTCGTTTATACACTAAAAAGCTTGGATCTTTAAACTTCAAAGATCAAGAATCATACCTTTGAGCTTGTTTGGATCTCGTTTACTTGTTATCACAACTAATCGCTCTCTCTCTCTCTCTCGGATATGCCCGCTCCTTCCCTCGGCCCGGCCGGCGGTTGTGGTGTGTGTGTTATGGAGTGTTAGATAATAAGATAGAATGAAAGATATTTTGGGTTTAGGGGATATTTATATCCCTGAAATCCCATGGATCTAAGGCCCATTCTCATTTAACCCATCTCCATTAATCCAAGTCCATAACCCATATCCATTACCCAACACTAGCCCGACCCATACCAACTCCTACTCTATTTATTTATTTCCCGAACCCGAGTCAACTTTCCCTCTATTATTAAGTAATATAATTAATATCATTTTGGAAATTTCGGGATGTTACATGGAGCATTTTTCGTATAGATGGTGATTAACATTGAGGCTCATACGATTCTGAGTAAGGTCGATGATCTCCATTCCTGTATGTGCGACCCCTTGTGAATAATAACAATCGTGCGACCAATGGGGTCTACTACATATCTCACACAAAACTTTCTTAAAACAACCCCCATGATTATATTTGTATCCATGCTGACGGTTCCTGTAATAATGCTCCATAATAATCACTATAATGGACACTCAAACAAAACGTATCACGGGCACCAAATATATACAAATAATAAATAAAAAGACTCCCTAAGACTTACTAGACGAGGACAACTAGACAA